>NC_056627.2:190226960-191426960 GCF_002870075.4 Lactuca sativa
TTCGAAGTGTTTGTATCCATACCATACAAGCCATAATATATGAATGAAGACGTAATACGCCCTGCAGAGTGGGTACTATACTTGAAAGAATTTATACAAAGAATTTGGAAGTGGAATTCCTAGTGACCAAGCACAAATGTTTGAATATGCTAGATTGAGCATATGCTTGTGAGGTATACTAGGAGGAAAGTCTATGAAATTTAGTATGTTCATAGTAAATCACAAAGTAATTTTAGGGTGCCTAATAAAGATGTGAAAATCCTAATGGAGTCTTGGTATATTTGTTGCATGCGGTTGGTGGACACATACATAAATGTTAAATTACTTTGTGGTTATCATGCGTAGTGACTTGGGAAGCTTGGGGAAACTCTTGGAATGGGTATGAATATGTATGAAAGGTAGTATAGGCTTTTGCTACTGGAAGTAGAAGATACATACTTAGATCAGGAGGAGTCACAAAGTTACTAAGACACTAGTAATTAGCTAGATAGGGTGGATAACAATACAAAAATTTATTTTGCCTATTTCCGTTATTACCTGCGGTATGGTGATGTCATGTAGAGTGGTTCTGGTCCAGGCCCAAATGACGATGAAGGATCAAGTTTGGATAATGCACATCTATGTGAGTCACTTGATTGATTTTGAGAACCTTGTTTGATGTAGTATACGGGTTTAGTCGGGAGATTGAAGAAAGAGGTGATCAAGGTGATCGACATAAGGATTACAACCTTCTTTGTGGGTCAGCAACCAACGGTTAGAGTTGCTACCTTATGTGATGCAGTTTTATGTTGACCATCCATATTTAAAAGAGGAAGGATGAGGTTGATAGCAGACGATGGAAAATGGAGATGGAAGGTGTCTTCCATAATAGTGTTGTCTAGTGGAGGAAACGGTCTAATTTGTTATGTATATGTTTCATCGTGCAATAGAGAGTCATTAAAATGTAATCATTCAGTCGATTACTGTAGCCAGAGTAAAACCCTTATCTTGTCTTGAGTCTACAACCCAATATAGAGAGGAGCGAAATCTCTGACGAAAGTAAGGTTTGTGACTCAAGAGTTGGGAGTAAAGGTCCATCGGAGGATGAAAGTGAAGGGCTTTGAGCATTCTAAAACTCCTAAGATGTACATGCAACCTTGGATCTATGTTTTACTAAGATACATGCAAATTTGATTTTTCCAAGATTCTTAACCTAACTAGCATGGCATGGGGAACTTGAAACATAAAAGCTAGTAGAAGAACGTACCCTTCTTGTTGGTTGGATTCCTTAAGAACTTTGTGACCTAGCACCCCAAATGTGATGCCTCAAGTGTTTCACACAACACCACAACTCTTGGAATAACTTTGAGAGAAGTACACACACACTCAAAATCGGTTATCCCTCTTTTTCTACACTTTGTGCCGATTTTGGTAGCCCATGGGGTTCTTTTATAATTGTCTCACGAGTAGGTTTACACCATGTAAACCCTAATTGACATGGCTTTTTATTTCCTCCACGATCCATGGTTTTTAACCTCCATGTACTATCCATGGAGCACCCTATGGGTTTTAGCCTAATTTAATAAACCATGGATCATTAGCCCGCTATATAAGAATGGATGATTTACACAATCAACCCCATATATTTAATTAGTCTCTTTTTGATCACCAAATTAATTCTTGATCAATAATAATTAAATAATATTATTAATATATTAGAACTTATAATATACTAATAAACTATAAGTGTCCTTTTTGTTGGATTAGTGTCTAAGTCCATAACTATTTTGGTATGTACT
Source organism: Lactuca sativa (assembly GCF_002870075.4). Lineage (NCBI taxonomy): Eukaryota > Viridiplantae > Streptophyta > Magnoliopsida > Asterales > Asteraceae > Lactuca > Lactuca sativa. The sequence goes on from NC_056627.2 coordinate 190,228,739, forward strand.
TGACCCGATGGTGCATGGTCCTTTTGGGTTACCTTCACCAAAGCAACTTGATAGGATGAATTATGGAGAGAAAGGATTGATTATGATTAATTAATATATTATGAGAATAATATATTAAAGGAGAAATCATATTGTTTAATTAATATTAGTCAAGAATTAAATGATAATTAATTTTGTGGCTAAAAGAGATTAATTAAACTTAAGGGACTGGAACTGTAATTATAAGATAATTGCATTTGGGCTATGGATTACCTTGGAATAATAGGTTGGACGAATTCTATGGGGAAACCCATTAGAAATCGTCCAAGGGATATTCTAAAAGGGTCCATGGGCTGCTTAGGGCTTAAGAAGTCAGATTAGGGTTTCCTAGTTGAAAACCCTAATAGCCTACATGTATATATAGTACCCTTAAGCCTCAAAAACATGGATAAGAGTTCTTGTAGGGTTTTGGACGTACTTGGGCAGCCTCCTCTCTCCTTATTCTTCATCCTCTTGCTCTTGGTGTTTGTAAGCCATTAGAGGAGTGACACTTGTGACTCTAAGCTTTCTAAAGTCATTGCAAGGAGGATTTGAGATTTTTATTACTACATAACAATCAAGGTAAGATCTAAAAACCCTTTCACCTGTTAATATGATTAATTGTATGCTAGAACTAGGGTTTAAAGTCTTGGATGAATTGCATGTATAATAGAGAAACCTAGATCCAAGCATTAGGGTTTGCATGAGCACATAAGATGTTCTTATGGCCAAAACCCATCAGTGGTATCAGAGCCTTGATTGGTTTCTATTGTATTGATGCCTAGTACATTCATTCATGTTGCAAGATCGAGTTTTTGGCCATCTGCCTGACAAACTCGTCGAGTTCCAATGTGGACTCGTCGAGTAGGGTGAACTCGACAAGTCTATAAGGGGACTAGGCGAGTTTAGCTGTCAGGCAGGCGGATTTTCGGGATTTTTACCTATTTTTACTTAGCATAATTGCCATAATTGTTTAAAATTAATAAAATTCAAATTTTGTTGATCCCTTATGATTACATTTGTCAAAATAAAAGATTTTGGTCATCTAATTAGATAATTATTACCTTATTTGATAAATGTTAAATTATATGAATTATTTGATCATTATCTTACAAGAATTTGAACTAGATCTAATTAGATAACCACCAATTAATAGTTAATTGCCTTATTTGAATTATGTGATCTAGAATATTCTTGACAAAGTTTGGAAAAGTTTCAAATTAATCCCTTTAGGTTTTATAGTTTAAATTAGAACTTAAAAGTTTTGGTTTTGAAATTTAAATAAGTTAAACCCTAATGTTTTGAAATGTTTCAAAACTTGCCCTCAAGTTTTGGAATTTAAAAGTTGATTAAAATTTTAATTTAGAAATGTTAAATTCTAAAACCCTAGTATTGTTTTGAAAAGGTTCAAATCACACCCTTATGGTTTTATTAATTAATTAAGGTGTATAATTAAAAGAGATTTAATAAACCCATAAAATTTTTTGATTTACATTTAATTAAATTAAAAGTATAATTTATTAAATTAGAACACCTAGTATTTTAAAAGTGTAAAATACACCCTATACTATATATAACATTAAAAGTCTAGTATTATATATGTATGAGTAAACAGCCAGTCTTACCGTTAGTAGGCCTCATTCACGAAGCTGGTCTATAAGGGGTGTTTAAAGAAATTGCCTATAAAATGGTGATTGAATGAGTATCCACTCTTACCTACCACATTCTTGACTAGTGGAGGGTCGTTAGCTGAACGGGTAGGATTGGACAAAAACCTTCCATTATAAGTATAATGAAGTATAAAAGTAACTAAATGCTTTTACAAAATCCCAATTTTAGTTACTTTAGGCAAAAGTGAATTGATGTAATTCCATGAAATTACACTTTGTGCCCTTGCGAAGACGTTAGTGGAGCGTGTGTGGTTAACCGGCACACTAAATGGTTCTAAGCAATGGTAGCAAAGGGTGACTCAATGTTTGTCATAGTTCGGTGGAGCGTGTGTGGTTAACTGACACATAGAATAGATGACTGTAACATGTGGGGGCACCATGTAAGTTTGCATGGTTATTCACACCTGCTTTGTGATCCTCAGTATCCTAGTCACAAACTAGAGGGGCATATCGAGATTTAAACATGCCAATAAAAAGTTCAATGAATCTCAAAAGATCTAGGATTTTTCAATAGATTTAAAACTTAAATTCCTTTTTCGTTTTTCATGGTGGAAATTAGTGAATCGTCATTCACTTACCTTCAAATATTCTGCAACTAGATTACGACATCCCTTTTCTAGGTTGTAGAGTATTGTGTTGGGTCCTAGCCTTAATATCTCATTTGGGTGATTTATTAAGGACTCAATCAATAAACTTGAATTTAATTTTTCTCCCGTTTTGTAGATGTCAAAATATGACAACTATGGTCTTCCTAAATCCCGTGGAACAAGCTTTTCACATGAAGATGATATTCCACGATTCGATCGAGGAACACGAGATCGTGCTTCACTTCCTCCACCTCTTCCTATTATTCTCCCTTACCCACAATTTCAAAAGATTGAAAAGTTCAAACTCACTCAAGCCCTTTTGGCAACTAAACATGAAGAAGGAAAGTCAGTGTGTGCACACATCCTAGAGATGAAATCACACATTGATAGATTAAGAATGTTAGGATCTGTTGTCTGTGAGGAGCTGGCTGTTGACTGGGTTCTTCAGTCACTTCCTAACTCATATAGTGAGTTTGTAAGAGAGTACTATATGATGAACCACGACGTAACCCTCATTGATCTCACTTATATGCTTATTGCTGCTGAATCAGCAATGATTTGGCGCACTGGAAAGCAAAGTTGATTGGTGGATCGGCCTTATAGACCTCTATGGATATAGGAAATTGCAACGAAAGGCATGCCATGATCGAAAAGTTTGATCATAAGAGAAAGGAAAAGTCAGAAGTAGTTCCGTGTGTTGTTCCAAAAGAGTCAATTTGATTTTATTGCCAAGTGAAGGGGCATTGGAGACGAAGCTACCCTATCTACCTAAGAGATTTAAGAGATGGGAGAGTCAAAACGTATGGATCTGCTTTCGGTAAAATCCATTAACTAACTCTTTTAAGTTCCTATTCTAGATTCTTAATACATGATGTGATAAGATTACATTTCGATGTCTTGTAGGATCGAAGAAAAGAGAGGAAGCTTAAGGGAAGAAGTGAGCGGAATCTAATTGTGAAGAAATGGATTTCGATCACACTACTTGAAGATTAGAATCTTGAGCTACTACTTGGAGTTAGAATAAGATTGCTAAGAAATATGTATTAACATAGTTTTTCAATTGAATTGCATTGTAAGGACAAATTTTTCCGCAATAAAATAAATTTTGATTTTTTATATTATTTATTTATCCTTGCAATGACATGTATGAAAAATTGATGTTTGAAAGTTTCTATTATTAGCAATAATGGATTTGATTCTTAATTATGTTATTTCTGGAAAGGTCAAGAATTTACAAAATAGGGAAAGTTTCTCATCGCCCAAGTTTCAATTGGATAGAAACTTGGAATCATACAACAAGTATTGCATGATGAATGAGAATTTTCATATTATGAAATTAGACTAATTCGTTGACAAAATGTCAAGTGAAGGACTAGGAGATCAAGTACACAAGGTTGTGTGTTGATCAAGTCCACCACAAGAGTGACAAAGATATTCGTCATGATTTACTAAAGGTTTAGTGGATATGATTACACTTATAAGATTAAGTGTAATTCCGAGTTGATTTGAAAGAGTTTAAATCAATAGCAGAACGAATAAGAAGAATCAAGTAGGCAGAAAGATAAAAGTTTCTCTATTCTAAGAAGAAGGGAGAGTACCTTTATTATGTTTTATGATAGGTCTTAATGATTAAGAACCATATCTCAATTGATCCTCTAAGTGAGTCTTAGTGAAATTGTATGTCTGAGAAGAGGAATCAAGAATTGAAGAAATGGTTAAATTGGGAAGTCAATCATACTTCGTTCCAAAACTAAGTCTTAGAGTTAAGATTGTGACAATAAGTGACAAGTCTTAAGAAGGTTTATAACATTCATCAAATGTGGAATTTGAAAAAGGTTTTCCTATTCTTGTACATTTGTAATTGGAAAGTTGTGATGTCTTGGGTAAGACAAAGACCAACTAGGACCAATTATGTGAAGTGTTTTGACAAGAACTACACTAACTCTTGAATATCGGTTTTGTCAAGGAATGTTTCTCGACAAGAGAATCTTATATGTCAAGAAGTCAGTGGGAGTCTCAATGGTCTTGAAAGGTTTCAAGCACAAATCAAGAATAAACCTTATCGATCATCACTAGCACACGACTTGAGGTTTACAACCTATCGTGTTGACACTCGTATTACCATAAGGCAAGAAATCAAGATTGAGAAAGTTCGGTCCATATGAGTTTGAATTTGTCGCAAACTTTTGTTTTGGGCAAATTCGCATGGATAGGAACACATACACCACTAAAATCTAAGTGTCATAAGATTCCATCATTCATAAGAATGGCTGTGAGGAAATGCTTTCGCTAAGAGAGATTTTAAGAAGATAGTGATTGTGAAAATTGTATTCTCGAATTCGATTATGGTTAGGGTATCCCTTTCCATAATTCGAATTGTGAGATTTGGCAATTAGTCTGAATTGTTTAGACACACATATGAGCTATCTAAGGCAAAGGTGTATAAGTTTAAGAAGCTTAGATAAAGGATTATCATGTCAAAGCTAGTGGGAGCATAAGTGTTATGATAGTGGGAGCATAAATGTTGTGCTTGTATGATTATTAAGGCAAGTTAGCAATATTAATTATAGAAAACAAGAGTTATACTTTGAAAAGTCGTAAGGATTAAATAGTTTTTTTGCTATAATTAAGGGAGAGAATATTATGCTTCATTTCAAATCTAAAGGCTTAGGTTGTGGAATCTTAATAAATTTAGTCAAGAGTACATAGTGCGTTTTCAATTATGATTGTGGCATCCCTATTCATAGTTCGAATTGTGAGAATGTGACACATAAAATATTATGGCAAAAGATTGATAAAGTATCGTATCTTTATGTAAGACATTATGCATCGTATCCCATGCGCTTCGGGTAAATGATCGATTGCAGATGCTATAATATTTGACCATTCTAAAATTTTCCAAATGTCTAGCGCATTTAGAGGGAAAAAGGATAAGAATCGGTTTTGACTAAGATAATTAAACAACTATGAAAGGACGATCCAAAGTTCGCTGAGGATTGGTCGTTTGTGAGTAGTTGGAAGTATGGTATTGGATGGACCATATCGACATTATTATGAATAGATAAGATTCTATTAAGAATGATTTGTCATATGGCAAATATGGAAATGTTTCCATGTTGGGAGTTGGATATTGAGAATCTATATTAGAAACTTTTATGCAAGAAGGATGTTCAAAGGAATGTACCTTGAGTGAGAGACATCATATCTATAGAATTGTTTCTGATAGAGATTAGCCAAGTCTTGATGACTTTGAGCTATGACTTTACGAAAGAATCATTGCATAAAATGTTAGAATCTAGCATAAGTAATAAGAATTTGATATTTGTATACTTATGATAAGGATTGGGAGTTGTAAAATGAGTATGATTGGAAATGTGTTCATTTGATTTATTTCACAAAGTAAGGACCGTAGGTAAACATTGTGTGCATGTTGAGAGCATGGGACAATTGTTGTTATAATTCAAGCAAGAAGTTGATTACCCAAAACAACAAATAATGAGTAATCAATATGGTGATTAAATAAATTTTTTTATTTATACCCAGAGTTTGGGGCCATATGGGATCAGTATTATTCTTGTGTTTCACTTTGCATGTTTTGACTTTCTGAATAATTAAATTGATTCAGAACAATCAAATTATTCAAACAGACCACAGTCGTTCATATGTTGGAAGTAGGTATGAGTGAAGACTGTCATGAATTGGTGTGTGGATTGTCTAAAGTGTATTAGACATAAGCAAATGTTTGCTGCAACGTTCATGAGTGCTTATGAATATGATCTGAGCATTGGATTAAACCCACGCTCACTTGGATCACTTCATGGATTTTATCACGAGTGATTGGTGAGACGATAACATCTTATATTCTTGAAACCGAGATGTGCGAGTTGTATCTTGCGAGTCGGTTACAGATTGATAATATGTAAACGCACCAGTAACTTGGTTTCATACAACATATTGTTGTGTGTGATTCGGTGAGTGAGTACAAGCAAGCATTGAATCAAAGTTTATCCATTCCTTTTATCCACAGTAGGATGAAAGTGATAACTGTGGGCCTCTTGATGATTTAGTGATGACACCTAAGTGCTTGGCCAAGCCGGGACTAAGTTGATGTGTTCAATTATACTCTGTTGCCAGTCGTCGTAAATCGGAAATCGAGAAACAACACATAGACAGAGAGAATGATTTAAATCCATGTCTTAGTCTATACGATATCTAGAATGGAGGAATATATGATCCCTTATCTAAAGGACGCGTATCTGATAAGATCAGAGTTGATAGCGGCTTTTGAAAGCTATAATTGCAGATCAGGATCTGAAGTCATATACATAATAGTTATTAGACTTATCCATGTGGGAGACTGTTGGATTAGTGTCTAAGTCCTTAACTATTTTGGTATGTACTTGACCCGATGGTGCATGGTCCTTTTGGGTTTCCTTCACCAAAGCAACTTGATAGGATGAATTATGGAGAGAAAGGATTAATTATGATTTACTAATATATTATGAGAATAATATATTAAAGGAGAAATCATATTGTTTAATTAATATTAGTCAAGAATTAATTGATAATTAATTTTGTGGCTAAAAGAGATTAATTAAACTTAAGGGACTGGAACCGTAATTATAAGATAATTGCATTTAGGCTATGGATTACCTTGAAATAATAGGTTGGACGAATTCTATGGGGAAACCCATTAGAAATCGTCCAAGGGATATTCTAAAAGGGTCCATGGGCTGCTTAGGGCTTAAGAAGTCAGATTAGAGCTTCCTAGTTGAAAACCCTAATAGCCTACATGTATATATAGTACCCTTAAGCCTAAAAAACGTGGATAACAGTTCCTATAGGTTTTTGGACGTTCTTGGGCAGCCTCCTCTCTTCTTATTCTTCATCCTCTTGCTGTTGGTGTTTGTAAGCCATTAGAGGAGTGACACTTTGTGACTTTAAGCTTTCTAATGTCATTACAAGGAGGATTTGAGATTGTTATTACTACATAACAATCAAGGTAAGATCTAAAAACCCTTTCACATGTTAATATGATTAATTGTATGCTAGAACTAGGGTTTAAAGTCTTGGACGAATTGCATGTACAATAGAGAAACCTAGATCCAAGCATTAGGGTTTGCATGAGCACATAGGATGTTCTTATGGCCAACACCCATCACTTTTCTCATTTTGTCTATCCAAGTGTCATGATGCCCTGCAACCTAAATGGACCATGCTAACCGGGTCAAGTACATACCAGAAATAGTTATGAACTTAGACACCTAATCCAACAGTCTTCCACTTGGATAAGTCTAATAACTATAACTGCAAGTATGACATCAAGAACCAATCAGCAATCATAGCTCTTTCAAAATCTCACGGAACTAAGATGATGTACCATTTAAGTTAAGTGATCATATAGTCCTCTTATCTCATGATATCAGTCGGAAAAATACATGGAACAATCTCGTACTTATTGTCCAGCAGTTTGTGTCTTGATTTCCGATTTGTTTGACAAAGAACTTAATCGACCACATCAATTTATTTCTGACCGGGCCCGGTACATAGGTCAAAACAAAATCATAGAGGGGCCCAGATATCACTTTTAATCCTCCAAGGACTAAAAGGAACAGATAAACTTTGACTCATATGCTTGTTCTACTACTTGTTGAATCATACACAAAACTACGTTTTATAACATCGAGTTACCAATGCGTTTTCGAACAATCAAGGTATAACCGACTCATAGTTAACAACTCATATCTCTAGGTTTGAAGACTTATATGATAATATTGTCTCTCGGTCACTCGAGATAAATTCCATGAAGTGATACAAGTGAGTGTGGGTTGAATCCAATACTAGAATCGCTATTCCAGGAGTAATCATGAACACTACAACCCCTTTGTCCCAGACAAATTGTAGACCCTTCATGATAGTCTTGCCTCATTACCTTCTTCCAAAGTATGATTGACTGTGGATGGTTTGAATAATATGATATACCATAACATAATTATTTTGGAAGTCAAAACATGCAAAAAAGAAATGATAGTAAACAACTGACAGAAGATAGCAACACTTTACTTATAAATTAACAACAACTTTTATTTATCATCAAATGTCAATTACACTTTACAAATTTCAAAAGCTATCTAATTTCTAAAAATAATATCATCCTTTAGCCCAATGCGCCTCACATGCTGAAGATGCTTAACCCTACCCAATCCCTTCGTGAGTGTATCTAATGGGTTCTCATCTGATGATACCCTCTTTTCCACGAGGATTCCTTCTTCTATTCGATGTCTAATGAAATGGTATTTTCTGTCGATGTGTCTGGATCTCCTGTGATCCCTTGGTTCGTTGGTTAAGGCAACTGCACTTTAGCTATCACATAAAATCTCTATAGGCTCCTTAATAGTTGGTACTACTCCAAGTTCTCCAATGAAGTTCTTCGGCTATATTGCCTCCTTTGTTTCCTCGCTTGCTGCTATATACTCTGATTCGCAAGTTGAATCAGCCACTGTCTCCTGCTTGGAACTTTTCCAAGTAATTGCTCCTCCGTTTAAGGTATAGACCCAGCCTGACTAAGAGTATAAATTATCCCTATCAGTTTGGAAGCTAGCATTATCATACCCTACAACTCTTAAGTCATCACTCCCACCGAGGTTAAGGCCCACATCCTTAGTCCTCCGCAGGTACTTGAGAATGTTCTTTACAACAGTCCAGTGAGCCTTGTCAGGGTTTTGTCAGTACAAAGTATCCTGATACAAGAAATATACACATGATTCGTCTTCGCTCCTAAAAAAGCCAAACTCTTTGACTTTCTCATCGAAACAAAGAATCCATCTGTGAGGTGCTTGTTTCAATCCATAGATGGATTTCACAAGCTTACACACTCTATTAGGGTACTTTGTATTGATAAAACCCTCTGGCCGACTCATGTAAACATCCTCAGCCAACCTTCCATTACATAAAGCGGTTTTGACATCCATTTGCCATATTTCATAGTGATGAAATGCAGCAATGGCTAACATAACCCTAATAGACTTAATCTTTGCTACTGGTGAAAAGGTCTCATCATAATCATCTCCCAGAGTTTGAGGAAAACCCTTTGCAACCAGTCGTGCCTTATAAGTGTGTACATTACCATCCATTACGGTCTTCTTCTTGAAGATCCATTTGCACCCGACTGTCTTAAGACCTGGTACATTGTCAACCAAGTTCCAAACTTGATTGTTATACATGGAATGTATCTCGCTGTCCATAGCCTCTTTCTATTTAGTAGACTCGGGGACTGCCATGGCTTCCGTGTAGCTGTTAGGTTCATCCAAACTTACCAGTGTACTATCACTGAAAAGAGTATCACCTTCCGCATTAATATGGAAACCATAGTAATGATCAGGTGCATTCCGAACTCTCGTGGAACGCCTCAGAGGTACAAACTCGTCAGTCGGGTCAACAGGAGTTTCCTCCTCAGGTTGACTGCTTGGGTTTGAGGTTCCTTCACCACTTGACTCTTGAATTTCTTCAAGGAAAATTTGCCTCCCACTGTTTCCTTGGCTTATGAACTCTCTCTTGCGAAAGACTCCTCTCCTTGCTACAAAGACCACATTATCACTGGGTCTATAGAAGAGGTAACCAAAGGATTTCTGTGGGTAGCCGATGAAAATACACCTCTCACTTCGAGGTTCAAGCTTATCGTGAGTCTCTCGCCTCACGAAAGCCTCGAAACCCCAAATCTTGATGTGGTCCAAATTGGCAACTTTCCCAGTCCACATCTCGTGAGGTGTTTTGGCAATCTTTTTGGTAGGGACTAGATTAAGAATATGGATGGCAGTCTCTAAGGTATACCCGCAAAATGAGATTGGTAGCGAAGCTTGACTCATCATGGAACGAACCTTGTCCAACAAGGTTTGATTACGCCTCTTAGCCACAACATTAAGCTGTGGTGTTTTGGGAGGTGTCAATTGTGAGACAATCCCACATTCCTTAAGATTGTGAAGGAACTTTGTACTAAGATACTCAACACCTCGATCGGATCGACGCATCTTAATCTTCCTGCCCAACTGATTCTCCACTTCCTGTTTAAACTCCTTGAACTTTTCAAAGGTTTCTGACTTATGCTTGATTAAGTAGACATATCCATATCTACTATAATCATCAGTAAAAGTCACATAGAAGCGGTTAGCATCCCTTGTGGGGGTTTTGAAGGGTCTACACACATCAGTGTGTACAAGATCCAACAAACCTTCACCCCTAGCACAGGTACCAGTGAAGGGTGATTTTGTCATTTTTCCAAATAAACAAGATTCACAACTATCATCCGACTTTAGGTCAAATGACTCCAAGACTCCATCCTTTTGGAGTTGTCCTATGCGTTTCTTGCTCACAAATCCATGATGACATTGCCATAATGATGCTTTATCCAAGCTAGTGGAAGAATCGATACACAACACATTATTTCCTAGGTTATCTACAACCGACACAGTTTCATATACACCATCACAAGGTAATGCTTTAAAATAAAGAACATTATTAAAGAAAGCATTAATACCAATACATTCATTATCAAATGAAAAAGTAAATCCTTGTTTGTACAAACCATGAATGGAAATAATATTTCTCGCCATTTCAGACGAGTAAGAACATTTATTCAAATCTAATGTTAACCCACTACTTAGCAACAAAGAATAAAATCCAATCTTGGTGACATGTGAAGCTTTCCTATTCCCCATGATTAAGTTTATCTTCCCATGCTCCACATTCTCACTTCTTCTTAGTCCCTGCAAATCATAACATATGTGAATACCACAAGCTGTATCAAGGACCCAAGAATTAGAATAGGGTGAGTTATTAGAAAATATAGTGTAAATACCTGCATGGTTAGGTTTTCCTTTCCCATCCTTAACATCTTGCAAGTACATTGGGCAGTTTCCCTTCCAGTGTGCCTTTTCATGGCAATAGAAGCATTCATCCTCTTTAGGGTTGGCAGAAGGAGTGACAGAACCACTTTTGGTTCTACTTGAAGAGGAGCCATCAAGAGACTTTCCCTTGGTACCCTTCTAAGGGCTCTTCCTCTTCATCCCTTTACCTTGCCCGATTTACAGAATAGGGGCGGCGGTAAGAGTAAGAGTGGTAACAACTGATTTACCTTTAAGACCGGTTTCGGCGGTCTTCAAAAGTCCTTGAAGTTTGCTGAGTGTGACCTCCTCCTTGTTCGTGTGATAGGTCATTCGGAATTGGTCATAACAAGAAGGTAAGGAGTGCAAAACGATGTCAATTGCCAACTCCTTCGGAAAGTTCACATTCAACTTCAACAGACGGTCCACAAACCTTTGCATTATCTGTATGTGGCTCGTGATGGGTTCACCATCCTTCATTCGGGGTGTTATCATTGAAGAGATTATTTCATATCGCTCTTGAAGAGCACTCTGATGGTATCTGTCCATCAAATCCTGGTGCATCTCAAAAGTATAAAAGTCCTGATAGGATGTTTGGAGCTCGGCTGTCATCGTGGCCGACATGATACATGCCACTTTGGAAGCATCTCTCTCATCTGCCCTAAAGTCAGCGATCTCCTAGAGAGTAGCAGTAGACTCATCAAGATCCTTCAGCTCCTTGTCGAGGACATATTCCTTGTCATCATAGCAAGTGACCATCCTTATGTTTCTAATCCAATCATTGAAATTATTCCCATGAAAGATGACTCCCCTACAAAGGTTCATGAGAGAGAAGGAGCCGGTAGGGTTTGAGCCAGAAGCAGCATTGTTGGAAGACCTCTGAAAAAAGAAGACAAAAAAGTTTAGATTAGATATAATGATAGTCCTTAGTAAGACACCCAAATGTAATATTAAGGCTAGGACCCAACACAATATTTTATAACTTAGAAGAGGTATGCTGTAATCCAAGCTATAAAATATTTGAAGGTAGGTGAATGGCGATTCACTAATTTCCATTATGAAAACCGAAATGTATTATTAGGTTTTTAATTGGATTTGAAACTCCTAGATTCTTTTGAGATTCATTGAACTTGTAACGTCCCAAAATTCAAGACTAAAAATTTCTTTTAATAAAGTATCACTTCAAGTAAAATCATCATTTCAAAACATAAACAGAGTATTAGTTTCCAAAACACATGTTTATTATCAGAGTAAAACATTCCCAGGCTGACTATTCTATGGTGTGTGCCATGCGATCATCCCAAGCTCCATCATCCGCTACCGGAAGTACCTGAAACCAAAACTGAAAGCCGTAAGCACGAAGCTTAATGAGTTCCCCAGATACCACATACCATACAAACCATTCATAGCCAAGAACCATACATAACTGACTTATCCATAACCAAGTAAGGTGCTATGTGCCAAACATAGTCTTGCCATTATGCCATGGGCCGCACGTGGTCTTCCTGGTCAAGCCTGGGCCGCTCCCTGGGTCTTACAGACAAGTGCCAAGGGCCACCCCCTGGTCTTACAGACGTGTGCCAAGGGCCACCCCCTGGTCTTACAGACGTGTGCCAAGGGACACCCCCTGGTCTTACAGACTAATGCCAAGGGCCACCCCCTGGTCTTACAGACAAGTGCCAAGGGCCACCCCCTGGTCTTCTATGCAAGTATCACACAGACAACCGTACATACTACTCTACTTAGCTAAACACCATACAGTGTGCCAGAAGCCACCTCCTGGTCTTTCATATCTATAGCATACAATGCGCCAGGAGCCACCTCCCGGTCTTTCATACATATTGCCTAGGGCTAACCCCTGGGCCTTCCTACCATACAAGGTAACATACTGTGTGCCAGGAGCCGCCCCCTGGTCTTTCATGCATATTCTAAATGGGCCGACATTGGTTCCCTAGACCCATACAAACAGTGAGGAGACTCACCTCGCGAATGCCGATACTCTAAACTGAAGAAGCAGACTCTCGAACCACCAACTCACCGCAAATCCCGAACTAACCATCATAACAATTAAACATTAGGTCAAGCATGCTTCCACATATCGGACCAAGACCAAAATCCAAATCCTCATTCTAAGTCCAACATTGGCCCAATTTACCAAATTGGGCCCACTTCACCAAATGGGCCTAGAACCAAGGTCCATAACAATAATTGGGCCCAAAACACTTTGTCCATAAATTCCCAGACTTGGCCCAACACCCAACTGTCCACTAACGGCCCAAACTCGAAGCCCAAATATGAAAGTCCAATAGGAGGAGTACGCTGGGCGTACCCTCCTTGGTACGCGGCGCGTACAGCAACGACTCGGAAGGGGAAACGGGGCATCGGGCCGCTACGCGGGGCGTACTCTAAGGCTACGCGGGGCGTAACCCTTATGCTCAACAAATCCACATAATGGCTTAATGGCTTAAGCTCTTAAGCCCAAACTCCAAATCCATAGGCCAAACATGATTGGAACTCATAAAGTCTCAGACTTTATCACTTGGGACGTCATTAAGCTCTTAATCCAAGGTCTTAATCCATTAAGACCCACATAAATCATACATGAAATAACTACAGCCCTTGGGACCTCGTTTTTATCACTCAAGACCTCTCCAAAGGTCTAAAAGGACAGCTACACTTGACCAAATCGGACTATGCAACAAGATGAAGACTTTTGGGACAAGAATGGGGACAAAGCTTCAAAATACATAGATCTATACAATATGAAGGTCAAGAAAGAAGCTTTATACCTCAGACAAGCTCCAAAGGATGGTATCTCTTCAGATCTACAAGCTCCAATCGTCCCTCTCCTTCCTTGACAACTTCCCTTTTCTCCTTTAAGCCTTTCTTTTGCCAATAAGAGCTTTCCAAGATCAAACACACTCAAATATGGAGGAAATATGAGATTTAGGGTTTCTCTGAGGTTGAAGATGAGTGTAAGGAGGCTGAGGGGTGAACCATCTTATTCCTTATATAGTGGTTGACCCTAAAAATAGGGTTTGGGATTTCTGTGAGTATGCGGGGCGTACCTCCCTGGTACGCGGGGCGTACTCACTCGGCCAACGCGCATCATTCCTACTCTTACGCTGGGCGTACGTCCAGCTTACGCTGGGCGTACCCAGCCACCTCTCAAAGACAACATCTTGCATGCATGCCATGCATGCATAGGGCCATCTCCTTCTCATTACACAAAAGGGCTATGAACAACGTTCAACTTCACAACACCTCAACTCTTCTAATCTAAACCCGCTCCCAAATTACTTCACATTCATGCGAGGGCAACGAGAAGCCCAATACCACTGACACATATAAAAGCAGGGTGTTACAATTCTCCCCCACTTAAACTAAACTTCGTCCTCGAAGTTTACCATGGCCCACAGCCTGCGATCTTCCTCCAATACCCAACACCAGCCGCCTACCTGCGCTGGTCTTCCACCTGGTCATTCTGACTAACATCAACCTCGCGGGTAAACCTCGGGTCAAACCTGACCCTGAACAACTTAGAAATAGAACTTACTCAACTAATAAGCCTTCTGGTACTCACCGAGTACTGCACTGAACCCGCAGAGGTTCACCACTTCTTTCCTTGCGCAAATTCCTTGCCTTCCCAAGGCAAGGCCTCATAACTGACTTTTCCTCTGACACTATGAAGGTCCTATCCTTCACCAACTCCATCACCCCCGCTGCTCCCAGAGAGGGTCATCACTGTCTGTCACCACTGACACTGCTCTCTGACAGAACTTGGTGCCTAGCACTCCTCGACTAACTATCTGAATTCAGCCATAGACTGCTTACCAGCACTGCTACTGGCTGGAAATTTCTGCTATTCCTTATCTGCCTTCCGAATGAACTGAGACCACCTTGGTCCCTAGTAATCTACCAATACCTGGATTACCGGCTCCCACCGGTCGCTAGTCCCAACTCAACTCCTAGTCGCTTCCAGCGACTTTCGAAGAAACTTTACCAATAACCACTCAATCCATTCTGCCACTAAATCATACACCTGACACATTTGCCCTAACGAATAGGGACCGATGAATGCTACGGGCCACCCCGTAGTCTTACAACACTTCTATGCTGCCAACCAACCAAAGCTACGGGCCGCCCCGCAGTCTTGCTAAACCAGTGCTACAGGCCATACTGTAGCCTAACCATACTCTCATACGATTGTTGCGGGCCGCACCGCAGTCTTGCTAATCTAATGCTACGGGCCACACCGCAATCTTACTAGTCTGATGCTACAGGCCACACCGCAGTCTTGCTAATCTAATGCTACGGGCCACACCGCAGTCTTACTAGTCTAATGCTACGGGCCACACCGCAGTCTAACCAGTCTAATGCTACGGGCCACACCGCAGTCTAACCAGTCTAATGCTACGGGCCACACCGTAGTCTAACCATACTCTCATACGATTGCTGCGGACCACACCGTAGTCTTTATATACTTCCCTTACTATTAGCCACTGGTGAATGTTACGGCCATCCGGTAGTCTGACACCACCTTTCCACCCCGACAAGCTGCTAGGGGATGCTACGACTAACCCATAGTTGATCATACAGCACCACCAAGTACTCCCAAGTGGTACTCATGTTCCAAATGGAACTCCCAACCGATTTCTATGAAATCCGCGACCAGAAATTTCGAGAATGAGATCTCACGGTTGGCAAGTTTTCCAAACTTCCCATTTACTCTATCCTCCAATCATACAGTCACTTGAGCCGTCTTTCTTACTAACAAGAGAGCGAACTTATCCCAGTTTCAGGACCCCTTCTACTCCCATAACCTGATTGTTTCTCCCCCACTTAGCCTCAGCTAAGTCTTTACTGCCTGCGAAAACCCGACGATTTCCACTCCTTCCTTCCTTACACGATAGGCATGGTAACCACCATACTAGTCCACTCCAACTACCGCATGATTACCGAATACTAGATGAACACCGCCCGCATCTCTGATGCTAAATAAATCCTCTAAGCTCTGACTACTGTCCTTACAGTCCGAATAACTGGGCACAGACTCCTTGGTGATAAGCCACTTTCCTTGATGCTTCCGAAAGCCATCCCGAACGCCCAGATTAGAACCATCAAATCCCGATGATGGTGGCTAACCACTTCCCAAATCATTTTCAACCGTACCCGAGATGATACCGAACACTTCGAACCCGAAGTGAAAGATGACCTACACTAGCTACTAATAACTCCTGGTATGCAATTGGCATATGACAATTCCAAAATACAGTCCACATACAAGCAGAGAGACAAATCATACATAAAATCGCCTGATTCCAAGGCAAAAACTTCCATAATTCATATAGGAATGAAAATAGCCATAGATACGTACCTGCAACATTCCTTCCTGTAGTCCGGATCCTCCACACCTGTCACTGCATGGCACTACCCTCTCGCCCATCCGTAATCCTCATAGTCGCTGGGGCAGGCGCACTCCCTGCTCCTCCCCTCATGATCGGGCAGTCGGTTCTCTTGTGGCCCACCTGATTGCAGTGAAAACATAATGGGCTTGCCCCCCGTGGGCAGTCCCTGCTGACGTGACCATCACTGCCACACTTGTAGCAGCCGGAACCCCTGGAACGACACACTCCCTCGTGCGGTTTCCCGCACGTGCTGCACTAACTTCGGCTCGGCCGAATCCTGGATCTGTGATCTGAAACCTTGGGCCTTTTGCCCGAACCCCCTGAACCCGAAACCGCCTCCGGTTTCATCTTCTTCTCCATCTCGAGATCAATCTCCCTCTCTCGAGCCCTAGCAATCATATCTTCCAGCGTCTTACAGCCGGACTTGCTCACAAACTCCCTGATGTCGACTCTCAACATCTCATGGTACCGAGCCTTCTTCATTTCCTCATCCGCGACATACTGCGGTACAAGAAGAGCCCTCTCCATGAACTTGGCGGTGATCTCCGCCACAGTCTCAGTAGTCTGCGTCAAATCCTGAAACTCTCGTGCCAGCTGCTGCACCTCAATCATTGGCGAAAACTCCGCCCTGAACCTGGCCGAGAAATCGCTCCAAGTCATCGCGTCCAACGTGGCATCATCACCCAGAGCATGACCAATCTCTTCCCACCAATCCCTCGCTCTGTCCTTCAGAAGACAAGAGGCGAGTCTAACCTTGTCCCCCTCGGGACACTTGCTGGTACGAAAAGCGTTGGCAACATCGGCCAACCATCTGCTGCTAGCAATGGGGTCCCTAGTCCCATGATAATCTGGTGCCCCGCAGGCTCTGAACTCTTGAAATGTCAAGGTACGCGCTCCCATCAATGCCATCATCTCAGTACGGAAGGCTCCCAACCTCTCATCCAAAATCTCCAGTATACCCTCCTTGACCGTGCCAAAGATCACAGGAGTCTGAGCTAGAATACTGCGCGTAACCTCAACTGATATCAACTCTCTCATTCGCTCCTCGAGATGCTCGGCCCCTGAACCCGAGCCTGATCCTTCTCCGGCGCCTGATCCGCCCGTTGGTCTCTCTCGCAATGTCACCATGCTGAAAATATACCACAACCACTATCAGAATACTCATCACTGATGCGAGACCAAACATACCCTACCAGGTTCCCGGTCTTGTCTTGGCCTTTCCCGAATCGAGTACGGATCCTCTACTTTCAGTAGTACGGGCCCATACTACCTTCCACATCTATCCGTACTTTCCTCAGGAACTGCTTCGACTCCACCAGGTCCCTTTCTACCATTTCTGCTTCCAGCACTACCTCATCCTAGGCTGACCCTAGGGAAACCTCTGACTCAACTCAAACCAGTCCTCAGCTGCTGAAGGCTTCCTCGCGATGCCAATTAGCCACCACCTGGATACCATCACATGCGACGAGGCTCAGATAATCCTTCAAGTAAAAGACTCGTCCCTACAATGGTTAGACTCAGACGAGAGCTGCGCAATTGGGCCAAATCCAGCACTATGAGATTATTCAACCCTGATCACATGTGACGTGACGTATCCACCTAATGGCTAACTCTCATCACTCAGAATCCCACAATGCACAAAGCAAGCAACATTCGAACAAGGGGAAAATCTAACCATAACATACTCAAGCAATCATATCCACATAGCAAGAATCTGAACTAGCATGCAACACAAACTCAAAAACTCAGGCATAACCTAAACAGGCTATCCTACTACTATCTAATCAGCACTATCATGCAGCTCAAAAGCACAAATAACAGGCACATAAGGCATCATCCCTAGATCCTTAGTCCTATTCTAGCATGCTGTTTTATCAACTGATAAGCATAACATAAACTTGTATGGGTAATTTGGGGTACTTACTTGAGCTCGGTTGATTGCATGCACCACACCTCTTTTCTCTTTTCAAAGTTCTTTTCTTTCTGAATTCTTTTTGCTTTTCTAAAACTGTTTTTCGTTCTCAAAATTCTTTTTACAAAACTGTCTTTTCATTTTTGAAAACTCTTTATCCGACCCCTCAGTTTGAGTTCAGGCACACCCGAGAGTATGCCCGAATCCCTCAAACCAAGGCTCTGATACCAACTTGTAACCTCCCAAAATTCAAGACTAAAATTTTCTTTTAATAAAGTATCACTTCAAGTAAAATCATCATTTCAAAACATAAACAGAGTATTAGTTTCCAAAACACATGTTTATTATCAGAGTAAAACATTCCCAGGCTGACTATTCTATGGTGTGTGCCATGCGATCATCCTGAGCTCCATCATCCGCTACCGGAAGTACCTAAAACCAAAACTAAAAGTCGTAAGCACGAAGCTTAGTGAGTTCCTCAGATACCACATACCATACAAACCATTCATAGCCAAGAACCATACATAACTGACTTATCCATAACCAAGTAAGGTGCTATGTGCCAAACATAGTCTTGCCATTATGCCACGGGCCACACGTGGTCTTCCTGGTCAAGCCTGGGCCACTCCCTGGGTCTTACAGACAAGTGCCAAGGGCTACCCCCTGGTCTTACAGACGTGTGCCAAGGGCCACCCCCTGGTCTTACAGAATAATGCCAAGGGCCACCCCCTGGTCTTACAGACACGTGCCAAGGGCCACCCCTTGGTCTTCTATGCAAGTATCACACAGACAACCGTACATACTACTCTACTTAGCTAAACAACATACAGTGTGCCAGAAGCCACCTCCTGGTCTTTCATATCTATAGCATACAATGCGCCAGGAGCCACCTCCCGGTCTTTCATACATATTGCCTAGGGCTAACCCCCGGGCCTTCCTACCATACAAGGTAACATACTGTGTGCCAGGAGCCGCCCCCTGGTCTTTCATGCATATTCTAAATGGGCCGGCATTGGTTCCCTAGACCCATACAAACAGTGAGAAGACTCACCTCGCGAATGCCGATACTCTAAACTGAAGAAGCAGACTCTCGAACCACCAACTCACCGCAAATCCCGAACTAACCATCATAACAATTAAACATTAGGTCAAGCATGCTTCCACATATCGGACCAAGACCAAAATCCAAATCCTCATTCTAAGTCCAACATTGGCCCAATTTACCAAATTGGGCCCACTTCACCAAATGGGCCTAGAACCAAGGTCCATAACAATAATTGGGCCCAAAACACTCTGTCCATAAATTCACAGACTTGGCCCAACACCCAACTATCCACTAACGGCCCAAACTCGAAGCCCAAATATGAAATTCCAACAGGAGGAGTACGCTGGGCGTACCCTCCTTGGTACGCGGCGCGTACAGCAACGACTCGCAAGGGGAAACGGGGCATAAGGCTACGCGGGGCGTAACCCTTATGCTCAACAAATCCACATAATGGCTTAATGGCTTAAGCTCTTAAGCCCAAACTCCAGATCCATAGGCCAAACATGATTGGAACTCATAAATTCTCAGACTTTATCACTTGGGACGTCATTAAGCTCTTAATCCAAGGTCTTAATCCATTAAGACCCACATAACTCATACATGAAATAACTATAGCCCTTGGGACCTCGTTTTTATCACTCAAGACCTCTCCAAAGGTCTAAAAGGACAGCTACACTTGACCAAATCGGACTATGCAACAAGATGAAGACTTTTGGGACAAGAATGGGGACAAAGCTTCAAAATACATAGATCTATACAATATGAAGGTCAAGCAAGAAGCTTTATACCTCAGACAAGCTCCAAAGGATGGTATCTCTTCAGATCTACAAGCTCCAATCGTCCCTCTCCTTCCTTGACAACTTCCCTTTTCTCCTTCAAGCCTTTCTTTTGCCAATAAGAGCTTTCCAAGATCAAACACACTCAAATATGGAGGAAATACGAGATTTAGGGTTTCTCTGAGGTTGAAGATGAGTGTAAGGAGGCTGAGGGGTGAACCATCTTATTCCTTATATAGTGGCTGACCCTAAAAATAGGGTTAGGGATTTCTGTGAGTATGCAAGGCGTACCTCCCTGGTACGCGGGGCGTACTCACTCGGCCAACGCGCATCATTCCTACTCTTACGCTGGGCGTACGTCCAGCTTACGCTGGGCGTACCCAACCACCTCTTAAAGACAACATCTTTCATGCATTCCATGCATGCATGGGGCCATCTCCTTCTCATTACACAAAAGGGCTATGAACAACATTCAACTTCACAACACCTCAACTCTTCTAATCTAAACCCGCTCCCAAATTACTTCACATTCATGCGAGGGCAACGAGAAGCCCAATACCACTGACACATATAAAAGCAGGGTGTTACATAACTTTTCAATGGCATGTTTCAATCTCGATTGTGCCCTTCAAGTTTTGTGACTGGGATACCAAGGATCACAAAACAAGGTGTGAATAACCATGCAAATTACTAGGTATTCTTAATGTTTATCACCTAATCGATGTGCCTGTTAACCACACGCGCTCCACCGATCTATGATAAACCTTAAGTCATGGGTTAGCACCAAATTCACATTTTCCTAAAGAAACTAAGATTGGGAATTTATGAAACATTTAGTTACTTTATAATCATTATACTTTTAATGAGGATTAAAGTAATTGTCCTACCCGTTCGGCTAACGACCCTCTACCATTTAAGGAAGCGGTTGGTGAGAGTGGACACCCATTAAGTTGCCATTTTATAGGCAACAACCTTATACCCACTTATAGATCGGCTTCGTGAATGAGGCCTACTAACGGTAAAATGACTTGTTCTTATATATATATATATATATATATATATATATATATATATATATATATATATATATATATATATATATATATATATATATATATATATATATATAAACTTATAATCTTATAAAGTATAAGGGTTGATCTTTAACTTTTAAAATTCTAGGGGTTGGAACTAAAGTTTTCTAAAGTGACTTTACATGTTCCAAAACTTGAGGGCAAGTTTTGTAACTATTCAAAACTTTTCAACTTCATAACTTATGAGTTAATGGTTTATTAAAATAAAGACTCTTCATTTTATGTAACTTATGTGTTCTTTAATGGACTTTAAAAGAAAGACTTTTGGGAATCCATAACTTGAGGACAAATTATAGATTCCATTAAAAACATTTAGATCAAGAATTAAACTAACAAACAATTTGCAAATAATTCCTATGATATACCAAACTCATAAGTGCATGAACATTCATATCAACAATTTCTAGAATCATAAAAACACATATAAAACTGGAAATTTTGATAATCACCATTGTAAATGGATTAGCATAATCATTACCACATCAAAAATAGGTTTTATAAGTCTAAAACAGTTAAGTGTAATGATTCTAGTCCATTTCCAGTGGCAAAACTCGAAAAACCGTACTCTGGGCCTCTTACTCGTCGAGTGCATGAACATACTCGACGAGTAGGATGAATATATGCATGGACTTGTTTAGTCCCCCCATGGACTCGGTGAGTTCACTCAGCACAATGCAAAGAATTTTAGTTTCTACAACAATTTGCATCAAGTATCAAGAAAACAAGCCTAGGCTCTGATACCATTGAAGGGTTTTGAGCATTCTAACACTCCTACGGTGTAAATGCAACCCTAGAAACCTTGGATCTATGTTTTACTAGGATACATGCAAATTTTATTTTTCCAAGGTTCTTAACCTAACTAGCATGGCATGGGGAACTTGAAAAATAAAAGCTAGTAAAAGAACATACCTTTCTTGTTGCTTGGATTCCTTAAGAACTTTGTGACCTAGCACCCCAAATGTGATGCCTCAAGTGTTTCACACAACACCACAAGTCTTGGAATAACTTTGAGAGAACTATACACACACTCAAAATCGGCTAGCCTTCTTGTTCTACACTTAGTGTCGATTTTGGTAGCCCATAGGGTTCTTTTATAGTTGTGTCACAAGTAGGTTTACACCATGTAAACCCTAATTGATATGGATTTTCATTTACTCAATGATCCATGGTTTTTAACCTCCATGGACTATCCATGGAGCACCCTATGGGTTTTAGCCCAATTCAATAAACCATGGATCATTAGCCCACTATATAAGAATGGATGATTTACACAATCAACCCCATATATTTAATTAGTCTCTTTTTCATCACCAAATTATTTCTTGATCAATACTAATTAAATAATATTATTAATATATTAGAACTTATAATATATTAATAAACCATAAGTGTCCTTTTCTCATTTTGTCTATCCAAGTGTCTTGATGCCATGCAACCCAAATGGACCATGCCAACCAGGTCAAGTACATACCAGAAATAGTTATGAACTTAGACACCTAATCTAAAAGAAAGAATTGGTACAGGTTTGTGACAACCGTCAATTTTCGGTCAAGTCAAAGTCAACTAAAGTCAACAAGTCATACCGGTCAAGTCGATTTGCCCGTAGGTACTAGAGTTTACGTTATGTAATTTCTAAACAACTCGCTATTCTAATGAGAGATCATAAATCGAAAAGTGCATATATCTAGATCTCCTTAACCTAAAACTGTGGTACGTGGCGAGCCAAACCGATAAAACAATGTTGCATACTCATCGGGAGTATGCAAGATCCTTAAACAAGGCTTAACGGGGTTTACAGACCTTGCATTGCGAAGCCGGACACTCACATTCGTCACACACAAAACCGCTCTTAATCGTTTTCACTCCATCTCTTCTTATCGAGAATCTCTCCCAAATTTCTCTAAGTATGTGAAATCTCTCCCAAATCTCTCTTTGTATGTGAAATCTCTCCATGAAAGTCAAATCTATCCCAAATCTCTCCAAGAATGTGAAATCTCTCCCAAATCTCTCTTTGTATGTGAAATCTCTCTAAGAATGTCAAATATCTCCCAAATCTCTCCAAGAATGTGAAATATCTCCCAAATCTCTCTTTGTATGTGAAATCTCTCCAAGAATGTCAAATCTCTCCCAAATCTCTCTAAGTATGTGAAATCTCTCCCAAATCTCTCTTTATATGTGAAATCTCTTCAAGAATGTCAAAACTCTCCTAAATCTCTCTAAGTATGTGAAATCTCTCCCAAATATCTCTTTGTATGAGGTCTCGCTGGAAGTCCCTTTTCTCCCGGTTTTCGACTAATTTTGCGTTTTAGGCCCGTTTTTAATTGTTTTAACATGGGATTTTCACCCAAAACTTTATTTTAACATATAACAACCCTTAATTATTAATTAATCACGTTTTAAGGATAAAACCTTATCCACAAGAGAGTAGGTGAAGTACAAAGGTAGAGTGTTTACTTAGCTTTACCTTATGACACAAACAACCACTCCCACACCCACTCTATGACCAGCCACACCTCCCCACCTTACCTAGGTCACTTCAATGTCCTTTCCACTCAATTATCACCCTTTTCCACGTTTTAGAACTGGAACAAACCATTCTCTCTCCTCACTTCTCTCATTTTCTCTCTTTTCACCAAAAAGATCAAACTCTTTTCTCTCTCACTTCCTCTCTCTAGAATTCGAGATTCAAGGGCTGATCTTGGGTTTTTCCTCCACATTTGGTAAGCAAAATCCATTCTCCTTATGATTATTTCACTTCTTTCTACTCAAATCATGGATATCTTACACAAACTCCATCATAATTGTGTTAGATCTTCGAATCTTCAAGTGTTCCTGGGGTGAACACTTCTCTTCTTCAACACTCATCTTCTGAAATCACTCAAAGTGAGTTCATACCCCAACATTTTCATATTTTCTCAAGTTTTTAGGGGGGGGGGGGGATACAAGTTAAAACACCAAGAACATAACTAAAATTTTCTAACAGCTTTCATCAGAAAAGTTGGACTCCATTCACGGACTGTTTTGGACAACTTAAACATTTTTGTTTGAAAAACTGTTTTAAGTGTAAGTAGTTCTAGTTCTTAGCTTTAAAATGACTACTTGCACATCTCCATACAATTTTTCTACAATTTATGGTGATTTTTACAAAACTGCCTATCATTTCAAACACCAATCCGGACAATTCTGTGATTATGGACTTTTTCACCCAAGTTGGAGGTCATTAAAAATCATGATAAAAATTATGAGTAAACTAGACACATTTTGGGAACTCTCAGAATTTACGGATTTAGTTTTCGACTTCGTATGATTTTTATATGACTTTTCTAAAACAGCGCAGATAGGTTAAATTTAGTTAACAGCATATAAATTTCATAACACTTTGTATTATGTTGAGCAAAGTGTATAACAATAAGTTCTAAATATCGAATGTGTTTCCTTGTTAGTTTATCATCATAAACTGAAACTTAGTCATTCATGATAACATTACTCATTCATTTAGAACACATATATTAAGCTATAATGAGCATAGTTTATGGATTCATAGCACAAATGCGTTTCATAAAAGAGTTATTATACATTACAAACGTTTTGGATAAACTATACTAGGTATAGTTTATGTATCATTTACTTCTCAAACTTTTTACCAAATGTTTTCAGTTTAGATCACGTAAATCTGTTAATGAATAAATTTGTGAGTCATTCGCTTCGGGTTACTTCCAAAGTAACCAATTCAAAAAGTCCTATAAATTGTAACCAGAGTCTCTTCTAGGGAGAACGTGATAGTTGTGTATAGATATATATTGGGTTTGACAAACCCACACCAGAGCTGCTTGCAACAGCTAGACCGGCAGGTCTGTGGTGACAAGTGTCATTTCAGTTTCGCGACGCCTGAAGAACGTCGCAATTACGAGGCCGTCTAAGTCAAGTATGGTGATGATAGCTCACATGTGGTATTAATAAATCATAAGATTTACGGGTTCTAACTATAAAATAGTGAGTTATGTCTATTTAGCTCACTGAAATTACTTTAAGTACGGAAAAAATACTTGTACGTCTTCATATTAAAAAGGGTTTTATGTTCATTTAAAATCACTTTTTATATCAATTACAAATACCGCTGTATATTTTCAGTCTTAGTATTTAAGACTACACACCATTCATTACGAGAGTTTTTCTCAAATCAGAAAGGGTTTTACGCCAATTTGAAACCACTTTTATATCTTTAAGTATGACAAATACTTGTACTTTTTCGGTACTGGCATTTAGGACCACATAACTTTTATAAGGAAAATATTGGATTTTTCTTGGCAACATACATCTCTTTACAAAGACCGATTTTTAAACTCTTACTGTCAAAGGCTTATGAACTCACCAACCTTTGTGTTGACACTTTTTAAAACTACTTGTATTCTCAGGAATTCATTGAAAACAGGAAATCAACAACGTTTTGAGGATGGGACGATAAATCGTCAAACAGTTCATTTTGTTTCATAATGTAATTGATTCGAATCATGTAAACATATACTTTGGTGTAACTTTTTCAATTATATCTATGATGGTTGTATTTACTTTGAGCACTATTATACTCGTTGTAATGATACTCTACATGAAGTCCTCCACCCCCAGACGTTTCCGTCATCCTTGGTTTGGGGGTGTGACAGATTGGTATCGGAGCATTGTTTATAGTGAACTCAGTATATTGAACCACATAAGATGTACAAACTATAAATGCATTGGGACTAAGGTCTCTGATTAAAGTTTTTAAAACAACTATACTTTTAGAAATAAATAATTTCTTATTAAAAGTATACATGCATGCACACATACTAAGGTCAGCATCATTCTAGAACAAAACAAAAGTAATGATTGTTGGATTTCACAAGTAAGCTCGGGGATGTATGGTCAGTCTTGGGAGTGGCATAGCCTGATCAACTATGCTAGTCCGAGAAATGTTTAGCACATGCCCAAGAATGGTTGTGATATGGCAACAAGTCTAAATACTTACCAACACTACCACAATGAGAACATTAGAACAGAACACGAGTTTAAAATACTATAGGAGTATTTTGTGATATCATAACTTATATGAAAACTAAATAGATCCTTAATAATAGGTCTATAGTCCCTAAGTGGATACCCTAAGATATTATATAACTTAGAAATCATAGACTTAGAATTTGTGGGCATTGCCTTACTTCCTTTTCCTTGTTTGGATGTGGATCTAGGGTAGGATCACTTATTCGAAGGCCTATCATATCTTGTTATATGTAATTAGTATGAACTATGTCATTATAGAAGTAACTAATAAGGATCACCCCATATAAGTAATTAATTATAGAGTTAGACGCCTAGTAATTATCTCTTCCACTCTTATTCTCGCAAGTACAACATAGCAAGATCCTACTTACCGGACGACCCCTACTTTCCCAATCCGAACCCGAGAAATGGTGAATGGTTATGAGGAGAATTAGAAGCGGAACCGGATGTAATCAATCCTCCATGCATAGCAAGGGTTTCCGCGAACCGTTTCGACTACATCGAACCTGTGCCCCGTTGGGCAATCGTGATCGAGGGTTGAATGTCGACAGCAATGACAACAACCACCATGTGGAGATCAACGAGGGTGCTATGACCTCAACCACGGGGGACCGACTGACAGAGCCCTCCCGGCGAAGACCCGGCAGATCGCGAACATCGGGGATTAAAGCAGGTAGACTACAACCCGAGTTCGGAAATTGCACGCTACTACAGGCCCTACTGTCTCACGTACCCGAGACTCGGAAAGAGAATACTATTTCGGAGACCAACTCTCTGTTTAGGACCTTATCGCCACTCAGGCAGAGGCAAGAGAGTAATGGGGTAGACACACAACATTCAAAGAGAGGAGGATTGCAGCCGAGCATCGATTTGCAAGGTGCATCGACTTTGCCTCATGCATCGCAAGGGACAGATCGTCGTAAGTAGAGTTCATACCGCTCACAAGACCTTGTAAATTAGGTTCGTGAGTATGCGTTGGTGCTACTCTATTCTAGTCGTAAGCACGACACTGTGATTTAAGCGGTCATACTAAACAAGAGATCTAGTTGCTATCAAAACTTTTCCATGCATAGATGTGAGATAAATATACATCTAGGACAAAAATTTTCACCAAAACCCGAATTACTACAGTCATATTAACAAGATGGGCTTAGGACATACCTAACAGACTCGAAGGTCTATTTAGCCTTAATTATATAACTAAGCATACATCAATTAGCCATAATAAGGACCTAGCTTGGGTCAAGTTACAAGGTTTCACTTGGATACTGAACTACTAAAAATTCATGGGTTTACCATATAAAGACTCCCGTTATGAATTGTTTTCAGAACGCCCTTAACGACCGAATTACGTTACAAATCGATATAAGATAAAACTTAGTTAGAAACTCGCGACGTATAGCCATTCTAAAAACTCATTATCATCTCACCCTTAAACATTTTGTTGAGAAGTTCCTTCTTCATAGACTTATGGGTGCGATCATACCAACACTAATACACCGGGTCCCATCAAAACTCCTCAGCCAAGCGTGTTTGGACACACATGATTCTAAGATGAGTAAAGCTTAACGCCCGTATGAAACCTACTCCTACCCACTGCTGTAACTCCATTTCAAGAATGTTAGCGGAAACACTAGGAATAGTACAGTAATGTGCAAAAATTTATATGCGTAAATATAAATCGTAAGGATGCACTTAAGATAATCATTTCCACTAACGAAGACGTTTTTCATCGTGAAACAGAGCTATGTCTTCACCAAGAGGCAACCAACCAACTAGTAAGGCGCCAACTCTGCAGATAGACGCTGCTACTTTTCAGGCTGCAGTCACGGCAGCCGTGACAGCCGTCATGGCGCAATTTGACGCTAACAACGCCAGCAGGAGTGGAAGCGGTACTAAAAATACAGATTGTGGCAACAATCAGGAGCACCAACAGGTGCCTGCCAGCAAAAATACCTTGTGCCACAAACCTACGAGCAAGAAGCGAAAGTTCTGGACCAAAAAGAAGTGTAAACTATCTCAAAAACTTGCTGGAAGAAAGCAATCCGTAGCTGCACCGGCCACTATAACGGCAGTCACGACGAACGCCGAGACACTAGCCACGGGGTCTGCCACCCATACGTCAGCCAGACCATATGAGGGATCACTCCCAAAGTGTGTCAAGTGTGGTTTCCATCACCATGGGGCTTGCCGAGAGATGCACTGTAAAAACTGCAACAGGAAAGGGCACACCGCCTGTTTTTGTAGGACCCCGACTCAGTACATCACTTCAACACCCATTACCAAAGTAATTCCAGTGTGCTTCCTATGTGGCGAAGTGGGACACTTCAAGAGAAACTGTCCAACTGAGAGGAATGACGGGGAAACCGGAGGAGTATAGCAAATGAACCAGCAAGGGTAATAGGGAACCATATTAGGACTTTTGTAATGTTCCAACGACAAAAACGTTTAAGTACCATATATTTATAATGAATTTGGTATGCTTGCTAAAGTCACCGTCTTTCTAAAAGTAGTTAAAATACTCTCTCGTTCAAATCAAACCAAAGACATTCATATATGATCTTAGGATCATTACCTGTAAGATGTGATGACTTGTACATGCATCGGGGCTAGTTATAATCAAATTACCAAAGTCATGAAACAAATAATTCCATCCTGACTCCTATTCCGTGTCTAGCAGTAAGAACTAAGTGGGGCCACCCACTCGACAATCTCGCCAACATCAACTCTCATACGATGTTCATATATCGTTCAATCGTAGAGAGACCTGTCAGCGATCATGATATCAAGTATCATTACTGGCTATCGAAACACACCCACTACCAGTGCTAGACACTGTGGTATAAATCATCAACAGTAATGATAACATCAAACAAAATGGATCACCCTAAAAAGAAACACAAGATACTCTATCACTCTAGTGATCTCTTCTTACGAATACAGCTTAACTCGTGTTGTCTAAAAATATATTGCTGTCATCATCCAATTTTCATTGATATAGCCCTCATCTTCCTGATTTAACGTCTACAAAAGGACCCTTCACCTAACCCCCCGAACATCGAAACCTTCGTCTCTCATAAACATCCAGCACGGACCTCCGGATCATCTCTCGTTGTGGAACCCCAAAACACGCACCAGAGGAGTGTTATACTTCCCGAAACCTTATCACAAGTATTTACAGGTAACCTTTGGGAATGTTGCATGTAGCAGACAAGGTTCAAGCACAGAAACTTGGGACGAATATGGTATGAGTCCTGCTAAGAGCTTCGGGCCAAGATTGCCCAGAGGGACGAGTAAATGTCCTACCATCCAAGAAGGCCTAGCCGCGTAAACCAAACCCACATGTTTCCTACCGAGCTACAAAAACTATCAGGTCCAAACCTGTCGAACTACTCAACAATGAAATTGAAGAACCAAGCTTCTCACCCTGGAAAGCTCTGGTCTTATTCTTCAAATAGAAAGGCAAATTGCTCATAGTTCCATCAACTTCAGAGGCCCCGACAATATCTCTAGTAGAAACCTTTACTATCTGCCTCGCATAAACGAATAGGCTGGCCAACCGCGAGGAACAGAGTACCCTTCAGGAATTGGACCTGAGATCTAAATATCACCAGTCGCGAGTGTTGGAGAAGGATGTCCGAGGACAATCCTCCAAATTCGATGCGGACGCTGCAAGTCCGTAGTGATACCCCTCGGATAGGACCAACCTGCTCGCAGTATTCATAGGATATGACATTCTTACTAGGATTCGTTAGTCATTGTCATTGTAAATGACTTGCTTATCTACCCTCATAGTAAGAAGGAAACCAAGGAGAGCAGCTGCAACAAACCGCCAAAGCAATACGATCAGAGAAGCTTTACTCGAAGTTCTCTAGATACGAGTTTCGGAATTAAGGACTCAAATTCCTAAGACACATCATTATCAATGTGGAAATCCTTAAGGACTCTTTCAATTGATCAAAACCGTTGAGAAACAGTCAGCACCAAAGGCGTCAGCAGGAATACACCAAAATTCCGGGTATCGCTGACCTATCGTCTTAGTTCCTTTGGAACTTCTCGTAAATTACAGAACCCCCTTACGACTTTGACCCTGAAGGGAGCAACCCTTGACTGGGAAGAGAAGCAAGAGGAAGAAACCTTTAGAACTCCAGAATAAGAGACCAAATTCCTCTGGAAGCCTCACTCTGGGCAGGCTTACTACGCTTTGGAAGGCATGGAAAGCCAAAACCCCAGATAATTATGCCTTTCGAGATTCTAGTAAGAATCAGCCCTGTAATCGCAACTTCAATCTACTCCCGCGAGCTTAGTAAAGTACATTCTACCCGACACATCCCGAACTTGCAGAAGTATCTATCCGACGAGACTCTTGTAATTCCCCTCGACGAGATCGAGTTCCACAAGAGCCTCACCTTCGTGAAAGAAACATAGTGACCATGGACTGAGAGGTTAAGCGAACGCAGCAACGCCGCTTCCTATTAGCGGAAGTTCGTTGGAATACTAACCAAGGACCTGGAGTCATTTGGGAGCGCGAGAATCAGTCAATTAGGAAGTATCCCCACTTCATGGCTCGATTGTTCATGCCCACTCCTTGCCTAAATTCAAAATTTCGGGACGAAATTCCCTCTAACGGGGGGATGATGTGACAACCGTCAATTTTCGGTCAAGTCAAAGTCAACTAAAGTCAACAAGTCAAACCGGTCAACTCGATTTGCCCGTAGGTACTAGAGTTTACGTGATGTAATTTCTAAATAACTCGCTATTCTAATGAGAGATCATAAATCGAAAAGTGCGTACATCTAGATCTCCTTAACCTAAAACTGTGGTACGTGGCGAGCCAAACCGATAAAACAATGTTGCATACTCATCAGGAGTATGCAAGATCCTTAAACAAGGCTTAACGGGGTTTACGGACCTTGCATTGCGAAGCCGGACACTCACATTCGTCACACACAAAACCGCTCTCAATCGTTTTCACTCCATCTCTTCTTATCGAGAATCTCTCCTAAATTTCTCTAAGTATGTGAAATCTCTCCCAAATCTCTCTTTGTATGTGAAATCTCTCCAAGAATGTGAAATCTCTCCCAAATCTCTCTTTGTATGTGAAATCTCTCCAAGAATGTCAAATCTCTCCCAAATCTCTCCAAGAATGTGAAATATCTCCCAAATCTCTCTTTGTATGTGAAATCTCTCCAAGAATGTCAAATCTCTCCCAAATCTCTCTAAGTATGTGAAATCTCTCCCAAATCTCTCTTTGTATGTGAAATCTCACCAAGAATGTCAAAACTCTCCCAAATCTCTCTAAGTATGTGAAATCTCTCCCAAATATCTCTTTGTATGAGAAATCTCTCCAAGAATGTCAAATCTCTCCCAAATCTCTCTCGAAATCTCTCTCAACTTTCTGTAATCATTCGGGGCATTCCGACCCTCGAATTTGGCGAAAACAGCCCAAAAACGGAAGTCTACGCGAAAAACGGACTTAAGGAGCCGAAAGTCCACTTAGGACCCGAACCCTTCTGAGCCAAAGGTTGCTGAACCGAACCTCACTCAAACAACCGAACCCGAAGGTCCTCTCGGACCCAAACCTCGCATGCCACATCCGAACCCGAACCTTCGGTCCATTTCGGATCATGGTGCCCTCGGTCTAGTTCGCTTCTGACCCTTCGGACCGAGCCTTCGGACTGACCCTTCGCCTCTTGCTTCCTCGCCCCCCTTCGCTTCGCGCCTAGCTGCATTAGGGACCGAACCTCGGCCTAGGACCGAGAGGTCTCGCTGGAAGTCCCTTTTCTCCCGGTTTTCGACTAATTTTGCGTTTTAGGCCCGTTTTTAATTGTTTTAACATGGGATTTTCACCCAAAACTTTATTTTAACATATAACAACCCTTAATTATTAATTAATCATGTTTTAAGGATAAAACCTTATCCACAAGAGAGTAGGTGAAGTACAAAGGTAGAGTGTTTACTTAGCTTTACCTTATGACACAAACAACCACTCCCACACCCACTCTATGACCAGCCACACCTCCCCACCTTACCTAGGTCACTTCAATGTCCTTTCCACTCAATTATCACCCTTTTCCACGTTTTAGAGCTGGAACAAACCATTATCTCTCCTCACTTCTCTCATTTTCTCTCTTTTCACCAAAAAGATCAAACTCTTTTCTCTCTCACTTCCTCTCTCTAGAATTCGAGATTCAAGGGCTGATCTTGGGTTTTTCCTCCACATTTGGTAAGCAAAATCCATTCTCCTTATGATTATTTCACTTCTTTCTACTCAAATCATGGATATCTTACACAAACTCCATCATAATTGTGTTAGATCTTCGAATCTTCAAGTGTTCCTGGGGTGAACACTTCTCTTCTTCAACACTCATCTTCTGAAATCACTCAAAGTGAGTTCATACCCCAACATTTTCATATTTTCTCAAGTTTTTAGGGGGGGGGGGGATACAAGTTAAAACACCAAGAACATAACTAAAATTTTCTAACAGCTTTCATCAGAAAAGTTGGACTCCATTCACGGACTGTTTTGGACAACTTAAACATTTTTGTTTGAAAAACTGTTTTAAGTGTAAGTAGTTCTAGTTCTTAGCTTTAAAATGACTACTTGCACATCTCCATACAATTTTTCTACAATTTATGGTGATTTTTACAAAACTGCCTATCATTTCAAACACCAATCCGGACAATTCTGTGATTATGGACTTTTTCACCCAAGTTGGAGGTCATTAAAAATCATGATAAAAATTATGAGTAAACTAGACACATTTTGGGAACTCTCAGAATTTACGGATTTAGTTTTCGACTTCGTATGATTTTTATATGACTTTTCTAAAACAGCGCAGATAGGTTAAATTTAGTTAACAGCATATAAATTTCATAACACTTTGTATTATGTTGAGCAAAGTGTATAACAATAAGTTCTAAATATCGAATGTGTTTCCTTGTTAGTTTATCATCATAAACTGAAACTTAGTCATTCATGATAACATTACTCATTCATTTAGAACACATATATTAAGCTATAATGAGCATAGTTTATGGATTCATAGCACAAATGCGTTTCATAAAAGAGTTATTATACATTACAAACGTTTTGGATAAACTATACTAGGTATAGTTTATGTATCATTTACTTCTCAAACTTTTTACCAAAGGTTTTCAGTTTAGATCACGTAAATCTGTTAATGAATAAATTTGTGAGTCATTCGCTTCGGGTTACTTCCAAAGTAACCAATTCAAAAAGTCCTGTAAATTGTAGCCAGAGTCTCTTGTAGGGAGAACGTGATAGTTGTGTATAGATCTATATTGGGTTTGACAAACCCACACCAGAGCTGCTTGCAACAGCTAGACCGGCAGGTCTGTGGTGACAAGTGTCATTTCAGTTTCGCGACGCCTGAAGAACGTCGCAATTACGAGGCCGTCTAAGTCAAGTATGGTGATGATAGCTCACATGTGGTATTAACAAATCATAAGATTTACGGGTTCTAACTATAAAATAGTGAGTTATGTCTATTTAGCTCACTGAAATTACTTTAAGTACGGAAAAAATACTTGTACGTCTTCATATTAAAAAGGGTTTTATGTTCATTTAAAATCACTTTTTATATCAATTACAAATATCGCTGTATATTTTCAGTCTTAGTATTTAAGACTACACACCATTCATTACGAGAGTTTTTCTCAAATCAGAAAGGGTTTTACGCCAATTTGAAACCACTTTTATATCTTTAAGTATGACAAATACTTGTACTTTTTCGGTACTGGCATTTAGGACCACATAACTTTTATAAGGAAAATATTGGATTTTTCTTGGCAACATACATCTCTTTACAAAGACCGATTTTTAAACTCTTACTGTCAAAGGCTTATTAACTCACCAACCTTTGTGTTGACACTTTTCAAAACTACTTGTATTCTCAGGAATTCAGTGAAAACAGGAAATCAACAACGTTTTGAGGATGGGACGATAAATCGTCAAACAGTTCATTTTGTTTCATAATGTAATTGATTCGAATCATGTAAACATATACTTTGGTGTAACTTTTTCAATTATATTTATGATGGTTGTATTTACTTTGAGCACTATTATACTCGTTGTTGTGATACTCTACATGAAGTCATCCACCCCCGGACGTTTCCGCCATCCTTGGTTTGTGGGTGTGACAAGGTTCAAGCACCACCATAGAAAAATAGATTATATCCTATTGGTTCTCAATTAGCATGCTAGGGGAGCTACAATCATTGTAGCTAGTACATGAAAGTGCATACGATTTTCTTTTGTATGTTTGCACACAAATGCTTCAGACATGGTCGGGAGGATCATTACCAGAGAATCAGTTAGAGTGCAACAAGGATGATTTTTCCAAAGAAGAGGAGAGGATAATATTAAGTTCAACAACCGTGGTTATTTCTTGTAATTTCCAATACATTAACTCGTATCCTATTATAACATTTTGTATACATGTGCGTTCGAGGAAGACTTTGTACTTCTCATGATCTTGATTGCTTTGTGGTCGTGTTATGTGGGAAAGATCACTCACTGTATGCACAAGTATTAATACTACATTAGGGACGTCAAATTCATTGATATGACAATTACGAGTTTCTTCCAAGAAGAAAGGTAGCTACAAATCACATAGGCAGAGCCAGTTTGGTCTTTGATCGATTGTAAGTAGTAGAAGGTGAGGGTTCGAACCAAAGTAAGGTAGAACCAACCATCAAGGCAAAAGTGTTAAAGGCAACTTGAATTATGTTTTGATGTCAAGGTCCACAAAAGTCACAACACAATAAGCTAAGGGAGAGTTATTAGTTTTGGTGCTGTTATAAAATAGGTGTTTTGGATGGCAAGTGAGAAAATGACATCAAATATCATGAGGAACTTGAAACCTTTACCTGTACCTATGGGTAAGAGTGGACGATTTTATCATCGATCTTATCATCAAGTATCCCATGATTATGTAGGACCATAATGTGTTATAGGTTGTAGTTGACCAATTGATAAAGGTATACCTTTCTGGGCATCACATATGTAGAGAAATGGTCTACAAAGAATGTTTTCATAGACTCTGTATCATAAATAAGTAAAGATTTTTTATTCAAGATTATTCTTGGATTATCTTCAAAATACTTCTATTAGTGATAATGTGAAGACAGTTGTAACCCGACAAAGTCGAAACCCGAAAGCGACATGAAATAGTAAAGTTTGCAAATGTTGTCATTGGATAAGAGTGTGAGAATTTAGCATAATAAAGTCGCATATTTATAGTGAAACTGTAATGAACAAAGTTGATGTGTCAATAATGGAGCTACATCAACAAGCTGATAAGGTGTTGTAAAGGAACTAAAGTATTATTTCAAGTATAAAACAAGTAAATTGGTTGATTTAGTACTGTGAGGGCCATTACATAGCCAATTCTTACATGGGAAAGCTGAGTGGCAGGGACCGCATATATTCACTGAGTTTGTGATTTTGGGGAGGAAATTATCCTAAGTGGGTGAAAATGTTGTGGGTATAAATATTTTTTATAAAAGCTTATTTTATACTTAAACAATTTTCGTTACATAAACATTTATAAATAGAAGATTATCTACAATAAATAATCTTGACAAAAGATGTAGTAGTCATGATTACGAACTTGTGAGTATAAACACCAAAATCTGACGTTATATGTAGAACTTATGATTTTTGGAAGTTTAACGTTCGACATAGTACAAATATGTTTCATAAAATATGAAACGAAGATAAATGTGATTTGTCGCGTGATGTTGGGCCTCGATTTTGTGTCCGAAATTCAACTTCCTTAAAAAAATTCCTAGCATACAGGTTTGTAGTAGTCGATAAACTGAGTCGTAACATGTAAAAATATCCACCTAATGAGTCCCGCATTTATGGGAACAAAACGTTTGAAAGTACGGTTTACAGTGGTTTCCCGGGTGTTGCGATTCGATAGTTTTTCACAAAATTGTCAGATTTTCGCGAAACATAAAAGTTAGTAAATTAATCAAATACTAGATTATTTTCTGAGTTATAAAATGTTGCTTACTTTTTCTAACGAGTTCTGTAAGTTACCTAATGAATCGTTTGAAGATTCGTTAACGTGAAATAGTTATTACTCTGAACGACCTTAAGAAATTTAGTAGAGAATATAATTAATATAGACTTTTTATAAACTCGATTTTTGTATGATCATAAGAAAGTTTTCCAAATTTGAAATTTCAACTCCTAAGGCACCTAACGAAGCGTTTGAAGTTTCGTTTTTGGCTAATTTGCGTTTTACGTCGTTGGCCATAACTTTTGCGTATGAATCCCCTTTTTGATGTTTTTATATTTTCGGAATCATGTTGATGCGTACTTTCGGATTATGTTGATTTTTATACAAACTAATACAAAATTTGTGCACCTATATTTTTCGCAATTGATAGATTCCACTCACTCTTTTTCTTATATATTTAAATGTACAATATTTTATTTTCATTAAAATTTGTCAAATATTATACATTAAACCTATTACATTAGCGTTCGTCACATTTCCGATTGATGATCATTGACGAATGTTGACAGTTGTCACAAACCAAAACTCAATGATCAATTCAACTGTGAACTAATGTATTCCTGCTTTAAATTCAACCTTACTCGAAGCTTAAATTATAATCCATCTTATCAATAAACTTGATCCAATTAACAAACACAAATCATGGGGTATCTGGATTTAGTGATATAACTGGCTAACCCAAAAGGTTGTGGTGTTTCCCTTCTTTCTGACATCTTCGATGAACAACCAACCTCCCCTCCCGATCTGATTCGACTCTATGAGAAATTTCAAACCAAAAAAACTCAGATACAAAATCATTATTAGTGAAGAACATCTCAACATGGTTTCAAAAAAAATCTAGGAGTGATTCAAACCCCAATAACCATTCAACGGATTTAACATACACTCTATATTCAATTTATATTAATAGTCATCAACATGAACTAATTCTGAATTACAGGATGAAAATAAAGAACATGAGTAAACCCTAGAAATCGGGTGGAGCTTTGTTTGATCTTTTTTCCATTAAGACACACACGACAAAATCAAAAGTGGGTCTCGATTTCTTTGAGAATTCTGGAAATCAATTTTAAAGGAGGGAATAGTTTACAATTTACACACCTATAACAAAGTTATTGATAGTGTGTGTGTCGATATTCTTGAGTTGTTTCTAGTTGTCGATGTTGGTGAGAAATTAAGGGTGGGGAATAATCGTTGACCTCCATCGCTCTGTCACCATTCAGCGTCGGACAACTACATCATCTTTTCCATGTTTATCAGAGCCCTTCGTTTCTTGCCACCGTCATGGTGTGTGTTTGTATTGGCTATGGTGGATGGATAAAGGTGGCGTTCGGTGGTGATGAATGTGATGGGTATATGGGTGGTTGATGGGGTTGGCGAAGGTTCTATAGAGGTTCAAGGGTGGCTCACAGTGGTTGGAGTGGTGATGGTGTTTCGTGGTAGTACGAATAGTGTATATGTATGAGAGAGAGGAGGTGGGTATATAGGATATGTGGACTTTTATCTTTATTTAAAATAACATAAATACTTATAGAAAAGAAAAAAAATGAAAAAGTAAACATAATAAAGGCAATTTAGTCCTTTTTATTTCAGAGAGACCAAAACCACATACGAAACATGTTCAGAACAACTACCAATCCAAAAATTTCATGATTTGGACCATTTTCTAGAAAAAAAAAAATACATACCATAAGGCTCGTTTTTGTACTTTTGTAAATTATGAATTATTTGCAAAATTGGAACATTTTTAGCCATGTCATACCACATCTTAGGTAATTTAGAACGTTTTGTTATAGTTTTTTTATGTGGTATACAATGTTTACTAAAAAAAGTATCCGTGAATTCTCAAAGTTATTAATATAGGCATATAACCCCAACTCCGGTCACAATTTTCATATTGCTCTAAAGTTACCCTCACTCTCTCTTTCTCTCTCAATAGTTATTTATTTTGTGCTTTGATCTTGCATGGGTAGTCAGGTACATATCAACGGAATTAGTCCAGAACCAGACGTCGAAACTGTTGAGTGTGAGTCGGGTGTTGTGGAGGAAAGGAGGAGTTTAGCGTACTTGACATGGGAAGAGCTTGGAGTAGTTGTTTCAAGCTCAGAGTGGAATGCAGGGAAAGATGGATGTAAATCTATACTTTCTGGTGTCTCTGGTTATGCTAAACCTGGAGAGATTGTTGCCATTATGGGTCCTTCTGGTTGTGGGAAGTCCACTCTCCTTGATTCATTGGCTGGTATATAATTCTCCACTTTATCCTTACATTACGTGTTTACTGCATATAATTCTCCATTATATCCACTTTATCCCTACATTACATCTTTTAGATGATTTGCATGTTTAATATTTAATTAATTGTTAGGGAGGTTGGCTTCCAATACAAGGCACAATGGACGAGTTCTAATTAACGGACAAAAACAGAGGCTTACCTATGGCACTTTGGTATGGAAGCACGCAATCCTACGCTAAATCACTTGTTTTTTTACTTAATTAATGGATGAAAATATACGTTCTCATGATCAAGACAAATAAAGCACAAAAGTTTGCATTTTTTTTCTTCCATATTTGAACCCATTTTTTACAATATCTAGAAGTTATGTGTTTTCTTGATTATTGTTGAGCTATAGATATAGTCATTAGTCCTTTTATTTTATTTATTATTATTATTTTTTATCATAGCTATTAGCTATGCCTTTTTATTTTCCTGTTTGCTCAGTGAATTGATGTTGAAGTGGGTAGGTATATTTCTTCTTTTTAATTTTCTGACATTAGAGAAAATAAATAAATAATGAACTAACGCTACATTAATCGGTTTTTTTTCTCTTCACCCCTCCCCCTCCATCTGTCCCTCCCATTTTCCCCGGGTTTCATGATCGCACACAAAGCCATAGTAATGGAGAACGATTAATGGCATTGATGGTGGAGAGGAAGAGATGCAACAAAGGTAGGATGAAAATCACAAAATAGAAAAAATTTGACTTTAGATGTAAACAGACCTATAATGGTTATTCAACTACTTATACAATGGGCTCATCATGGCTTCACAAAAAACTCCAAAAACATAGAGATCGATGTTCAAATCGTTTATGATGAACTATTTATTACTTGTTTCAACAGTTCTTTATGAACTTCAACTCGATTTTTCAAGGCAGTCATCTTGGTTGTTTACTGCAGATTCAGAGTAAAGATCTTCCATTGTGTTGATTCCCTAAAAGATTCTATGAGTTCAATTCCTTTTTATCTTGAAGCTTGCTTCTAAAGCTTCTCGTAGATTGTGTTTATGCTTTATAAGCTGTTGTCGGTAGTTATATTCAATGCTCTTCTTGTTCTTTAATGTTGGAGATGGATGGAGTGGTAGGTGGACCGTGGTAGTTATGGGAGATGGAGGTGAATTAAATAATAATAGTAATAATAAGGAAAATATTATAATAGAAAAAGCCACATGGACGCCAAGTCAGTGTCGTTTGGACACATCACCATTGTAACATGTTCACCT
This sequence comes from Lactuca sativa, assembly GCF_002870075.4. Taxonomy (NCBI): domain Eukaryota; kingdom Viridiplantae; phylum Streptophyta; class Magnoliopsida; order Asterales; family Asteraceae; genus Lactuca; species Lactuca sativa. The sequence goes on from NC_056627.2 coordinate 190,268,716, forward strand.
CTTCGGTTAGGCTTTGGGCGCTAGCACCCTCGCCAAAGCACCGCACACCACCCCCATCAAAGGCGCTAGACGCGCTGCAAATGAAGGCTCCCCACGTGCGAGAGGAGAGAGGAGAGGGGAAAGAGAAACTTGGATAATGGGTTTTCATTGGCTGATCCTTTTTTGTTTTCTTTGTTTAATTTTTTTTCGAAAATAAAATCTATTAAGCTAAGACACTACCATTTTCTACCTTTTTACAACTTGGATACTAATACTCTCTGGCTTCAAAAAATCTGATGTGGCAACATCCTAAGCATGGTACCACTCCCTTCAACCTTATGGAGCAATGGTCTTGTTGACATGGATTTTTAGAGTTTAAAGATCCATATTACAAGAAAATTACTTAAATGACCAGAATATATGTCAAAAGATAGTTTGTTGGGAGACAATGACAATAACTCTATATCTTACGTAGGCATATATGACTCAAGAACAAGTTTTAATGTGGACGTTAACCGTGAAAGAAGCCGTGTACTACTCAGCTGAACTCCAACTGCCCAAAATGATGCCAAGATCCGAGAAGAGGGAGAGAGCAGATAGAACAATAAGGGAGATGGGGCTCCAAGATTGTGTGAACACTAGAATAGGAGGCTGGGGTTTTAAAGCACTAAGTGGTGGCCAAAAGAGGCGTGTAAGCATCTGCTTAGAGCTCCTGACACACCCCAAACTTCTGTTGCTTGATGAGCCTACGAGTGGTCTTGATAGCGCAACTTCATACCATGTCATGAACCAGATTGTGAAGCTCACTCGGCAATACCAGATGACAGTTTTAGCAGCAATCCATCAACCTAGTAGTCAACTTTTTGGACTCTTTAACAATCTTTGTCTTCTCTCTATGGGGAAAACAATATACTTTGGTCCTACTTTGGCTGCAAATCAGGTAATCTATTCAGCATGTGTTTATGAAAAATATTATAATAATGATATTAATATATATTAAGAAGATGAATTTAATTATAACTCCTATTGTTATTTTCAGTTTTTTGCAGTAAATGGTTTTCCTTGCCCAGATCTCCAGAGTCCTCCAGATCATTACCTTATGACAATCAACATGGATTTTGATAAGGTAGGTTACAATTGTTAAATCTCGGTCATAGAAGATTGATAAAATTAAAACAGAAAAAAATGTTGTCATGCTATATCACTTTTCGATTAAGAAGTCAAAATTATTGTAAAGGTTGCTATCTATGCATCGTCTAAGTAGTACTTCATATATACTCATAGAATTCAATATGACATCCTTGGTTTTAACTGAAACTTCGTTTTACTGAATCACAAAGTTCATGTTAGATCAATGCTTATTCAACTGATGCTCTTTTCCCACTATTATAATCCCTTTCTTGCTGTTTATAAAGGACACTGCTCGTGGAGAGGTTCCTGCTGAGCACATAATCAATGCACTTGCTGAATCTTACAAGTCATCCGAGATGTATACGGAAGTGAAAAGTGAAATATCCACTATATGTAGAGAGGTACATCATATTTGCTTTGTTCTTTCTTATAACAAAGGTTACATTATAGTAGAATATAATAAAAAGAATGTGTTTTTTTATAGAAAGGAGACCTAATTCTGAGAGAACGAAGCCTACAAGCCAAATTCATTACACAGTGCTCGGTGTTATCGCAAAGATCGTTTATAAACATGTACCGTGATCCAGGATACTATTGGTTGCGCCTTGGCATATATATTGGGTTTGGTTTTTCACTAGGAACAATCTTTTTCCACATTGGTTTGGGATTTGGCTCTATTCATGTAAGTTTTTCATCACTTAGTTTGAGCTTATTTTTAAAGGCTAAAAGATAAAAATTCGCAAAAGCTCTCTGTCAAACACGCCCAAAATCCCCTATTTTATGTTAAAATTCATGGTAGTAAAGAATAAACTAGCACAAAATAATAAGCGTCTCATATGCTGATTTCATGGTGTTCGTTTGAAATTCACTTTGATTTATTATTTACTATTATTCGAATCATGGATCTTTAAGAAATATAGGAATGCAAGTTTTGTGTGGGAAATCATTTGATTGGAGAACTACAAATTTCTCATCACTGCAAATATTGAAAACTTTCCGTATTTGCTGAAAAGAAATTGTCACTTATAAAGTATGATGACACAGTAGGGCTTTTCGTTGCAATTTTATATAGTTTGTAACCAATTTCTACCACCAAGGTCAATTTTGGATAAAATATTGATGAAGAAAACACATTGGTGTTGTTTCTAATCATATGTTGACCTACTGAGAATAGATTGTTTTGTTTCCTAATGGCGCAGGATAGGGTTTCAATGATCATGTTTGTTTCATCATTCTTGACCATTTTAGCTATTGGCGGGTTCCCCTCCTTTGTGGAGGAAGTAAAAGTTAGTTTACATATCTTATATATTCTTGTTCTTGAATAAAATAATGCACTTAAACTATTTTCCTTTTCTAATAACTATATCATAACTATATATAGGTCTTTCAATGGGAAAGATTAGATGGGCATTACACGGTTGGATCATTCGTTATCAGCAACACCATCTCTTCAACACCATACCTTCTTCTCATCTCCATAATCCCCGGAGCAATAGCTTACTCACTCATGGGACTTCAAACTGAACCAAAATTATTTATCTATTTTGTGTTAGTAATATTTGCGTCAATGTTGTTGGCTGAGTGTCTTATGATGATTGTAGCTACCATTGTTCCAAATTTTCTCATGGGGATCATATGTGGTGCTGGAATCCAAGGATTGATGATACTAGCGTCAGGGATCTTTCGATTGCCAAATGATTTACCCCATGTTATATGGAGATACCCTATGTACTATATTTCGTTCCATAGGTATGTATTACAAGGATTGTATAAAAATGAGTTTGAAGGGCTAAAGTTCCCTGAGTACTCAGGAGGTCCTCCTACAGTTGATGGTGAGATGATATTGAAGAGTGTATTGCAAATCGAGATGCAATACTCTAAGTGGGTTGACCTGGGAATCTTGTTTGGTATGCTTGTTGCATACAGGATAATCCTCTTCTGTATTATTAAGATAACAGAGAGAGTGAAACCTATTATTAAAGATTTCATGCCGTGTTATAGTTATAGCAACTAGAAATTCTTCTATCGGACCCCATGTGTTGTTTGTTTCACTTCATGAACCACATATTCCAATTAAATGTGCCTAGGAGCTCGAAGAAGTTCCTTTCAATATAATTATTGTATTTTTCTATGTTCCACTAACGTTGATCATGTATTCTAATAGTATGTATTAAAGTTCATCATGTCACTATTCCAAAGTTTTCTTTGGGCTATTTATTCAGTAGCTTTCTCTTTATTTTAGTATGCACTCAATTTGTAAGCAATTAAGCATCAATTGCCTTTCCCTTTGAATATTAGAAAAGAGCGCTTGCCACCAATTGTCTGTGTGTAAATTCCATGGTCTTTATTGATCCAAAAGGATGGGGTGGAACCCAAAACACGTAGGGGTAGCTAGTGTGTTTTGTATATTATGTTGGCCGGTTGGATCCTATTGATGCTCGGGTTGGGTGGTGAAACTCGGTTGACTCTGGTCTTGTCTTAGTTGGTCGACTCGTGAGTAGGATGTGTAACCTGATCGCTTGTTGATAGGCAAGAGTGTCATGTTGCCTTAGGAACATTCATGTGTACTTTCATTCGTCAAAAGACCCTGTTGAATTGAATTACATAGACTTAGAATTTCTGCTTAGCTCTATTGTTTGTTCTTTTCTTCTTTTCTGATAGGGTTCTAGGGTGGAGCTAAATATTCGATGGACTATGTGATTCTATTTTGGGTAAAGTCCATGAGAATCAAGGATTATAACTGTTGGTGAAGCTAGTTCGAGATTTTGATGTAGTAAACGAGAACTGTAGGTAGTTCAAACCTTAAGCGGGGGAGAACTGGATACTCAGATTAATGATTCGATGGACGGTTTGACTTGTGGTTTCAGCATCATGGGTCAGAAGATTTTTCAGTTCGAGTATGCAAATGGTTGGATTAGTTTTATTGATGCGTTAAGAGAGAACAGGAAGTTTTCATCGGAGTGATCATGGTTGCAAGTTTAAATAGTGTATCTATCAAGGGTGTAACACTCGGTTTTGGATTTGCCTCATTATTCGAGGTTGCGGCCCAATCATCAGTTGTCATGAAGCTTAGTTCCTTGGGAAAGAAAGGATTTAGACCTTTTCGGATGTGGGTGTTATGGTTTAAGTGATCCAGCTGTTCGATGGTGTTTTCTGAGCCCAAGGGTATACTCATATTTTCATAACTCGGTCATTTATGAATTTTCAGTTTTGTTCTGGAAGTTTTAAGGCTATGGTGAGTTGTTAGAAGCATAGGGCTTATCGCCACCTTTCCATGGATATAAGGTTTGGTTGGAAACGGACCTAAGATGAGGATGTTAGGGAAATTTGAAATAATTGAAGAAATGGTCCCTAGTTGAAAAGATTTGCAAGATAGGTCCCATGCGTACATAATAAGTTGGCGCGTGCCTAGGTGAGTACGTCCAGCGTAAGCTAGGGTACACCTAGCGTAATTGGCAGAGTGCCAAACCCTAATATTTAGGGCTTGTGCACTATTTAAAAACCCTTATAAGCTTAAGGCTCTCTCATTTCTTAGCCTCCACTGACCTTTAGCCTCATTTTGGAAACCCTAATCTCTCTTTGAGTGTTTGTAAGATCTAAGTCTGCATTTTGGTGTACTTTTGCTCATTTTCAAGGAAAAAATGTTTAGTGCTAGATTGTGGTTCAACGGAAGACTTATAGATCTAGACTCTTGGCTTCATCTCTAGCTCATTTAAGGTATCAAACTCATACCATGGCTTCTTGCTATCCTTTATGAGTTTAAGGCTAGATTTGTGCTTATTTTAAGGTTTTGAGTCCTCCTTGTGAGTTTGAGCCACACCAGGAGCTAATATTGCTAGATCTTGCCCTTTCTGAGTTTGTAAGTTCGTAAAAATGGTATCTTGATACTTGCTTTTGGTCGATATATGCATGTTCTAGTTGGATTTATATGGGTCTTAATAGATTAATATGGTTGTTGGGTCCCATTGATACATACAATTGCATTAAGGTGCCAACTTTATACATTAACAGCTTTATTTTAAGGTTCTTTGAAATTTGGGTGTAAAGTACTTAAGTAGTTAAGCCATAATATCAGTTTTGGAATTAGTCATTTTATGCCCGAAATAACTAACCGTACGCCCATCATATCGAGTTGTCGTCGCAATCTGGATTTGTCGAGTACGCCTAGCGTAACTGAGCGTACGCCCCACGTACAATGCTCAGTTGGGTTTTGGACTTGTTATGTTTTTGGGCTTCGCATCTTTGGACCACTCCTTTGGACTTTTTTGCTTTGGGCCTTTTTTTCCATCTGAGATCAACTTTCGGACTAAGGAAATTATGGGGCATTAGGATAAGGCCGATATGGGGTTGGGCAAAACTTGGAAATAAGGGCCATAAGTGGGCCTTTGTGGATATTTTGGTTTTGGGCCTTTTTGGTTTATGGATTTAGGCCTCAGTTTGGTTTAAGTTAGGCCATGGCTAAAATGGTCATTTTACCCAAGTATGGATTTTGGACCATAGATTGGAACCCAATTGTTAATTGGGTGTTATTTTGTATTGATAGTCATCAGGACAGCAGCTAGGGATTTCTTTCAGTGAGCTTCAACATTCGAGGTTAAACTCCTCATTGTATTATGGGTCGAAGGCACAAATGTCGGCCCATGTGATTTATGTTTTATACAAAGACTCGGGGGTGGCCCTTGGCAATTGTATGAAAGACTGGGAGATGGCTCCTGGCAATCTGTATGCAAGACTAGAGTCTTGACTCTTGCAATTAATTAGTTAAGTAGTTGTTGTTTGTATGCTAGTTGTCTTTGTGATGCTTGCATGGAAGACCAAGAGGTGGCTCCTGGCACTTGTTTGTAAGACCCAGGGTTTTGGCCCCCAGCCTGGCAAGGAAGACTATGGTACGGTGCGTGGCATAATGGCAAGACTATGGTTGGCACATATCACTTTTTATTGATTGTTGGATATGTATGGTATGTATGACTTGTTTGCTATGTATGGTATGTGGTATTTGGGGAACTCACTAAGCTTTGTGCTTACATTTTGTGGTTTATGGTTTCAGGTATTTCCGGTTCGTTTGATATGTATGGTATGATTATTTCATAGGTTAGTAAGGTTATACGTTGATATGGTTATTTGTTTATATGATTATATGATTATGTGATCATGCATTTATCGGTCGAGGCCCAATGTTAGGCGCGGCCTATGATTGACATATCTGTAATCCAAGCAGGGATCGATGTCGAGCGAGGCCCGAGGCTGAGAGGGAGCGCGGGGCCCGAGGGCAAGTGGGACTCGAGACCGGGCGAGGCCCGACAGAGGACGGGGGCCCAGTATTTGATTCATGTATGTGTGGTATGTGGTATCTTGGGGAACTCACAAAGCTTTGTGCTTACGGTTTTCAGTTTATGTTTTAGGTACTTCGGTTCAAAGGAGAATAGCTTAAGATGACTGCATTACACACACCACATAGATTATGCACTAGATATTTCACTCTAATCTTATGATATTTGACACACTTGTTTTATTTGGGATGTATGGAAGATGATTGGAAAACTGTTTTACTTAAATTAAAAATGAAAATTTTGTACTATATTTTTGGGATGTTTCATGGGCGTTGATGGAATGGCACAAACTCGTATGTTGATGAGGGCAGTGAAATGTTGCTAGACATTCACCACTGTCTATATTAATGTAATATGAATCTTATGCAAATGGGAGATTGAAATATCTTGTATGCTCAAGAGTTATATTAAACTCATATTACTAACATATGATACTAATGGGCAACACTAACAACAATTTATACAATTGATCATTTATTATAAATTGATTTTAATAAATATTCAATAAACTCTTATAATTAAATTGGAGGTTATTTAATTATAGGAAATAATAATTTTATTAGCAAGTAACAGTACATAATTCATATGGTATGAATTATTAAGTCATGTACAACATTTTGGACATTAAGGACTTTTTCTCTTTTACCAAACGGTTAAGATTTATATTTTAAAAGAGTTTATAAAAATTACAAACTTTGACTTCTTTTTATAGATAAAAATCTTATCATAATGTTATGGGATTTTGATTATATAAATGAAAATAATTACATGTCTTAAGAAGAATACGAGACATTTATGTGTAGGGGTATGATGTACTTAAAGCATAAAGACCTTTGGGAAAAGTTTTGGCTTTATTAAAAGGGCTTTCATCTCTTAATCTTATTCTTGCATAAAAAATCTGAATTCTCCCCTCTCCATGCATGCTCTCATGTTTATGGTTATCACTTGAAGATATTACTTACTTTTATACTCTCTTGAACTTTATACTTTGGTTATGAACTGCATGCTCAAGAGTTAAGAGTTTTAGACTAGCATCTACATCAAGTTGGTATCTTATTGGTGTCTCTTAAGTTCATCATTCTCCATCAACTTTCGAGCCTCCCAAGAGGATTCAAAGAACTACAAAGGTTGTTATTTTTTCTTCTTCTTCTTTGGTTGTGTTTGTTTTCTTTCCAGCTTTTCAAGATGATCCTTGGTGGGTTTAACGTGTTTATGTTATTAAAAATTGATCAAGTCTTCCATTGCCAAATACTATGTTTTTTAAACTAGTTTTGAATAAAAGCCCAACAGTTGGTATCAAGAGCCACCTTGTACGTTCGGTTAGATTTTTTGATTTCTGGAAATATTAGTTTTTGGAGAATATGGATAACTTGGTTTTGTATAAAAACAAGTTCACACATATTTTCTATGATAACTTTATAATTGTTATTTCTTGTGACAAAAGTTTTCATGCATCTTTTGTCATTTAAAGTTGTCTTAAAAAAACAAAGGTTGTTTAATGTGTATGATCAAACATGTCTAACTAAATTTGTTATTTGTGATCCCATAACTCTAGGAATTATATAGTAAGATATAATTTATAATCTATATCAACTGAGTTGAATCAAGTGGATGGGATAAATGATACCTAACCATTTATTCGTTTTGCAACTTGAATCCTAGACTTTGATAATTAATGTTTTGGAAAACTAAAAGGGTATTAATTATTAAAGAATTTAAATATTGAAAATACAACATGAATTTTGTTAAAATTTTGTAGTTAAATAATCCATTCTCATTACCATGAATTGTCATTTTCTTTAATGAATTAATGAAACAATAACATTCACTAGATACAACTTCAATGTATAGGTTCATGTCTTAAGTGTAATGCCCACAAATTTGGGTTAGTCAATTTAGAGGTAATAAGCATCAAAAAATGAGTTTTTGATAGAATGTTATTTAGAATTAATAAACTTAACTAAGTTATAGTATATGTCACAAGGGTTTCGTACATATAAAGAACGTTGAAATCTGAGTTATAACGAAGAAGTTATGACCCGTCAAACTTTTACAGCTAAACTGGCATAGCGCCACGTAACATAAAAAGTGAATTTCTGATAAAATTACTTTTTAGCCATAGGGATCTAAACAAAAGTCCTATTATATGTAAAATCGAGAATGTACATAAGAAGAACGTCCAAATCTGACTTCGTATGAGGAAGTAATGATTTTTCTAAGGTTTAGCATACCCCGAAAATCGAATTTTAGATCGGTCGATTTCAAGCCGACACAACCTAAATGAGAATTGAAGATCTCATTAATAGTAACTCAATGATATAAAGAAGACAAAGATGGACGTCAGATGATAAAGTTAAGAGTTTTTAACAGACTTTACCTATCTAAGCCTGTTAAAATATAACTTTAAAATAAAGTCAAAATCAGCCAAAGGAGTCTGAACGAAAGTTGTAGATTACGTCACTGGCTACACATGGATATAAACAAAATAAAAAATGCAGCTCGTATGTGAAAGAATTTAGAAGTTATGTATAGGCTGATGCGAGGAGTGCCACGTGGCACCATCTTAGCCCTCACTTTCTCCCCACGGTCTCGCATGCGAAGCTGACAACTGCCCCCTCATACACGCAACGTAGGCTTCAGACGCCCCACGTACCGAGTATGCCCAACATACTCCGAAGTACGCCCCGCATATGCGCAGCCTCCTAGCCTATAAATAGAAGTATTTTTCTTCATTTCTCTTCACACCTTTCACATTCTTTCTCTCTCAAACATCCTTCTTAACCCTTCCCATTCCCTAGCACTTCCTGAGTGTTAGAGGCGAGTCCTGGAGCGCTAGAAGGCTCCAAGAAGAATAGCTTTCGGCTTAGAAGTTCTGCCCGCACAGAGCCTGGTTCTTCGCTAAACTCCCTTATAAATGAGTTATTGCTTACCCTTCTTTAAGTATAACTTATATTTGAGTTCATTATCGTTATTATGAACCTATCAGCACTATATGTGCTAAGTAGAAATTGTAAAAAGTGTTATTATAATACCTTTTAACTGCTCGGGGTATGGAGAATCTGGTTTGAAGGGTCGCATAGGGTTGTTAGATTTCAGATCAGCTTAAATGTCAAAATGGTCATGTCCTCTGGTGTTTCATTTCTTGCCCCTGTCTGTACATAGTAGTTCAAAAAGTATTGTTTAACACTTATAAAACAATATCGCTCGTAGACATTGAGTTAATTAGTCGCAATAAATATTAGACTAAAACTTAGCAATAATAATGCTAGGTTCCGTCGAAGGAAAAAATGATTGTTAGAAGCAAAGCGCTGTCCGAATTTCGAGTCATCACTTTAACAAGTGAGTGGATAGTTACTTTCATCTTATACATAGATATGAAGTATTTAATATAATTTATGTGCTATGTTTTCATATTATCTGTGTTCTTGATATCTATGATGTATGAACAAAATATACATGTTTTATTCAATTTAAAATGTATATGTATTTTATACCTATAATCTGATGGGTTTTGAGCATATCTACAATCTTTTGTGATCATGCAACCCTAATTGCTTTGGATCTAAGTTTTTCTCTATTAAGCATACAAATATGAACATCAAAGTAATAACCCCAGATCTATCATATATAATTCAAAATTCATATATAATATTAGGGTTTGATCATTACCTCACTTGTTATGTAGCTATAACAAGAGCCACCTTGACTCTTGAAAGCTTAGTTCCCCAAGTGTTGCACCTCTAATAGAGTCACAAACACCCAACACAATAAGGATGACAATGAGAGACAAGAAATCGCGGCTTGGGAAACTCTTACAAATCATATGGCCGAAACTCCTTAGGTTATAGGGCTTTATATAGGGCTAGGTTGCTTAACCTTTAAGCTGGACTTGAATAAAGAAACCCTAGATCCTAACTTAAGCTCAAAGAAACCCATGGACCTCCTTAGTGAACCCTTGGACGAAATCTTATGGGTTCACCCATAAATTTCGTCCACTCCACTTACAAGGAGTCATAAGCCCAGTTCCACAACTATCAACGATTTGCAAAACAGCCCCTTCATTATTAATTAGTTCCTTCAATCATAAAATTAATATCAAATTAATTTTTGATTAATTACTAATTAATAATATGATTTCCAAATAATATATTAATCCTATAATATATTAATAAAATCATTATGAGTACCAATTTATTATTCATATAATAAATCCTACTCTCTCTTTCCATTAGTCATCCTATCAAGTTGCATGAGTGAAGGCAACCTAAAAGGACCATGCTACATATCAAATCAAGTACATACCAATTATAGTTATGGGCTTAGACACCTAATCCAACATAATCATGATGGGTAAAGATGGGTAGATGAAAAATGAGATGAGATGAGAGATGAAAGATGAGATGAGTGATGAGAGATGAAAGATGATACAAATGATGAGAGGTGAAAGATGATGAGAAGCCTTGACCAAAGCGATGGCCCAGTCATCTAGCAGAGTATAGATGACAACCACGGACTATTATAGACAGTCCAATGGAACGCTAGTAGGCTCGTAACCTGTAGGTATTGTGAATGATATGTTCACCAGATGTACTCTAAAAACCCTAACAGCTATGGACTTAGTGCCTTACAAAATGAACATTGGCAGCTAGGGCTGGCAAATATGTACCTTAGAGAACCAACCAACATGTTACCAACCGAACCAATTGAATTGGTAGCCAACATGTTCGGTAGCCAATACGTTTGGTCGGTATTACCATAACAATTAAGTAAACTTGGTACGATAATGGTATAAAATTTTGAATACCACGGTTGTATCGTACCAACCAATTCATATATATATATATATATATATATATATATATATATATATATATATATATATATGTATGTATCAATTAATACATATGAAGAAATATTAATTATCACATTTTTATGTTTCAATTAAGAGCAGCAAGTCTGACATTACGTATACATTACTCGATTACTTGTGTATTACTCAAAACAAGAAAACAAAAAACAATTAACTAATCACTTCTTAGACTAGTATATATTTTTTTGTTAATTCTTTATATATAATGTTTACAATTAAGACAGTGAGACAACGGTATAGTTAATATATAACAACGTCATAGTTGAATACATTTACTTTGTATTGTCCATGATATTTATTTTATTTTATATGCATATAAAAGGTACTAAACATCAATGACAATTTTTTTTGTTTAATGTGTTTCCGATTATGGAAATTTTTCTAACCATTGGGTTGGATGATGATTACAATGTAAAGCCTAATATAGTTAATCATGTGTCAAACTCTTCAAATATAAAAATTAGTTAAAGCATTTGGTATATACCAGTACCAATATGTACCAACCAAATTTTTTGGTAGCCAAATAAACCGGTACCAAGTATAGTTGGTACGGTACTGGTAGTTAAATTCTCCTACCAACTATAGTTGGTACGGTACGCGGTTTGAAGAAAACAAAAAGTCGTTACCGTACCAATTCCACCCCTATTAGAAGCTATGGATTTAGTGACCTATAGATGAATATTGGTAGCTATGCGCTTAGTGCCTAATAGATAACATCAGCAACTATGGACTTAGTGCCTAATAGATAACATCGGCAACTATGGACTTTGTGCTTGTTATATAAACTCTGGTGGCGATGGACTTCGTGCCTATTCCTTAGGACAATCCTTAGGAATAAATATTGAGGAATATATGATTCTTAGGGAAGATACTTAAGAATAAAGAAGATAATGGGAATGAGTAATTAGGTTAATTGTTTGATGATAAAATATAATAACTTTATTATTGTGGTTAAAAACCCTATAAACTCACCAGGGTTCCCAACTTGACCCACTCATTTTATTTGTATCACAGGTATCGATACGAAGACACATCACACTGAGAGATTAAAGGAGATGTAGATCATTAGTGTAAATAAATGTAAGGTCTATTTATGCTTATTTTTTTGTAGTGACAATGACATCCCAAAGTTTTAATATAACGAAAATAGCTTTCTTCGGATATGCTTTGATAATATATTTATCACGTTTTCTGGGAACAAATTTTGCAATATTATTGTATACAATGGATACTCTGATTTTCAAATAAGCATTAGTTTAAGTGGAGTAGGAATTTGTAGGATTTCTAGACTTAAACTTAGAATGTTAAGCGATGATTGTGAGATAAGTGTCTGCTATATTTTAGACACAAGCACTAGCTTATTTAAAGAAAATGCCTAAATTGCTTTTATGTTCTAAATGATTTGTGATGCTTTATGATCCTATCGTTTGATTGGATCTATGCTCTGTTGTCGACCGGATCTAGAAACTTTATGTGTTCAGAAGACCAAACGTTTAATTACGGTATTAGAACTGGCATGTAACTTTTCGGGGTGATAAGGAGATTTATACATCTATTAAGCTTTCCCTATCTTAATTCTTGTCACTGCACATCGAACGTTTGATTTGGTGTATAGATCGACATGGTTAGAATTCTAAGTGGATTGAGAAGCGATAACTTGCAGCCTGAGCCACAAGTGATTGAGTGTCAACTAGAAGTAGGAGTTGCACCCGAGCCAATCACGATGGCAGGAGTACAAGAAATGACGCAGATGATGTTGGATCATTAGACTGAAGAGACAAGGCATTTACTTCAACAAAATTAGGACGAACCTATTGTGTCAGTATGCCAGGCACCTACTCTTGAGGCAGACATATGGGTTGCTAAGTCTGTTGACGAAATGATTAAAGGCCGAACCGCCAACAAGGTTGAAGTTGGCAAGAAGAGGAAGTTTGAGGGGTCTTCAAGATCCGGCAAGAAAAATAGGTTCCTGGATTTGACCCCAAAAACAAGAGGTATGGGGATAGCAATGAAGAAAAGTGGTGTGACAAATGCAAAAGGAAGCACATTGGGAGATGCTCTAAAGAAGTGACCTGCTTCAAATGCGGGAAGACTGGTCACTATGCCATCGAATGCACAACCAAGAGAGAAGTCTGCTTTAAGTGTAGTGAAGGAAACTTCAAGCAAGATAGTCCAATAAGTGAAGGAGCTACAAAGCCAAACGTACCGTCAAAGCCAAAGGCAAGAGCATTCCAAATCATCCTTAATGAAGTAGGCAAGGATACAAGGGATCAAGAGTATGGATCTATATATCCAAAGAGAAAGATATAAAGTAGCCATATAAATGGTATCATGTGCCATAGCCTATTATAAGAGGAATAGTGTAGGGTGAACTTGAACATCTATGTAATCGTTTCAAGAAATAATATGAACCTTCGTTTTGTTATCTGGTGTGTTAAATGACTATGTGAAATTCTTGTATGGTGACTTGGAAAACTGCGAGGTAATACTTGGGACGAGTATGAGTCAGTGTGAAAGGTAGAAAAGGCCTATACTGCTAGAAGCATAGGACTCACACTTGGATCGGGGAAAATTACAAGGTTACCAAGGAACTAGTAATTGATTTCGTTTTGTTCATGTATGTCGTTACCATTGTTTCGGTAATGACTAAGAAGATGATTATTATTCTGATCCTAGTGGTCATATCATATCGATTCTGACTAATATATGTATTCTATGTAGTTCAGAGAACCAATTTCAATGTAACATCTGACTTATGCCAGAAGATTTAAGTGAAAGATAATCGAAGCGATCAATAGAAGTATCACGATCGCCGTTAAAATAAGACACTTGTAGCTAGACATGTTACATGCTATAATGTGATTATATCTCATTAGAACATGAAGTAAGGTGTCTTCCATTCTAGAATATGACTCAAAAAAGATATGAGTCTAAGCATTGCATCATACGACGAGAGGTCATTAGAACATGACCTATCGGACTATTATAATAATCAAAGTAAAGAAATTATCTTAAGTTAAGTTTTTTTAAGAAGGATCAGGATTCTCCAATAAGGATCGACTTGATAACTCAAAGGTTATGATTGAAAGACCAACATAGGATAAAGAGCGGTTGCAAGATTGAGCACCGCCAACATTTAAGAAGTCCAACAGTTAGAAACTCGTTAGAAAAGGCATAAGAGTTACATTTATTAACTAGGATGAAAAGATAACATATGGAGTCATTACACAAGCCCTATTTCGTTGATGATTCTAGGACGTAATCATCTTAAGGGGAGATAATTGTAACGCCCACAGATTCGGGCTTGTTAATTTAAAGGCAATAAGCATCAAAAAACGACTTCTTGATAGAAGGTTATATGAATAAATAATCTTAACTAAGTTATAATATATATCACAAGGGTTCCATACATATAAAGAACCCTAAAATCCGAGTTAAAACGAAGAAGTTATGACCTGTCGAAGTTTTATGGCTAAACCGGCACGGCACTATGTAACATAAAAAGTGAATTTTTGATAAATTACTTTTCGGCCTTAAGGATCTACAAAAGTTTTAGTATACATTAAACCAAGAGCATAAATAAAAATAACGTCCAAATCTGACTTCGTATGAGGAAGTTATGATTTTTCCAAGATTTAGCATAGCAGTGCATAGCCCGAAAATCGAATTTTAGATCGATCAATTTCTAGCCGACACAACCTTAATGAGAATTGAATATCTCATGAATAGGAACTCAACGATATAAAGACAGGCGGAAATGGACGTTAGATGAAAAAGTTATGAGTTTTTAATGGACTTTACTGTCTAAGCATGTTAAAATATAACTTTAAAATTAAATTCAAAATTAGCCAATGGAGTCTAAACGAAAGTTGTAGATTTCGCTGCCACCTACACGTACATATAAAGACATTAAAAATGGAGCTCATATGCAAAAGTTACTAAATTTAGAAGTTATGTATAGGCTGATGCGAGGAGTGCCATGTGGCACCATCTCAACCCTTGCTTTCTCCCCACGGTCTTGCATGCAAAGCTGACAGCTGCCCCCTCGTACGTATGGTGTAGGCTTCTGATGCCCCTCGTACTCCGAAGTACGCCCCAGGTATGCACGGCCTCCCAGCCTATAAATAGAAGTGTTTTTCTTCATTTCTCTTCACACCTTTCCCATTCTTTCTCTCTCAAACATCCTTCTTAACCCTTCCCATTCCCTAGCACTACCCAAGTGTTGGAGGCAAGTCCCAGAGCACCAGAAGGCTCCGAGAAGAAGAGTTTTCGTCTCAGAAGTTCTGCCCACGCAGAGCCCGGTTCTTCGCTAAACTACCTTGTAAGTGTGTTATGCTTACCCTTCTTTAAGTATAACTTATATTTAAGTTCATTATCATTATTATGAACCTATAATCAATATATGTGCTAAGTATAAATTATAAAAAGTGTAATTATAATACATTTTAATTGCTCGCGGTACAGGGAATCTGGTTTGAATGGCCACATAGGGTTGTTGGATTTCAAAACAACTTAATTAAATTCCAAAATTGTCCTGCCCACCAGTGTTTCTTGTCTGGACCCTGTCTGTACATATTAATTGAAAAGTATTGTTTAGCATTTATAAAATAATATCGCTCATAGACATTGACTTAATTAGTCGCAATAAATATTAGACTAAAAGTTAGAAATAATAATGCTAGGTTTCGTTAAGGGAAAAAACAATTTTTAGAAGCGAAGCGTTGTCCGAATTTCAAGCCATCACTTTAAAAAGTGAGTGCATAGTTACTTTCATCTTACACATATATATGAAGTATTTAATATAAATTACGTGTTGTGTGTGCTTCTAATTTTTGTTCTTGATTTCTATGGTGGATGAACAAAATATACATGTTTTATTCGACTTAAACTGTATACACATTTTATACCTATAATCATGATGGATAAAGATGGTTAGATGAAAAATGAGATGAATGATGAGAGATGAAATATGATATGGATGAAGAGAGATGAAAGATGATATAAATGATAAGAGGTGAAAGATGACGAGAATCCTTGACCAAAGCGATGGTCTGGTCATCTAGCAGAGTATAGATGACAACCAGGGACTATTCTAGACAGTCCAGTGGAACGCTAGCAGAGTCGCAACCTATAGGTGTCATGAATGATATGTTCACCATATGTACTTTAATAAACTCTCGCAACTATTGACTTAGTACCTTACAAATGAACGTTGGCAGCTATGGATTTAGTGCCCTATAGATGAATATTAGCAGCTATGCACTTAGTGCCCAATAGATAACATCGGTAGATATGGACTTAGTGCCTAATAGATAACATCGGAAACTATGGACTTAGTGCATGTTATATAAATCTTGGCAACAATGGATTTCATGCCTATTCCATAGGACAATCCTTAGGAATAAATATTGAGGAATGGATGATTCTTTGGGAAGATACTTAAGAATAAAGAAGATAATGCGGGTGGGTAACCGGGTTAATTGTTTGATGATGAAGCATAATAACTATATTATTGTGGGTTGAAAACCCTATGTACTCACTAGGTTTCCCAACCTGACCTACTCATTTTATTTGTATCACACGTATCGATACAAAGATACATTACACTGACAGATTAAAGGATATGTAAATAAATGTATGGTCTTTTTATTCTTGTGTTTCTGTATTGACAATGACATCCCAAAGTTTTAATATAAACAAAATACATTTCTTTGGAAATGCTTTGGTAATATATTTATCATGTTTTCTAGGAACAAATTCCGCAATATTATTCTTTAAAATGGATAATCTAATTGTCAATAAGCATAAATAAAATTTTTAAAATGACCGTGAATTTTGGGATGGCACATTAAGAGACAATCTCGTGAGAGATTTGAAATTGTATAAACTTAAAGGTCCTAGTCCAAAACTATTTTCTTAGAGCAATAAGCCTAAACATCATACCTAGTAAAGGCATCACTGTGATGCTAAAGATGTTTCTAACATCGGACTAGGAATAGTAAAATGCTATCATGAATGATAATTGATTAAAAGGTACTATCTTTGTATCCTTAACACCTAAGATACATAGTGTGACTTAAGTCTAGGGAGTGTTTTGCTTTGATATGGTAAAACGTTGGTCCTTAACCGGGCACTCAAAAAAGCAACTTTCACGTATGCTATGAACTATGCAAGAGGAATATATAGTACAGGTGGGATTTGTTCCTCTTATGTGTTGAGAGTTAGACATATAAGTTACCTTACAAAAAGTTGAACACTATATGAGATTGATTGTGATATATATCTCACGTTCAGCATGATGTCTGTGAGAAAGGGATAACTGATAAACATACCTTATATACCAGTTATAGCTTGGAGCATTTGGGGAATTAGGCTTTGATAGAATGGCACAAACTCGTATGTTGAGGGGGTAGTGAAATGTTGCTATAACATACCTTATATACCAGTTATAGCTTGGAGCATTTAGGGAATTAGGCTTTGATAGAATGGCACAAACTCGTATGTCTAGATGAAGGTAATATGAATCCTTTGCAACTGGGAGATTGAAAAGATATTATATTCTCAAGATTCATATTAAAGTGATATTGCTCATTAACATATGATACTAATGGGTCACACTAACAACAACTTGATACAAATTGATTATTTATTAGAAACTGATTTTAATAAATATTCAATAAACTCTTATAATTAAATTAGAGTTTATTTATTTATTTAAAATAATAATTTTCATTAGTAAGTAACATAACATAATTCATATGGTATGAATTATTAAGTCATGTACAACATTGTGGACCTTAAGGACTTTTTGTCCTTTACCAAAGGGTTAATATTTATATTTTATAAAAGAGTTTATAAAAATTACAAACTTTGACTTCTTTTTATATATATAAATCGTATCATGCTTCTACGAAGCATGTTGTGGGATTTTGATTATTTAAATTAAAAGAATTACATCTCTTAAGAAACATGGGAAACACTTAGGTGTAGGGGTATGATGTACTAAAAGAATAAACACCTTTGGGTAAAGATTTGGCTTTATTAGAAAGGCTTTCATCTCTTACTCTTATTCTTGCACAAAAAAATTGAATTCTCCCCTCTCTATGCATGCTCTCATGTTTTATGTTATCTCTTGAAGATATTACTTGCTTTTATACTCTCTTGAAGGTCAAACTTCGGTTATGAACTTCACACACACTGACACAAGAGTAAAGAGTTTTAGACCAGCATCTACATCAAGTCGGCTTCTTGTTGGTGTCTCTTAAGTTCATTATTTTTCATCAACTTCCAAGCCTCCCAAGAGTATCTAAAGAACTACAAAGGTTGTTATTTTTTCTTCTTCTTTGGTTGTGTTTGTTTTCTTTCCAAAATTTGCAAGATGATCTTTGGTGGGTTTAACGTGATTATGTTATTAAAAAATGATCAAGTCTTCCATTGTCAAATATTATATTTTTAAACTAGTTTTTGAATAAAAACCCAACACTGTCGTGCCTGACGTGACTATCCAAAGTACTAATGCAATGTCGTGTTGTCGTGTTTACCTAAAGTAATATCATACTTCCGTGCCTAATCATCTAGGAATTTAGTTGTTTGTTGATAAAAAAAACCCTTTAAGTAAGATCCCACAAAATCATCATATTAGGATTAGTAACTGAGAGTAATTGGAACGGGGGTAATAGGGTTATTTAATGCTAAAGAATATATAATTAAAGATTATAATATTATGGGTTTAAAACCCTATGTACTCACCAGGTTTCCCAACCTGACCCATCCAGTTTCTTTGCACTACAGGTAATTATATATGGATAATGATGTATGTATCTACTGATAGATTCAAGGAGATGTAGACTGTTAGTGTAATGAAATGTAGTAAGTCTTCATTTATGCTTATGTTTCTATATTGACGATGACATATCGTATTTTATAAATAAAACACATATCTTCGAAAATGCTTTGATAGTAAATTGTCTCATGTTTTTGAGACATATTCCGCATAATTAATCTTTTTAAAAGAATACTCTGATTTAATAAGCATAAACAAATCGGTCTTTTATGGCCGTAAAAACGGGGACGTCATTAGTTTAAGCGAACAAGGAATTTTAGAAAATTTATCATGATATGTGTGTCTATTATATTTTAGGTGATACACCTAAATTTACAGAAGCACTTGCTCATTTTAGGATAAGATGCCTAATTTGCTTTTATGTGCTAAATGGTTTAAATTATAGCATGCCTTAGGTTCCCTATTTAAAATACTATTTTATGATTAGATGTAAGGTCTGTTCCCGACCTAGAATTAGGAAATTTTATGTGTTCAAGTTTCTTAATGTTTAATTACATTATTAGAACTGGCATATAACTTTTCGGAGTGATAAGCAGAATTACGCGTCTAATCCTTCTCTATCTCAAATTTCTCATCTCGAACGACTACTTTGGAACATAGAACATCATGGTGAGAACACAAAGTGGATTAGGGGTCGATAACTAAAACCTTCAAAGCCCCATGTGATCAAGCGTGCACCTGAAGCAATAACGGTAGTTGAAAAAGTTATAACGGTAATGATTAGAGCCCTGTTAGCTGAGCAAATGGAGGAAATGAGATAGTTCATTCGAGAGAACATAAGAGAACCCTTTGTACCTGTTGTGTAGCCCAAACTGAATGAAGGTCAGTCAAAGGAAGGAAACTATAGCAGAACCGTGGGTCAAGCTGAACCATAAGTAATTAGGAGGAACGTCTCGAGTGAAGGGGCTAATAGGAGTAAATGAAAATATAAGGACTATTTAAATTGTAAACCCTCATCCTTTTCCAGAAAAGAATACCTTGTAGGTGTTATGGACTGGATTTCAAAGATGGAACAGAATTTCATTACATGCAGTTGCTCAGGAAAGTTGCAAACCACCTACACAGTGAGACAATTTAAGGGCTATTTGTTCGCTGGTGAAACACATTGGGAAAGATACTGATTGCAAATGATATATTGCAACTGTCATGGACAGAGGTCCTAGTACATTTCAAATGAAAGTATTGTTTTGCTCATAACATACTGGAGCTAGAGAACCAATTCTTGAATCTGAAGAAAGGGAGTTTGACTATGGAAGAGTACACCCATGCCTCCACCGATAATATGGAGTTTACACTGTTCATTGTCCCCAACGAACTAGCCAAGACTGATATGTACGCCAAGGGGCAACCATGGGAGTACACTATGCCAGTTAAGCAGGAACCTACCTTTGAAGCAGCCGTATGGGCAGCAAAATCTATGGAAGATATAATCAAGCAGCGAACCATCGACAAGACGGAGGTTGGAGAGAAAAGGAGAGGCGAAGGAAACTCAAAGTCTGATAAGAAAAGAAAACCTAAAGGTCAAAACCTAACGATAAGAAGTATAGGGGTTGTAATGAAGCAAAATGGTGCAACAAATGCAAGAAGAATCATGTTGGGCAATGCAAAAGAGAAGTGACCTACTATAGTTGTGGAAGACCTGGTCAGTATTCCGATGAGTGTCAGTATGACGGAAGGGTGTGTTTTGAATGTAAGGAGGAAGGGCATGTCATGAAGGACTTCCCAAAGAGAAAAGAAGATGCCAGGCCAAATATTCCGCCAAATCCAAAAGCAACGGCATATTTTATGGGGCATGATGAGGAAACAAGTGGGAGACAATTTAGAGTTGCTTGTCTAGAGTACTTGAGAGGAGGGGGAAAATGTTTAGTATAAGGGTGTGTGGCCTGATGTCATATGAATATAGTATAAAAAATCTTGTTATCATTTTAAGGGAATAATATAATCCCTAATTATGCTATATGACTCAATGTGTTAAGTTTCTTTAGATCTTCTTGCATTGTCACTTAGTGAACTTAAAGAAAATTATTGGGATGAGTATGAGCAGGTGTGAAAAGTAGTAGAGACCTATACTACCAGAAGCACAGAACTCGCACTTGGATCAGGTCAAGTCACACGGTCACTAAGACTCTAGTAGTTGAACCATTTTGCTCATTTCCATCATTACCTCTGCTTCGGTAGTAAATATAGATACTCGGACCTTAGTGGTCATATCGAATTGAGTTTGACTAATCTACAAAGTACGTTCGACGTATTAAGTGATCAATAGAAGTATCGCGATCGCCGCTAAAATTAAGCAGCTTGTAGCTAGAAGTGTTATATGCTAGAATGTGATTATATCACATTAGAACATGTAGGAAAGTACCCTCCGTATTAAAAGTCTAACTCAAAGAGACTTGAGTCTAACCATTGCATCATACGATGAGAGGTCATTAGAACATGAATCATCGGTCTGATATGGTAATCATAGTAACGATCTTAATTTAGGTTAAGTCTACACTAGAAGGAGCAGGAGGATCCAATTTAGAAGAAAGAGTTGGTGCAGCACTATCAACGATCCAAAAAGTCTAAGATGGAAACACGAAGGACTTAAGAGTTAAAGTCACCACCTACAATGTAAAGGAAACGTGCAGAGTCATTATACAACCTTGTTTTGTTGATGATTCCAAGGTATAAGCATCCTAAGGGAAGATAATTGTAACAACCACAAATTCGGACTAGAAAAATAATTTATTATAATCCATAATAATGATTTTTAAATAGGTGATCATTTAGGATGAATAATTTTAACCAAGCTATAGTATGTGTGACAAGGATTCAATAGGTATAAAGATCATTGAAATGCGACTTCATATCAAGAAGTTATGCTTCTCTGAAGTTCCGTGATTTAACCGGCACGACTCTATGTATCGTAAAAAGTAACTCTTCTATTGATTAATTTTTATCCATAGTGATCTAAATGAAAGTCGTAGTATTCGTTAACCGACACCTTGTATGAGAGAACATCCAAATCTGACTTCGTAACACGAAGTTATGATTTTTCAAAATTTTCAGTGTAGCAGTATTCGGCTCAGAAATAGAATAAGATATCGGTTGATTGTTAGAAAAACAATCTAAACAAGATTTTTAGATCTCGTCCATATGATTCTGTCAACAAAAAACTATTTGTGAATGGATTTAGTATGAGAGAGTTATGAATTTTAAACAAACTTTAGCAGTCTAAGCTTGTTTAAAATATAATTTTAAAAATAAAGTCAAAATTAGTCGATGGAGTCTAAATGAAAGTTGTAGATGTCGTCGAGAGATTTATGGGGATACAAAGAACGTCAAAAATGGATCTTGTATGAAGAAGTTACACCATTTTGACAATCTAGAAATTCAAGCGCGTAAATTACACCGCACGCACCGATGACGTGGCTCTCTCAGGGGGCGACACGTGGTAGCATTGGACACCCCTCTATTTCATGACAAGGAGATTGTGTCTATGGAAATGGCAACATGTGGCACCATGAAATGGTGAAACATGGTGGCTTCTAGAAGAAGGAGGTGTGGACGGATCAACATGCGACATGTGGCACAAGCTGCGAGGAGCCACCAGGACAAAAGTGTGTGGCGGGCCTCCGAAATCTCTATATTTAGCTTCCAAATTTCCTTCTCATTTCCTCACAACTCATTCTAAAAAACTCTTAAAGCTTTCCCCACCTTGAATTCGGTTTTTCCCAACTTCTAAGGACATTTTTGTAGAGTCTCGGGAACTCTAGGGATCCAAAAAATTGAGGGTTTCTATTTCGGAATTTTATCCACGTGTTTTCCTGGTTTTTGCTAAACCTCTATAAGTTAAGCTGCACTCTTCTGTGTTTAGTGTAACTTATATTTATAGTCATAAGTTGTTATTATGAACCTATGAATAAGGGATATCAGTAACTCCAAGTCATTATACTGATTGATCTACATATAGGAGAGGTATCTAGAATGGTCATGTTGGCTTGCTTGTTTGATTTCAGAAAAACTATTATGCCTAAATGATCATGCCTCCCAACTGTCCTGCCTGGCTGATGCTTACTTGATAGATATTGATGTAGACATTGGCATTAGTGAGGATCTAGACTATTAATAGTCATTAGGATCGTTAGAATAAAACTATGTATTAATCATACTTAGGCCACGTCAAGAGAATATCTAAGTTGTGAGGAAAAACTTTTCCAAGATCACCAGTCACCTACCTAAGTCAGGTGAGTGCATAGTTACTATAAAAATTACACCTTGATACAAGTATTGTAATTGCTTAAATACAATGTATGTTTTTTTGATGTGTTTAATATGTGCAAGTAACATGATATAGTTATTACTTGGTTAAATTTTCTATACTTTTTCATATTTAATAATATGATTCAGTAGTGAAGGGTTGTACGAAATAAAAAATGAGAGACTACGATAGGGCTGTGTGAGATGGTGGTTATGATAGATAGTGAAAGTCGTGCGAAATAATAAGTCGTGTCAACCGTGTATATCCCAAGTGTTTTTTTACCATCGTGCTTATCCAAGGTACTTTTGTAATGTGGTTCTTATCCTAAGTACTCTTGTACTTCCATGCTTAAACCCTGTACTATTGTACTGTCGTGACTATCAAAAGTACTAATGTACTATCGTGTTGTCGTGTTTACCCAAAGTAATATCATACTGTCGTGCACAATCATCTGGGAATTTTAGATGTCTCTTGATAAAAACTATTTAAGAAAGATCCCTCAAAATCATCATATTAGGATTAGTAAGTGAGAATAAATAGAGTAGGGTAATAGGGTTATTTGAATGCTAAAGAATATATAATTAAAGATTTTAATATTATGGGTTTAAAACTTTATGTACTCACCCGGTTTCCCAAGCTGACCCACTCAGTTTCTTTGCACCACATGTAATTATATATCGATAATGATGTACGTATTTGTTGAGAGATTCAAGGAGATGTAGACCATTAATGTAATGAAATGTAGTAAGTCTTCGTTGATGCTTATGTTTCTGTATTGACGATGACATAATGGGTTTTCTAAATAAAACACATTTCTTCGAAAATGATTTGATAATAAATTGTCTCATGTTTTTGGGACAAATTTCACATAATTAATCTTTTTAAAAGAATACTACAATTTGATAAGGATAAACAAATAGATCTTTTATGGCTATAAAAATGGGGACGTCATAGTTGGTATCAGAGCATTGGTTTAATCTAACAAGGAATTTTAGAAAATTTCTAGACTTAAACTTAGTATGTTAAGCAATGATCGTGAGATGTCTGTCTACTATATTTTAGGTGGTACACCTGAATTGACACAAGTACTAGCTCGTTTTATGTTTAGATGTAAGGTCTGTTCCTGAACTAGAATTAAGAAATTTTATGTGTTCAGGTTTCTAAACATTTAATTACGGTATAAGAACTGGCATATAACTTTTCTTAGGGCTGAGGAGAATTACGCGTTTAAGCCTTATTTATATTAAATTTCTCATCCCAACCAACTTTGGTATACAGAACATCATGATGAGGAAACGTAGTGGATTAGGGATCGATAACCAAAACAATAAGCTTAAGCCCCATTTAATCAAGCATGCACTTGAAGCAATGTCGGTAATTGAACCTATTACAATAACAATGATTAGAGCCATATTAGATGAGTAGAGGGTGGAAATGAGATAGGTCATCCGAGAGAATGGAAGAGAACCCTTTGTGCCTGTTGTATAGCCCGAACTAAAAGACAGACAGTTGGAGGATGGAAACTATAGCAGAACCATGAGTTAAGTTGAACCACAAGTAATTAGGAGGAACGGCCAGAATCAAGGGGATGATAGGAGTAGATGCAAGTATAAGGACTTTATAAATTGCAAACCCTCATCCTTTACTGGAAAAGAAGACCCGGTAGGATTTATGGACTGGATTTCAGAGATGGAACAGACTTTCATTATAGGCGGTTTTTCAGGAAAGTTGCAAACCACCTATGCGGTGAGACAATTTAATGGCTTAGTTGTTCGCTGGTAAAACACATTGGGAAATATATTTATCCCAAACGAGCCATTGCAACTGACATGGACAGAGTTTCGGGTGCATTTCAAATGTAAGTATTGTTCTACTGAGAACATACTGGAGTTTGAGAACAATTCTTGAACTTAAAGAATGAGAGTTTGACAATGTAAGAGTATACCCATAACTTCATCGATAAGATGGATTTCACCCTACACATTGTCTCAGATGAACTACCCAAGATTGATAGGTACGCCAAGGGGCTACCATGGGAGTACTATGTGCCAGTTAAGCATGCACTTACCTTTGAAGCGGCCATCTAGGCAACAAAATCTGTGGAAGATATGATCAAGCAGCAAACCGCCGACAAGACTAAGCTTGGAGAGAAAAGGAGAGGTGAAGGACACTCAAAGTACGATAAGAAAAGTAAAATCTCAAGGTGTGAACCCAATGACTAGAAGTATGGGGTAATAATGAAGTAGAGTGGTGCAACAAATGCAAGAAGAAGCATGTTGGGCAATGCAAAAAAGAAGTTACCTACTACAGGTGTGGAAGACCTGGTCATTATTATGACAATTTTCGGTATAACAGAAGGGTGTGTTTTGAATGTAAGGAGGAAGGGCGTGTCATGAACGACTACCTAAAGAAGAAAGAAGCAGCTAGGCCAAATATTTCACCAAATCCAAAAGATAAGGCATATTATATGGGGCATGATGATGAAACAAAAGGGTGAAAATTTGGATCTGCTTGTCTCGAGTACTTGAGAGAAGGGGATAAATGATTGTTATTAGGGTATGTGGCCTGATGTAATAGAAATATAGTATAAAAAAATCTTGTAATCATTTTCAGTAAATAATATAATCCTTAATTATGTTATATGAATCAATGTGTTATGTTGTTTTTTGATCTTCTTGCATAGTGACTTAGTGAATTACGAGACAATTCTTATGAGTAAGTGTGAAAAGTAGTAGAGGCGTATACTATCAGAAGCACGGAACTCACACTTGGATTAGGGAAAGTCACAAGGTTAGTAAGACTCTAGTATTTGAACCATTTTGCTCATTTCAATCATTACCTTTGTTTCTGTAGTGAATATAGATATTTCGACCTTAGTGGTCATATCAAATCGAGTCTGACTAATCTACAAAGTAAGATCGACATAGCAAATCGAAGGAAAATATAATTTAAGCAATCAATAGAAGTATTACGATCGCCGCTAAAATTAAGAAGCTTGTAGCTAGAAGTGCTACATACTAGAATGTGATTATATCATATTAGTACATGGAGGAAGGTACCCTCCGTGTTAAAATTCTGACTCAAAGAGACCCGAGTATAACCATTTCATCATACGATGAGTGTTCGTTAGAACGTGACCCATCAGTCAGATATGGTAATCGAAGTAAGGATCTTAATTTAGGTTAAGTCTATCCTAGAAGGAGCAGGAGCATCCAATTTAGAAGAAAGAGTAGGTGCACCACTGTCAACGGTCCAAAAAGTCTAAGAATTGGAAACTCAAAGGTTTTAGGAGTTCACTTAGCACCTAGGATGAAAAGGAAACATGCAGAGTCATTATACAAGTCCTGTTTTGTTGATGATTTAGGGACGTAATCATCCTAAGGGGGGGTAATTGTAATGCCTATAAATTTGGGCTAGACAAATAAGTTATCATAATCCATAATAATGACTTTTTAATAAGATATTATTTAGGATGAATAATATTAACGCAGTTATAGTATGTGTGACAAGGATTCCATATATATAAAGAACGTTGAAATCCAACTTCATATCAAGAAGTTATGGGTCTCCTAAGTTTTGTGATTTAACCAACACGACTCTGTGTATCATAAAAAGTAAATCTTCGATAGATTACTTTTTAGCATTGGTGATCTAGTCGAGGAAGTAATGAAATTTTTTTTAAGTTTAGTGAAGTCGTATTCGGTTCAGAAACCAAAGTAAAGATAGGTTCATTGTTAGGAAAAACGATCTAAAAGAAAGTTGAAGATCTCGTCGATATGGTTCCGTCAATAAAAAGACAGTCAATAACGGATATCATATGAGAGACTTATGAATTTTAAACAGACTTTAGTAGTTTAAGCCTGTTTAAAATATAGCTTTAAAAATAAAGTCAAAATTAGTTGACAGTGTCTAAATGAAATTTATATATCGTCGAGAGATTTTCAGGGATATAGAGAATGTAGAAAAAGGAGCTCATATGAAGAAGTTAAACCATTTCGAAAATTTAAACATTTACACGCACGAAGTGCACTGCACACACCGATAATGTGGCACTCTCCAGGGGTGACACATGGCAGTGTCGGACGCCCCTCTCTTTAAAGACAAGGCGACATTATCTATGGAAATAGCGACATGTGGCACCATGAAATGGTGAAACGTGGCGGCTTCTAGAAGAAGATGTGGACGGATCAGCATGCGACATGTGGCACAAGCTAAGAGGAGCCAGCAGGACACGAAGGTGCCACGCGCCTCTTGTTTGTGTGCAGTACACCTTCCAAATCTCTATATATAGCTTCCAAATTTTCTTCTCATTTCCTCACAACTCATTCTAAAACTCTCTCTAACCCTTCCCCACCTTGAATTTGGTTTTTCCCAACTTCTAAGAACATTTTTGTAAGGTCTCGAGAACTATAAGGGTCCGACAAATAGAAGCTTTCGGTGTCGAAATTCTTTCTACGTGTTTTCCTGGTTTTCGATCAAACCACTGTAGGTTAAGCTACACTCTTCTATTTTCAATGTAACTTATATTTATAGTCATAAGTCGTTATTATGAACCCATAAATAAGATTTATCAGTAATTTCAAGTCATAATACTTATTGATCTACCTACAGGAGAGGTGTCCAGAATGGTCACGTTGGTTTGCTTGATGGAATTCAGAAAAGATATTATTCATTGTGAGATAGTGGTTATGATAAGATAGTGAAAGTCGTGCGAAATAATAAGTCATGTCTGACGTGTCTATCCCAAGTGCTTTTATACTTTCGTGCTTATCCAAGGTACTTTTGTACTGTTGTGCTTATCCCAAGTACTCTTGTATTGTCGTGCTTTACCCAAGTA
Organism: Lactuca sativa; assembly: GCF_002870075.4. Lineage (NCBI taxonomy): Eukaryota > Viridiplantae > Streptophyta > Magnoliopsida > Asterales > Asteraceae > Lactuca > Lactuca sativa. Next base: position 190,296,949 of record NC_056627.2, read on the forward strand.
TTATTGTACTGTCGTGTCTGTCATGACTATCCAAAGTACTAATGTATTGTCGTGTTTCCATGTTTACACAAAGTAATATCATATTGCCATGCGTAATCATCTAGGATTTTTAGTTGTATGTTGATAAAAACCCTTTAAGAAAGATCCCTCAAAATCATCATATTAGGATTAGTAAGTGAGAATAATTGGAGTGGGGTAATAGGGTTATTTGAATGCTGAAGAATATATAATTAAAGATTATAATATTGTGGGTTGAAAACCCTATGTACTCACAAGGGTTCCCAACCTGACCTACTCAGTTTCTTTGCACCACAAGTAATTATATATGGATAAAGATGTGTGCATCTGCTAAGAGATTCAATGAGATGTAAACCGTTTAGTGTAATGAAACGTAGTAACTCTTTTTTTATGCTTATTTTTACGTATTGACGATGACATCACGAGTTTTATAAATAAAACACATTTCTTTGAAAATGATTTGATAATAAATTTTCTCATGTTTTTGGGGAAAATTCCGCAAAATTAATCTTTTTAAAAGAATAGTTCGATTTAGTAAGCATAAACAAATCGATATTTTCTGACTGTAAAAATGGGATGTCACAATACACTATGTTTTTTAAATGTTATATTTAAATCGCTTTTAATATATTATGGAAAATGCAATATTTTTACACATGGTGATTTCAAGCAAAACAAGGAGAAAGGGCTTCAAAATAATTTGGAGAGCATTGACTGAGGAGATTTGAAAAATAATGAGGATATATAGATTATTGGAGAATAAAGATCTTTATGGCTTTGGAAATAAATATGCCTTGTTTTTTAATAATATTTAGTATGATTTGTTCATCTCTCATGCACTTAATTTTTTTTTGGAACAGGCGGAAAATTTTATTAAGGTCACATCTTAAGGAGAATGCATAGCAAACAAACAACACAAACAATGTTACAAAACATTGAAAGGGGAACAGACCCAATCCACCCATTTACAAATACCAAACTATCCCTTTGTTTAACCCAATAAAACACCATAGAAAAAACATTAGCCGCCAGCTTAGAGTGCTATGTTCAAATGTCACCAAACGTCCTCTCATTCCTCACCTTCCATGGACACCAGATGAAGCCATAACAAAGGGTAATTAGGAACAATCTTATTTTTGGGAATTGACCCCAATACCCAGCAAATTCGACAAGCTCTACAACAAAATTGAAAATATGAGGGTGGATACTACACCATTTGAACAAACATTGCAAAGCATCACGCACAGTTGGGCATCCCAAAAGAACATGGTCCACTTCATCACTTACCATATTAGGGAGAAAACAAGTTCACAAGCACCCGTTACGCCTCTACGAGCTAAATCCATCGTTGTAGGGATACGATCCATAGAGACACGCCACACGAAAACAGAGACTTTAAGGGAACGATTTTAACCCAAACTGTGCGGTTAAATACAACGGGGGCCACTCGATCAGCAATCACTGCACACAAATTATGGAAATAAAAACAACCATCACCTAAAAATTTGGACTTCCATTTATCTGGACCAATAGTGTCACAACTAGCATTTTGCTAGGAAATTCTACTCTCATATAATCATTCAACTAGTATAATAACTGGTACTCTAAGCGAATATCATAATCTATGCTTATCCAAATACATCTCATATGCCCAACTAAGGGCTGAAAACCTTATAAATCCCGGTTCAAGTTCATTATGAACTAGGACTTTCTTATTGGGCCTAATGGACCAATAAACTTTCAACTTGATCACCTTGGGCCTAGGAACCCTAATTGGGCTCTAATTAGAACACATTCATAAACTTTAGCATTTTGGGCCATGTGGGCCTAAAATAATCCATCTTATCTCTAATGGTCCTTATTAGGGCATAAAAGAGTTCATTAGCCGTAATGGGTCGTAAACTACATTATTGGACTTCTATTAGGTCGTGAACACCAATGAGATCCTAATGGGCCGAAAACTTACATAATTGGGCCTTGTATTTTCAAGCCTATTCAAATTGTGGCCCAACATAACTCTTATCCCCTCTCCTCACCTCATTATTTCCTAGAGGTCTTCCAAGTTGGTTATCTCACATATTTCCACAATTAAGAATCTTAAACCATCAAGTTATAACCAACTAGGTCTCTCTCTATCTCCTCATATCTACTTTACGGCCAAAGCCAAATTCCCCACCATCATTCTCACTTCAAACTTCTCCAAACATATCTCCCCTCTAGCACATGAGAACTCCTTTATCCATTCCCTCAAATTCGTGAGCTTGGTGTGAGTTAGCTCAAGAAGATCTTTCAAGATCATCATGTTTGGTAAGCTACTCTTTAAGTTGATGATTAACTTCATTATTGTGTTAATACTTCACTCCTTAAAACAACACTTCGTGATCCATGCCCTTAGATCTATCTTAAGTTCGAAAACCTCCTCAAGAACACATCAAGGGCCAAGATCTCTTCATTTCTTCACCAAAAACCGAAAAATTCAAAGCAAGGTGAGTTCATACCCTTTGTTTTTCGGTTTTCATAAGATTTTGGGGGAGAATACAAGTTTCTTTGTGTAGATCTATGTGTATAAGCATGATTATATGTGTTTTCCATGAATTATTTGGTTATTATGTGTTGATTACTTCATTAATCTAAAAATATGTCAAGAACTTGAATTTTATCACTTGGATCTTCATAAGAACCATGAGAAAAGTATGTTTTATCACATATATTACATATAAACTTGTAGGTCTGGGAATTATACACTTAAAATAGCAAAACTGAGTGTTGTGCTCAAAGATCTATAACTTATACTCAAAAATCAGGTTTTGACAGGAAAGTTTTAGCCCACTCTCGAACTGTTTTGACCCTCTTAATGGAGTATTTTTCAAAACTGTTTTACATGGATAAAGTTAAGATTTATACCTTTAAAATGACTAGTCTCACATTTTCATACGATTTTTATACAATTTTTGGCGAATTTTACAAACCCTGCCTATCATATTTGAAATAATTTCGGACCAACCTATGAAGGTGAGTAATTTCACACTAGTTTGAGGCCATCAAAATTTATGAGAAAAATTTTGAACAAAGTACACAAAATTTCCAAACTTCCAGAGTTTACGGATCCAAATTTCAACTTACGATGATTTTTCTACAAATTTTTCCAACAACTAGGTCGGAAAGGCTCAAAACCAGAAAATGTGTATTTTCACAAAAATCAAGCCAAGAATGATATTTTTGACAAAAATGGGTTTACAATGTTATTTTTACCACAAACTAGTCATCAACACAAGTTTTGGACAAATGAAGACTTAAGTGTTATTCTTACAAAAATTGGGCCTTAATTGTAAATTTTTGGCTTATTGGGCCAAGAACGACATTTTTACAAAAAGTGCGCTTTTATGCTATTTTAGTGAATACTTGAACCAAAACCAACGATAAACTAACAAACAGATTAATTTGATCATTTTCTAGGTTATTGGGCCTTAGTGGTCTATTTTTATGTGTAATAGGTCCTGTATACTATTTATATGTTTATTGGGCCTCATTGACCCATTAACATATGCGACGGACCTTGGATACTATTTGTGTGCTATTTGGGCCTGTAAGTACCTTACATGTGAAATGGGCCTTAGTTGTCCTTTCATCTATATTTCGGGCCCATGTTATATAATTTCATTCCAATTTGGGCCTTTAAATGATTTACGTGTTTAGCGATGCCTTAGTGGTTCACTTACATGGTTCATTGGGCCTGGAATGAGATTGTAGCATGTAGTTGTAACCAGAGTCTCTTGGAGGGAGAGCGGACATTTGTGTATAGATCTATACGGGGATGACACCCCACACCTGAGTTGTTCGCTACAGTTAGAGTAACTCAGTCTAGGGTGACGAAAACCTTATAATCAAAATCAAAATTGGCGTCCAACAACGCCAAGACAGACGAAATTGTCATTATTTAGTATGGTTATGACGACTCACTTAGAGGAATTAATGTTATGAAGTTTACGAAAGATCATTCATTTTTCTCTTAGATTACTTGGAAACATTCTCGTACTGGTACTCAACCTCGGGGGTTGGTATGGCAGCTTTCTCTTTTACAGACAACATCGGGTTGTCTGGGAACATTCTCTTTACATGCTCTGTACATTCTCTCTACATTCTCTTTACCCTTTTAGTCAAATAAACAATAACATACATGCATTAATACAAGATCTGACACAAACACACTAAACAATTTGCAGAAAATATAGGATTTTCTGGTGGTTTTCAAAGTTATACAAATCATTTTCATAAACATGCTTATGAACTCACCAACATTTTTATGTTGACCATTTTTTTTCAAAATAACTTGTATTCTCAGGAAACCGTTGAAGCAGGATGAACGAAACAAACTAATGGATATTGTGTTATATTTTGTTTCATCATACTCCTACTATTTTGGCATATAATATTCAAATACAATACTTGATGTAAACAATGAATGTTGTTATATTACATGTGTGATGATGATGATGATGTTATGTTTCAATTACATTCACTGTAATGATATTTCAAGATGAAGTCAGGACAAGCCCCCAGACGTTTCCGCCGTCTGGTTCGGGGGTGTGACAAATAGATAGTGACGTGTACGATATATATATATATATATATATATATATATATATATATATATATATATATATATATATATATGCGTGTGTGTGTATACTAGTTTTAATTTATAAACAAAACCAAACTTGACTAGATAAAAGACAAATAGGCAATGTACCTAGTCGAATTATAGTATAGTAAAAAAAATCGTCGATCGTAGGAAAAGGTATTTTAATTAATAAAATAAATACATCCGTTTAGCTTTGAATCATCATTTTTCCTATGGTTAGTTTCAACACATGGATTAATTTCAGTTGGTTACCAACTTAAATGTTATTAGAAGTCTTGGTCCTATATCCTAATGTTTTACAACAATTTCTAAACTACTAGGCAATGGTGTTGCACAAGTGGGACACTAAATCAATAATGAAGATTATTAGGCTATGAATGATAAATATAAGATTAATTATCTAAGACTAAGACAAATAACCAAAACATAAATTATGATCTAATTATGCTCTCTAGCACAGGTAAAGTACCTATCTTTATTACCTAATCTAGGATTTGGTCAATCACTTGCTCTAGAAATTTAAGATTCATAAACAACTAGGTAAGCAAATTCACGCAATCAAAGCGATCATCTAACTACACAGAAATTGAAAGCTGAGCAACCAAGATTGAAACTTTTAACATATTAGGTACTGATCTATCAAACACAAGCTATACTAACTAAAATAATCCATGAAAATGAAAACTAATACATAGTACTAGGGTTCATCATCGCTAAACGAAAGTATAGGGTTTTAGCCCACGCTTAAAGCAGAAATAAACATGAAATCTGATTTAACTAGATTAGACACAGTAAAAACTAGCAAACCGAATAATCTACGGATGTTCTTTCTCTAAAAATCTACAAATATTGATCTCCAATCTTCTTCTGATTCCAAGGGTTCTTAGAAGGTATTTTGTCGTTTTTCTATCACAGATCTCTGCCAAAAGTCTCTAATTTCGACCTAAAGTTTGAAATATATACTTCCCAAAAAATGATCGTCGTCATTGTAATCATGGTACTCCCATACGCGCCAAGGCTTTTGTGCATGTCTGCATAAGATTTTTGACACATGGTCACATCGTGACAGGTATATGGTCGCTTTGTGAGAAACATCTTCATGCAATGATCGAGAAGATTCCAAATGCCATGTTGTGGAATATAATTGTCCACATCATATGAACTTCAATATGCACAAATTTTTTCTATCTTCTTCTCCTAATGTAAGCTCCAAGCTCCAAGTTTCCAAATTTCTTCAATTTTACTCCTTTTTTCCTTTAGAATGTCCTTTTTGGCTACAAGATATAATTTAAACATTATAAGTACCATATATTTTTGCATTTTACCAAATTAATCCTCAAATATATTAAAATAATGCATATATATATATATATATATATATATATATATATATATATATATATATATATATATAACACTATCAAAATACCCCACACTTGCATTTTGCTTGCCCTCAAGCAAAACTTATTTTAATACATCACATAGAACATCGAATACCAACATCATACAAAACAATCCAAACTGAACTCACTAATTACGCATCACCCCAATGCAGGTATTTGTGTCTAAATTATCTGAAATATTTCCTAAGCCTAAATACTTACAATCCTCATAAACGTTCCCCATTTATTTTGAAAAAGATTCATTTTATGTATCCCTATGAATACATCCTTAGAAAACTTTTCCAACCTCAAGGTTATTTCTGTTAAGTTCCCAAGCATAAATATGATAAAAATAACATATAAAGAGAAGTTACAGTAAATGATCTCTTGTCAATTTGCCTTATTCTTCGCTTTATTAACTTGTGTCCTTCATTATTTGTAACTTTGAACTTTTCTTCATGATTCTTGAACTTCATACTTTATAAGCTCTTATTCACTCAACAAACTTTGACAACTTTTTTTTATTTTTTCAATTTTTTTCTTTATTTTCTTTTTCACATTTTTTTTAAAAACTCACTTTTTTCACTCAAACTAAAAACTTGAAAATAAAAACATGTTCTTAAGCAAAGGAACTTAACCTCAACCCTTATTGGTTAAAGGTATTAGTCTAAATTGAAATGACTACATAAGCTTTCATAGATACATTTCAAGTACACGATGCTAAACATATTATGTCCATCAAACTACACAAGTTCATGTTTTTGTCTCATGATTTCACTAGGACTGGAAATCCAAAAATACACAATAACATATTGGTTCAACTAAATCTTAGAGTTCGCATCGAATCATCGTAGCAAACTAGTCCAAATGCAATAATATCAAATTTTTTAAATGTACTATATTTTCAAAATAAGAGTATTTTTTTCAAGTCTATAGAATTAAATTAAATTATAGCATTTTTCTGATAATAATTTTAACGCTTGAAAATCCATTTTCGACCCCCTACCCCACATTTATTTCATACAATGTCCTCATTGTATACATAAAAGAAATAAAGTACATAAAAGCAATAAAAAGGATAAAAGGGAATAGACTCCCCTGGGTAGTAGTGGCGATATCGAATCTGATTTGTGGTGGGAAAGCTTGAATATCTCGATAAATTGCTAGAAACTGGATTCTGATGCTTGTGAATGTGTCGTTTATGATTTATGCTAAATGTAATAAGGCGGTGCAAGAACCGGTAAATTGGGGACCGAATGTATCTTTCTTGAGCATTCTTTGATTCATACATATAGTTCGCGATAGTTCTCCAGAACACGAAATATTGTGTCCCCCCTGTAACTCCCTTGTAATATCTTGTAAGAATAAAGGAAATTATGGAGACGTATCTTCATTCGCGTGATACAAACCATTGTGCCAAGCGAATTCTGCCAAATTGCACTCCTGATATTCACCTCCTAGTCGAAATGTTAGCGCCCTTCCATAGTTTAGGTCAATCGTGTGTTCTTCAAAGATAACTATGGAAAAGTACTCCACGGATAGCTCCTGGTAGACGTGCTCTTGGATAGTGAAAAAATTATGCCACGCATTGCACGTGAATGAAGATCGATTCCCGACATAGAGCTTAGTCAAATATGGCTCCACTTGTTCCATTATCCCAACGCCCCTTAACCATGCCTAATCTATTACCAGAGCAACAACAAAATCCCATTGTGAAGCCACCCCAAACGATTGTTATAACTTCTTAAAACATATCACGGAACATCTTGTGGGAATTGATACAATCGGTGTAGGTTTAACACATCCTCTTGAGGTTGTTGTTGAGCCCTTCTTGGTCCCATAGTTCTACAAAAACAATAAACAACAAACCACAAGAACAAGAACAAGGATAAGGATAAGCAAAACAAATCAAAATCAGTTTATGTTGCCCAAACATCACATCATGGCATGAGGCTCCTCACGTCGTGATAAAGATCGAGAGGGAATTCTACTAAATCGAAACCTTTTGACCAAATTAATCCCACAATATGCATAGTGTTTTGTCTAAATGCAATTCTAAACATATTTATTGAACATGTGATCCTGATTTCTCAGTCAAAATGCGAAATTTTGGAAAAATCTAAACCCTAATCAAACCCAAAGTTCAAATCAAGTAAAACCTTACAAAATTAAGGGCAATATAGTAATGGAAACATACCTTGTAGATAAATAATCAAGAAAATGGAAAGAAACAAGTGGGTAATGCCAAAAATAAAATGTAGGGACCAAAGAGTTAAGAGGACGTCGTGAGTTTTGAAAGTGAAAGTGATAGTCGGATGTTTAATTTAAGGGAAAATATTGATCTTTCATTACATTGTGACCATGTGTTTGTCACATCGTGAGAGTGAGTATCAAATATCGGGACTCTCTTCGAATCCCACATCGTAGGCAAAAAGATGTTTACATCATGGGTGCAGTTTAATTTCAAAAATCCAAAATTTTTCACTTTCAAAGTTGATAAAACTTTCATCACAATACTATTGTGACCCCACACTTGATTAAAAACAGAGAACGAGAAAGTGGATAATCCAAGAAAAAATAAAAATGAAAAAAAATTGATTCCATTGTATTCAAGTATGTCATTACCATTGTTTCGGTAATGACTAGTAAGATGGTTGTGATTCCGACCCTAGTGGTCATATCAATTGAGTCCGACTACGATGAGAGGTCACCGGGACACGACCCATCGGTCTATTATAATAGATAAAGGAATGTATTTATCCCAGGAAGAAGAAGGAGTCCGAAATAAGGATTTATTTTGTAACTTGAAGGTTACAATTGAAAGTACAACGTAGTATGAAAAGTAGATGCAAGATTTGGGCATCGTCTATAGTCAAGAAAGCCATAGAGTTAAACACTCTTTCGAGGAAATATAGAACTTACGGTTATTACCTAGGATGAAGAAATTACGTGTGGAATTATTATATAAGCCCTATTTCGTTGATGATTCAGGGACGTAATCATCCTAAGGGGGAGATAATTGTAACGCCCGTAGATCAGGGCTAGTCAATTTAGAGACGATAAGCGTCAAAGATGACTTTTTGATAAAAGATTATTTAGAATGAATAATCTTAACTAATTTGTAGTATATGTTACAAGGATTCCGTACATATAAAGAACGCCCAAATCTGACTTCGTATGAGGAAGTTATGATTTTTCGAAGTTTCGACTTAGCGGTATGCAGCCTGAGCCGAAACAATCTAAACGAGAATCGAAGATCTCGTTGTTGGTATCGAAGCGATGAAAAGTTAGGCAAGAACAGACATCAAACGAAGAAGTTATGAATTTATAACGAAGTTTTCCTGTCCGGGCCTACTAAAAATAAATAATAAAAAATAAAGTCAAAATTAGCCGACGAAGTCTAAACGAAAGTTATAGACCGTAGTCTCACCTACGCGTGGATATAAAGAACGTCGAAAACGGAGTTCGTATGAAGAAGATATGAATTTCCGAATTTTATTAAATAATTTGTATTTAAATTTAATCTTTAATTCGGATGTATATCTGAAGGAGTCACCGATCTGATCCGAAGTACGCCCAGCGTACCGCGAAGCATGACGCACCTCGCACTCGAGTTCTTCGGATACGTAAGCAATGATGATTTTGGACCAGTACACCCCGTGTAACGCAGTACGCCCCGTGTAACGCAGTACGCCCCGCGTACTCCGAGGCTCCAGCCTCCTATAAATAGGATGCGAGGGCAGCCGACTCAATTGCTCTTTTTCTCTCTTCTCTCTCCCGTTTTGCATCGATTTGCATGCCAGAAGTACCCCGAAGCCCCGGTATCATTCCCGAGCCCCGAAGCAAGTCCCGAGGTCCTGAAGATCCCGAGAAGTAAGATTCCCGAGCCGAAGCTCTGCCCGCGAGAAGTTCGATTTTTGTGAAGATCTTCCAGATCTACCGAAGAATACTACTTTTACAAGCCGTAGTGTTGTCCGATCATCTTCTAATCAAGTGAGTGTGTGGTTACTTTCTTCTGACGCATAAATACGAAGTATTTTATACGAAATACGTGTTATGTGTATATTTTGTTGTTATATGTGTGAATGTATATTCACTTTCTTCTACCGCATAGATATGAAGTATTTGCTATGAAGTACGTGCTAGGTGTTTATACAATGTTTATTTACTTGAGATAGATGTTGAAATAATGTTTTATACATGTTTTAAAAGATTTAAATTGTATATGTGTTTGCATCTACAAATATGTTGGGTAGAACATGGGTAGATGAAATAGTTGATGTGAGACGAAATAATAAGTATTTTTGAACTCAATGTGTTCATTAGGTATTTTTGAACTCTACGTGTTCACTTGGTGTTTGAACTCAATGTGTTCATTAGGCATTTTTGAACTCTACATGTTCACTTGGTGTTTGAACTCAATGTGTTCATTAGGCATTTTTGAACTCTACGTGTTCACTTGGTGTTTGAACTCAATGTGTTCATTAGTTATTTCCGAACTCTATGTGTTCACTTGGTATTTTTGGACTCAATGTGTTCATTAAGTATTTTGAACTAGATGTGTTCACTTGGTGTTGTTGAACTGAGTGTGTTCACTAAGTGTTTTAGAACTAAGTATTCACCAGATGTTTTGAATTAATTGTTCACTAGGAGTGTTAGAACTAGGTGTTTGTTAAGTATGTTGAACTAAGTGTTTACCAATCGTAATTTGTGGACCTTGGCAGTGGTGGACTTTGTGTCAATTCCTTAGGTCAATCCTTAGGAATAAATGGATAAAGGATAGTTGATTCTTAGGGTAAATCCTTAAGAAATAAAGGAGATAATGGGAATGAGTATTTGGGTTGATTGTTTGATAATTCAATATAATAAATGTATTATTGTGGGTTGAAAACCCTACATGCTCACCAGGCTCCCAAGCCTGACCTACTCAGTTTTCTTTGCATTACAGGTAATGGCACAAGAGTATAAATGGGTGGACTTGACAAGAGATTTTGGATTATAGATCAGTAGTTATAAATAACTGTTGTAAGGTCTATTTTATATTGTTTATGCTTTTGGTTTGTATCGGAACATGACATCCCGAATATTGTTAATTAATGAAAACGCATCTCTTGATGAAATGCTTTGATAAACTTTATTTTATCATATTTTGTTTTGGAAACAAATTCCGCAACTCTTTTAAATCAAAAGGATTTACTTTGAAATTATTTTAAAAGCATAAATGAAAATCGGTGTTTTCTGGCAGTGATTTTTGGGGATGTCATATCTATCTCATAATGTAACCTTGGAGTCGTGGATGTCTACTAAGGCATGATCTACGCTTAGGTAAGGTCTTACTAGAATTATCATGAAGTCTTTATCCTCCTCCATATCAACAACAATGAAATCAACTGGAAATACAAACTTCCCGACCTTCACCAAAAGATCTTCAATAATGCCTCGAGGGTAGGTAACAGACCGGCCATCCATGTGAATAGCCATCCTTATAGTCTTTAACATTGGTAATTCGAGTTTCCTGTAAAATGAAAAAGGCATTATATTAATACTCGCCCCCAAATCGGCCAAAGTATTCATGTTTGTCAAATTTCCGAACTCGCAAAGGTAAATTTAGATGCCCCGATCTCGCATATTAAGTGGAAGTCCCTCTATCACAGCAGTAGAACATTGTTTGGTGATAAAAACCTTTGAAACCTTCTCCAATTCCTCCTGGTTGCTAATAATATCTTTGAGGAACTTTTGCATATTTCAGTGTTTTTGCAATTGCCTCAATAAATGGCATGCTAATCGAAAGCCCCTTCACTTGATCCATGAATCTCCTATGCTCTTGTTCCAGTGGGTGATGCTTGGCTCGAGATAGATATGGAAGTGGTGGCTTATACGACTTAACCGGAGAAGGTTTAGAAGTTTCATGTTGTTACCACGATGTGACACCATGCTCTACACGTCATGAATAATTGGCAGAGTAGTTTTCTTTTCCATCCTTCACTTCTTTCGTCTTTAGATTGGGAGGTTCAATGGCTACTTCGAGGATCACTAGAGGCTCAAAAGAATTTTCGTCATCAATAGATATTTCCATAACATGTGGTTGTGGTTATGGCTCAGAATTGGTAGGAAGTAAACGTTCTTGGACTAGTTTTGACAATTGTCCGATTTGAGTCTCTTTATTCGATATGGAGGCTTGTTGATTTCTCAATTTAACATCAGTAGCATTATGATTTTGCTCACTAGCTTCTAAAAACCTAGCTAACATCGATTCGAGGTCGAGTTTTTTCTTGGGTGGTGCTTGTTCCTTTTGGTAAAATCCTCACCTTTGATGTCGATATTTCTATTCTTTTTTCTTTTCAATGCTCGTTGTGGGTCTTATATTCCTTTTTAGGCCTCCTCCAATCTGCATCATAATGATCACCACTTGAATAACATACTTGCGCCTTCCTATTATCGTTCTCTTCCAAATCATAATCCTTAGTGAAATATGGTTCGTGACAGTTTTCATACCCAACTTGTATCACGTGAATGGATTGTCCCATCCTCGTGATCCTCCTGTGCATATTATCAAGTTTTTCATCACCGCCGCTAAGCCTTCCGAAGCTGCATCACCATTTGCTTTTCCTCTTGTCACATCAACTCGAGGGTTGTGATACTCTCTTGAGTGTTCAGAAAACTCTTCTATTAATGCCTTGTTGTTTGGTGGGTCCTTCTTAGTCATTGGTCCTTGAGAGTCAAGAAGTTGGCGAGTGCTCACATTGATTCCATCAGAGAAGGTGGAGATTTCTTGTTGCATGTTAAGATCATGTTGAGGAAAATTGCAAAGTAATCCTTTATAACATTCCTAAGCTTCATATAAGGATGCACCATCCAATTGTTGAAAGTTAAGGATGTTCTTCTTGAACTTTACTATCTTCATAGGAGGCCTGAATTCTTAAATGAATTCATTACAAAGGTTGGTCCATGTAGTGATTGCTCCAGGTGAAAGTGACTTTAACCAATCCTTTGTTGATCCTGTGAATATGACTAGAAGCATCCTAAGTAGCATTACATCACATGAAACATTTGGAACATTAAATTATTTTCCAATAACCAACACTTCGTCAATGAGTCTGTTGGCATCCTTGTGATCTTTCCCATATAATGGGATATATTTGAGCATAATGAGGATATGTCCCTTGAGCTCTAAGTTTGTCATGGCTAGGAATTGTTGTTGGTATGAGACCCGACCCATTGTCATTAGGCATCCACCTATTGTACTATTATGTGGTCATTCTCATAATGTCCTCCATCATGTTGTCTCGTTTGCTTTTGAATTCCTCTTCTGAATCATTTTTGGTTTCTGGTTCGTATCCGATGTCTTTCTTGTCGGGAATTTTTTCAAAAGTTGCTACCTCGTCTGATTTGAAGCTGCTACTAGATTTGCCTTCATTTTTATCCTTTTTCTTGTGAAACTCGGCTTCCAGATCTTCAAATGGTGGCACAAGCTTAAAAGTTGTTCCCCTGGTCATATATTACTGAAACAAAGCAAAGAAAACACATAAAAACAAACTAAAACAAAATAAACAAAAAATTGAAAATGCTCAGTTTTCACGTCTTGAAGGTAGAGTCGTCACATCGTGAACTCTAATTAAACGGAAAACTAAAAACAAAGCAGTAAATTAACCTTTTCCGGTTTCTACCCCACAAAAAGGATTCATTGACCAATATCAATTAAATTAAAACTAAAATAAGTCGTTCCTCGGCAACTGCGCCAAAAACTTGATGCGTACGATATATATATATATATATATATATATATATATATATATATATATATATATATATATATATATATATATATATATATACTAGTTTTTAATTTATAAACCAAACCAAACTTTACTAGCTAAAATACTTATGTAACTAGTCGAATTATAGTATAGTAAATCAAGTCGGGTGTCAATTATAGGGAATAATATTTTAATTAATATAATAAATACTAAAAGTTAACGTAAGAATGATAACTAAAATTAGGGGTTTTATCTGAGTTTCTAAGTTCAGATTAACTTAAATTAATTACTAAAAACATTTAAACTAAGCAAACAATTAATGACGATTTTTAATCAAGATAATAAACACACTTCAGTTTAGCTTTGAATCACCTTTTCCCTATCGTTTGTTTCAACATATGGATTAATTTCATTTGGTTATCAATTTAAATGTTATTAGAAGTCTTGGTCCAATCTCCTAATCTTTTCACCAATTTATGAACTACTAGGCAATGATCTTGCATAAGTGGAAGACTAAATCAATTATGAAGATTATTGGGCTATGAATTATAAACCTAAGATTAATTATCTAAGACTTAGAAAAATAACCAAAACACAAATTATGATCTAATTATGCTCTCTAGCACAGTTAAAGTAACTATCTTTATTACCTAATCTAGGATTTGGTCAATCACTAGCTCTAGCAATTTAAGATTCATAAACAATTAGGTAAACGAGTTCATGCAATCAAAGTGATCATCTAACTAAACAAAAATTGAAAGCTAAGCAATAAAGATTGAAATTTTTAACATACTATGTAGTGATCTATCAAACACAAGCTAAACCAACTTCAATAATCCATGAAAAGGGAAACTAACACATAGTACTAGGGTTCATCATCACTAAACAGACGTATAGGGTTTTAGCCCATCATTAAAGTAGAAACAAACATGAAATCTGATTTAACTAGATTAGACATAGTAAAAACTAGCAATCTGAATGATCTAATGATGTTCTTTCTCTAAAAATCTCCAAAACTTGATCTCCAATCTTCTTCTGACTTCCAAGGGTTCTTAGAAGGTATTTTGTCACTTTTCTATTGCAGCTTTCTGCCAAAAGTCTCCGACCTAAAGTTCAAAATATATACTTGCCAAAAAGTAGTCGCCATGACATGGGAAATAGATGTCACGTCGTGGGAATCATGGTAATCATGTATGCGCCAAGGCTTCCATTTATGTCCGTAGAAGATTCAAGGTTTGACATGTGGTCATGTCGTGACAGCTATATGGTCACGTCATGAGAAACATCTTCATGCAATGATCGATAAGATTCCAAATGCCACGTCGTGGAATCTAATTGTCCACGTCGTGGGAACTTCAATATGCACGATTTTCTTCTCTCTTCTTCTCCTAGTGTAAGCTCCAAGCTCCAAGCTCCAAGTTTCCAGCTTTCTTCAATTTCAGTCATTTTTTCCTTAAGAATGTCATTTTTGGCTGCAAGATAGAATTTAAACATTAAAAGTACCAAATATCTTTGCATTTTACCAAATTAATGCTCAAATGTGTTAAAATAATGCATATGTGTGTGCGTCTATATATATATATATATATATATATATATATATATATATATATATATATATATATATATATATATATATATATATATATATATATAGAGAGAGAGAGAGAGAGAGAGTTGAGAACTCATAGTTTCCCAAGAACCTAGGAACTAAAGGTGGAGCGTTGGATCAAAATCAAATCATTAAGGACATGATCGTCATCATACCAATCCCACTTAATTTTTTGTATTATTGGAAATATTGATAAAAAGCTCTCAAATTAACATTATAAAACAAAATTTTGGATTTTTTTATTAAAAAAAATAATTTTCGTTTTTTTTATTAACTGCAGATTTTTTAGCATTTTTGGAAAGCATAAATTTTTAAAAGATTTGAATTTTTTTTTAAAAAACGGCAATTTTTTCAAAAAAAAAAAACTGCAATTTTTTTTTAAAAAAAAACTACAAATTTTTTAATAAAATAGTAATTATTAAAAAAAATTGTAATATTTTCAAAAAAACTGCTTTCTTTTTTAAAATACTGCAATTTTTTTTCAAAAAAAGTGCAATTTTTTTTAACAAAGCTACATTTTTAAAAAATATATATAAATTTTTAAAATCAGTAAATTTATAAAAAAAAATTTAAAAAAAAAAAAAAAAAAAAAAAAAAAAAAAAAAAAACTAGAATATTTAAAAAAACCTCTAATTTTTTAAACAAAAAAAGTCAACATTTTAGGTGCATATATACATATTTTTTTCAAATGAATATATGCTTATTTCTTATACTATAATATTCGTAAGTAAATCATAAAAATCTCATTTTTATTAATCAATCTATAAACGTAATAGTACAAGTATTGTATTCGATACAAAATAAAATATAAAAAATAAAAAATGCTACGAAGATTCACAATGTTATCATTTCTTCATATCAAGATTTTCATATTTTCTTCAATTTATCACTTTTCACCTCTTCAATATTTTCCACAAATTCTTCAAAATCTACAAGAAAATTAAAAAATTTGATTAATGCAAGAACACTCACAAAATTACACATGTATATATCATATAAGATTTACATATGATTCATATGTGAATTACATGTGATTTACATGTGAAACACATGTAATTCATATGTAAGTTACATGTTATTTACATGTGAATCACATGTAATTCTTATGTGATTCACTTGTGATCTACATGTGAATCACATGTAATTCATATATGAATCACTTGTGATTCATATGTAACTCATATGGGATTCACTTGTGATTTACACGTGAATTACATGTGATTTTATATGTGAATCACTTGTGATTTATATGTGATTCACTTGTGATTTATATGTGAATCCCTTGTGATTCAAATGTGAATCACTTGATGTCTTTTCAAGATTATAATAATAATATTCATGTACCTTGGTTGTTGTGCTCCTATTTGCATTATCATTTATCAAACTCATCATCTACTCTAGGGTTAAATTGCAACAATCAATTATACAAGTTCTGTATAATCATTTGCATTATCATTCTCAGGTGAATCGGTTATTAAGTTATCACTTGATGTCTTTTCAAGTTCTGTATGATCACTTGAATCAATTACAGGGCGCACAGGACTTGAGATGATCATTGAATCAGCACCAAAATTGTTTGATGGTGTTTTACCAGTGATGAATATTGTTATTTCTGAAGTAGCATCCTGCAAGAATTAGATGACATCAGGATCACATACTAAGAGAACAGACAAGTGATGTACAAAAAGTAACCTTTTTCTTACTTTTGAGAGATTAGATTTTGATTACTTATTCCCAAAAAACACAGTCTTGATCCACTTTCCAGGAGACTTCCCCCATTCTTGACTAATATAAATTTTACATCTCTAAATTCTCCATTATCCCAAAAACAAACTCTCAATGAAGCTATAGGAAATGAAACATAAAACACAACAAAAACTGTGAAAAGAACTATCCCAAATTTGAACAATTAGAATGATATCAAGATCATTATGTACAAAAGGAAATTACCACTCCACCATACTCAATAGGGTGTCCAAACCAGCTACTCTGTATAATATGTTAGAGAAAACAAACTTTTTTGCCACCAAGTAATACAAAATTTAATTCCAAATTGCAGTTACTTGAGGAAGATACAAAATGATGAATGTGGCTAGAATCGTTAAGAGCATAGCAACTGGTTGCAGGTAACACCACAGAACCAACGATGCATGTTTGATAGAGGAAAGTTGGAAATGAAACAAGAAAACGAATTTTTCATTTAAAAAAAGAACAAAACTGATATACATTAAACAATTTGCTTCTTAATTCTTACAAAGATGAGTAAATAACTACAAATTCATAAATTACCTGTAAAAATGGCTAAGAAAAAATTGATCATTAACAACATTAGAGCATATGTGTGACATCCCCAGAATCACGGCCAGAAAAGACCGATTTTGTTTATGCTTTATAAAAATCAGAGTTTTTCTTTTAATAAAAATGTTGCGGAATTTGTTCCCAGAAAAACACGATAAATACGTTATTAAAACATTTTCGAAGAAACGTATTTTATTCATCTTAAAACGTTTGGGATGTCATCGTTAATACATAAACATAAGCATAAACAGAACTTACATTTGTTTACACTAGTAATCTACATCTCTTTAAATCTCTTTGTGTAATGTGACTTCATATCAACACCTGTGATATAAATAAACTGAGTGGTTCAGGTTGGGAAACCTGGTGAGTACATAGGGTTTTCAACCCACAATATATAATTATTATGTTCAATCATCAAACAATTAACCCAATTACCCATCCCCATTATCTTCTTTACTCTTAAGGATTTAACCTAAGAGTCATCTATCCTGCATTCGTTTATTCTGAAGTCCCTTACTTCCAGGGTTATAGGACTGGCACTAAATCCATAGCTGCCGATGTTCGTTCGTTAAAGCACTAAATCCATAGCTGCTATATCCTACTCATCGGGTACTAAATCCATAGCTACCAGTGCTTAATAGGTACTAAGTCCATAGCTACCAATTCCTAACAGGTACTAAATCCATAGCTACCAGCATCTAACTAATAGGTACTAAGTCCATAGCTACCAATTCCTAACAGGTACTAAATCCATAGCTACCAACGTCTAACAGGTACTAAGTCCATGGCTACCGGTGTTCGTCCCATAGGCTCTAAGTCTATAGCTACCAATGTATACTCACATCATATTCTATCTCTCATCATTCATCTACCCATCTCATACCCAACATATTCGTATATATAAAATACGTATACAATTTAAATCCTTTAAAACATGTATAAAACGTTCATCCAGCATAGACAGCAAGTATTCAGATAATATGCACACATAGCATGTAGTTTATATAAAATACTTCATATCTATGTGTAAGATGAAATGGACTATGCACTCACCTGAAAGGTGATGACTCAGCACTCGGACAGCGCTTCGATACTCTCAAAACGATTTTCCTTCGATAAAACCTAGTACCAATACCACTAGGGTTTAGTCTAACGATAACCGCGACAAATTAATTAGTCTGACTATTATTAAGTGTTAATAACACTCAATATAACTCATAATAATAGCCCAAATAATTATTTTAAGGACCTAATAACATTCCTATAATTATTTGAAATATATTAAAAATTGCATAAGCGTAGCACACTTACAGCGAATTTTATTGAAAACCAGAACTTAATTGGAGCAGCGTTTCGAAACCGAAAAACTCCTTTTTCTCGGGACTCCGGGAGCCTCGGGGCTTCCTTAGGGTGCTAGGGGACCACCTAGGCTTAGGGGAGGGTTAAAACCCTTAAAGAGAGAAAGAATTTTAGTGAGAGAAAGAAATTGGTGTGTTTTGCTCGGCAACCCTCGCAGCCTATTTATAGGCGCGAGCCTTCGGAGGTACGCTGGGCGTACAGCAACATTACGCTGCGCGTAGCTTCGGATAAGACTGAGGCGTGGCAAGCTTCGGATGGTGAGACGTTGATGCTTATGGACCGAGGAAGAGTTCTTCAACGCGGGGCATTCCGAACCTCGTACGCGGGGCGTCTGATGCTAACGTTGGGCGTATGCGAGGGGTTGCGTGTCATGCATCCGAGGCGAGGCTTTCTTCAGCGATGGACGGTCTAGATCGTGCCACGTCATCTCATCTAGCAACAGCTTCGCAAATTCAAGTTTAATCTTTAAAAATTCGTAACTTTCGCATACGAACTCCGTTTTTGATGTTCTTTATATCCACGCGAAGGCGGGAACGTACTCTACAACTTTTGCTTAGAATCCGTCGTCTAATTTTGGCTCGATTTTAAATTTCGATATTATTAACACGCCGGGACAAGATTGGTCCGTTAAATCCTCATAACTTCTTCATCCGACGTCCGTTTTCGCCCATCTTTTTCTCGTTATGCTACTCTTATCGAGATCTTCGATTCTCGTTTAGGTCGTGTAGGACAAAAACTACTCGATCTAATATTCGAATTTCGGGTTGTACACTGCTTGTCCGAAACTTCAAAAAATCATAACTTCTTCATACGAAGTCAAATTTGGGCGTTCTTTTTATCAATGTTCTTAGTTTAACGTATTCTACGACTTTCTTTTAGATTACTAAGGCTATGTCTCGTTCTATCGTAAATTCACTATTTACACTTCCCGGTGCCGTGCCGGTTCCGTCGCGAAACTTCGACGAGTCATAACTTCTTCGTTATAACTCGGATTTCGGCGTTCTTTATATGTACGGAAACCTTGTGACATATTCTACAACTTGGTTAAGATTATTTATTCTAAATAATCTTTTTTCGAAAAGTCGTTTTCGACCCCTATTGCCTCTAATTGACTAGCCCGGACCTACGGGCGTTACAATATGTTAGGCCTTGGGTACCAAGAAAATACAAGCATACCAGATGCTCAAAAGGCTGAAGTAATCCATTTAAAATGTATTATGAAAATTTATTTGTAAAAGACGACTAGTTTCTGACATTATATTATATGCTCAAAAGGCTGTAGTCTTCCACAAATAAAAATATCTCCTACATTTCTCAAAATATAACCAAAAAAAATTCTTCAGAATACTAAATTGGAATTGGTTCATCATTCATGAAGTCAAAGTGAAGCTAACATGTGATATTTCTCATTGAGGCAATTCATCGAACATGTTGAGTGCAAACAAATATCTATATTTTTCAATAACACAGGTATCTATTTTTATACCTACAATCAACACAAGGATTTAACTCTTCTTAAAAACATATTGGCTAAACAAGTTCAACTTAATGATTAGGCAAAAACAATTCATAAAGGTCAAACAAAAGTCAGGAGTCAACTATAGAAATAGATGATACCTAAATTTTGATCGACAAGGGATCATCTTCTTCGTTCAGTTCTTCAATCCACAGTGGAGGCCGAGATGAAGCCGACGATTACGATGTACTCCGAGGAACAAATTGATGGAGGATAAACGATTAAAAATCAAGGCATCTTCAGTGGAGTTTTTTCTATGAAGAACGTGAGATCAAGGAGTTCAGCAACATTGAAACTTCAATCATTGGGGGATTTCAGATTCGTGTGAGTAGAAGCAATTTCAGAATCGAAAGCATGGAATTGGAAGAAAGATTGGAGGCAATTCGACGAAGGTGATTCGTCGGAGGATGGATCGTACCTTTGAGCGAGAGAGGAAAACGGGGAGGAGAGAGAGAGAGAGAGAGAAAGAGAGAGAAAGATGAAAATGTATTTTATCAAATATTAGATTTAATAAATCATTTAATTATATTTTTATTCTTATAATACCCCTGACTGAATTAATTAAAATACCCCTCCTTTTTTTGCCTACTTATTTACAAAAACGCCACCTTGCATCCCAGACTCTTCCTTTTTTTAATCCAACGTTCCACCTTTAGTTATCGGATTCTCGGGAAACTTTGAGTTCTCAAATGATCCTTCTTATATATATATATATATATATATATATATATATATATATATATATATATATATATATATATATATATATATATATATATATATATATATATATATACTCTTTCCGCTACAAAGCAGCTCTTCCGTTTGTCCGGATAAAAAAGACAAGGGAATTTAACCGCCAACTTACCACTCCCTAACCAATCGTCCTTCCAAAACAACGTATCCTTACCATCCTCGATGCAAATGTCATAAGTAGAGGAGAAGTAAACCCCCAAATCATTGATATGAGGAATGATATTGACGAGACCAAACCCCAGCCAACGATCTCTTCGCCCAAGCACCCACATGCTTCTTTATGTTATGAATACCGTTAACAGCTCTCATCCAAAGAGAACTCAAGTCTTTTTTAAACCTCCATAACCATTTGACAAGCAAGGTTGTATTCAACGACATGAAGGAACCGATTCCAAGGCCCCCTTTTTCTTTGGGTCCTAGAAAAATATCCCAAGCCACCCAGTTTATCTTGTGTTTTTCTTCACAGCCTCCCCAAAAGAATTTTCTTCTAATCGGCTCCAAGTTGTCCGGGCCGGATTTAGGCGCTCTTAAGAAAGAAAAATAATAGAGTGGGAGACTTCCAAGAACAACCCTAGAAAGGGTTAAACGACCTCATGAAGACAACGAATTTGCCTTCCAAGAAGAGAGCTTTTTGTGAACCCTTTCCACAATAGGCTGCCAATTACATACAGGAACACGTAGCAACTTCATTGTCTCGTGCACTTTATATTAAACATATTTGGTGAATTACCATTTTAAAAAAAATGGGATTTTCCGTTGTGAAGAGGTGCTTTATTTTTTATTTTTTTTTAAATATGGTGAAAATACTATTTCTAAAATGAACCTGTGAGAGGTTGGTCTTAAATCATATGTTTAAGTGAATTAGATACCAGAGAATATACTTAGAATTACACCATCGATGTTTAGTAGGTGATTTTGGGTGAAAAGTATTAGCATATTTTAGGTCGTTGCCTTACGTTGCTACTACACCTGTGTGTTTTGCTTTGCTTACTTCGATTTTTGTTTAAGCATTGGTATGAATCAGTGGTACTAATTGCTAAATGTAGAAATTTGTAGAAATAAGATGGTGACCACTACAAAATTAGAAGTTACTTATAACTGCTTATTCGTGCATGATTGCCTCTACGCTTTATCTAGCTGCAAGTAAACTTAATATAATGTTTGTTACATGTTGTAGCCCGACAATTCAATACACGACATGAGTTTTTCATTTATGAGTTTTCAAAATTCATTTCAACTTGTGTCCATATTTGGAATTCGTGTTTCATGTCTTACACGTGTCAAACACGAATTTACACGTATAAGATACGGATTAAATTTGTGCAACACACAACACGCATAAACACGTATATACACACATAGTCGTGTAGTTAATGGGTTCAAGTTTACATTTACTGAAAGTTTGAGAATCAATTTGCATGTTTTCTTATGCTTAAAAAAATGGTATTAGAAACATGTATATTTGTGTCATGCCACGTGTAACACAGGTTTGTTACATGTTGTGTTTGTGTTTTAAAATTTTGTTTTTTCTCACGTGTCACATGGATTAATTAGGTGTCGTGTTTTATAATTTTGTGTCTAGCTTGTATATATGAAAAGCACGCACCGATTGATTGCCAAATGGATATGTTTGATATCAAGCTAACTAATTATGGAGGTGTAGTTATAGAAACGGGCTTGGCCTTTCCCGATTTATAGATCCAGTCAAGCCCAAGGCTATGCACCAATATAATCACCTCTATGTACATATGACATTAGGCCTGGCAATCGTGTCGTGTTCGGGTTTACGTGTCACGGGTTGGCGGGTCAAAATATGTCAACCCAAACACGACCCATTTAAATATACAGGTCACGGGTTGGCGGGTTTAAAACATAAACCCATATATGACCCCGCCAACTCATTTATTTATACGGGTTCACAGGTTGGCGGGTTCGTGAACTTCACCACTTCAGCCTTCACGCATCAACATCGTTTGTGATTTCAATACACGATTTGATTTCGATACATGATTTCCATCACAGAGTAACACAGTGGAGAGTGGGACTGTGGGAGACCGGGGGACTGGAAGTCTGGAAGAGGGAGATATGCTCATACGCATTTGCTTTTGAGATTTTTATTTAGGACAAATAGGCAAAATGGTTACAGACTTAGCTTTACAGGTTACGACTTACAACCTTAGACCATCCACCACAAGTCAAAATGTCAAAACAGTCAAATGGTCTATAAATCAATGGTATATTATATAATCTTATTAAATATTAATACTTAATACATAAATAGATTTAAAAATAAAATAATTTTTTTTATCAAAAATATAAACGGGTTAGTGGGTTGAAAAGCTCAACCCAAACTCATTTATTTCGTGTCGTGTCACGGGTCGTGTGGCGGGTCGTGTCGAGAATTGCCAACAACTACATCACATCAGAGGTGTGAGTGGGAATAAATTCAAAATTACATCTAATTCCATAATCTTTATAAAAGAAAGCCAAACACTAGTTTGTTTTGGCTTCTTTTCAATCACCAAAACTGTTCTATTAGAAAAATATACATTAATTACTACGCACGAAATCTCATGAAGCCTACGTATTAAAAGACTTGCAAAGAAACCCATTTCGCTTTTGCCTTTTTGTTTAAAGGCGTTTTCTGAAATAAAATCATTATCACAAACAATACGTTGCTATTTTCTCGCAATTTGCAATTCATTTTACACCTATGGCTCAAAAGAAAGATGGTATATATTGTACATTGCTTTATTCAAAAGTTAAGAGAAGTGTATTATCCAATACAATCAACTCTCTATATTTGGTCCAAGATTACTTCTCCCCCTGAAACCTTGAATTCAGATGGAACATTCTCCACATTTAGAGCCTTAATCTTCCCATCTTCAACAAATGCCGACCATCTGTCAAAAATATACCACATTCAATCAGTCACAGTCACAGTCACACTGACAGTACGAGTTGTACCTAGTGGAGCGATGTCCAAGTAAAGCGGCACTGAGATCTAATTCCAGATCCAAGCTTTTGTGGAATTTACCATCAAAGTCTCCATAAAATTCAATCTGCAAAAAGGTGTAATGTGAAACTGTTAAAAAGATAGAATTTATGAGGAAAATAAATAATATGTTTGAATAAAGAATAAAGAAAAACTTACGGCTTCTTTGGCTTCAAGCTTTTCAGCCCAGCCATTCATGGTATAAGGATCATTAACAGATACACATATGACTGAGTCTATGCCTTTTGCCTTGAATTTGTCAATGTTTTTCTTGTAACTTGGAACATGCTGAGCTGTACAAACTCCTGTGAATGCACCCTGTATAAATAAATATACAAAATTCCAAGAACCAAAAGCAAAGGTTATTTATTTATCAAGATAGTCAAAATTTTGCTTTATTTTGTTCTTAAGCAATTCAAAATACTTTGACATATATATATATATATATATATATATATATATATATATATATATATATATATATATATATATATATATATATATGTAGTTATAGCAATGTCATCCAACTCCAAAAAAAGTTGAAACTACAACATGCTACAACTGAGAAGATTTTATAAAGTAAAATGCTTTTAATAAGAGAAAAAAATTATGAAATAATTTCAAGGGTTGATGACGCTTTTTATAATTGTTGGAGGAGTAAACCCCATCATCAAGAGATATGCTAAATATTTGTTGATTAAAGGATATTGTGAGTTTGTGACACATTAGGTTGTCCTTTGATGTTATAAAATGTAATAGAGAATTTATTAACACGTGTTAAAAAAAGGTATTTCCTTTATATTTAGAGGAATTTAAAGCTCAACAACATAGTGGTAATCCTTCTTAATAAATGAAGGTTTTTTTGCCACATGTCAATCTCTTATGAGTTTTGACACTTGTCATTTTGTGGTATTTTTGAAATAAATATTTTCCATTTGTCAATTTTTGATTTGTTTCAATTTTTAAAATTAAAGTCATATATTCATATATATAAAGTATTAAATATCATATATATGATATTAAATTGCAATAAATACATTTTTCCTTTTTTATTTTAAAGTTATACATTAAAAAATATTTTCTGTTTACACTTTAATTTAATGTTTAATTTTTTTTTAAATCAACCCGTGTAATACACGGGTCCCACACCTAGTAAACATTTAAAACTTCATCCAGTGTAGATGAGTTATCCATTTATGACAACAAATTATATAAAAACAATGATTAGGAGAACAAACTTCAAGCATCCATATTTTAAAAAGGTAGTAAGATAAGCATCACCATGATTTTTAGCTATCTTTCTCATGACATACTAACTCTCCAAACTAGTATTATAGCTTTAGAAAATCTTCAGTTCTCTTAATGGCAAGTTATAAAATTCAAAGAGAAACCCTTTGAACGCAAAATCGATGCAAATGCATTTGACGCCTTAAATACTACTACACTTCAATCTTACAAAACTAATCAAATCTTGAAGAAGGCTTGGATGCAACGGAAGAAAGAAATCTTACAAGAAGAAACTGAGATAGCAACAACCACATAATATTATTTGGACAACTTACAAAGCATTCCCTAAACCTACAACTTTTGAAAATTGTTGAGTCTTGGGAAAGCTTTGTATAAGCCTTCAAATAAGATGTGGTTAATTTTTTTAATTTGTTGGCTAAATGGTTCGTCTTGTAAGATATCTACTTCGATTGCATACAAGCCCTCTTCAAGATTGATTAGTTTTGTGATCTCATATTCGAACTGTAATAGTCTTTAAGACTTAATGACACTTGCATCAATTCTACATCAAAAGCTTCATCCTTGCATTTGATAACTTGTCACTAAAAGAAAACCATCTTTCAGAAGCTATAATACTAGCTTGAACACATAGTATTTCCCACAACATGATGGCTAAATAGTTCATTTTGTTGTCTATCTTGCCACCATTTTAAAATATCAGTGTTGATAATTCTAAAACCATGATGTTTGTGTGTGTATGTGTGTGTGTGTGTGTGTGTATATATATATATATATATATATATATATATATATATATATATATATATATTACTATGAGTGTGACAAAGAGACACCAACCAACAAGAATATGAATGAAACTGAGCTCCCCCATTATCTTGTCGAGCAAATTATTACTCTAAATATAAAGTAAATAATTCTTTTAAAGTGTGTTATGAAATATCTATATTATGTTTCATAATACAAAAGGAACAACCTATATGTAACAAATGTCATTAATTAACATGCATGTAAGGTCTCTATAATATCTTATAAGTTTTTCAATCATTCTATATTTCTACATTCATTAAATCGGGTAAACATATTAGAGCAAAGAAATTTCCAAGCAATACCATTTAGACCTAATTAAACCGAAGAAACAAATTGAAAAATATACGTGTCATAAAGATAAAGTTGCCTTACAAAAATGCCTAATATATCATATAATATTATGAAATCTTGTCATTCATCCATGTCAAAATCTATTTGATCATCACGTACATCTTCAAAACATAATTTGTTTAACAAACCCGTTTTGTTCTTTTTTTATTACAACTCAGCTGATTATTATTAATTTACAGCGAATTGATGTGTCAACTTTGTATTCTCAACACTTTGTCAATTGATTAATACCATTTCTTCTTTCAACCAGTTATGATCGACTTTGGGCTAAACTAAAATTTATACCCAAATTTTCAAAACATAACTTTTGAAAATATCCCCAAACCCGTTATAAGAGGTAAGTTTGTGAAAATATATAATTTCAAAAAAAGGAGAATAAAATATGGTAAATGGTTGAGGAAAAAACAAAATACATAAAAGATACACCTTTTTTCTAGATATAAGACCCTTGTCATAATTTTCTTTGTTGAAGTCAAATAAGAAAATCTTGTCTTTATATGAATAAACAATATGAACTCTTTTAGCAATGTAGGTCAACAAAAATCATAAAATTCTACAAATTGAGGTTTAAGTAATTTAACTTCACTTCCATAGTCAAGTACTTGAATAAGTTACACATGACTTCTCTAAATTCTATCACATTGTTCAGCATAAAGTAGTCATTAATCTCTACATGTTATAAGGATGCCTAAAACTTTAAAATTGATGTTGTCCCAAAAGATTATCTCTTGAAGAGATGTATTCTCATTAAGATATTTAAAGCATCGATCAATCCATTTAATCAATGTTTTAATTTTTTTGTTTCACCAATAAATAGAGTGCTCATAAGTGAAATTGAGCAGATGCAATTATAAACAACAAACTACAATGAATATATCCAATAATATCAGATAATACCTAAATATTATACTACCAAACTGAAATGAATTGTTTTTCCCTTACTAATCTCACAATTTGTTAAAGGCATGGATAATTTTTGAGGGTTTCGATCAAAACTTATCAAAAAATAATCAGTTTTCGAAAAGTTAAATGGGTCTAATCAAGATTTGTAAGCCCATTAATAAAATCAAATTAGAAATGAGTAAAAGGACGATGCTTTTACGAATTGCCCCATGTAAATGATCGAAATTGAACATATATTATCGAATAAAGACAAACTTACAGGAAGCCCAAAGATGACGACCTTTTTGCCCTGAAAATATATCGAACAGTAAAGTAAGCTCACAAACCCTAAATTTCCAATTCCGATTTGGGTGTAGTAGCTAAGAAACAGACCTTGAAAATGTCAGAAAGAGGAGTGGTGGAGAATTGGGAGGAGACGCCTTCATCCCATGACCGAGCCTTCTGGAGAGAAACATTGGGAGCGGCTGCTACAAGATCGCTACCTACTGCAACGGAAGCAAACCTCCGCCATGATTCTCCGATCATTGACTTCATCATGGAAGATCGCTTCAACACCGCGTACGCCATTTTTAACGGGAGATAGTCCACACAACAAACAACACCACAGAAGAACCTTGTCAGCCACCAACAGCGAAGTAGCTGCGGAAGAAGGTAGGGTCGATAATATGAACAGAACAGATATGAAGCTGTTGGGCTTGAAAGATTGGTGGCTTTAATGCATATGAGCCCAACCTGTTATAAATAGTGTCATCTTAAATTAGCCAAAATATTTTTTATTTATTATCACAAACTTTGTCAACTCCATTCATTTTTATTTTGTACTTTTTGAAATAAATAAAGTAATAAAGTAGTCAAAAACAATAATAGTAAATTAATAAGATGTAAAATAACATTTTGTTACTATTGGAATGGAGATGTTTTTGTCATTACGTTAAAATTTATACTAATAAATATATTATGTTTTCATTAATTGTTTAAAATAATTGTTGTAGTGATGTTTCTTTTAAGTGTGATGCAACATTCCGACCACTTGCTCTAATGATGTGCTCCTACGCCAGAGGAAATCTGCGAGGTCACAACAGACAAGATCGTTAAAACCGTCTCAGGGACTGTGCCTCGAGCTCTGACGATCAAGTTAGATCGGTTGGTAGAAGTGAGGTGGTTCTCCTTAGCTGGAGAGAACCATCTTGGCGATGGAGGTAATGTATGGTGGCTGAAGGCGGAGGGTGGCAGCTGAGCCACCCGGTCGGAGTCTAAGACAGCGGCTGAGCCAAGGGGGAAGATCCCTCTTTATGGAGGAGATATTGTTCACTTTATACAGGACAATTAGGTCAAAGGGAATTAGGTTAGGCCTTGGGCCAGCCCAATTGAGGCCCATCTAGCAAGGAGTTGGGCAAGGCTGGCCGAGGGGCATTGGGTGAGGCTGGCGAGCGCGCACCAGGCAAGGCTGGCAGGCACACACCTGGAAAGGCTAGCAAGGGAGTGTCAAGTCGGGTCGACATGAGAGTGTCAAGAAAGGCTAGCAAGGGAACGTCAGGCAAGGCTGGCGCGCCAGAGTCGTCTGGACCATGCTAATGGACCTAATATCATTAAGTCCCCCAGTCCGATGTTATTGGTAAGCGACCAATATCATTGGACTGGACTCTGTCATATAAACCCTATGTCATCAAGTCCCCCTAGTCTAATGTGATTGGATTGCTGACAATCGGATCGGACTAGACAAAGAACCAATATATCAAAGAATAAAAAGAACAACCGAACCTTGCCTACAAGAGTTGTGGTGTTGCACGATGAGGCGGGCATGGGTTTATGCAGCGAGAGTTGGGTTAATGATCTTTTCTTGTCAGGAATATGATACGGTCGATGTGCTGCAACGTAGTTGTTACTGCGATCATGCAGCGCGAGGCTACTGATAATGTTATGCGGAGTGGGGCTGTTATGCAACAATGATGTTAATAAGGCATCGAGCCAAGGTAGCTATGAAGTGTAAGCTCGCCATTCAGTCCATAAGACTGTTATCCGATGAAGTTGTTGTAGTCATGCATTAAGGTTGCTACTGATGATGACATGTATATCAAGGCTGCCATATGAGTGTGCAGCGCAGATGGAATGTCACTGATAACCATCTATATAGTCTGCTTTGCATGAGCATTAATAACCATCCTGAAGGTGTTTCCTGCTTGGGTTGTACCTAGTTGGATCCCCCCAGTCTGATGTAGGTAACATAGGTATCCGGATCAGACTATGGTGAATAAGGCATGGTTGTTATAACAATACACAATGAAGTTGTTAGCATAATAAAAAGTAGCAAGATTCTTGTCTGAGATGGATGTTGTCAAACGGATAAACCGTAAGGTTATTGACCATATAATAGGTGGCAGAGGTTCTAGGGCTGGGTGATTAGGTTGCTAGTGGGGGTTACGCAGAGAGGTTATTACCAAAAGCTAGGGCATAGAGACGCTGAGGGATAAGCGGCGAGACTATAGGTGGGGGATACACAACGAGACTGTTGCTGAGAGCCAGGAAACAGAGATGCCAAGGGATGAGCGGCAAGGCTATAGGTAGGGGTTGAAAAGCAAGATTGTTGTCGAGATCTAGCCAACGGAGATGCTAAAAGGTTGTAGGTAGCAGGCTGTTGTTGTGATAACATTCTTGCTGGAGATTAACCTCACTATAGTGGGATGTAATGTAGAAAATGCTTTATTGATCGTCCGAGCACAAGAAAACCATGATGTTTGTGGGAGAAGAAACACCAAGAGTGTGGTGCTAGGCATGGTATAAACTTATGATGCACGGCTTATGGTGCGTGACAATAAGTGACTTATATTGTGCGGCTTAGAAGAATAACTCAGGCTTAGCAGTCAGCGATCATGAAGATGTCATGCGGGAGAGCATCGCGTGGAACAGATCGGGCTTAACGGCAAACGATCATGGATACATCACACAGGAGAGCATCACGTGGAATAGATCGGACTTAGCTGCCAACAATCATAGATACATCACGCGGGAGATCATCGCGTGGAATCATATAGGCAAAGGTTGCTTGCCTTTGAACCTTGTTAGCGGAGCATGCCCCTGTAATGGAGCCAAACAGAGAAGCCAGGCGACTCAAGGCATGGGTGCTGAACCTTGTAGGCGGAGCTTGTCGCTATAATGGAGTCGGGCTGAGAAGCCAAGCGACTCAAGGCAAGGGTGTTGAACCTTACAGGTATAGCTTGCCGCTATAATGGAGTCGAGCTGAGAAGCTAGGCGACTCAAGGCAAGGGTAATGAACCTTGTAGGCGAAGCTTTCCGCTATAATGGAGTGGGGCTTAGAAGCTAGGCTACTCAAGGAAAGGGTGCTAAACCTTGCAGATTGGGCGTAGCAGCCTACAATCTATGTGCTCTGGCTCGGGTGAACAGTTTGGGCTGAAGTGTAATAGCACCTAATGCTTTTGCTGCATCATTAGCTGTAGTGACGATTGGTGCCTCGTCTTCTAATGATTTTTTCGATAGCTATGCAGCGAGGCTAATGATAGCTGGACGGTGGAGCTGCTGTCAAGAGGTGTGTAGTGGGATTACTGTCGTGAGCTGCACAACAGAGACGCTAAGAATTGGGCAGTGAGTTGCTAGTAATAGATGAACAACACGACTACTAAGAGTTGGGAAAATGAGACTACCGAGGTTTGAACCATGAGGCTACTCTTTCGATCCGGAATATTAATGTCACCTCGGGAATGCACTATCATACATAGTATTATCTCTTCATTTACTTTAACTCTGCCCTTTGGAATAAAAATCACTTCTACATAGTGTCGTGCTAACCCTCCTACTCCTATTTTTTTTAGAAAAGGTGAGGAGTGAGAACGAATGGATGTATGATATTGGCTTGTGTTTGCACGTTCAAGCCTTAACTCACTTGAGCCTTTCTAGCGATCATGCTCTGAAACGCTTCATGGAGTAGCAGTAGTAGTGCACTACTCTTCTCCCCCCCCCCCCCCCCCCCCGCTTTTTTTTTGAAAAGTTGTCGAATGGACTGGACCGCAAAACATCTTCTAAAATCGAATTTTATTGGATGAAATCGCAACACACGAACGATGAACGGTTGATTGAATGGATTTATCTTGAAAAATGGCCCATAATATTATTATAGCCCAATAACGTGAAACCCCATTTAGAAGAAACCTAACATAATATATTGAAGCCCATTTGGGAGGAGCTCAAAATAAATTAGAAGGAGCTCATCTTTAAATAATGAGCCCAAATTCCTTTCCATTTCCTTTGAAATGTATTAATATACATGGGTTAAATGGAAACCACCATGTTTTATTTTTATTTTTTTCGTTTAAGAAGTGGAGATGTGGTATTTTTTTTCAAGCAAACTTCCGTCTTTCCTATTACTTTTTTTTAAAAGCCGAGTTGGAACGCAACGCATGTTTTCGACTTAGACTTTGTTGGGCCGAATCATAATGCACGATAGTTATTGTGACAAGTCTTCGGCTTAGTTCCCTCTCTTTGATGGAAGGGATGGAGTGCCTGAGAATCACAGCAAAAGAACAAGTCCGTCAGTCCTCGTTCGGCAGGAAGTCCCGAAACGAGGCTCCGATAACCAAGTCAGATGATTTCATAGAGAGAAGATGAAGATTGAAACAACCCAAAAATACGACCCAAAAATTTCGTTTTTAATACCATCAAAACTATAATCAGAGTATCATATAAATAAACCATGCGTGATATGTCTCAAAAGATAATAAAGTACTGTGCGGAAAATGTAACATGCTATATCCAAAACAACAACTAAATCAATCCAAACTAAAACTGAAACGGTGGTGTGTGTGATGCCGTCATCCAGAGCTCTTCCCTTTGCTTGCGGAAGTACCTGAAACCAAAACTGAAACTGTAAGCACGAAGCTTAGTGAGCTCCCCCAAACTACCACATACCATACAATAACACATAAACACATATTGGGCCTTGCCCACTGCATCGGGCCGAAGCCCGGAAACTGCATCGGACCAAAGTCCGGAACTGACTGGGACCTTGTCCCCTGCATCGGACCGAAGTCCGGAACTAACTGCATCGGTCCGAAGTCCGGAACTGACTGCATCGGACCGAAGTCCGGAACTGACTGGGACCGTGTCCCCTGCATCGGACCGAGGTCCGGGACTGACTGCACATAGCATAGCATATCATAACCATTTATACTGCATACTGCATCGGGCCGTGGCCCGGAACATAACCACATACACATAGCACATAAAACATGTCTGAACCACGAAGGCATCAAACATACGAACTACTACATCGGACCGAAGTCCGGAAACTACTGTTAAGTGGACGGGCCGGCATTGTGGCCTTAGACCCGCCCCTACGGAAAGGAAACTCACCTCGTAAGCTAGCGGATGAGTGTGTGGCTCGGAAAGCTAACGGCTGCTGCTCCTGAATCTCCTCGGCTACAAATCCATAAACACACTCAATCAATCACTAGCACTATACTCAGGGTAAAATGACTCTTTTACCCTTGGTCAAAGTTGACTTACTCAGGGCTGACTCGCCGAGTCGGGATACCCGACTCGCCGAGTCCTAGACTCTCCGTTCAACTCTTACATGCTGTTACTCGTCGAGTGTGGCATCGACTCGACGAGTACCCTCTGGATCCAAGAACTCAGAGGATCTTCATCCGACTCGCCGAGTCAGATGATCAGACTCGACGAGTTGTTCTTAGTCCTCAAGGAGATTGCCTTGGACTCGCCGAGTTGTATGAACAACTCGCCGAGTCCCTCCATTACTGAGTCTACTCTTAACTCGCTGAGTCCACTCCCTAACTCACCTCGTCCACTCGACACTGAAGAAACTGGAGAACTCGGGACTCGCGACCTGACTCGTCGAGTCGTTCTTCCGACTCGCCGAGTCGCCGCCATGCAACATATTTTTACTCGGTTTCTCTTGAATCCAACACATGCAAATGATAGATCTAGGTCCATTAAGCTGTTTTACCACGTAAAGTTTCCAACTTTACGTGCACAACCACATGAATGAGGGAAATAAGACTAAAATATGCACAATAAGGGTAGATCCATGGCTAATAAGCAATGTAACTCCAAAAAGACAGTGGATCTGGACTCTACAACACCCCAACACTCAGATCCAAAGGTATTTCGGCTTAATAACACAATCAAGCAAGCATAAAGCTTGGAACAAGCATCAAATAGCCCTTAAAAGAGCTCTAATGGAAGTTTAAGCATGAAACCAGAAGAGAACTCCGAAAATACCTAAATAAGTTCACACTTGATCTTGGATCTTGGCACTAGAACTCGTTTCCTTGCTTCCTTCTTCTTCTCCTTCTTCACCCCTTCACAAAATGGAACAAGATCACTTATAAGCTCACAAGAGGAAGGTTTAGGGTTTCTCACAGTGCTCTCAGGGGAAAGTGACGAGATGGAGGCTATAATGGGGTTTAAATAGTGAGCAAAACCCGGGGAGTTAGGGTTTCACCCAGACGGATGGACTCGCCGAGTCCAGGATATGGACTCGCCGAGTCGCCGGCTCCCGCGTGCACAAGATGCGCGACCCGACTCGGCGAGTCAGGCTAGAACTCGCCGAGTCCCTCTTGAAAACTTAGCCCAAAACAAATTAATTAACATACCGGAAATGGGTCGTTACAATTCTCCCCCACTTGTTTCAGACTTCGTCCTCGAAGTCTGCTACGGCTGGATCTGCGAATAACTCCGGGTAGTGCGTTCTCATTTCTTCTTCAGCCTCCCATGTCCATTCTGACCCCTTCCGATGCTGCCACTGCACCTTTACCAGCTGAATTACCTTGTTCCTCAAGGTCTTGGTCTTCCGTTCCAAAATTGCTATCGGTTTCTCGATATAATTCAAGCCGCTATCGACCTGGATATCCTCCAAGGGAACGACCGCTGTCTCGTCCACTAAACACTTCCTCAACTGCGACACGTGGAAGGTGTTGTGTATCAAACTGAGCTCCTCAGGAAGATCTAACCGATAAGCTACCCGACCCACCCGGGCCAAAACCCTGAAAGGACCAATATATCTGGGGCCCAATTTGCCCCTCTTCCGGAACCTGATGACACCTTTCCAAGGTGAGACTTTCAGAAGAACCATGTCTCCCACCTGGAACTCCAAGTCTGAACGCCTCCTGTCGGCGTAGCTCTTCTGCCGACTCTGCGCAGTCTGCAGTCTACTACGGACCTGCTGGATCAGTTCCGTCGTCTTGAGCACCACTTCGGTGCTCCCCATGACCCGCTGACCGACCTCGCCCCAACAAATCGGGGTCCTGCACTTCCTGCCATATAACATCTCAAAAGGAGGTCGATCAATGCTCGCATGGTAGCTGTTGTTATACGAGAATTCCGCTAAGGGAAGATACGTATCCCAACAGCCCCCAAAATCCAGAACACATGCCCTAAGCATGTCCTCGAGATTCTGAATCGTCCTCTCACTCTGCCCGTCAGTCTGAGGATGGAAAGCGGTGCTGAAATGGAGACGAGTACCCATCTCGTCGTGAAACCGCTTCCAGAATCTGGACGTGAAGCGAACATCTCGGTCCGACACTACCGATACCGGCACTCCATGACGTGCCACAATCTCTCGCACATAGATATCGGCTAACCTTTCCGCCGATATACTCTCCTGGATCGGAATAAAATGGGCACTCTTCGTCAACCGATCCACCACTACCCATATCGAATCTACTCCACGTGCGGTCCTGGGAAGTTTGGTGATAAAATCCATGGTGATGTCCTCCCATTTCCACACGGGAATATCCAACGGCTGCATCTTGCCGTGAGGTCTCTGGTGCTCCGCCTTGACCTTCCGGCAGGTCAAGCACCTCTCAACGTACCAAGCGACGTCCCGCTTCATGCAGGGCCACCAATAATCAGGTCGAAGATCTCGATACATCTTCGTCGCCCCTGGATGGATAGAAAATCGAGACTTATGAGCCTCGTCCATCAATACCTGCCGTACCCCACCCCAGTACGGTACCCACACCCTACCATGAAGCGTCATCAAACCCCGACTGTCGTAGTCGAACGAAGCTACTCGACCCACTATCCTCTCGCACTTCTGCCTCTCCTCCTTGAGACCCTCCATCTGAGCCTCCTTGATCCGCTCCAACAAAGGAGTGATTACCGTCATCCTCATACACAAATCCCTGATAGGGGCCGCCGACACCTTGCGGCTCAGGGCATCGGCCACCACGTTGGCCTTCCCTGGATGATACAGGATCTCACAGTCATAGTCCTTCAGCACGTCCAACCATCTCCTCTGTCTCATATTCAAACTCGGCTGATCCATAAGGTATCGTAAACTCTTGTGGTCTGTGTAGATAGTACATCGGACCCCATACAGGTAATGCCTCCAAATCTTGAGGGCAAATACAACTGCCCCCAGCTCCAAGTCGTGAGTAGGATAATTAGCCTCGTGAGGCTTCAACTGTCTCGAAGCATAAGCCACCACATGGCCTCGCTGCATCAACACTGCTCCCATACCTGTGATCGAAGCATCACAATAGACCACGAAATCCTCAACACCCTCTGGCAAGGTAAGGATCGGAGCCTCGCACAATCTCTGCCTGAGAGTCTCGAACGCCGCTTGCTGCTCAGGCCCCCAACGAAAAACTACCGACTTCTTGGTTAGTCGGGTGAGCGGCACTGCTATCTTGGAGAAATCCTGAATAAACCTCCGATAATACCCTGCCAATCCTAGGAAGCTCCGAATCTCAGATGGAGACCTCGGGACCTCCCACTGCATCACGGCCTCAATCTTGGCCGGGTCAACCAAAATACCCTTCTTATTAACGAGATGCCCAAGGAACTGCACCTCGCGTAACCAGAACTCGCACTTGGAGAACTTAGCGAACAGTCTCTCCCTCCTCAAAATCTCCAACACCTCCCGCAGGTGCTCCTCGTGCTGTCCCTGCGTCTTGGAATACACCAAGATGTCATCGATGAACACTATCACTGACCGATCCAGCATCGGTCTACACACGCGGTTCATGAGATCCATGAACGCGGCTGGGGCATTGGTGAGCCCAAATGGCATCACCACAAACTCATAATGACCATACCGGGTCCTGAAAGCAGTCTTCTGTACATCCTCATCCCTGACCCTCATCTGGTGGTAACCGGAGCGTAGGTCGATCTTGGAGAACCAAGACGCTCCCTGGAGCTGATCAAACAAGTCATCTATCCTCGGAAGTGGGTAACGGTTCTTCACCGTTACCTTGTTCAACTCCCGGTAATCAATACACATCCGATGCGACCCGTCTTTCTTCTTCACAAATAAGATCGGCGCTCCCCAAGGCGAACTGCTCGGTCGAATGAAACCCTTGTCTAACAGCTCCTGAAGCTGTGTAGACAACTCCTGCATCTCAGGGGGAGCAAGTCGATATGGTGCTTTGGCTATCGGAGCCGCACCAGGAACCAGGTCGATCCTGAACTCAACCTGCCTCTCAGGAGGTATCCCCGGCAAATCCTCGGGAAACACATCCGGGTAATCTCGAACAATAGGAACATCATCGATCGTCGTCTTGCCCTTATCCCGGGCATCCAAGACGTAGGCTACATAACCGGCGCAACCCTGCTGAACGTAGCGCCTCGCCCTAGCGGCAGAGCAGAAGGTCAATCCTCGCTGGGGCCTCTCGCCCTGAACCACTATCTCTCCCCCACTGGGAGTGCGAACCCTCACTAGCTGAAGCTCACAATCAATCACCGCCCCGTTGGGGCTTAGCCAATCCATTCCCACAATAACTTTATTCCCGCGCAGGGGAATCGGAACCAAATCCACTGAAAACTGCTCCTCAAATATCTGAAGGGAACACCCTCTATATACTTTGTCGACCCTCACGGTCCTATCATCTGCTATCTCCACCTCTAACGGACAATCCAGTTCCCCCGGAGCTCTGCTAAATCTCTTGCTAAGCGCAAGCGATACAAATGATCGGGTGGCCCCCGAGTCAAACAATACCAAAGCAGGGACGCCGTTCACCGAGAACGACCCTAAATAAAGCGTACCATCAAATAATATTCAAACGATATATTAATAATTAAAAGATGAAAGAAATATACATACCCGTCACCACATCAGGAGTCGCTCGCGCCTCCTCTGCTGTCATCTGAAATGCCCTGCTCTTCGCCACCGGCGCATCAGCTCGGCCCTGACGGCCATCCGTGATCCTCAAAGTAGCAGGGGCGGGTGCATGCACCTTCCCTGCTGCAGCTAAACTGGGACACTGGGACCTTTTGTGTCCCCTCTGATTGCACTGAAAGCAAATCAGATCCGATGCTGTAACCGTAGTGGCAGGGGCCGTACAATCCCTACTCATGTGCCCGATCCGACCGCACTTGTAGCAGCCGGAACTCCCTGCCTTGCACGCCCCCTCGTGCAACCTCCCACACTTGCCACATCGACCGTGGCTCTGCTGACCCCTGGACCTGTGATCTGAAACCTTGGGCTTTTTGCCCACACTGCCTGCACCCGAAACCGCCTCCGGTTTCCTCTTCCTCTCCATCTCGAGATCAATCTCCCTCTCTCTGGCTCTAGCAATCATGTCGTCCAGTGTTTTGCAACTGGACCGGCTCACAAACATACGAATGTCGCTCCGCAACATCTCGTGATAACGGGCCTTCTTCATCTCCTCGTCTGCTGCATACTGAGGAACAAGAAGGGCCCGCTCCCTGAACTTGGCGGTGATCTCCGCCACTGTCTCGGTAGTCTGGGTAAGATCCTGGAACTCCCTGGCTAACTGTTGCACCTCAATGACTGGTGCGAACTCCGCTCTGAACCTGGTAGAAAAATCAGCCCAGGTCATGGCATCCAATGCCGCATCATCCCCGATGGTATGTCCTACCTCTTCCCACCAGTCACGTGCCCTGTCCTTCAGGAGACAGGACGCCAATCTGACCTTGTCCCCCTCGGGACATCTGCTAGTGCGGAATGCGTTGGCCACATCCGCCAACCACCTGGTACTCGCTATGGGGTCCCGTGCCCCGTGGTAGTCAGGAGCCCCGCACGCCCTGAACTCCCTGAAAGTGAGTGTGCGCGACCCCATCACGGCCGCCATCTCAGTACGGAAGGTACTCAGTCTCTCATCCATCATCTCCAAAATGCCCTCCTTGATCGAACCGAAGATCACAGGAGTCTGCTCAAGTATGATGCGAGTAATCTCAGAAGAAAGGAACTCTCTGGTCTGCTCATCCATCTGTCCGACCTCCGGGTCGGATCCCGATCCTGATCCTCCTCCGGCATCTGAACTGCCGGCTGCTGGCCTCGGACGCAAAACTACCATTCTGAAACATATCATAACAACATCAGAACATTGAAGTATTTCAAGGGATCATAATACGACTACTAGCTTCCTGGTCTAATCTTGGCCTTCCTTGATTCGAGTACGGATCCTCTGTTTCCAGTAGTATGGGCCCCTACTACCTTCCACATCTATCCGTACTTTCCTCAAGAACTGCCTCGACTTCCCCAAGTCACTTCTACCGCTGCTATTTTCTGCTACTCTCACCCTAGGCTTGCCCTAGAGAAAACTCGAGCTCAATACGACTGGTCCTCAGCTGCTGTAGGTCTCCTTGCACTGCCAGTTAGCCATCACCTGAACACCATCACATGTGATGAGGATCGGATAATCCTTCAAGTAAAAGATCCGTCCCTACAACGGTTGGACTCAAACAAGAGCTGCGCAGTAGGGCCAGTTCCAGCACTCTGGGATTATTCAAACCTGATTACATGTGGTGTGACGTGTCCACCTAATGGCTAACTCCCATTACTCGGAATCCCACTAAGCACAAAGCAAGCAGCATTCGGACAAGGGAAACAGACTCACGCAAGCTATTCTTATAACAAGAAATTGCACTAGCATAGGATGCTAAGCTCACACTATCAGGCATAACCTAAACAGGCTATCCTACTGCTGTCTACTCAATTCTAGCATGCAATATTCATAGAGCTGTAACACATAAGCAGGCACATAAGGCATTCTCCTACACCCTTAGTCCTATTCTAACATGCTGTTCTACTAAACTGAAATTGAACAAATAACTTGTATGGGTAATTTGGGAGTACTTACTTGAGCTCGGTTGACCGCATGCACACACCTCTATCTTAAAACAATTCTTTTCCTTCTAAGTGTTTTTTTAAAAATTCTTTTGTAAAAACATTTTATTAAAAATCTTTTATTTCCCCTTAGTTTGAGTTCAGATACACCCGAGAGTGTATCCGAATCCCTCAAACCAGGGCTCTGATACCAACTTGAAACAACCCAAAAATACGACCCAAAAATTTCGTTTTTAATACCATCAAAACTATAATCAGAGTATCATATAAATAAACCATGCGTGATATGTCTCAAAAGATAATAAAGTACTGTGCGGAAAATGTAACATGCTATATCCAAAACAACAACTAAATCAATCCAAACTAAAACTGAAACGGTGGTGTGTGCGATGCCGTCATCCAGAGCTCTTCCCTTTGCTTGCGGAAGTACCTGAAACCAAAACTGAAACTGTAAGCACGAAGCTTAGTGAGCTCCCCCAAACTACCACATACCATACAATAACACATAAACACATATTGGGCCTTGCCCACTGCATCGGGCCGAAGCCCGGAAACTGCATCGGACCAAAGTCCGGAACTGACTGGGACCTTGTCCCCTGCATCGGACCGAAGTCCGGAACTAACTGCATCGGACCGAAGTCCGGAACTGACTGCATCGGACCGAAGTCCGGAACTGACTGGGACCGTGTCCCCTGCATCGGACCGAGGTCCGGGACTGACTGCACATAGCATAGCATATCATAACCATTTATACTGCATACTGCATCGGGCCGTGGCCCGAAACATAACCACATACACATAGCACATAAAACATGTCTGAACCACGAAGGCATCAAACATACGAACTACTACATCGGACCGAAGTCCGGAAACTACTGTTAACTGGACGGGCCGGCATTGTGGCCTTAGACCCGCCCCTACGGAAAGGAAACTCACCTCGTAAGCTAGCGGATGAGTGTGTGGCTCGGAAAGCTAACGGCTGCTGCTCCTGAATCTCCTCGGCTACAAATCCATAAACACACTCAATCAATCACTAGCACTATACTCAGGGTAAAATGACTCTTTTACCCTTGGTCAAAGTTGACTTACTCAGGGCTGACTCGCCGAGTCGGGATACCCGACTCGCCGAGTCCTAGACTCTCCGTTCAACTCTTACATGCTGTTACTCGTCGAGTGTGGCATCGACTCGACGAGTACCCTCTGGATCCAAGAACTCAGAGGATCTTCATCCGACTCGCCGAGTCAGATGATCAGACTCGACGAGTTGTTCTTAGTCCTCAAGGAGATTGCCTTGGACTCGCCGAGTTGTATGAACAACTCGCCGAGTCCCTCCATTACTGAGTCTACTCTTAACTCGCTGAGTCCACTCCCTAACTCACCTCGTCCACTCGACACTGAAGAAACTGGAGAACTCGGGACTCGCGACCTGACTCGTCGAGTCGTTCTTCCGACTCGCCGAGTCGCCGCCATGCAACATATTTTTACTCGGTTTCTCTTGAATCCAACACATGCAAATGATAGATCTAGGTCCATTAAGCTGTTTTACCACGTAAAGTTTCCAACTTTACGTGCACAACCACATGAATGAGGGAAATAAGACTAAAATATGCACAATAAGGGTAGATCCATGGCTAATAAGCAATGTAACTCCAAAAAGACAGTGGATCTGGACTCTACAACACCCCAACACTCAGATCCAAAGGTATTTCGGCTTAATAACACAATCAAGCAAGCATAAAGCTTGGAACAAGCATCAAATAGCCCTTAAAAGAGCTCTAATGGAAGTTTAAGCATGAAACCAGAAGAGAACTCCGAAAATACCTAAATAAGTTCACACTTGATCTTGGATCTTGGCACTAGAACTCGTTTCCTTGCTTCCTTCTTCTTCTCCTTCTTCACCCCTTCACAAAATGGAACAAGATCACTTATAAGCTCACAAGAGGAAGGTTTAGGGTTTCTCACAGTGCTCTCAGGGGAAAGTGACGAGATGGAGGCTATAATGGGGTTTAAATAGTGAGCAAAACCCGGGGAGTTAGGGTTTCACCCAGACGGATGGACTCGCCGAGTCGCCGGCTCCCGCGTGCACAAGATGCGCGACCCGACTCGGCGAGTCAGGCTAGAACTCGCCGAGTCCCTCTTGAAAACTTAGCCCAAAACAAATTAATTAACATACCGGAAACGGGTCGTTACAAAGATGAAGATTTCTTGAAAGAGCTAGAAGAGTTTTTTTATCAGTCCCATTTCTTGGAGGAGAAGGGAAGTTTTTATAACTGTGATAACGGGAACAAATCTTTAACATAATCTTTTACCTTTTCAGAAGTGGCAGGGGAAGACGGTCCTTGATTGGTAGATCGTGCTCCACACGTAGTTGCCTACCACTGGTGCATGACTGCCAGGAGTGGCGTTCTGAGTGGTACACCTGTCACTCATGTGGACGACTAGTACTATTTTGTCTCAACACCAACTTGGATGCTTGGGCGCCAAGGAATGAGTTTAGGGATCGCAAGGAAGAAGGCGAGAGTGGGGACCCGGCCTTAGGCGTACCCCGTTCTTTTCTCAAACCATCTGGCGGTTCCATTATTTTTGATGTATTCTTGGTGGGATACATCAAAAAGTCCCCTAGGCTAGTAGACACTAGCATTTGCTTAAGGTAGCTGAGTGGTTCTAGCATAGATTTGGGAACATGTTTGGTGGGAATGGTCCCTAACGTGTAATAAAGCCATTATGGCGAGGTAGTGCCGCTTCATTCCATTTTTTCTTTTTCTCGTTCTTCCTTTTTCTTTTTATTTAAGGGTTCTCTACCTTTAGAATCAATTATACACTTCCTCTTCCCATAATTTTTCGTCTCATCCTCTATTGTCATTTCTTTTTTCACCCATATATTTTCTCTTTAATTCTTGATGACCTCTACTAGATCTAGAGTTGTTCCTACGCCCAAGGAGTTCGAGGCCCTTCAATTCCGATTTGGGTTCATGCCTGAGCATGGAGTTCAGTTCCCATCGGAAGACTCTACCATATATCAACCATTGGCCGACAAAGTGGGTATTCCGGTGGCGATCTTTGAGGTCGGGTTTCGACTTCCCGTTTCTGGTTTCTTTGATGAGGTTATTATAGAATACGATTTCTCTGTCCACGACTTGACCTCGAACGCTGTGAATAAGATAGTTGGGTTTGAATTAGGGTGCCAAGCATTAGGAGTGCTTCCCCATCATCAAGCATTCCAGTCTTTCTTCAATTCATCTACTTATTCGGGCGTTCACACTTTCTCTCAACACTATAACATACATTCCTTTATAGTTAACTAGAATTAATCTCAGAAGAACTGGCAGGATCGATGGTTGTGGGTTAACAGTGATTTGGTTGGGGTCGGCTATCCTCGCGTGCCTATGGCTTCAGATTGGGCACCCCAACTGTCGGTGACTCGCATGTTAAGAGGAATTTGTTTCAACGGCAAAGACTAGGCAGACTGTGTATTGGCAGCGGCCGAAATGAGTGCTGCTTGGCGGTCTCGTGGAAAGACGCATCAGTTTTTTATGGACAACGATGGTATGTGTTACCTCCCCCCTCTCCCCCCCCCCTTTTTGCTTTGTTTTTCTTGGTATTTTGTATAAATTGTTCAGAAGTTGTAGCTTTAAACTAATAATGGTTTACATATAATAATATATTAAATCTAATAAATTAAATATAATATGTTAAAAATTAAAAATATAACATTATAAGTAAAAGTAAATATATTATTTTAATATTGAAATTTAGTTTATTTATGATTACACTTTACGTTTGATATTTATTTAACATTATTAACCAACTTATAATCATTATTAGAAATACACTATAATTTATCACTTTTAACTATTAAGAAAATATTATTTGGGTTGTTTAAGTTGAACTAAAATTTATATTTAGTTGACCATATAATGTTATATTTAAATTAATAATTTAAGTATTTTATACAAATTGTTCAAAAGTTGTAGTTTTAAAATGATATTGTGTAACACCGTAAATTTCAAAACAAATTTTCATTTAAAAATAATCGTTTAATTCTAAAAAAACACTTTTCTTAAAATCTCATTCATAATCGAATTACAAAACATAACTCCATTTTCACTTGCATAATAAACCAGGATCCTCAAAACATGACTCTTTCTCTGGTGTGTACAATCGAGCCGGTGCCGTCCCGTGATCCTGAGAGAAACCTGAAACACATAACACAAAACACTGTAAGCACGAAGCTTAGTGAGTTCCCCAAAATACCACACATAACACATATTAGCCACTCGACGTTATAACTCTGTGGGTCCGTGGACCCTACTCTGTGAACCTTCCGGTGCTAACTCTGTGAACCCTCCGGTTCTAACTTTGGGAACCTTCCGGTTCTAACTCTATAAACATGCACAGCATAAATCATGTAGAAATAATGCAGTACAACACATAACATACATAGCATACAAATACTCTGTCACATAACTCTGGTTACCTACTCAAGGTAAAGTATAGTGAGAAGACTCACCTGGCAAGCACGAAGTAGATATCCTCACGCTTGCATCTCGAACTCGCCACCATCTATCACATAAGGCAAATGCTCTCATGAGCATAACTCTCGAGACTAGACTCAATCCTCTCTTGGCACCCTCTTAAGGGTAAAAGACCATTTTACCCCCTTCTTGGCCCAAAGGCCACATTGCTGACCGAACCCTAAAAGTCAACAAAAGTCAATGGTCAATCTTTGACCGAACTCGCCGAGTGCACTCCGGTGACTCGGCGAGTACACTCATGTCCACTAACTCTGTGTCCCGCTTGGTACGTCGAGTCCCTCCCAATGCTCGACAAGTCATACCAGACAAGAATCGCGGGGCCACCCCAACTCAACTCGCCGAGTCTCAAGAACAACTCGGCGAGTACCGCCTTGAACTCCAATCCTCTAACCCCCTCCTAACTCACTGAGTCATCCCCCAACTCGGCAAGTCTATTCACTGAGCAATTTACGTGAAACCCTAACCCTACTCGCCGAGTCTCAAGAACAACTCGGCGAGTTCATGCCATGCACAAACTCTACTGACCTCCTGAGGTCAGATCTGTTTCCCCAAACCATAGATCTGGCCTCCCCAAGCATGAATGTCACGTAAAGTTCGAAACTTGATGCTTGT
The DNA here is from genome assembly GCF_002870075.4 of Lactuca sativa. NCBI lineage: Eukaryota > Viridiplantae > Streptophyta > Magnoliopsida > Asterales > Asteraceae > Lactuca > Lactuca sativa. Next base: position 190,341,804 of record NC_056627.2, read on the forward strand.
ATAACCACAACAAGGCATCAAAAGGAGATTTAGTCCCAAAAATGGCAACCTAAGGCCAATAACCCCAAACTGGTCCATAAAGCTCCAAGGGTCAAGGTCTCTGGACCTCTTTGAGTGTAACAACCCGTTATTTCCAGGCATTATAAACCGAGTCTTGTAACCCTTTTGAATGTAATGGGAAAATCATCGATAAATGAGTTATTCAAAAGCTTTGATTTGGAGTACGCTATGTAGTAGATATCGTCTTAAAAGTTCCAAATATATAAAGAACGTCCAAATCTGACTTCGCATGGGGAAGTTATGATTTTTCAAAGAAATTCCTTAAAAACGATTAGTTATAAAATAAATAATAAAAATAATTTTTGGATTTTGCCAACGGAGTCTAAACGAAAGTTGTAGATCGTAGTCTCACCTACGCGTGGATATAAAGACCATCGAAAACGGAGTTCGTATGAAGAAGATATGAATTTTTGAAGTTTATTAAATAAATTAATTAATTATTTAATTCAAAATTCGGATATAATCTGAAGAGGAGTAGCGTCCTTCTCCGAAGTACGCGCTGCGTACTCCTGTACGCCCCGCGTAACCGAGAGGATTGGCCTCGGATCGTCCACGTCGCCATATCCGAGGAAGCCGACCCGTCCGACCCGTCCGAACCGACGTCCCATCCGACCCGGCGTCCCATCCGACCCACCTCCCCAGCAACCCGTCCCATCCGACCCGATAACCCAAGAACCCGTCCCATCCGAACCGAGGCAGTCGAGGCTTCGGTCATGCATGACGTACGCGTACGCAGCGCGTACGAGCGTACGCCCCGCGTACCGAGGCAGACTTGCCTTCCTATAAATAGAATGCGAGGGTTTCCAAAGAAAGGGTTCATTTCTCTTCTCTCTCTCTCAGCATTTTCTCGTTTTCCGTGTCCGTTCAAACCCGAAGCTCTGATCATTTTGGCTCAAGTCCCGAGGCTCGATTCTACTCCCGAGATTCCCGAGAATCCCGAGAAAAATCAGTTTCCCTAGACGAAACTCTGCCCGGTTTTCCACCTCGAAATCTTCAAACTATCAAGTGAGTTCATATCCCCTTCGAACACTCTTTAAATACATTTTAAATGTTTTATACTCTTTTTGGGGAGGAATACAAGTAAACACATGACTAAAATCGTGTGAAACATTAACCTTTTGATATACTTTTCATACTGTTGTTTTAACTATCTTGTGAAGTTATTATGATACAAAACCCCTCACAACACAGCTTTACCCTCTTTGGGATATAATATGTTTATAAATAGAAATATGTTTTATTTATACGTTTACATACAAACACATCATATCAAGGGTGACATTCTTTACTAAGTCATTTCATGCATTCAAAGAACTTATGATTATGCTTTGTCAAACATTGTGAAAGAGGTTAAACTTTACATACAAACTGCTACCTTATTACGGACTTAGTTGAGAATCCATGAGTCGTGTATATCTTCAAACGTTACTTTCTTTATTAGAAAATAATGCTGCAAGTCCTGTCTATAACCAGAGTCTCCCGTTCGGAGAACGTGTCAAATGTGTATAGATCTATACGGGAAGTCATGATCCCGCGCCCTGACTGTTAGCTACAGTCCGTCTTTTGGGGTGACAGTTGTCATAACGCTACGACGCCTGAAGAACGTCGCTACAGGCATATTATGTTTAGTATGGTTATAAAACTCATCGGATATACAATTATTATGGTATTATGCTTTTATGAACAAGTAGTCATTAAAACTACTCTTCATTTAATAAAGGTGATTTTCGTATAGCTTTACTATGTAAAACTACGACACGACTTACAAGCACTTCGCTTGCTTGCGATTTTCGGTCTGCAAGACTGCCAGTTATGTCAGGAAAATAAGGGTTTTTCCTGTATACAAACCAAACAACTAATAGGAAAATAAGGGATTTTCTCGGTACAATTAGTTGCAATTCACATCACGAGCATTCATATGCATTTCATACTTCTATAGAAAATAAGGGTTTTTCTGGAAAACATGCAAACACTTTTTGAATGGCATACATCTTCTCAAAACACTACTTATGAACTCACCAACTTAAATGTTGACACTTTTTCTTTGAAATAACTTGTATTCACAGGAAACCGCTAGCCAGGTAGCAACTACTTCTGAAGACTAACGCACTGGCGTTAGTAACATATTTTGGATCACCATTTTATATTTGATTTCTTTTGCAAACATGTAACACCTACAATCATGTAAACTTTTCAAACATATTTATATTATGGTGGTGTGTACTTTCCTTTCTATGAACTGTTATGATACTGAATATGACGTCCTCCGCCCCCGAACGATTCCGCCGTTCTGGTTTGGGGGTGTGACAGATTGGTATCAGAGCTTCGTTTATAGTGAATTAAGTATATCAAAACCATTTTTTTTATACAACTATAAACTCAACTGGGCAAAAACACTCTGAGAAGAGTCATACTTTTGAAATTAAATCTATTTAGTTTTTGTAAAGTAAGCATGCATTCATTTAGTAATAAATAACAGTTCCACATCGTACCATATTAGAAGTGTTATTAATGAGTTGTGCAGTACAGGTACGCCTTGGGACACGTAATCGGAACTGGGAAGGATATAGCCTGATCAACTATATTTGTCCGAGAGCCGACTAACGTGTGCCGAGGGGTGTCTGCAGTGGACAACAAATTTTAAAAACTTACCAAACTGTTATTAGAACCAAACACAATAATTTAAATGCTATAGGAGTAATTGCTATTTAAACTAACTTACATGTTTTGCATGTTCCGACTTTATTCAAATCTTATAACCCTATTTCTCGTACAGTCAAATGGCTGGATTTCACCACCCCAATGACCCCTACTTTCCCAACCAAGGCAACGGAGGATGGATCGAAGATGATCCAGAGGAGGATGAGGAACCCATAGAATTGGGTGATGACTCCGGTACTGACTCAGAGCCTGAAGTGATCGATCCACCACCCATTCAACCTCCTGTCCATGTGAGGAACTTCCAAGGACCCACTCCCGTCTGGGGAAGTCACCTACATCATTGGAGCCAACAACAAGGCATACGCCCTCCCTACGGCATGTGTCGGGACTTCTACGATGTCCGCGGTGGCAGTTCGGCTGATCGAGCACTCCCGGTAATGGTTGGTAAGTTAGCCAATCAGTCCTATCAGTCCGGAGTACAAGCAAGCCGACTCCGGGATATCAACGTGGAAGTGCAGGTTCACACTTCCGATATCCGTAGGCTGGACAAGATACAAGATAATGTCCAACTCCAGTCTGAGGCATTTCAGGCACAGATAATTGCAGCCCTAGCCGAGTTAAGGGAGCAACAAGCCGCTTTTGATCGACGCCTAATGGAATCGAAGCAATCAGATGCGGAGTCAAGCTCCAAGCGCAACCTACGTCGCAAGTAGTGCCTGCCAGAATTTCAAATTTTGTTATAAATTAGGACTTCGGATAAGAATTTTCTTTTCGTTAAAACTTTCTGTAATCGGAGACCTTTAAAAAGGTCAAAATGTTTGGTCTAAACTCGGATGTAACACAACTATATGTTTTATATATATAGGGCATACCCCCCTTTTTCTGGTTTTAAATATGTGTATTCCGTTCAACTCATAAGTGCATCCATTCAAACGTTATTAATAAATCAAGCTCAAAACCCATTTTTGATCAAACCAAATTCTTAAGCTATTTAAGGCAGTTAACTCAATATCATTCAACTCACAACCACCAAAACTTATAATATCTCATTTTTCCTTTTGACAGAGCAATGCCTCCTCGTAGATCAGCACGTACCAACGCAACCCCACCACCACCTCCACCACTAACTTATGATTCGGCAATGGTCCAGGCTGCTATCACAGCAGCAGTAGCAGCAGCCCTCTCTCAAATAAACTCCAATGCCAATGGAGGTACAGGAAGCAGCACGAATCATCCCAATAGTGGCACCGGCCAGGGCCATGTTAGAGAGTGTACCTACAAGGAGTTCTCCAACTCGAAGCCAAAGACTTTTAATGGCAGTGGCGGAGTCATTGCACTAATGCAATGGTTCGAAAAGACCGAAACTGTCTTCGAGATCTGCTCGTGCCAAGAAACAAGCAAGGTTAAGTTCGCTGCTTGCACCTTCATAGATCGAGCCCTCACTTGGTGGAAAAGCCATGTGAACTCAGTGACGCTCACCGTCGCTAACGCCATGAGTTGGGAAGAACTGAAGGTACTACTACTGGAAGAATACTGCCCAAGGGGTGAAGTGCAAAAGCTTGAGCAGGAGCTCTGGAATTTGAAAATGGTCGGATCTGACCTAGTCGCTTACACAGCTCGGTTCAACGATCTCGCTGCTTTGTGCCCTACCATGGTCAACCCAGAATCAAAGAAGGTCGAAAGGTACATTTGGGGGTTGTCACCCCAGATCCAAGGGCATGTCCTAGCCTCCAACCCTATCACCTACAACAGCGCTAAACGCCTGGCGCAACGACTCATCGATCACGGAGCGAAACAGAGTACCATCACAACAGCTGCAAATCCACCTAGGGAGGCTCAGGGACAGAGTAGGCCTTGGAACAAGAGGAGGGGACAAATCCTCCAGGAGAACCCTAAGAAACAACAAGTGATAGCGACCCACGCCATTACTGTACCTACCAACTCTGCCCCCACAAGTTCATACAATGGAAAGCTACCGAAATGTAACCAGTGCAACTTCCACCATCACGGTCCCTGTCATGGCCTTCAATGCACCAGGTGCAATAAGAAGGGTCATACAACCCGCTATTGCAAGGAGCCAACCCAACAATCCGCCCCCACTGCTAATACGGGAGTAAGCCGCGCTTGCTTTGAGTGCGGGAGCACAGGGCACTACCGCAAGGACTGCCCGAAGGCAAACAACAGGAATACCGGCGGAAGAGGCCGAGTTTTCGCAATGGGACAAGATGAAGCCATTGCGGACCCTACTGTTGTTACGGGTACGTTTCTTCTCGATAACTCGTATGCATGCATTTTGTTTGATAGTGGAGCGGAAAGGAGTTTTGTGAGTCACGACTTTAAAAGCATGCTAAAACCAATACCACAATCATTAAGTGAACCGTTCATAGTAGAAATGGCCAACGGGAAAACTGAAAGCACTAAAGAGATATACTTAAACTGCACCCTAACTCTAAACGATAATCCCTTTCAAATCAACCTCATGCCAGTCTCGATTAAGAGTTTCGATGTCATCATTGGCATGGATTGGCTGAGTTCACATCGTGCGGACATTCTATGTTACGATAAGGCCGTTCGCCTAAATCTGCCAACCGGCGAAAACTTCCTTGTCTTGGGCGACAAACCTAGTACCACTCTTAGAATCATCTCAAGTATCCAAGCTCAGAAGCACTTACGAAAGGAGTGTCACGCATTTCTTGCACATGTTGTAGACGTGAAACGCGAAGTCCGGGACATCAAGGATGTGCCCGACGTATGCGATTTTCCCGATGTGTTTCCCGAGGACCTTCCAGGGATACCACCCGTAAGACAAGTCGAATTCAGAATCGATCTGATTCCCGGAGCTACCCCAGTAGCCAAAGCACCCTATCGATTAGCCCCGGCAGAGATGCAGGAACTATCCAGTCAACTGAATGAACTACTGGAAAAAGGATTCATCAGACCGAGCTTCTCACCATGGGGAGCACCCGTGTTGTTTGTGAAAAAGAAGGATGGATCATTCAGAATGTGCATCGACTACAGAGAACTCAACAAACTGACGGTCAAGAATCGTTATCCTCTACCGCGCATAGATGATCTATTCGACCAACTGCAAGGGGCGAACTATTTTTCTAAGATTGATCTGAGGTCCGGGTATCACCAGTTACGAGTGCTAGAGGAGGATGTGCCGAAGACCGCCTTCCGAACTCGTTACGGACATTACGAGTTCGTGGTGATGCCATTCGGATTGACCAATGCGCCCGCAGTCTTCATGGATCTGATGAATAGAGTATGCCGACCTTACTTGGATCAGTTCGTCATCGTTTTCATTGACGACATCCTGATCTACTCCCGAAGTAAGAAAGAACATGGCAATCATCTGCGACAAGTTCTAGGGACATTAAGAAAAGAGAAACTTTATGCGAAGTTCTCGAAATGTGAATTTTGGATCCGAAGAGTCGAATTCTTAGGACACGTGGTAAGCGAAGAGGGAATCCACGTGGACCCATCCAAAATTAAGGCCATTGAGAACTGGTCAGCACCGAAGACTCCTACAGAAATTCGCCAATTTCTAGGTCTCGCTGGCTACTACCGCAGGTTCATTCAGAACTTCTCACGAATAGCGAAGCCTCTTACAACCCTAACCCAGAAAGGTGTGGCCTTTGACTGGGAAGAGAAACAAGAAAGAGCGTTCCAAACGCTCAAACGAGCCTTGTGCACCGCACCAATACTATCCCTTCCCGAAGGAATAGAAGACTTCGTAGTTTATTGCGATGCATCAAACCAAGGACTCGGATGTGTTCTGATGCAGCGAGGTAAGGTCATCGCCTACGCCTCGAGACAGTTGAAAACACATGAGGTTAACTACACGACCCACGATCTTGAGCTAGGAGCAGTAGTGTTTGCTCTGAAGATCTGGAGACATTACTTGTATGGAACGAAGAGCACTATCTTTACCGACCACAAGAGCTTACAACACATTTTCGATCAGAAGGAGCTCAACATGAGACAACGGCGATGGGTCGAGCTACTCAATAATATTAAATCATATATAAAAATAATATATGATTTAATATTATTTGTTATTGTTAATTAATTTTTTAAAATGTATTTGTTTAATGTTTTAATTTCTATCATTGTAAATATTTATAACATGAAAAATTGTTTTTTGTTTTTAAAGGTAACAATACAATCGTTTATATAAAGTTAGTTTTAACTATTGTTATTGTAAGTTAGTTTAAGCTACTTATTTGAAAATTTAAATGATTATAAAAATATCTTTATGAAATATTTTAGTTAAATTGAGTTTACAAATTAGTTTTTTTTTTGCATTTACCACTACAATTATCACTTTTAACTATTCACAAAATATTATTTGGGGTTTTTAAGTGAAATTGAAATTTTTGTCGTTAAAAAAAAAGTGAAACTGAAATTTATATTTATGTTGACCATGTAATATTATTTTTAAATTAACAATTTAAGTATTTTATCCAAACTGTTCAAAAGTTGTAACTTTAAACTAATAATGGTTTATATATAACAACATAATAAATATAATAAATTAAGTATAATATGTTAAAAGTTAAAGATATAACTTTATATGTAACAGCCCGGATTCCCATGTATTATTTATTCTTCTTAATTTTGGTGTTTTGTGAGGAGACTCGGCGAGTTGGAGCTTAAACTCGCCGAGTATGATCGCGGTTTGGGAAAGGGTTCGCGTCCGGACTCGGCGAGTCCAAAAGGTGGACTCGGCGAGTCCACGCTGTTTAATGAAACCCTAAATTTTAGGGTATGAGACCTATTTAAAAGGGCTTATGGCCGTCATTTGCGGCCACCAACCCCAGAGAGAACCCTAATGGAGTCCTTAAGCGTTTTGTGAGAGAAAAGAGGAAGATCCTTGATTATTTGTGGGTGATTTTGCATATAGAAGAGGATCAAGGCAAGAGGAGACCAAAGAAGGTGCTAATCTAGTGGTTCCTGAGTCCAGAGACTTCATTTGAGGTAACCATTCGTTCCTTTCTCATCCCTTGGTGTAAATCTTAGAGTTAGGGCTTCTTTGTGGAATGATTCATGGAATAATTGGCCTCTTTTTGTGTTGATGCTTTAGATCTGGACCCAAAGAGGCCCAGAGACTCTTTTCCTTCAAGCTTTATGAGTGTTAATGGAGGCCATGAGCTTAGAATACCATTCTAGAGACCATATCATCAAATAAGGCCTTTGGACCTTTACATGAGCACCAAGATTGTAACTTTACGTGATAAATGTGCTTGGAAGGACTGGATCTATGAGTTACTGGAACGGATCTGACCTCAGGAGTGAGCTTGAGTTCATGCATGGCTTAGACTCGCCGAGTCTGAAGAACAGACTCGGCAAGTAGCATGAAGATTGTCCATAACCACTCAGCGAGTGGTCTTACCGAGTTAAGGGTTGACTCAGTGAGTCAGGGAGAGTCAGAGAGGGTTGACAGGTGGACTGAGTCAAGCTGGAACTCGCCGAGTTGCTCTTGAGACTCAACGAGTAGAGTCGTGGTGGCCCCGCGATTCATGCCAGGTGGAACTTGTCGAGTCAGGGGAGTACTCAACGTGTCAAGAGAGGATCCTAGGGAGTCAGTGAACACGTATAGACTCGCCGAGTTGCTCTAGTGCACTCGCCGAGTCCGGTCAAAGTTGACCGTTGACCGTTGACCAGAGTTGACCAGTGTTGACTTGATAGGGGTAGTCAACCTTAGTTGTGAAAGTGTTAATTAGAGATATATTGTGTTATAGGAGGATTATAGCTCGGAGGATCGAGCGCGAGTGATTTCCGGGATTTGCGAGTTATCGAGATACGCGAGGTGAGTCTTCTCACTATACTTTACCTTGAGTAGGTAACCAGAGTTATGTGACAGAGTATTTGTATGCTATGTGTTGTACTACATTATTTCTATGTGATTTATGCTGTGCATGTTTACAGAGTAGAACCGGAAGGTTCATAGAGTTAGAACCAGAGGGTTCATAGAGTAGGGTCCACGGACCCATAGAGTTATAGCCTCGAGTGGCTAATATGTGTTATGTGTGGTATTTTGGGGAACTCACTAAGCTTCGTGCTTACAGTGTTTTGTGTCATGTGTTTCAGGTTTCTCTCAGGATCACGGGACGACACCGGCTCGATTGTACACACCAGAGAAAGAGTCATGTTTTGAGGATCCTGGTTTACTATGCAAGTGAAAATGGAATTATGTTTTGTAATTCAATTATGAATGAGATTTTAAGCAAAGTGTTTTTAAGAATTAAACGATTATTTTTAAATGAAAAATTGTTTTGAAATTTTCGGTGTTACATTATAAGTAGAAGTAAATATATTATTTTAATATTCAAATTTATTTTATTTATGATTACGCTTTAGGTTTGATATTTATTTAAATTTATTAACCAACTTATAATCATTATTAGAAAGATATTACAATTTGTCACTTTTAACTATTTATAAAATATTCTTTGCGTTGTTTAAGTTGAACTAAAATTTATATTTAAGTTTACCATGTAATTTTATATTTAAATTAACAATTTAAGTTTTTATACAAACTGTTCAAAAGTTATAGCATTAAAATGATAATTGTTTCGATACAACAACATTTTAAAATTAATAAATAAAGTATAATATGTTAAAAGTTAAATACATAACTTTATAAATAAAAGTACAGATATAATTTTAATATTGAAATTTAGTTTATATATGATTACACTTTAGGTTTGATATTTATTTAACATTATTAACCAACTTATAATCATTATTGCAAACAAATTGAAAAGTTATGGGAGTTTCAAATGAATGTGGTGTCTTAGAGATTCAAATGCATTAGGTTCAAGGAAAAATACTAGCTTTATAAGATACTAGGCGAATGCCCGCGTGTTGCGCAGAAAGACCAATATAGTTGAAATATTTACAAATATATGTTTTTTTAAATATAACAATAACGTTGTTGTTAAATTTGATATATTAATTCGTATACTAAATTAATATAATATATTGATTATTCTGAATTATATGATAATATATACATCTATTATAACTACATAATCTGAATCGTTTGAATGACTTCTATCCGCGTGTTACTCATGAATTAACAATAACGTTGTTGTTAAATTTGATATAACAGTTCGTATACTAAATTAATATAATACATTGATTATTCTGAATTATCCCCTCTTCTAATAAAACACTCTTTTGGTTGCCACGTGTCACCTTTATAAACCAAACAATTGTCATGTGTCACTTCCTCTTGCCTTTGCAATTTTTGTTCCCGCTCAAATGGTAATCCATGTTATGCTAATCGTCCCTCCATATCAGGAGGTATAATTTCAAAGGCATTTATCTTATAGTAACAACCCGTTAAATTAGCCAATTCTTTGAAATTTGAATTTTTGTTTAAAAAGATCGATAGGAGTTTCCATCTTTTAGGCCCTAAATTAACAATTAAGTGGCCAATAAATCTTTCAGTTTATGTGTAAAATATCTCAATATTTGTGGAAGAAATTTGATTCCTTATTCAAATTTGCCTGTTAAATACGATTGTTGCCTCTAATTGTTACCATTTTGGTGTTTCTTCTTCTTCTTCTTCTTCTTCTTCTTCTTTAATTCATTGTTCATTTAGATTCTTTCTTCAATATGTTCTTCTCATAGTACATTTACTGTTTTCGATTTTTTATTATCATTATTGTGTGTATGTGGTATTTGACTGTGATAATCTAATGATATTCAGAAATTTCTTGTACATGATTTCGTGATGGAGAAGTTGAATTTGATGTTGCACTCTATGTGTTTGATAAAATGACAATGAGAAGTTCTTTTTCATATAAAAAATGTTTGTGTTGCTTTATTCCATCATAAATTTGAAATCAGTATGAAGGTTTTAGATCCATACAGTTTTTGTTTGAAATTTATGAATATTTACAAAAAATATATAGTAAAAACATGTGTGTGGTGATGAATTTTTATTATAAATTATAGTTCTTCACTTAACATCTTAAATCTTAAGATTTTTTTAATTTTTTTTATAAAGATGGATATGCTATAATTATTTGGTATGTATGCACGAGTTCATACAAATGAATATTAAAGGATATTAAGAAGTGGTGGAACGGATCAAGATAGGATGCAAGATCTTTATGTTGTTATCAAGGTAGTAGAAACTTACATTTTCATATATAGTTTTCTTTGGTTCTTCACATGTCTTTAAATAATATACACATATGTATAGGGATTTAAATTTGATTTTTATTTTATTTTATGACAACATATATCATAATAATATTTAATGACATAACTATTTTGGTTATAATCTATCCGAACCGGGATGAATGGAGTATCGTGTCTTGTGGGCTTCCTTCATAACGGTCTCCCTAAATCCTCCGATTTTTGGGACCCAAATACGGTTCATGAAGTAGTATACCCCATTCTCTTTGACTTCCAGGTTCTTCTCCATTCCGCGTAATGTCTCGCTAGTTCTATTTTCCGCTTTCATAGCCTCTGCCTGGACTGATGCAATTTGAGTGGCCAGATGAGACTGAATGGTTATCGAGTGCGTTTTCGTACGACGATTAGAGTACTCCTTCCGACTTAATGCATCGGCTACCACATTGGCCTTGCCTGGATGGTACTTGATCTCGCATTCGTAGTCGTTTAGCAATTCCACCCATCTTCGTTGTCTCATGTTCAGCTCCTTCTGATTCAAGATGTGCTGGAGGCTCTTGTGGTCCGTGAAGATGGTGCACTTTGTGCCGTACAGGTAGTGCCTCCAAATTTTCAGAGCGAAGACCACGGCTCCCAGTTCTAGGTCATGGGTCGTGTAATTTACTTCGTGCGTCTTTAGTTGGCGGGACGCATATGCTATCACTCTTCCACGTTGCATGAGAACGCAACCTAAGCCTTGATTCGACGCGTCACAGTAGACTACAAAATCTTCCGTTCCTTCGGGTAGAGATAGCACAGGAGCGCTACAGAGGGCTTGCTTCAGGGTGCGAAACGCAATCTCTTGTCGGTCTGTCCACTTGAATGGCACGCTCTTTTGCGTAAGCAAGGTAAGCGGCTTGGCGATCTTAGAGAAGTTTTGGATGAATCTCCTATAGTAGCCTGCTAGGCCTAAGAACTGACGAATTTCGGTGGGCGTAGTCGGAGTTGCCCATCCTTCCACAGCTTTGACCTTGGAGGGATCCACATGAATTCCATCTTGGCTAACTACGTGGCCTAGGAAATTCACATTCCGGAGCCAGAATTCGCACTTGGAGAGTTTGGCATACAGCTTTTCCGTTCGCAGGGTTTCTAGGATCTGTCGGAGATGTTGGCCATGCTCCTCTTTGTTTCGAGAATAGACGAGGATGTCATCGATAAACACAATGACGAAGTTGTCCAGGAACGGTCGACAGATTCGATTCATTAGGTCCGTAAATGCGGCAGGTGCATTTGTTAGACCGAAGGGCATTACAACGAATTCATAATGTCCGTAGCGGGTTCGGAAAGCGGTCTTAGGAATATCCTCTTCTCGGACTTTGAGTTGGTGGTATCCGGACCGTAGATCTATTTTAGAAAAATAGCTAGCTCCTTGGAGCTGGTCGAATAGATCGTCGATTCGCGGGAGTGGGTAGCGGTTTTTAACAGTGAGTTTATTTAACTCTCTGTAATCGATACACATTCTGAAAGATCCGTCCTTCTTTTTGACAAAGAGCACTGGAGCTCCCCATGGCGAGTAGCTAGGTCGGATAAATCCCTTGTCCAGAAGTTCACTGAGTTGGCTGGACAATTCCTGCCTTTCAGCAGGTGCCAACCGATATGGTGATTTAGCGAGAGGAGTTGCTCCTGGAACTAGGTCGATTCGAAACTCAACCTGTCTCTCTGGGGGTACTCCTGGAAGATCTTCGGGAAACACGTCCGGAAATTCACATGCTACTGGAATGTCTTGGATGTTAGCTTCTTCTTTGGTCTTGTCTACTATGTGAGCCAAGAATGCCAAATTGTTCTTTCGCAAGTGTTTTTGTGCTTTGATGCACGAGATGAGACGAAAATTCGTACTGGGTTTATCTCCGTAAATTACTAGGGTTTCGTGATTTAGGAGACGAAGGCGAATGGCCTTCTCATGGCACATAATCTCAGCATGGTGGGGGCTTAACCAATCCATGCCGATAATCACATCGAAACTCCTAATTGATACTGGCATCAGATCTATTCGTAAGACGTGTTGGTTGAGGGTTAGGGTACATCCGATGTAGATTTCCCTAGTGGATTCGGTTTTTCCATTGGCCATTTCCACCGTATAGGCTTCATTTAGCTTCTGGGGTTGTTGTTTTAGTAAATGTTTAAACTTCTCACTTACGAAACTTCGCTCCGCTCCGGTATCAAATAAGATGCATGCATAAGTGTGGTTTAGGAGAAACGTACCGGTCACAACTGCGGGGTCCTGAACTGCATCACTCTGACCCATAGTCAGCATTCTTCCTGCTCCTCTGTTTTCTGAGTTGTTGTTGTTAGGGCAATCTCGACGAAAGTGTCCCGTCCTTCCGCACCCGAAACAGGTGTGGCTAAGCCCTGTATTGTTGCTACCGGCATTGGTGTTGTTGTTATTGCGGGGGTTGTTGTTGTTCTGGTTGTTTCCCTGACTCTGGTTCTGAGAAGGATAAGTCCTGCAGAACCTTGCAGTGTGTCCCCTTCGGTTGCAACTGGTGCAATGGAACTCCTTACATTCTCCATGGTGATGGAAACCGCACTTATTGCACTTGGGAGAATTACCGGAATAGGGTCTTGAAGCATTTGAAGCAGCTGAGGCTGGAGCATGTGATGTGACTGGAACTGGCGCAGTAACAGCGTTAACTGCCACTGTTTGCTGCTTTTTAGAGGTCTCGGGGCCCTGACGCCCCTTTCTCTTGTTGTTCCATCCTTTCTTACCATCACTCTCCTTCTTCTTCTCAGTCTCTACCGGTTTCTCGCCCTTTTTGTGGTTATGATCATATAGCCTCTTTGCCAATCTCTTTGCACTGTCAAACGTTTCAGGGTTCGCAGCTATCACATTCCCTTGAATGGGGGATGTCAGTCCCCAGATGAATCGTTCAATCTTCTTTCCTTCTGATGTAATCATACCCGGGCACAACAGGGATAGTTCGCTGAATCTCGATATGTAAGCATCGATGTTCCCATTCTGCACCGTGAGATTCCATAGTTCCTGCTCCATCTTCTGTATTTCGCCTCGGGGGCAGTACTCAGCCGTCAACATCTCTTTCATTTCTACCCAGGGAATAGAGTTGCGACAGGGAGTGTCATAGCTTCTACGTGACCATTCCACCAAGTGAGTGCTTGGTCCACGAAAGTGCAGGCCACGAACTTCACCTTCATCTGCTCGGGGCACTTGCATATCTCGAATACCGACTCTACCTTCTCGATCCATCGCTTCAGAGCGATCACTCCTCCAGTGCCGTTGAAAGTTCGGGGTTTAGCGTTCGCAAAATCCTTGTAGGTGCACGTTTTAGTGGGTCCTTGGTTCGTCCCGTTGTTCGAACTTCCGGATCCTTGCCCGTTACCTCCTCCGTTGTTCCCTCGGTGAAGTTGTGCCATAGCTGCTGTGACTGCAGCAGACACGGCTGCCTGGAAAGCAGTGGAGTCAACTTCGGGCGGGGTTGGTTCGGGATTTCCGCGAGTAGCTGGGCGAGGCATCTTTCTGTCATGAAACGGAAAGATGTTGAGTGTACGTGGTTTCTGTGAGGTTGCGATCCTACTAACTAGGTGTATGATGCGAACCTAAACATTACTACCATCGGGCATACAATCATAACGTCTCAACACATAACAACTGGTAATATCATAACAAAACACACAAAGTTTATTAATATTATCCGCATTTAATACAAGAAAATTTGCTCGTAGGAGCATACATATGTGATACTAATCCGACAGCATAACGGCTCCATGAGTAGTGTAGTCACTTAAACATAGAGCCGGAGTACATAACATAGTTCCTAATAACCTACTATGATAAGTCTATCCCTAACCGCGATGAGCTGCGTCAGGAGGTGGTGCCGAGGTCATATGCCGAAATGTTGTGCCAGTAGCTGCGCCATCTCTGCCATGTCTCCTATAACCTCATCCCTCTCATGCTCTGCTTGCACTGCCCGAGCCTCCATAGCATACAGCTGTTGTCGCAGTGCGGCGATCTCAGCTTCGAGGGAACGGTTCTCTCTTGGGAGGTTTGCTGGTGGAGCGGGGTGATCTGGTTGTGCCTCGTCCTCGCATGGCGGGATGGGGTCCTGGTCCCCATCCTGACCTTCCTCGTCGTCACTGTCGATTCCTCCAAACTCGTAGTCAGTGTCTACGTATTCGTCGGGTCCGACATCGTGTGCTTCACCTGGATTCTCTCCTGGCTCATCCACAAGCATCCCGTGAGCTACTAAGGCCTGATGAAACTGGATACCCTGCTGCTCCTCCTCAGGCTCCTCCTCCTCCTCTAGCCACCCGTTGTTTCCCTGATTAGGGAAGTAGGGGTCTCCAGGGTGATGAAAACCAGCCATGCTGTCTGTGCGAGTACGTAAATATGCTAACATTATTCCTAGGTGCTATGACCACTATACAGGCTAAGCGAGCGTTCTCTTTTTGGTGATAAAGGGTATAGTTTTAGGTTCTCTAGCTATCCCGATCTCATCAAGACGTGTGTTAGTTTTACCTTGGAGAGAATGTAGTTGATCAGGCTACATTCACTCCTTGGTATCACTAAGAACAGTCCCGAATTGACCGAGATACCAGTATTATTGTGTTTGATTCAGTGTTAGGTCCTTATCCCTAATGCAAGCAAATGTGTTTTATTTACTTGTTTTGTTCAGAGTTATGTTAGTCCCTCTTTTTGGTTTACAGTTGCATATCAATGTATGGCTCGACATGCTAGTTCACTATAAACAAAGCTCTGATACCAACCTGTCACACCCCCGAACCAGACGGCGGAAACGTCCGGGGGCTGTCGTGACTCAATTGAATACCATAACATTGAATATATATGAAACATAACAACATTCGTCACCAATCATTAATACAGTACAACCAGTAGCGTTTACATGAAATACATTGGTTAAACATTACATTCCCAAAAATTAAATTGTTCGATTCATACATAAATAAACTGCAACCGTCACTGAATATGATTTCCCTTGATTCACTGGTTCCCTGAGAATACAAGTATTTTGAAAAACGTCAACATATGAAATGTTGGTGAGTTCATAAGTAGTGTTTGAAATCCAATGTTTGTATTGTTTGAAAACCACCAGAAAATCCGATATTTTCTGAAATGAAAAACTTTCGAAAATGTTTGTGAAGATCCATAGGTATGCCTGTTTGTTTCTATACTTGTGAAAATTGTTTATTAAAAATTATATGCGTTTCGAATCCGATATGTTTGAAAAACCTAGGAAAACCCGATGTTTTCCTAATCCTTTGAAATCCGTTAAGTTGCGTTGAAACCGTTACAAAGATAGAAGTGTCATTCCCAGGCGACGTTGAATTATTTTTGAGCATGATTATTTACTACAAACCCGCATTACACAAACGCCCAGTTTATAGCAATACTAACGATCCCGAAGGCGTCGTTCGTACAAATCACGTTATCCAGCCGCCCTGACTATGTGTCGTCCCACATCCGAAGAGTAAGAGGACACGAAGGCCTCGATGACTCTATTAATCGGTTGGGGATAATATGCGTACGAGGGGTCCCCGACCCGCCTCGCAAAAATATGCAGACTTTTCTAGCAATACCAAGGACCCTTGGGGACCAGTGGTATACAAGCCATTGAAAGTCCCTCTACGTTGTTCCAAGTCGGTGAAACTCAACACTTCGTAGAAAATATGCGTCTTCGGGCCTTAAGATCAGGTCATTGGGCTAGCTAGGCCCAACAAGCAATATTTTACACTTTTGGGGCCCGAAGATGGTGCGTAGACGTCTGTGCACACTCGTATGTAAGCTAAGTTCCCAAACGTTATTTGTATGAACCGTAGTGTCGTAGTGTCGTAGTGTTAGTAGTTGTAGGTTTCCATTGGTTCGAGACCGAGCCAATTCGTTTAACAACGACTTTTGGTATTGTAATGTATTGTATTTCGTCGAAAGCCGCGGTGCCATTATTTGATCAAATTGTGCATATTGAATTAGCCTTGAAATTTTTCTGTTTTCAGCCCCTCATTGTTTGTAAAATTTACATTTTCAACCCTTTTATTAAATACTTCCCGATTTGGTCCTTAAACTAATTTTCTTGACATTTTAACACCAAAAATTATTGAAATTAATATTTTTCAGCATATTTTTCATAGAAAACAGTTTAAGTCCCTGAAAATGCAGTTTTCTCGGTTTTAACCCTTCTTTTTCGCAACTTTGGCAATTTTGGCCCAAATTGGAAATTTTTTGCAGCTTTGGTCCTTTTTAAATTTAAAAAGCATTTTAAACCTTTGAAAAGGATTTGGAACACTTATAGTCCACTATTTTACAGAAAATCACAGTTTTGGCCCTCCAAAACAGAAAAATTCGCATAATGGGCCTCATTGGGCCAAAAATGTCATTTTTAGCCCATTAAGCTTGGAATTTATGTTTTTAATCCTCTAAATGAGTATATTTCCAGAAATTGATTTATGGAAACTGTTTTGGCACACTTCATCCAGCAGAATTCGTGATATGCCATTTTGGACCCTTAATTTTGTATTTTTCACATTTTAGGCCCAAAATTTGTGTTTTTAACCCAAAGAAAATTATTACTAAACCACTTAGCCATTTTTCTTGAAACACTTTGTATGTAGAAATATATTTGAAGCTAAAATCATAAAACATAAGTTATATCTCGGTTTTGAGGGGTTTTATGGCTAGATCCAACATTAAAACACATAAAAGCATACATATAAGCATGGGAATCATACAAGGCATACAAAACACATATAGATCTACACTTTCACTTGTATTCCCCCCCCCCCCCCCCCCACAAAACTCATAAAAACAGAAAATAGGGGGTATGAAGCTCACCTTGGGTGTGGTTTCGGTTTTTGGAAGAAAAGATGGAAGAAAACTTGATGATTTTTGGCCTTAGCACCTTTCCTTGGTAGATCTTGAGTTTGAGATGGTTCTAGGGTGCAAGATCATGATTTTTGCATAGTTTAGGAAAGGATTTTGATAACAAAAAGAATTTAAATCATAGATCTATGCATAATCTTACCTTAGATGATGATTAACTTGCAAGATCCTCTTGAAAGTCCCTAATTTTCGAGATTTTTGGAGAGGGGAGGAAGGAGAGTTCTTGAGAGAGTTGAGAGATTTTTGTGAGTTTGTGTGTGTAAGTATGGCCGAGAGTGAGAGAGGAGAGAAGAAGAAATGACCTTGATATGATGCTTGCTTGGAAACATGAGTTATGTGCATGGAAACCCAACATATAAAAGTGAGGTGGCAACCCAAGGTCAACTCTCCCTTTTTCCTTGGGCTTGGGCCGAGAATAGGGAGAGAAGAAAGGATTTTTGGGCTTTTTGCCCCTAAGCCCAACATTAGAGGTAGTTTGGGTGCTTATTAGCCTTATAAAATAAAATTGTGATTTTTATGCTTTAATAAGCTAGGTTAGGTTAAATTATGGACCAAAGCTTGTGATTTATTTCATTCTAGGCCCAATATGACCCAAGATATTGAAATAAATAAGTGTGGGTCCAATTAGAGCCCAATTAGGGTTCTAAGCCCATGATAGTCTAATTGGAAGCTTATTGGTCCATTTGGATCCAATAGGGGAGTCCTAATCCAAAATGGACTTAACAAGGACTTTTAGGGTTTCCAATTGTTTGATGACTATTTGTAGTACTAGCATGTTGTATTTGATTGAAGTTTTTGATTCACATTAACTTGAAGGTATAGATTACATGGCACAAAATTTCCAGTTGTACCGTGGGTTTAGCTTTCGAAAGTTCCAATGTACCGTGGGTTTAGCTTTCCCCATTTTTCGAAACGTATAACCCCTTTCCAGGGTGAGACTTTCAACAATACTCGATCACCGACCTGGAATTCTAAGGGTTTTTGCCGTTTGTCTGCGTAGCTCTTTTGTCGGTCGCGCGATGCTTGTAATCGGGCTCTGATCTGAACGATCTTTTCTGTGGTTTCGCGAATAATCTCCGGTCCTGTTATTGCCCTATCCGACGTATGCGTTCTTGCTAGCTGGGTGTCACCTACTTCAGCCCAACATAACGGTGATCTACATTTACGCCCGTACAGTGCTTCGAAAGGAGCCACCTTGATGCTTGAATGGTAACTATTGTTATATGAGAATTCGATCAACGGTAGGTGGGTATCCCAAGACTTTCCAAAGTCTATCACACAAGCACGAAGCATGTCTTCAAGCGTCTGGATGGTTCGTTCACTCTGACCGTCCGTTTGTGGGTGATACGCGGTGCTCATATCGAGATGAGTTCCCATTGCCTTGTGGAGTGATTGCCAAAATCGCGACGTGAACCTACTGTCCCTATCCGAGATGATAGATTTTGGCACTCCATGGAGTCTTACGATTTCTCGTAGGTACAACCGCGTCAGTCTCTCCATCTTGTAGGATTCTTTGATTGGCAGGAAATGGGCAGATTTCGTCAGTCGGTCGATTATTACCCATATGGTGTCCAGTCCATCCGACGTCTTGGGCAGTTTGGTCACGAAGTCCATAGAAATCCCCTCCCATTTCCACTCAGGGATGACCGGTTGCTGTAGCAATCCGGAAGGTTTCTGGTACTCCACTTTTACTTTGGCGCACGTAAGGCACTTACCAACATAAGTCGCGATTTCCGCCTTCATGTTAGGCCACCAATAGTGTTGCTTGATGTCCAAATACATCTTGTCCGAACCGGGATGAATGGAGTATCGTGTCTTGTGGGCTTCCTTCATAACGGTCTCCCTAAATCCTCCGATTTTTGGGACCCAAATACGGTTCATGAAGTAGTATACCCCATTCTCTTTGACTTCCAGGTTCTTCTCCATTCCGCGTAATGTCTCGCTAGTTCTATTTTCCGCTTTCATAGCCTCTGCCTGGACTGATGCAATTTGAGTGGCCAGATGAGACTGAATGGTTATCGAGTGCGTTTTCGTACGGCGATTAGAGTACTCCTTCCGACTTAATGCATCGGCTACCACATTGGCCTTGCCTGGATGGTACTTGATCTCGCATTCGTAGTCGTTTAGCAATTCCACCCATCTTCGTTGTCTCATGTTCAGCTCCTTCTGATTCAAGATGTGCTGGAGGCTCTTGTGGTCCGTGAAGATGGTGCACTTTGTGCCGTACAGGTAGTGCCTCCAAATTTTCAGAGCGAAGACCACGGCTCCCAGTTCTAGGTCATGGGTCGTGTAATTTACTTCGTGCGTCTTTAGTTGGCGGGACGCATATGCTATCACTCTTCCACGTTGCATGAGAACGCAACCTAAGCCTTGATTCGATGCGTCACAGTAGACTACAAAATCTTCCGTTCCTTCGGGTAGAGATAGCACAGGAGCGCTACAGAGGGCTTGCTTCAGGGTGCGAAACGCAATCTCTTGTCGGTCTGTCCACTTGAATGGCACGCTCTTTTGCGTAAGCAAGGTAAGCGGCTTGGCGATCTTAGAGAAGTTTTGGATGAATCTCCTATAGTAGCCTGCTAGGCCTAAGAACTGACGAATTTCGGTGGGCGTAGTCGGAGTTGCCCATCCTTCCACAGCTTTGACCTTGGAGGGATCCACATGAATTCCATCTTGGCTAACTACGTGGCCTAGGAAATTCACATTCCGGAGCCAGAATTCGCACTTGGAGAGTTTGGCGTACAGCTTTTCCGTTCGCAGGGTTTCTAGGATCTGTCGGAGATGTTGGCCATGCTCCTCTTTGTTTCGAGAATAGACGAGGATGTCATCGATAAACACAATGACGAAGTTGTCCAGGAACGGTCGACAGATTCGATTCATTAGGTCCATAAATGCGGCAGGTGCATTTGTTAGACCGAAGGGCATTACAACGAATTCATAATGTCCGTAGCGGGTTCGGAAAGCGGTCTTAGGAATATCCTCTTCTCGGACTTTGAGTTGGTGGTATCCGGACCGTAGATCTATTTTAGAAAAATAGCTAGCTCCTTGGAGCTGGTCGAATAGATCGTCGATTCGCGGGAGTGGGTAGCGGTTTTTAACAGTGAGTTTATTTAACTCTCTGTAATCGATACACATTCTGAAAGATCCGTCCTTCTTTTTGACAAAGAGCACTGGAGCTCCCCATGGCGAGTAGCTAGGTCGGATAAATCCCTTGTCCAGAAGCTCACTGAGTTGGCTGGACAATTCCTGCATTTCAGCAGGTGCCAACCGATATGGTGATTTAGCGAGAGGAGTTGCTCCTGGAACTAGGTCGATTCGAAACTCAACCTGTCTCTCTGGGGGTACTCCTGGAAGATCTTCGGGAAACACGTCCGGAAATTCACATGCTACTGGAATGTCTTGGATGTTAGCTTCTTCTTTGGTCTTGTCTACTATGTGAGCCAAGAATGCCAAATTGTTCTTTCGCAAGTGTTTTTGTGCTTTGATGCACGAGATGAGACGAAAATTCGTACTGGGTTTATCTCCGTAAATTACTAGGGTTTCGTGATTTAGGAGACGAAGGCGAATGGCCTTCTCATGGCACATAATCTCAGCATGGTGGGGGCTTAACCAATCCATGCCGATAATCACATCGAAACTCCTAATTGATACTGGCATCAGATCTATTCGTAAGACGTGTTGGTTGAGGGTTAGGGTACATCCGATGTAGATTTCCCTAGTGGATTCGGTTTTTCCATTGGCCATTTCCACCGTATAGGCTTCATTTAGCTTCTGGGGTTGTTGTTTTAGTAAATGTTTAAACTTCTTACTTACGAAACTTCGCTCCGCTCCGGTATCAAATAAGATGCATGCATAAGTGTGGTTTAGGAGAAACGTACCGGTCACAACTGCGGGGTCCTGAACTGCATCACTCTGACCCATAGTCAGCATTCTTCCTGCTCCTCTGTTTTCTGAGTTGTTGTTGTTAGGGCAATCTCGACGAAAGTGTCCCGTCCTTCCGCACCCGAAACAGGTGTGGCTAAGCCCTGTATTGTTGCTACCGGCATTGGTGTTGTTGTTATTGCGGGGGTTGTTGTTGTTCTGGTTGTTTCCCTGACTCTGGTTCTGAGAAGGATAAGTCCTGCAGAACCTTGCAGTTTCTCCCCTTCGGTTGCAACTGGTGCAATGGAACTCCTTACATTCTCCATGGTGATGGAAACTGCACTTATTGCACTTGGGAGAATTACCGGAATAGGGTCTTGAAGCATTTGAAGCAGCTGAGGCTGGAGCATGTGATGTGACTGGAACTGGCGCAGTAACAGCGTTAACTGCCACTGTTTGCTGCTTTTTAGAGGTCTCGGGGCCCTGACGCCCCTTTCTCTTGTTGTTCCATCCTTTCTTACCATCACTCTCCTTCTTCTTCTCAGCCTCTACCGGTTTCTCGCCCTTTTTGTGGTTATGATCATATAGCCTCTTTGCCAATCTCTTTGCACTGTCAAACGTTTCAGGGTTCGCAGCTATCACATTCCCTTGAATGGGGGATGTCAGTCCCCAGATGAATCGTTCAATCTTCTTTCTTTCTGATGTAATCATACCCGGGCACAACAGGGATAGTTCGCTGAATCTCGATATGTAAGCATCGATGTTCCCATTCTGCACCGTGAGATTCCATAGTTCCTGCTCCATCTTCTGTATTTCGCCTCGGGGGCAGTACTCAGCCGTCAACATCTCTTTCATTTCTGCCCAGGGAATAGAGTTGGCGACAGGGAGTGTCATAGCTTCTACGTGACCATTCCACCAAGTGAGTGCTTGGTCCACGAAAGTGCAGGCCACGAACTTCACCTTCATCTGCTCGGGGCACTTGCATATCTCGAATACCGACTCTACCTTCTCGATCCATCGCTTCAGAGCGATCACTCCTCCAGTGCCGTTGAAAGTTCGGGGTTTAGCGTTCGCAAAATCCTTGTAGGTGCACGTTTTAGTGGGTCCTTGGTTCGTCCCGTTGTTCGAACTTCCGGATCCTTGCCCGTTACCTCCTCCGTTGTTCCCTCGGTGAAGTTGTGCCATAGCTGCTGTGACTGCAGCAGACACGGCTGCCTGGAAAGCAGTGGAGTCAACTTCGGGCGGGGTTGGTTCGGGATTTCCGCGAGTAGCTGGGCGAGGCATCTTTCTGTCATGAAACGGAAAGATGTTGAGTGTACGTGGTTTCTGTGAGGTTGCGATCCTACTAACTAGGTGTATGATGCGAACCTAAACATTACTACCATCGGGCATACAATCATAACGTCTCAACACATAACAACTGGTAATATCATAACAAAACACACAAAGTTTATTAATATTATCCGCATTTAATACAAGAAAATTTGCTCGTAGGAGCATACATATGTGATACTAATCCGACAGCATAACGGCTCCATGAGTAGTGTAGTCACTTAAACATAGAGCCGGAGTACATAACATAGTTCCTAATAACCTACTATGATAAGTCTATCCCTAACCGCGATGAGCTGCGTCAGGAGGTGGTGCCGAGGTCATATGCCGAAATGTTGTGCCAGTAGCTGCGCCATCTCTGCCATGTCTCCTATAACCTCATCCCTCTCATGCTCTGCTTGCACTGCCCGAGCCTCCATAGCATACAGCTGTTGTCGCAGTGCGGCGATCTCAGCTTCGAGGGAACGGTTCTCTCTTGGGAGGTTTGCTGGTGGAGCGGGGTGATCTGGTTGTGCCTCGTCCTCGCATGGCGGGATGGGGTCCTGGTCCCCATCCTGACCTTCCTCGTCGTCACTGTCGATTCCTCCAAACTCGTAGTCAGTGTCTACGTATTCGTCGGGTCCGACATCGTGTGCTTCACCTGGATTCTCTCCTGGCTCATCCACAAGCATCCCGTGAGCTACTAAGGCCTGATGAAACTGGATACCCTGCTGCTCCTCCTCAGGCTCCTCCTCCTCCTCTAGCCACCCGTTGTTTCCCTGATTAGGGAAGTAGGGGTCTCCAGGGTGATGAAAACCAGCCATGCTGTCTGTGCGAGTACGTAAATATGCTAACATTATTCCTAGGTGCTATGACCACTATACAGGCTAAGCGAGCGTTCTCTTTTTGGTGATAAAGGGTATAGTTTTAGGTTCTCTAGCTATCCCGATCTCATCAAGACGTGTGTTAGTTTTACCTTGGAGAGAATGTAGTTGATCAGGCTACATTCACTCCTTGGTATCACTAAGAACAGTCCCGAATTGACCGAGATACCAGTATTATTGTGTTTGATTCAGTGTTAGGTCCTTATCCCTAATGCAAGCAAATGTGTTTTATTTACTTGTTTTGTTCAGAGTTATGTTAGTCCCTCTTTTTGGTTTACAGTTGCATATCAATGTATGACTCGACATGCTAGTTCACTATAAACAAAGCTCTGATACCAACCTGTCACACCCCCGAACCAGACGGCGGAAACGTCCGGGGGCTGTCGTGACTCAATTGAATACCATAACATTGAATATATATGAAACATAACAACATTCGTCACCAATCATTAATACAGTACAACCAGTAGCGTTTACATGAAATACATTGGTTAAACATTACATTCCCAAAAATTAAATTGTTCGATTCATACATAAATAAACTGCAACCGTCACTGAATATGATTTCCCTTGATTCACTGGTTCCCTGAGAATACAAGTATTTTGAAAAACGTCAACATATGAAATGTTGGTGAGTTCATAAGTAGTGTTTGAAATCCAATGTTTGTATTGTTTGAAAACCACCAGAAAATCCGATATTTTCTGAAATGAAAAACTTTCGAAAATGTTTGTGAAGATCCATAGGTATGCCTGTTTGTTTCTATACTTGTGAAAATTGTTTATTAAAAATTATATGCGTTTCGAATCCGATATGTTTGAAAAACCTAGGAAAACCCGATGTTTTCCTAATCCTTTGAAATCCGTTAAGTTGCGTTGAAACCGTTACAAAGATAGAAGTGTCATTCCCAGGCGACGTTGAATTATTTTTGAGCATGATTATTTACTACAAACCCGCATTACACAAACGCCCAGTTTATAGCAATACTAACGATCCCGAAGGCGTCGTTCGTACAAATCACGTTATCCAGCCGCCCTGACTATGTGTCGTCCCACATCCGAAGAGTAAGAGGACACGAAGGCCTCGATGACTCTATTAATCGGTTGGGGATAATATGCGTACGAGGGGTCCCCGACCCGCCTCGCAAAAATATGCAGACTTTTCTAGCAATACCAAGGACCCTTGGGGACCAGTGGTATACAAGCCATTGAAAGTCCCTCTACGTTGTGCCAAGTCGGTGAAACTCAACACTTCGTAGAAAATATGCGTCTTCGGGCCTTAAGATCAGGTCATTGGGCTAGCTAGGCCCAACAAGCAAGATTTTACACTTTTGGGGCCCGAAGATGGTGCGTAGACGTCTGTGCACACTCGTATGTAAGCTAAGTTCCCAAACGTTATTTGTATGAACCGTAGTGTCGTAGTGTCGTAGTGTTAGTAGTTGTAGGTTTCCATTGGTTCGAGACCGAGCCAATTCGTTTAACAACGACTTTTGGTATTGTAATGTATTGTATTTCGTCGAAAGCCGCGGTGCCATTATTTGATCAAATTGTGCATATTGAATTAGCCTTGAAATTTTTCTGTTTTCAGCCCCTCATTGTTTGTAAAATTTACATTTTCAACCCTTTTATTAAATACTTCCCGATTTGGTCCTTAAACTAATTTTCTTGACATTTTAACACCAAAAATTATTGAAATTAATATTTTTCAGCATATTTTTCATAGAAAACAGTTTAAGTCCCTGAAAATGCAGTTTTCTCGGTTTTAACCCTTCTTTTTCGCAACTTTGGCAATTTTGGCCCAAATTGGAAATTTTTTGCAGCTTTGGTCCTTTTTAAATTTAAAAAGCATTTTAAACCTTTGAAAAGGATTTGGAACACTTATAGTCCACTGTTTTACAGAAAATCACAGTTTTGGCCCTCCAAAACAGAAAAATTCGCATAATGGGCCTCATTGGGCCAAAAATGTCATTTTTAGCCCATTAAGCTTGGAATTTATGTTTTTAATCCTCTAAATGAGTATATTTCCAGAAATTGATTTATGGAAACTGTTTTGGCACACTTCATCCAGCAGAATTCGTGATATGCCATTTTGGACCCTTAATTTTGTATTTTTCACATTTTAGGCCCAAAATTTGTGTTTTTAACCCAAAGAAAATTATTACTAAACCACTTAGCCATTTTTCTTGAAACACTTTGTATGTAGAAATATATTTGAAGCTAAAATCATAAAACATAAGTTATATCTCGGTTTTGAGGGGTTTTATGGCTAGATCCAACATTAAAACACATAAAAGCATACATATAAGCATGGGAATCATACAAGGCATACAAAACACATATAGATCTACACTTTCACTTGTATTCCCCCCCCCCCCCACAAAACTCATAAAAACAGAAAATAGGGGGTATGAAGCTCACCTTGGGTGTGGTTTCGGTTTTTGGAAGAAAAGATGGAAGAAAACTTGATGATTTTTGGCCTTAGCACCTTTCCTTGGTAGATCTTGAGTTTGAGATGGTTCTAGGGTGCAAGATCACGATTTTTGCATAGTTTAGGAAAGGATTTTGATAACAAAAAGAATTTAAATCATAGATCTATGCATAATCTTACCTTAGATGATGATTAACTTGCAAGATCCTCTTGAAAGTCCCTAATTTTCGAGATTTTTGGAGAGGGGAGGAAGGAGAGTTCTTGAGAGAGTTGAGAGATTTTTGTGAGTTTGTGTGTGTAAGTATGGCCGAGAGTGAGAGAGGAGAGAAGAAGAAATGACCTTGATATGATGCTTGCTTGGAAACATGAGTTATGTGCATGGAAACCCAACATATAAAAGTGAGGTGGCAACCCAAGGTCAACTCTCCCTTTTTCCTTGGGCTTGGGCCGAGAATAGGGAGAGAAGAAAGGATTTTTGGGCTTTTTGCCCCTAAGCCCAACATTAGAGGTAGTTTGGGTGCTTATTAGCCTTATAAAATAAAATTGTGATTTTTATGCTTTAATAAGCTAGGTTAGGTTAAATTATGGACCAAAGCTTGTGATTTATTTCATTCCAGGCTCAATATGACCCAAGATATTAAAATAAATAAGTGTAGGTCCAATTAGAGCCCAATTAGGGTTCTAAGCCCATGATAGTCTAATTGGAAGCTTATTGGTCCATTTGGATCCAATAGGGGAGTCCTAATCCAAAATGGACTTAACAAGGACTTTTAGGGTTTCCAATTGTTTGATGACTATTTGTAGTACTAGCATGTTGTATTTGATTGAAGTTTTTGATTCACATTAACTTGAAGGTATAGATTACATGGCACAAAATTTCCAGTTGTGACAACATCAATGGAAATTGTCAAAATCGATGGAAACTTTATTTTTTTGTTGTGGTGAAAATGATTTAAAATGTTGATATTGAAAGTTTACTAAGATTAATTCACCCGAATTGATTTAAGTTAACAATTAGATAGTTCTAGATGAAATATCTAAGTTTCTTAAAAGATAATTGTTTGCAAATCTATTACTAATTATAATTATGCCTATTAAGTTTGAAGATTATTTACTTTATAATACCGTGTAATACACGAGTTATAATCTAGTATGATAATATATACATCTATTATAACTGTATAATCTCAATTGTTTGAATGACTTCTACCTACAGGTTACTAATTAATAATATTAAATATAATATAAGGTTTAATGTTATTTATAGTTGTTGTTATTGTTAATTGATTTTTTAAAATTTATTTGCTTAATGTTTTAATTTCTATCACTATAATTATTTAAAACATCAAACATTATTTTTTGATTTTAAAGGTAACAATATAATCATTTATATAGAGTTATTTTTAACTATTCTTATTGTATGTTATTTTAAACTACTTATTTGAAAACTTCTAATGATTATAAAAATATATTAAGGAAATATTTTAGTTAAATTGAGATTTCATTTTAGTTTTTGTATTTAGCACTACAATTTATCAGTTTTAACTATTTACATAATATTCTTTGGGGTTTTTTTGAGTGGAATTGAAATTTATATTGAAGTTGACACTGTAATGTTATATTTAAATTAAAAACTTAAGTATTTTGTCCAAAATTTACAAAAGTTGTAGTTTTAAACTGATAATGGTTTACATGTAACATATTAAATCTAATAAATTAAGTATAATATATTAAAAGTTAAAAAAAATAACTTTATAAGTAGAAGTAAAAGATAATATTTTAACATTGAAACTTAGTTTATTTATGATTATACTTTAGGTTTGATATTTATTTAACCATAATAAACAACTTATAATCAATATTAGAAAGACACTACAATTTATCACTTTTAACTATTTACAAAATATTTTTTGTGTTGTTTAAGTTAAACCAAAATTTATATTTTAATTGACCCTTTAATGTTATATTTAAATTAATAATTTAAGTATTTTATACAAATTGTTCAAAAATTGTAGTTTTAAAATGATAATGGTTTACATCCAACAATATATTAAAACTAATAAATTAAGTATAATATGTTAAAAGTTATAAAACATAACTTTATAAGTACAAGTAAATATATTTTTTTAATATTGAAATTTAGTTTATATATGAGTACACTTTAGGTTTGGTATTTATTTAACCTTATTAACCAACTTATAATCATTATTAGAAAGAAATTGAAAAGTCATGGGGGGTTTCAAATGAATATGGTGAAAGAAAATAATACATATGAGTTTCAAATGAATGTGGTGAAAGAAAAAAATGTTTCCTTTATAAGTATACTAGGCGAATAGCCGCGCGTTGCGCAACGTAAAATTATGTACTTAAAATTTTGACAAATAAATATTAATATATGTTATTGATATTTATATCATAATACCTTTCATATTTTACCCTACTATTTCATGTTATTCAAAATACAACGTTTTCATTTTTAGAAATATATTAATGTTGTTTTTTTTTTTTTTTGTATTTGATGGGTTCTTTTCTATCAAACCCAAAACATCCAACAAATACTACGAAATCTATGTTTGTTTATCACCACACAACTCTACTTCTCGGATTCAATCCCGATTACGCTACTGCAAATGCACAAAGTGACATTCATATCCATTAATATCGATTAAGTAAATAATGTGATGTACTTATTATTTGTTAAATGCATATCGATGCATAATATTAATTTTCATATTCCAACATCAGTAAACTAAAACCACATAGGCATAGTCTGGATACCAACATCTAATTTCCATTAGAGACTAATAGAAATACACCCATGCCACACAAATGCTTAGTTCAGACTACATGTATATATACAAAAAAATAAAAGCTAAAAGGATTACATTCTCATGACTTGAAAAGGAGCATGTCAACTCATTGGTATCGGTTAATACCAGTAGAACATTAAAATATGCATGACCTGCCTTTAGTTCACATGTGATATTTTATAGGATCAAATAGGAAATCATGACTTTAGTGGAAACTAAGACCAATTGACATGTAAAATAATTTATATGTAGCAATACATTTGCTAATATGACTTCATATTTTCCAATATCTTTTAGGGTTCAATAAATCCACCTTGTGATGCCAAGGATGAATATTTGACTGTTTTCCATCTTTTTTTTATATTCTTAGAAATTAAAATGGTTTTAACAAAAAAAATCTTAAGAAAAATAGAAGTTCTTACACGCATGGATACATATGGAAGTGTCAAATAGTGAAGGTAGAGATAATTTCCATTGTTGAAGGAATGACGATGAAAACCGAATCTATTCAAATAATTTAAAATGCTTAGCAAGATTTGTTTGTGTGTGCGTGAGACAAATATTAATTAGTACCTGTAGTGAATGGAATTAAGTGCATCTTTATGCAAAAGTTTTTACTCCGAATATAACATGTGACATACCAGAAGCAACCACACATTGAACAGTTGGTAAAAACAAATATATATATATATATATATATATATATATATATATATATATTGAAATTTGTATGAAAAGCAATACACACCTAAAAGTCTTTTTTCCTTCTTTAAAGGTCCTTAATCCTTGTAAAATATGACAAAGATGTTCCTATTATTCATCGTATTTATATTTGGTCTTGTTATATTTGATGTTGTTCATGTTATTTTTACATTAAATAACCAATTAATAATTATTATTAAAAAGTCTTTTGAGTGGTATTAATTAAATTAGGATGTTTCAAATGCATAATAATCAAGGAAATCAAATTAGGGGGTTTCAAATGCATAAGAATCAAGGAAAAATATTTCTTTTATAAGTATGTATGATAATGAAATGATAAGACTAGCTGTATTCTCGCGTGTTGCGCAATAAAACAAATATATGGTTAGAATATATTGAAATTTATAATTTTATCCATGTGTTTTGGTCATTTATATATATATATATATATATATATATATATATATATATATATATATATATATGCCTATTAAAATTGAAACCTACGACACTAGAATATTGGAACCGGTCCTAGAATATGTTATGTCGGTTTTTAATATTCTAGAACTGCTCCTAAAATTGTCGATATTGGGGGTTCTAATTGTTTATTACGGAACTAGTTGTGAGAACTATGTATTACATAGATTAATTTAAAAAAAAAGTTAAATATAAATGTCAAAATATTTGAGAACTTTGAATTTATAAGAAAATAAGAAAAAAAATGAATTATTATAATAGAAATGTTGTTTATCTTTTAAATTCAAACAAATAATTTAAATAAATAAAAGAAACTAATAAGTTTTAATTTTGAGAATTTTGAAATTAAAAGGTAAGTTTATTAATGAAATTTATATCTGTTTATTACCATATTTATTGCAATTATTATATTAAAATTTCATGTGGAATTTAATAAAAATAGAAAAACTCATAAAATGATATGTGGAAAAAAATTAATTCAAAATAACCACAAAATGACATTTGGAAAATTAAATGAGAGTGTGACAAGTAGCAAAAAACATTCATTTAATAGAGAGGATTATAATCATTATTAGAAAGAAATTGAAAAGTCATAGGAGTTTCAAATTAATATGGTGAAAGGAAAAATGTTTCATTATAAGTATACTAGGCGTAACCTCGCGCGTTGCGCAAGAATGCATTTAAGTGGTTATAATAATTATGGAAAAAAATAGAAATATGTTGAAATTTACGTTTTAGTCATGTTTTGGACATTAACCGAATTATCAAATAACAAAAAACATCCATTAACTTATATTTTGATACTATCTAATATAGTCCATACCTTATAAACTTTACTTTTACTTTTATAATATCCAATATATATTATAAGTTTTTTGTATAACATTAATATAATCTACTTTTCTTATGTCCGATAATATTTTTTTTTGATAAATAAGAAATAAGTTGTTTTGAATGAGCTATTAATAAACAATATTGAACTAATAAACTTTGTATTACACTATTTATATTACACCAAAACATCCAAGGTTTCATATATGAACTTTCAAATATTAAACATTGAAATTAAGAATGAAGTCATACATAATATATCATTATACATAATTGTCATCAAGAGTTTCAAAATAAGTCGATTAGTAAATAGGACATTTAATTTTAATTAGATATTTTGCAAGGCCTATATTTGACTTTATGTTGGTGCACCGATAATCCTCTTCCTTAATTTGTACCATAAAATTAAGGTGGATAGGAATATAAAATGGATATTACTAAGCATTAATATAAATAATTAAAAAGGATATGTGGATCTCCTACCACCGGTTAAAGACAACA
Source organism: Lactuca sativa (assembly GCF_002870075.4). Classification (NCBI taxonomy): domain Eukaryota; kingdom Viridiplantae; phylum Streptophyta; class Magnoliopsida; order Asterales; family Asteraceae; genus Lactuca; species Lactuca sativa. The sequence goes on from NC_056627.2 coordinate 190,373,361, forward strand.
TACATCTCTAGTGGTATCAATTCCTATGTGAAATTGAAGTAGTCATTCTATGTACACCTTGTTTTCTAATTACATAAACAAATATGAGTAACCAAACATAAAAATGTTATCGTTATGTAGGGAAAATATTTTAGTTAACTAACAAATTAAATAATATAAGTTTAAGAGTTAGGAGTTTCAAAACATTAATATTTTTATTAATCAATCAATTAAGTAACGATTTTAAATGAATTTTGGTTGAAGTGTTTTGACCTCTATTATAATATATATATATATATACACACACACACACACACACACACACACACACACACACACACATATATATATATATATATATATATATATATATATATATATATATATATATATATATATATATATAGAGAGAGAGAGAGAGAGAGAGAGAGAGATGAAAAGTATAATATATGTATGAGTTTTAATTAATTATCTTTTTGAAACGGTACAATTACAAAAAAAAACATATTTAAAATATTAAATTAAATATTTTCGACATCACCCTATATAACATATAATCAATATATTAACGATTAAACGATAATATTCAACAACTATATTACAATAATCCAAAAACAAAGAAAATATAAAAACGAGTTAGTATAACAAACTTACAAATTAAAACCTCTAATATAATAGCATATCTCCAATTAAATATTATTATTATTATTATTATTATTATTATTATTATTATTATTATTATATATCAATGTTAATCTACTGGTTTCATACGAACCATTAAATATCATAACTTAAAAAACTATTTAGTGGTAGTTGTTAATTAGATGCTAGTGAAAAGTTATGTAGGTTTAATATATATTATGGAATCATTATTATATAAAAAAATGAAAATACATGGAAGTTTCAAATGATTGTGGTGATAGAAAAAATGTTTCCTTTATAAGTATAGTATGATATGATATAAATTTGGCTACCTGGTTTGAAATGTGTGAAAGATTGAAATTCAACGAAACAATCGATAAAGTGGTGTATGATCAATTTAAGAAAGAAAAGGAGCATCGAAAACAAGTACTATTTAGTATTATTGCACTTGTGAAATATCTTGCTTAATATAATTTAGCATTTTATGGAACAAATGAAAAATTATATCAAAATATTAATGGAATCTTTTTGGGAGCGATTGAGATGTTTGAAGAGTTTGATCTGGTCATGAAAGATCATGTGCGTCATAGCATAAATAGTGAGATCCATGTACATTATCTTGGCCACAATATCCAAAATGAGGTGATATTTTTACTAGTAAATGAAATTAAACGATGAATCATTAAAAACGATAAAGGAAGCAAAGTATTACTCTATCATACTTGATTGTACCCCTAATACAAGTCACCAAGATCAAATGTCTTTGGTAGTGAGGTATGCAAATTTCTCCTCTAATTATGCTACTACTGAGGAATCGTTTTTAGGTTTCTAGAATGTTGATGATACCACTAGTAAAGGAGTATTTGATATTACACACAATGATTTAAAATCTCTTGGTCTTGATATTGATGATATGTGTGGGTCATAGTCTTCATCTTGCAGTATGTAACATGGCTCTTAGTTACGGTAAAGCTAGAAAGTTTTTTGGAGTCATACAACGGGTATATATAATATTTATCACTTCTACTAAGAGGTGGAAAATTTTGAAAGACAATATTAAAGGTTTGACTCTTAAGTCATTGTCTGCTACTCGGTGGGAAAATCATATTGATAGTGTGAAGGCTATTAGACAACAAATTCCAAATATAAGAGAAACTTTACTTGAAGTTGTAGAAAAAGACAACGATGCTAAAATCTAATGTGAAGCTAAACCGATAGCAAATAATGAGCTTGGTCAATTTGAGTTTGTTGGTATCAATAGTCATTTGGTATGAAATATTGTACATGGTGAACTTAGTCTGCATAAAATTACAATCAAAGGATATGCTTCTCGATGTTGCTATTAATGAAGTGAATATGTTGATTGAGTACTTCAAGGAGTTTAGAGAAATATGGTTCTCTAAGGCGATCAATGAAGCAAATAAACTTTCTATTGAAATGAATATTGATCTTGTATTCTCTCAAAAGCGGCCGGTCCGTAGAAAAAAACAATTTGATGAGAATAAGTGATCAAGATACCGTATTTTCAACTGAGGAGAATTTTAAATTTAATTACTTTTTATATATCGTTAATCAAGCGAGTGCTTTCCTTGAAAAAATATTTCAACAATACAAAGAGTATGAAAAGATTTTTGGTTTTTTGTTTCCAAAAAAATGAAGGAATTTGATGACAAAGATCTTAAGACATGTTATAGCCATCTTGTAGCCACACTTAAGTTTGGTGAACCATCAAATATCGATTCTCATGAACTTTATATGTAGTTAAAGTTGCTTGGTATGTACTTAGCGAGTGAAACTACCAACCCTATTGATGTTTTAAAATATATGAAAAAAGTCGATAGTTTTCCAACTGTAATTATTGCCTATAGAATCTTGTTGACTATTCCAGTAATGGTAGCCTCTACAGAAAGAATTTTCTCAAAACGAAAGTTGTTGAGTTCCTATTTACGGTCCACAATGTCACAAGAAATACTTAATAGATTGGCAATAATAGCTATTGAGAACGATATAGTAGATACTATTGATTAATAAGAGTTGGCAAACAATTCTTCGTAAGGAGAGTCTCACGATTCATGTAGTCGTATAAGATTATCTATTATATTAGCGTTCTTTTGTTTTGATTCATGTTATAAAAAAGCGGTTTTTTAAGTTGCACGTTGCGGCAGAAGTTTAATCGATATTTTTTGGGATTTACAATATTTTTTTGAAGTTTAAATTTCATACTATTTGTAGATTTTTTTTCTAATGTTAGGTGAAAAGCAGATAAAACATGATGCTATACATGTATGCACTTTTCTAAATATAATGTTGTAATCGGAATAAACAAAAGCAAGTCGTTAAAATAAAATGTAAATACATTGATATATCTTGCATTTACCCTTAAAACACAGACATGCGACTTTATAAGATTTACTATGTCCTTTCTAAAGGCTATTTTAGGCATTGTACTTTAAAATAAACTCAAAGATAAATATTGACATTGCAAAAATGCCAAAAAACACGATGTCCGTTCCATTGTATGACATTGCCACCTGCAACCTCAATCTTGCATATTTGTCTTCCCTTTTTAATTTTTATAAAGAATTACCAAAAATCAAAAGTAATTAACGCCATTGAGATTAAGATGAGACGTGAAACCTATAACCACATGACCCGGACAATGGCATTGCACATCGTTGACACCATGACAAAATCTGAAAAAGCATCAGGTCATAATATTAGAATATTAATGAAAGGAAAAATGGGTTTTATCAGATATTAATTTGGATACTCATTTGTTAAACATTCTTTTATGTTGGTATGATACCAATGAGTTTTTTTTAACCACTCAAAGATCTTTTCTTTCTAGTTACATTTTTTTTTAAATTTCAAAGTATTAGTGGTAATTCATAATTCATGAACAAAATCTTCAAATGCTTAAAAAAAATCATATTACAGTGTGTATTTTATATAAAGTTATAAATGATGTTCTTAGTGTATATATATAAAGTTATAAAACGATGACTCAACTTCTTAACTTCCATTATCTATGATCATTTGACTTCTTGATTCAGTCTCGCTTTGACAATTCCAATAACAGATGTAAAAAGATCACCATTTTAAAATTAAAATCATGAGATGTAAAAAAGAACAAATGATGAGATAATGAAAAGGTATATATTTTCAAATCCAAATCCGCTTCTTCTTCTTGGATGACCCATAACCAGATTTGGTTCGTAAGTATTAAGAGTATAGCTGAAGAATCTTAACTCTTAGTTCAAAACTATCATCTTTGAAAACCATCATGTTTGAAAGTACAATGCCATAATTGAATAAAGTTTCAAAAGTAAAATGTGTTTATAAGAATAATATTCAAAAATACAATGTTATTTTAAACATATTACATGATCAAATAAAAATGTTTCTACTTCTTTCATTTAGACCAAGAAAAAATAAACAAATGGTTGAGAAAAAAATCGGATAAAATTTTCAAATATGTGGATAACTTATATCGTATCTATAGGAACTTTCTTTTTAGCTTCTCAAAAGCTATTAGCCTTAACTATTGAATTCTAATTCACATATCAACAACAGTTAGTAGGATTTTACTTGTAATAAATAGCTTGGTCCTTAAGCTTTGAATTGATTGGTTAAAAAGTTATTGATGTGTTTTTGCATGGTTTTAACGGTGGTAAACAATAAAATTGGTCGGAGATTGGACTAAAACTTGGAAAAATAATTATATTCATATGAATTTATATTGGGTAACAATAGTTGTGCATAGATATCAATCATCAAGAGTCAATTCATAAGACTCATCATAAAAGAGTTACATGTTTAGATTACAGATGATGTAGTCTGTGACTACAGGAAAAGACAATTTAACTAGGCGTATTGTCAAACGCAAAGAACAGGGGCACTATCGTGTGCCCGACGATCAAGAATTGAGAAACTGATCTCGACTCTTTATTGCAAAACAAAAACGAATTCAGAATATCACACACCAAAAAACCTGATGCACGTTTTGACCCAGTACTTATAGCTAAACAATACAAAACCTAATACCACTAGAAAACCTCAACAGATAAAGACTAAATAAAAAAAACAAAATAAACTAAACTTGGGCTTTACTCCTTCTCGAATACAATGTCGGCTAGGGGTAAATTAGGAAAAAAACACTATCACTATATTGCATCAACGCATCATTCTCCCCTGCTTGAAAAAGAACTCGTCCTCGAGTGATTATCAGGATACAAAGGCAGATCCGGCTGAAAAATGGTGAGGTCAGACACATTAAACGTAGGCGAAATCGACCAGCCATCCGGTAGATCAACAACATAGGCATTATCATTCACTTTCCGAATTATCTTGCAAGGGCTAATTTTCTTCATCTTGAGCTTGTTATACATACCCACTGGGAACCGTTCTTTTCGTAAATGAACCATAACGAGATTACCCACTTCAAATACTTTCTCATGTCGATGTTTGTCACGTGCTTCTTTATACTTAGCATTAGACAACGCTAGCTTTTGTTTAACCTCTTCTTGGACTGCTTCGATTTTTTTAGCCAAATTTTCAGCTGCTAAACTGTGCCCAGGCAACGCAGGTAACTGAATAAGATCTAGTGGATGTTTAGGCTGCCTTTGGTAAACAATCTGAAAAGGCGATTTACCAGTTGACCTGTTGACCATGTTATTAAAAGCGAATTCAGCTGGAGCGAGAAATTGGTCCCATTGTTTAGGGCGATCGCCACAAAGACACCTTATTAAATTCCCTAAGGTTTTGTTCACCACTTCAGTCTGCCCATCTGTTTGGGGATGGAAAGAGGTACTAAATTGGAGTGTGGTCTGAAATAACCTCCAAAGAGTGCGCCAAAAATGACTAAGAAACTTGGAGTCACGATCAGATGTGATTGTTGAAGGAATGCCATGTAAACGAACTATTTCCCGAAAGAATAATAAGGCAATATTAGACGCATCCGCCGTTTTCTTGCAAGGGATAAAATGGGACATTTTGGAGAAACGATCAACTACCACAAACACAGAATCATTTCCTCTTGTTGTCTTGGGAAGACCTAAAACAAAATCCATAGAAATATCTTCCCAAGGGCCGTCAGGAATAGGTAATGGAGTATACAAACCAGTATTTTGGGATTGGCCTTTGGCTTTCTGACAAATAACACATTTAGCAACAAATCGACCCACATCCCGTCGTAATTGCAGCCAAAAATAACGCTCTTCAACTAACGCAATAGTCTTATCCTTTCCAAAATGGCCTCCTAATCTGCCTCCATGCAATTCTTTGATAAGTTCTTCCCGTAAAGAAGTACGGGGAATACAGAGACGATGATCATAGAATAGATAACCATCAAGCTTAAACATAGGTGGAACTATCTTGCTGCTCCATATCTTTTTAAAATCTTCATCATCAGCGTATAACTCCTTCAAATCTTCGAAACCAAGGATTTCTGTTCGTAAGGTTACTAATAACTCAGCTCGACGACTCAACGCATCAGCCACCTTGTTCTGATCACCGGATTTATGTTTTAAAACAAACGAAAAACGTTGCAGATATGAAACCCACCGCCCATGCATGCGATTTAATTTTTGTTGACTATTAAAATACTTAAGTGCTTCGTTGTCTGTATAAAGAATAAACTCACGATGGAACAGATACTGCTCCCAATGTTGTATGGATCTATAAATCGCATAAAATTCTAACTCATAAGTAGTCCACTTTTGTCGTGCCTCACTAAGTTTCTCACTAAAGAATGCCACGGGTTTCCCGTCTTGGGACAAAACAGCACCGATGCCTATAATCGATGCATCACACTCTAAAGTGAAAAGTTTATCGAAATTGGGCAAAACTAGTAAAGGAGCAGAAGTCAACTTTTCTTTGATGAGGGCAAAACTTCGAGTAGCTGCATCTCCCCATTGAAACTGACCCTTTTTCAGACACTGGGTGATAGGAGCCATAATAGAACTAAAATTTCGAACAAATCGCCCATAAAAAGTCGCAAGTCCATGAAAACTACGGACTTCACTAACGGTTTTGGGAACCGGCCACTCGCATATGACACGTACTTTTTCCTCATCTACTCGAATTCCATCCGCAGTAATGATAAAACCTAAAAATAGTAGCTGATTGGTCAAGAAACTACATTTCTGTAGGTTGAGATAAAGTTTATTACTGTCCAAAACAGTAAGAACCTCCGTGAGGTGTAGAAGATGCTCACTCTCTGTCTTACTATACACGAGAATATCATCAAAATAAACGACCACAAAAGATCCAAGGAAAGGTTTTAACACCTGGTTCATGAGTCGAGAGAAAGTGCTGGGAGTGTTAGACAAACCGAAAGGCATGACCAACCACTCGTATAGACCATCTTTAGTTTTAAATGCTGTCTTCCATTCATCACCAGGGCGAATACGGATCTGATGATACCCGCTTCGTAGGTCGAGTTTAGAAAACACCTTGGACCCTTCCAACATGTCTAACATGTCATCTAATCGGGGAATTGGAAATCTATATGCCACTGTTATCTTGTTGATGGCCCTGCTATCAACACACATTCGCCAACTACCATCTTTCTTTGGAACCAACAGAGCGGGGACTGCACAAGGACTCATGCTCTCACGAATGAGACCCTTTTTCAATAAATCTTCAACCTATTCTTGTAGTATTTGGTTCTCTTTTGGGCTCATGCGATAGTGTGCTAGGTTGGGTAACTTAGATCCCGGAATGAAATCAATTTGGTGTTGAATATCGCGCATTGGTGGAAGTGTTGCTGGTAATTCACTGGGAATAAGGGACTTAAACTTCGATAGGAAAGGTGTTAATTTGGCAGGAATGTTATTTTCGCCCCCCTCCTGGATAGAACCTGTAGCAACAATAACATAAATGACAGATTCCCCCTTTATCTCTTCTTCAAAATCTCGATGAGACAACACCACCAGGCTATTTTTCTTCACATTGTGATGAGGGGTCGTGGGTTTACTAGATTCTATCAAAGGGACTAAAATCATCTTCACCCCATTAACCTTAAAGGAGTATGTGTTTTCCTTGCCCTTGTGTATCGCATCCTTATCAAATTCCCAAGGTCGCCCAAGCAGAATATGACATGCATCCATGTCCACAACATCAAACCACAATTCATCTTTATATTTTCCAATAGAAAAAGGGATTTTACATTGATCAGTGACGCGGATCTCCCCAATTGATTTGATCAATCCTATTTTGTATGGGTGCGGATGCCTTCTGGTAGGTAGTTTGAATTGTTGCACAATTGTTTGAGAAACAATATTTTCTGTACTCCCACCATCAATAATAACGTCAAATATCTTCTGATGTACTACACAACGAGTCCAAAACAGGTTATGACGTTGCGAGGGTTCTTCAGTTACTTTAGGCGCAAGCATAATGCGGCGGATGACACATGATTTAGCAGTGTCATCCTCACAAAAATTCTCGTCAGCTGCAAAACAAATCTCAACTTCTTCGTTGTCACCCTCCTCACTAACAACTTCATCATCAACTTCTCCTTCTTCTCTTGTGGTAAGGTTAACTTTAGCTGTTGTTCCTCTGCAATCGCTAGATCGATGACCCGAGATACCACATTTAAAACACTTCCCTGGTATGGGTCGAGCGTAAGGGTTGGTGGATTTCAGGGTGGTAGTAGCGTTTGCGGTGACGCCTTTACCCTTGTCGGGTGCTGGTGTTCTTGTAACCACTTGGCTGTTTTCTGTTGGTTGTGATGTTGACCCACTGGTGAATTTATTCCGATTAGCAGGGAATGAAAAGGTTTTACTACTCTTCGCCAATTGTGTTTCTGCCCTGATAGCTAGATTATACGCATCATCCAATGTATATACAGGTACTAGGGATATTCTGTCTTGAATCGAAGGGCGTAATCCGTTAGTATAGCGCGAGACCTGTTGTGATTCGGTTTCTGTGAGGTCATTCCGAGCGGCTAATCGATGGAATTCGGTGGTGTAAACCTCCACCGATCGATCTCCTTGCATGCAATTTTGAAACATGTTGAATAAAATTTGATCATGATTAGGGGGTAAGAACTTGTGCTTTAGTTCACGTTCCATTCGATCCCAGGAAGTAATAGGTAATTTACCTTGTCGTTCTCACGTGGTTTGCAGGTTCTTCCACCAAGCCTGAGCTCCTCCTTTGAGTTTGTAAGCCACGAGAGTGACCCGTTTATTTCCCGGGATATCATAGAATTGAAAAAAAATTCTCCAGCTCATTCATCCAGTCTAGGAAGCCTTCGATGTTCATGGATCCGCTGAAAGAGGGTACATCTTTGGCTCTTTGGCGGTAATCGAAATCATGTGCATCCCTACGTAGACCCGGACACCCTCTCGCACCTTCATCATCGTCATCTTCTTCTAGATCGGAGTCTTTCCTGTTCCGTTCTTGTTCCTGCATCCGTATTCGATCATAAGCATTGATGATTAGAGGAGGTCGCTGAATGGGTTGCTGGTTGCGAATGAACTGTACGAGCGGTGGTTGGTTATTGCGATTGAGTGCTTCTTGGTTTGCTTGCTCCCTACGATTCTGATTGTTGTTGGTTGTAAGAAGTGCTAAACTTTCTGTAATTTGCTGCAAGGATTGTTGGAGGGTTTGGAGGGTTTGTTCGATCTTGACGATTCGTCCAGAATCGGTTTCTTCGCCCGCCATGGATGTTGGGCTCTGATACCACCTGATGTAGTCTGTGACTATAGGAAAAGACAATTTAACTAGGCGTATTGTCAAACGCAAAGAACAGGGGCACTATCGTGTGCCTGACGATCAAGAATTGAGAAACTGATCTCGACTCTTTATTGCAAAACAAAAACGAATTCAGAATATCACACACCAAAAAACCTGATGCACGTTTTGACCCAGTACTTATAGCTAAACAATACGAAACCTAATACCACTAGAAAACCTCAACAGATAAAGACTAAATAAAAAAACAAAATAAACTAAACTTGGGCTTTACTCCTTCTCGAATACAATGTCGGCCAGGGGTAAATTAGGAAAAAAACACTATCACTATATTGCATCAACGCATCAACAGAGCTCTTCTACCATCGTAAACAAGAAGCTTCATCCCTAATTGTTTTGTTTCTATGAACTTTGACCAATAGATTCATAACTGATTTGTTTAATTTAGTAGAGTTCACTTTTGGAATCATCTTAACCTACTTAAATATAACAAAAACTATTAAAATTTTAAGTTAATATTGTTAAGAAAAAGAATTGATCATTTACTCTACTTTGACCACACATATAGTACCTAGTTAACAAATTTCAGGTCTTCGGTGAAACATGAACCCGTTTTCAAAGAGTTCTCGGTTGTCGAATCATGCAAAAATCAATGGCGTTCTTCCCAACAATTTTCCTTTCCCTTCTCCTTCCATGTCTTCTTTCACCTAAATTTATTTCGAAAAATATGAAAAATTAGAACACAATGTATATCTCTAATCATAAACCCAAAGTCACCAATAATGCTTGTGTTGTTCTCAACCATTAGAAAAACCCACTTTTGGGAGGAAGACAAACAAACATTCAAGAATGGATTTACCAGTTCCTTTGCTAAGAATTGGTCGGTCTATTTTTGATAAAAAGAATAACCAGGCCTCCAAGGATACCCAAATAAAGAACTCACTCAAATAAAGAAATCACCTGATCTAGGGTTTCTGATGGCCGTGGTTGTGGTGGGTCATGATGGTGTGGTGGAAATTGTATATACTGGCGATGAAGATGATGGTTGTAGCATCGATGGTGAGGGGTGATTCTGGTGGAAAATTTTTAGAAAGACATATAAGGAATGAGTTCCATAATCCATAAGAGAGAGAGAGAGAGAGAGAGAGAGAGAGAGAGAGAGAGAGGATCGTGAATGAGTTTTGTTCAAAATGAAGACATCGACCCGTGGTTGTATGATCTGAGTTTGTGAGCTTATGTTTTCCAAATGGAGTATGAACCTCAGTAATCCCAACAAGTATTTTCATGTATAGCTTATTGTTTATCCCGACCGCTATAAGATAAATTTAAGTGTTTAGGTAGGAAATATTAAAAAATCAGCTTATTGTGGTGGAGAGAAACTAAATAAACTATTTTTGAAAAACTTCCCTCCTTGCTTAAAGCTTATAACTTATTTCTAATCTAAACACTTTCGTAAAAGCTGCTTTCTCATACCGCTTTAAGCTAATAAACTATTTTATTCAAACATCCTCTTAGTAGTGTGGTATTTGAAGATGAAACTTCTTAGAGAGGGAGATGTATAATGGAGGAGCTTGTTGTGCCTTTCAGAACCACTTTACAGATAACTGTTGGAGTGATTTGACCTTATTGATCAATAGTGAGAGAAGGTGTTGGGAATGACGGTGGAGGTCCGGTGCGATGTTAAAGACCGAGGTTGTCTAAGGTTTTTTTAGGAGACATGGGGGACGAAGGTCAAGAGAAAGAGAGAAGGTGTTGAATAACAGTGATCGTACTAACCTCATTTTCAAGCCCATACCACCATCATGTTCCTTTAAATAATAAAATACCTTAATTACCCTTGAAAGTCCTATAATATGAATTGATATTAAAAACAGTAATGAAAATTTTGTATTTTGTCAAATGTTATAGTATATAATAATGGCAGAATTAATGAATTTTGGTTATAAGTATAAAATTATATTTAGGGGCCTATTTTTTAGTTTCGTACATGGCCTTAAAATCAAACTACCCTGAGGCATTGCCGTATATTTGCAACGGACTCATGACATGAAGTATTGCCACGTCTTTGCAACGGAAGATTAATCAGTGCTTGACCTTCGTAAAGGAAATTCTGTTTCCGAAAAAAAGAATTACCCTTTTCATAATAACTATTCATAAAACTTTTTCACAAATTTAAGTAGTATTTTATTCATTTAGATTGCTTTTTCTACGTTAAAAAGGTCCACAAATAAATTTGGTGAAAAAGTTTTATTATATTAAATTAAAGATACTTTAATGTTTTTGTTGAATCGGCTCTATGTGACACAAAAATGCTTCTATTGTAATTGCTCTTAATATGACAACCCTCCGTATAATTTTATTATTCCTTCTCGCTGTCTTTTTCCATATCATGTTCATTATAGACTACAATCTTGGATTTTGTATGTTGGCTGGATATATTAACGGAATTAAATTTCTTGGTTAAATATGTGAATGAAGCTGGAAAGGTACAACCATGGAGGGAGAGGTCGACAAATTCATTGTGGTTTGGATAGTAGTATTGGCATGTCTTCTTTATTCTTACACAATAGGAACGTTAATCCCCCAAGGAACCACTAGACTTGTAGCTTTGTCCATTGTTACATGCCTCTTTCTATGGCTTCCACTCAATCTAACCACCATGCACCTCGGTGGTTTAACCTCTTTCTTTATAGCTTGGCTTGCAAATTTTAAACTTCTTCTCTTTGCTTACGGGAAAGGTCCTCTTTCTTCAAATCCACCAATCCCATTGATGCACTTTGTCCCTATGGCATGTCTACCGATAAAGGCCGTTCATACTTCATCTACTTCAAGCCCTGAAAGTTCGAGTCAAGTGATCAAGAAAAAGGTGAAGAAGATATCTATATTCAAGATCCTGTTGTTTGGGATGTTACTTAAGGTGTATGATTATAATGAATATATTCATCCTAAACTTAGGATGTCTTTGTACTGCTTCCATATCTACTTCATGCTTGACATAGTACTAGCCATGGTTGCATATGTCGCTCGAACCCTGGTGCAAATGGAACTAGAGCCACAGTTCGATGAGCCATATCTAGCTACTTCCCTCCAAGACTTTTGGGGAAGAAGATGGAACCTAATGGTCACTAGCATTCTACATCCAACCATATATGATCCTGTTCGTTCCATTTCCATACGCTTGTTGTCGAGGGAATGGGCATCACTTGTTGCAATCTTTACCTCGTTTTTAGTTTCAGGGTTGATGCATGAGTTCATCTTTTATAACATTGGAAGGCTGAAACCTACGGGGGAAGTTACTTGCTTCTTTTTATTACATGGAGTATTGGTGAGTGTTGAAGTTGTCATCAAGAAAGCAACAAAGGGAAAGTTACATTTGCCTCCCATTGTGTCTCGACCTTTAACGTTAGGATGTGTTCTCACTACTTGCTTTTGGTTGTTCTTTCCACCTTTTCTACGGTTCAAACCGGATGTGCGTGGATGTCAAGAAAGTGTTGCGTTTTTAGAGTTTGTGACGAATGGTCGGCTAATAAGCCCTGCCAATGCTTCTTGCCCGTATCTACTATAAGTTAGGTATGTAAAATACACTTAAATAAGGACAAATAAAATAATCTTGTTAATTTATAACCACGATGTATGCTTTCGAGAAGACGACACCAGGAAGCATAGCAAATTAAAGTAGAATTAATGTTGACGAAACCTCCCAAGTCCTATTGAAAGCGACTTAGTGCGTGTTAATGTAAGGAAGGTGAAGTTTAAGAGATGATGATTTTTGTCGACATGTGAAATTTCCAAAAATGAATTAATTAGATAAAACTTATTTTGAGAATGCTAATTTGGAAAATTAGTTAAATAACAAAAGCTGGAAATTAGATTGATCTTCTTGTAAACTCTGTGAAGATCAGCCATGGCGACATGGATGGTCGACCATGATGCAAAAAGTCTTTTTATTTCTGTGACAATGGTCAAAATTATGGTTAGTTGTGGTACAACACCACTGGTCTTATGGACTTGAAAGGGACTCAATAGCAGCCAACCAAAAGCACCAAAATATTTCCTCCTTACCCTATAGACTTGACCGGGCCTTTAGACACAGTAACAATTATCGAAATAAAACATCACAGCAGCCTCTAGACACATTAGCATCCAAGAAAATTGAGAGAGCACCAAAAAGCCAGACTTTAAAATTTATGGAAAACTAAAGCAATGAACTTAATCTTGAGAATCATCAAATAACATCTTAACTTCCGAGACCAACTTTCTTGAGTAAACAACAACAATACAAAAGAATAATGCCAATAAACACTACTAGAAAATAGGTGGTTTTCCTACAAAAAAATAGGTACGGAAGATTTTCGTAGCTAATTAGCTACGGAATGGGACGCCCTAATTCAGTAACGGAATAGCTACGGATGGTAATTCGTAGCTATTCTATAGCTAATTAGCTACAGAATGGTCACTGAATCGCTACGGATACAAATCCATAGCTATTATGTAGCTAACTAGCTACGGAATGACTAAGAATACAAATCCGCAGCTATTCTGTAGCTAATTAGCTACGTGATAGCTACGGGCTAGCGACAGAAGAAAATAGCTACTGAATAGCTACAAAATAACGACAAATTTATAATTTCCATTATTATTATGATTACTCCCATTATTACTATTTTTCATCATTCGACTCTTAATTTATTTTTTGGATCATTTTTTCTTATATATTTAAGACACGAACAATTACAAAGCATACTAATAATACTATTAATAATAATATTTATAAACATCATAATAATATATAATAATTGTAACAAATGTATTTAACACACAAACAAACGATTAAACGTAAAAACTACGTTTAACACATCAATAAGGTGAAATAATCTATGTTTAATTTATAAATAATGAAAAATGATTATAATAAAGGGAAATATGTATGTATGTATGTGTATGTACGTGAATGTGGGTGCGTATGTAAATGTATGTGTATATGTGTATGTATATGTGTGTATTTGAATGTGTATGTGTATGTGTATGTGTATGCATGTGTGTGTATTTGAATGTGTATGTAAGTACATATATGTACGTGTATGTATATGAATATGTATGTGTATGTGTATGTTTATGTTTATCTATGTGTGTATGTGTCTACATGTGTGCATATAAAAAATCATAAATATTAATAAGTATTACAATATTAAACCATTAAATTAGTAAGAGATCTCCAAGGTGCACACGCCTTTATGACCGATGTTAATAGGTATAAGTGGGTGAAAATATAGATAATCATTCGTAATTATCTTGTACATGAATATCTATATATTTACCAACTTATAACTATTAATATCATTCATAAAGTCGTGTGCACATTCAGGATCAAGTACTTGTTTCACAGTTTAACAATGTAATGACTGTACTTTTCACCAACTTATGATGGGTTTATGTTTATATATGTATATTTATATACATGAATGATTTGTGGTATATATGTACGTGTATATGTGTATGTATACGTGTTTGTGAGTATTTATATGTGAATGTAGATCATAAACATTATAGTTTTAAACCATTAAACGCGTAATGGATCCTGTATGTTCATACATTTATATTCTTAGCTATTTATTTCTGTAGCTATTATGTAGCTATGGTAGCTACAGAGAATTCTGTAGCTATTCCGTAGCGATTTAGTAGCTAATCAGTAGCTAAAATTGTAACGACCGAAAAACACAACCAATTTTAAATTTTTCCAAAAATATCTCAATTCCAATAATTCTTTACAAAAAGGTTTTCAATACAAAATATTTATCGTATTCCCAGAATCATAACACCACAAAATTATGAGTAGCAGTACGATCACGCCTTCGCCTTGCCACGATCTCCTGAAGAACCTGAAAAACATGAAACCACAACTGTAAGCCCAAAAGCTTAGTGAGATACCCCCAAAATACCAACCACAAATACCATACACTCATAACATGCCATAACATATCCGATCATAGAACAGCCAAGCTCTCCGGGTCTACTGTGTGACTAGTCCGCCGCACCGGCCAACAGTCCACCTGGTCCACCCTATGAGCCCGTCCACATACATCGAGTCTGCAGTGTGATTGGTCCGCTCGTTCCCGGGCCTTCAATCCACATGGTCCACTCTCTGAGTCTACAGTATGACCGGTCCACCCGCACCGGGCCTTCAGTCTGTCTGGTCCACTCTCCGAGCCTTCGGCACGTCTGGTCTGCCCCTATCGGGACCTACAGCCTATCCGGACCGCTCGCTGGGCCTACGGGACAACCGGTCCGCCCTGGGTATCTTGGCCTACTGCACACAGCAGGACCCGCCTCAACCCAACTCCAGTCCAAACATCCATGTGCACATATACATACAATCATCTAACAATTCACAGTCAATAAGCAGGTCAACAGATCACATAACATACCACCATCCTAACCAGGATATCGACCTAACAGGTCACTAACATAGCATCTCCCTATCTCTCAGGATACCGATCTCAATCAGGTCTCTAGCATATATCATCCTAACTCACAGGATGCAAACATGTCAAAGCAGTAACATAATAACAACCACCCGGATCTCAATCCGATAGGGGCCGGCCTTGGTGCCTTAGACCCCGCTGATATAGTGAGGATAACTCACCTTGAAGCTGCCGACTGAACAGATAATCCAAGCTACTCCGATCACTGATACGATCTCCCCCACTGGTCAACCACCAATGCGCTGAACTCAAAACGATAAACAATAATTACCAAAATGCCCCTGGACACCATTGGTCAACCCTTGGACAAAGACAAGGTCAAAGGCAACTCCTGACTGACCCTACTCGCCGAGTCAACCCTATGACTCGCCGAGTTCCCATACTCAGACTTCACTCCATCTGCGACCTAACTCGCCGAGTCACCCTGAGACTCGCCGAGTCCAACAACTCAGAGTCCACTCGCACACAACTCACCGAGTCATCCCTTGACTCACTGATTCTCGACTCAACCAGAGAATATCGGAACTCTTCGACAAGACTCGCCGAGTCCAAGGCTATCATCAACCTACTTGCCGAGTTGTTCATACAACTCGCCGAGTTCAAGGCTATCTTCATCCGACTCGCCGAGTTGTTCTTCCAACTCGTCGAGTCCCAGCTCATCTTCAAGCAACTCGCCGAGTTCACCCATGTGACTCACCGAGTACCACCGATCTGAATCCTTTCAGAAGCATTCCAGGCCATGCAAATGATCCAAAACCTAGATCTAGCCTTATACAACTCATCCATCACGTAAAGTGGCAAACTTTACGTGAATCCCAAGAGATCTAGGCCTTAATCACTTATAACTAGGGTTTGGGACTTGCAAGCTTCACTAAACACTCCAACACAGGGACTTTCATGCTCTTTGATTCTCCTCCCTTCCAGATCTGAGGTAGCAACCTCAGATCTACCCTCTAGACTTCCATTTACACCCTTAGACAAGATCCCACAAACCCCCAAATTGAAGAAACAATATACAATCAGACCAAGAACAAGATATTACCTCCAATGGACGCCCCCAACTGCAATGAAGTTGATTCCAAGCAAAGCCCCTTGCCCCAAGCCTTCAATTCCCACCAAATTCCTTCAATAAACTTCTCCAATGCTCCAATCCACTCAACAATGGAGCTCCTCTGCGATTTAGGGTTTCTGAAACTCAAGAGGGAAATAAAGAGGCTGGGGAAGGAACATAATGTTCCTTATATAGGGCTCAGCCCCGAGAATTAGGGTTTTCTCCACCCAGCGCCTACTCGCCGAGTCCATCTCATCGACTCGCCGAGTCGGCTACTTAACACGCGACCAAATTCACGACGGTACTCGCTGAGTCCATCCATGGACTCGCCGAGTCACTCTTCCTCAAATAACACTTTTAGCCCTTCTACTCTACTCTTGCTATTTTGGGATGTTACAATTCTCCCCAACTTATATTAGGCTTCGCCCTTGAAGCCTATAGCAGCTCAACTCCAAGATACTCCCGCAACGCACCACCTGGCCCCAACCAGACCAGGTCCCACAAGGCATACCCAAACGAAACTCGAACACACTTTCCTTTCCTCACGGTGTCCTGACCACCGTCTCAAATAGGGCACCGGATTCACCCTCTAATAACTTCACTTAACCCCTGAGAATTACCCATACTGAAACACTGCTCCAAATCACAACCATCACTCGACTCATAAAGGCTAGAAAACCATGAACCATCGGATCCCCGATCCGAATCCCACTCTGTCCATTCCGTGACGACGGAAAACCCATTCTCTATCTCAGAGCACTCCCACGAGTCCTCCTCTTACAAACGCATACAGATGCTGAACTAGCTCCAGCATCCTCAGGTTTGGAGAACCCGACACATTGATGACACCCTCAAACATCCCCCAGGATGAACCACTAATACATACCCAATGCCCTGATCAGAATCACACTGAGAGTCCAAAACTCTCTCCCTGCATCCTTTCCAAGCCCCTGGCCTCTACACCTGCGGAATTCCTTCCGCAACCTCAGCAGACATCCCAAACCGAATGAGCTCCTACTTCACTGCCGCGAGCACGATGCTCAAAATCATACTCGAAATACTCTAATCATAACTCTACTCTGCAGCTTTCACTTTCGCGAACTTGCACTCCCCTTCGGAGTTACACACCTTTCTCTCTTCCTTTTCCAAGGAATCCACTTGGCCACATTGCCACTCCAACACGTGCCACGGTGCTCGCCCAATGCGACACCACCCTTTTTGCGTAACCGCGATTCACATACTCTGGCTCTCATTGCAGGGGCTCTCAAGCCCATGCATTCTCTCAACTCATCAAAATCACTACCCGGGGCCAGACCTTCCAATGCAATCACACTGCAACATACACAATCAGCAATCTCAAACTGTTCCAACAATACCCGCAGAGTCTTCAGCACGACTGGACCGCCTCATCAGGCCTTCAGTCCATCTGGACCACTCTCTCAGAACCTTCAGCCAATCTGGACCACTCTCAGAGCCTTCAGTTTGGCCGGACCATTCTCCGAGCCTTCGGTCTGACTGGTACGCCTTCCGGCCTTCAGTCTATCCGGACCGCTCACTATCAACCAACATTCCATGCTATCCCCCTCGGGATTCATCCCATGCATACCGTTCTAGCCCTCTAGGGGTTCCGAACTCTAACTCCATCGACATACTCGATCCCAGCCAGCTTCCAGGCCTCCATAACCAATGCCCTAGGTCTGTATCCCGCCCCGCATGCCCGACACTCGCTCCTATCAGCCTATACTCTAGGCTGACAGAACACTGCTGAATCCCAACAACTAAGCACCCTCAAATACTCATCGATCTCCCGGAGAATTCTCCAATTCTCCCCCACTATAGCACTGACTAACAACTGCCAGCCGCCATCAACGACCTTCCAAAACAACCCTGCACCAAGAGACCAGTTACACACGGGCCGCTTCCACAAGCATAAACAACCCTTAGCAAAACACATCTCCTCACTGATCAATCCGCTCAAGAAGAATCCGATCTCCAATTATCCCTTCCACGAACGAAGATGCTACCTGACGTAAAACCCAATGCCGCATCTCCACTAATAACCTTTACGAACGATAACCAAAGAAAGCACCAAAACACTAACCCTAATCATATCAAACCCTCAGGGTGCAACGTATACCAAGACGAAAACCCGAAACACAAATCCATAACCCAAACCACAACTCGCAAAACGAAGAATATCACAACGAAAACCAAACAATTACCGGCTCATGAACATTACACCACAATAATCACAAGATAACAAGACATCAAGAAAGAAACATACCCGCGGCTGTCTCTAGCACTGCCCTGACCTCCTCTGCAACAAGCTGAAAAACACGACCCTGAGCCCTTGGGGGCTCCGCTCCACCCTGACCTCCACCTGTGATCCTCAAAGTGGCCGGTGCTGGAGCCTGCACCGATCCAGCAGCAAACTGTGGACAGTTGGCCCTCAAATGTCCAACCTGATGACAATGATAGCAGATCCTCAAATCCCGAACTGGCGCTGACTGCCGACAATCCCTCGCATAGTGCCCATCCCTTCCGCACTTGCGGCATGCACCACCGGTCCTACAAACCCCGGTGTGACCCTTCCCACACTTCCCACACGTGTGGCTGCTCAAATCCCCCACTTTAACATCAACGGTCTTGGACCGTTTCGGCGCCGACTGCGACTGCACCGGAGCCTGCCTCAACTCACGCATCTGCAACTCAATCTCTAACTCACGCCGCCTAGCGGCCTCCTGCAACTCCAACAAGGTCTCGCACCTCTGCGCAGACACAAACTGCCTGATGTCCCTCTTGAGCATGCTCAAATATCGAGACATCTGAGTCTGCTCTGAAGCGAACTCTGGGCAAAACATCGCCCTCTCAGTGAACATCCTGGTGATCTCAGTCACCGACTCCGAGTCCTGCTTCAGCTCAAGGAACTCCTGAGCCAATCTCTCCCTCTCAACCTGCGGAACATAACGAGTACTGAACATTTCTCTGAACTGATCCCATGAAACCGCAGCCCTCTGCGCCTCCGAAAATGACCCCGTGGTCAATCTCCACCAATCCTTCGCCCCGAGCCTCAACAGGTTCAGAGCACACCTCACCCTATGATCAGCAGGGCACGAACACGTGAAGAAACATCCCTCCACGTCAGACAACCACCTCATAGAAACAATCGGGTCCTGAACTCCGTCGAATGTGGGAGGCTTCGTCCTATCGAAGTCCCGATACTGGAAACCCCGACTAGCTCCTCCCCCTGCCGCTGCTACAGCTGCTGTAGCCGCCGCGGTAGCCGTCTCGGTGAGAGCCGCATAACGCTCATCAAAATACTCAACCATGGCGGTCTTAATCGACCCAAACAGCTCTGGCAACTCAGCCCGGAACAACTCCGCAATCTCCTCACGCAGGATCTCACGAATCCTCGCGTCCAACTCGCTCGTGCTCATCTGACCGACAACCTCGAGCGGCACCGATTCGTCCGGAACCCTCTCTCCAGCTCCCGATCCTGACCCGGATCCACTCTCATCATGCCTCGGAATCTCCATACTGAAAAGAAACACCACACAACATCTCAGACTCTTCCCACACCCTGGGATCCAACTCTCTCTCAACCCACCCTAGAGATCATGGTTTCCCTGATACGCGTATGGGTCCTGTGCTTTCAGTAGTACGGGCCCATACTACCTTCCACACCTACCCACATTTGTATGAAGTACTACCACAATACCCTAGAGAACAAGCATAACAATAATCAACCCTCACCACTATAGAAACACTGAGAATCTCCCATAAGGGACCCTAGGCTACAGGCATCACAAATCAGGCAACATATCATGAAATCCTGAAGATCCCTAGCCTAACACTAGCATGCTGTTCTATCAAAGCTCAAAACAAATAACATGCATGGTATTTTGGGGTTACTTACTGGCTCCGGCTGATCGTACCTCCGCGTCCTCCTTTACTCATTTTTGAAAACCATTTTTAAATACTCTTTCGAAAACTCTCCTCGATTTGAGACTGGAGTCACACAAGTGTTTCTCCAATTCACTCAAACCAAGGCTCTGATACCAACTTGTAACGACCGAAAAACACAACCAATTTTAAATTTTTCCAAAAACATCTCAGTTCCAATAATTCTTTACAAAAAGGTTTTCAATACAAAATATTTATCGTATTCCCAGAATCATAACACCACAAAATTATGAGGAGCGGTACGATCACGCCTTCGCCTTGCCACGATCTCCTGAAGAACCTGAAAAACATGAAACCACAACTGTAATCCCGAAAGCTTAGTGAGATACCCCCAAAATACCAACCACAAATACCATACACTCATAACATGCCATAACATATCCGATCATAGAACAGCCAAGCTCTCCGGGTCTACTGTGTGACTGGTCCGCCGCACCGACCAACAGTCCACCTGGTCCACCCTATGTGCCCGTCCACATACATCGAGTCTACAGTGTGATTGGTCCGCCCGTTCCCGGACCTTCAATCCACATGGTCCACTCTTTGAGTCTACAGTATGACCGGTCCGCCCGCACCGGGCCTTCAGTCTGTCTGGTCCACTCTCCGAGCCTTCGGCACGTCTGGTCCGCCCCTATCGGGACCTACAGCCTATCCGGACCGCTCGCTGGGCCTACGGGACAACCGGTCCGCCCTGGGTATCTTGGCCTACTGCACACAGCAGGACCCGCCTTAACCCAACTCCAGTCCAAACATCCATGTGCACATATACATACAATCAGCTAACAATTCACAGTCAATAAGCAGGTCAACAGATCACATAACATACCACCATCCTAACCAGGATATCGACCTAACAGGTCACTAACATAGCATCTCCCTATCTCTCAGGATACCGATCTTAATCAGGTCTCTAGCATATATCATCCTAACTCACAGGATGCAAACATGTCAAAGCAGTAACATAATAACAACCACCCGGATCTCAATCCGATAGGGGCCGACCTTGGTGCCTTAGACCCCGCTGATATAGTGAGGATAACTCACCTTGAAGCTGCCGACTGAACAGATAATCCAAGCTACTCCGATCACTGATACGATCTCCCCCACTGGTCAACCACCAATGCGCTGAACTCAAAACGATAAACAATAATTACCAAAATGCCCCTGGACACCATTGGTCAACCCTTGGACAAAGACAAGGTCAAAGGCAACTCCTGACTGACCCTACTCGCCGAGTCAACCCTATGACTCGCCGAGTTCCCATACTCAGACTTCACTCCATCTGCGACCTAACTCGCCGAGTCACCCCGAGACTCGCCGAGTCCAACAACTCAGAGTCCACTCGCACACAACTCACCGAGTCATCCCTTGACTCACTGATTCTCGACTCAACCAGAGAATATCGGAACTCTTCGACAAGACTCGCCGAGTCCAAGAACAGACTCGCCGAGTCCAAGGCTATCATCAACCTACTTGCCGAGTTGTTCATACAACTCGCCGAGTTCAAGGCTATCTTCATCCGACTCGCCGAGTTGTTCTTCCAACTCGTCGAGTCCCAGCTCATCTTCAAGCAACTCGCCGAGTTCACCCATGTGACTCACCGAGTACCACCGATCTGAATCCTTTCAGAAGCATTCCAGGCCATGCAAATGATCCAAAACCTAGATCTAGCCTTATACAACTCATCCATCACGTAAAGTGGCAAACTTTACGTGAATCCCAAGAGATCTAGGCCTTAATCACTTATAACTAGGGTTTGGGACTTGCAAGCTTCACTAAACACTCCAACACAGGGACTTTCATGCTCTTTGATTCTCCTCCCTTCCAGATCTGAGGTAGCAACCTCAGATCTACCCTCTAGACTTCCATTTACACCCTTAGACAAGATCCCACAAACCCCCAAATTGAATAAAAAATATACAATCAGACCAAGAACGAGATATTACCTCCAATGGACGCCCCCAACTGCAATGAAGTTGATTCCAATCAAAGCCCCTTGCCCCAAGCCTTCAATTCCCACCAAATTCCTTCAATAAACTTCTCCAATGCTCCAATCCACTCAACAATGGAGCTCCTCTGCGATTTAGGGTTTCTGAAACTCAAGAGGGAAGTAAAGAGGCTGGGGAAGGAACATAATGTTCCTTATATAGGGCTCAGCCCCGAGAATTAGGGTTTTCTCCACCCAGCGCCTACTCGCCGAGTCCATCTCATCGACTCGTCGAGTCGGCTACTTAACACGCGACCAAATTCACGACGGTACTCGCCGAGTCCATCCATGGACTCGCCGAGTCACTCTTCCTCAAATAACACTTTTAGCCCTTCCACTCTACTCTTGCTATTTCGGGATGTTACAATAATTTAGCCATGGGCCATTATGCTACATACATTTTTCCGTAGCAATTCCGTAGCTATCCACTTATAGCTATGGAATAGCTACAGATTGTGTTGTAGCTATTGAATCAGTTTTCTAGTAGTGAAACACTACCAACACGTATGCGACTTTTCCGCATCACCAAAATAAAGAAAAAAAGAACTCATACAAATCTACGAAACCAAATCTATTCTTAACAGGAACCGGATAGCTACCATGCAAAAAGTATGCTCCGACATAGATATATCTCCTAACGTAATTTCTAGACCTATTGAAAGAAAACCCAAAGCATACACACATAATCGTGAAAAAGGTATACAACACCAAGGCTACATACACCAAGATTATAGAGAGATGCCCTAACAACGAGGTTTGAGGCAACCGAGATTCTATCCAAGAACACCCGCTACCAAAACAATATACTTTTAGTGGCACCCAATGCATCCAACGGAAAGATGTAGAATCATCATCTTCTACACATTCAACGTTGGTTATAAGACTTCTAAAAGAGCAAACTGAGAATTCACCCTTTGAGCCACCTAACCACTTCTATCTGTCTCTTGAATCAGAAAAACTGAAAATCGAAGCCCTATGTTTTAGTTCTACCAGTGCAGGCCAAACTCGACTGCCTAGACAACTCCCATGTACTAACAAATCAAATCTAAATTTGATCGACCAGAACATCTGCTAGCCATTCTTTTTTTGACTCTCTCATATATAAACACCTCTTTCAAAGGCATGTAAGACAACTATTTATCCTTCCAAAAACAAGTTTGATCACCCATCCCCATAACTCTTTTGATTCAAACATTAAAAGATACTTCAAACTCCAAAAGATCACCACTTGTTTGGGTGATGTGTATCCAAACGCCTTTCAGAGTTATTTTTTTTCATTGGTGTAATATCAATTAATGAAAGCTTATGAAAAGCAATGATAGCATGCTTCAAAAGAGAACGCATATTCATTGTTAACCTTAACGTCTAGTTTGCTAATAATGTAGTGTTTAGTGGTTTAAGCTCACCGACAATGATGTCCAATGGTTGGATTAAATGAATGGTTACAAATTACAATCAACAAGAACATAAAGAAATCTAAAAGCTAACTCTAAATGGAATTTTAAATGATAATTAAAAACTGTCTAACAAAAAAAATGAAGTACGTATAAGGACGAGAAGATAAGTTTTCTTCCTTAACCCTAGGATAACATAATTTTTTAGGTCAGGTTTGAGGCCCTAAACGATCCCGAATCGCTGAAAAATACCTCATGGTAAGGCAAAGTGATGACTTTTTTAATTGACCTATTTTACATGTCATGTGCCAATTTCTTCCAATTCCAAGTTATCTAATCACTTCATTCCTATTGGTTAATGTCATCACACTTTCATTCATATTGGTGCTTACAGCATCAAAACATGCATTAACACTTATACCATGATTTTTTGGCTTTAATAGTTTTTTTCCCTTGCTACATAACATATTTTATGGTTACCGTCCTTATTCCCCCACAAAAATCTCTTTCTCACTCCTTCAAGTACAAAAATAATATTTGAGAAACCATGAGCATAAAGAAAATAATAAAGTGGTAAACTATAGAATATCAATTTAACAAGTGTAAGTCTCTCTCTAAAAGAAAGATTTTTCGTTTTCTAACTACTTAACTTGCACTTGCATTTTTCAATAATTGCCTAGAAATTCATGGTAATTTTTATGTAGGCTTCTATTGGTAAACCAAGATATGTAAACGGAAATAAAGAATGTTCACATCTAATAAGACTCGCAAAATTCACCAAATTTCTTAATTCCACCCACTCCACAAAATTTTCTTTTATTGAGACTGATTTTGCGACCGAAAGTAATGTAAAATCATCTAGATAAATGATTAAAATTAGGGAAGTTCACCATGCACCACTCACTAGCGAACATAACATCGTCTGCATACATAAGAAGTGAAAGCAAAGGGGCATTATTAAGAAGGGTTATGTCTCTAGATAGATGAACATTATAAGCTACCTTCATTGTCATATTTAAACCTTCGATAACTATTATGAAGAAAAAGGGTGAAAAAGGTTCACCTTGCCTAACCCCTCTACCAATAGCAAATTCCTTCATAGGTGCCCCATGAGTAAAATAGATATATGTATCGATGATATATAGACACCTAAAAATCCAATCTAATGCCAAAATTCATTTGCTCCATTGTTAAACCCAAAAACTTCTAATTCAATAAGTAAAATGTCTTGTCAGAGTCCACCTTAAATAAAAAAGTTCTTGTATCCGTTAATTATCAATGAACCATGAAATACGCTTTTTCCTTATATATGTGAATTATTCTTTGTCAATGACATTCTTAATCACTTTTGTTAGACGATTAGCAAGTATCATTGAAAGAACTTTGTGCATACACCCTCTTAAATTAATCGGCCTATAATCCTTTAAAGTGAGCGGATCACCTGTTTTCGAAATTAACAAAATAATATATGTATTACTGCCCCTCACGATATTTTCGGTCACTTTAGCTTTTTCACAAAATAGAGAAAGTCAAATTTGATTACCTTTTATAATTGTTTTAGGAACTTGAAGGTGAAGACATTTGGCTCTAAAGCCTTGTTGTTTCCACAACAACATGCTACTTCCTTTATTTCCTCTATAGTGAACTGTCCCTCAAGTAGGTTATTGGTTTTGCTAGAAATTTTCTCAAAATATGTGCAGACAAGAGTTGGTTTAACTACAACATGTTTAACTGCTTTTTGAGAGAAGGATGAAAATACTTGAGCTTTAATCAGAATCAGATACATGAATCATACATCCCTAATTGATACATCGTTAATCTGATTCCTTTTTAATTTACCTTTAGATAGACCATGGAAACATTTGGTATTTTCTTCTCCATCTATATCCCACTTTACTCAAGATTTTCTTTGAATATCATTCTAATTATACGATTCATCCAATTTCTTCTATTAAATCTTTTTAGGGATGTTAATGGTCTGATCTCTATTTGCAACTCTAATTCTTCAATTTGTTTGGAAAGCACCTAAAATTGTTCTTATTCCTAACAATTTATATAACATCTAGTTTCAAGGTGTTTCTTATTTCAAAATAGCTGACAGTTAGTTGATCAAGAAAGGGTCTCTGGTTTCAAGGGATGAAGATTGGACCTTAAATAAATGGGGTTCTTGGGCTAAGAGTATAAGTTGATGGGTAAAATGTTGATTTTTAGGCTAGAAAGTAACTTGGTCCATTGTTGAATTGGCAACCTCGACCCTTTGAGATCATCCCTTAACCCAAACCTTGGAGATCATCCCTTAACCTAACCCTAGCCTCCGCGGCATGAAAGTTGGGCAGCTCAACCCACTTTGTTTTTAGGGTTTGACAGCATACTTAAAAGATTTTACCTCCATATTTTTAGGTTGTTTGGAAGCCTCCACCCTTTGAGATTATCACTTACCCTAACCTTAGCCTCCATGGTTGATTTTGAGCCTTTTCTTCCATTTTATGAAGCTTGAAGATGGTGAAGTTGTTATTTGGTGCATGAAGGTGTTGTCCAAGTTCATATCCATCAAGTTTTCCCCATCTCTAGACCTTGGTAAGCATACAACTTTCACTTTATGTTTTTATCTCATAAATCTAAGTTTTTAATGAACTTATGATCCTTTTTGGCCCCAAATCTTTATGCACTTGGAGTTTGTTGAACTTTATTGCTCCTTAATGTTGTATTATTCTTTTTTACCTTTCATGTTGGGGGAAAAGGACCATGCATGGGTTCTTTTGAGTCCATGCTGAAATTTTGACCTTTTGGAGAGATCATTGGACTTGCGGTCTGAGATCTTACTTGATTTATTCATGGGAACGTATAAATTTGGAAACACTATCGATTAATACCATTGTATGATTCAAATATGAGGTTTGGAGGTCCTAGACTTAATGGATTAGGTCCTTAAAGTTGAAGGTGATTAAGTCAGAAACCACAACGCAACCATATGTAAGCCACAACTCAATTTCATAGAATTCCTGACTATTTTTTCCTTTAGTAGTTTGCGACTTATTTAGTAAACTTAAAGTACTAATTAATAATCATTGGCAACTTAACGTAAGTTAATATTGGAATCAAAGGATTAAGACATTAATGGGTTAAGTAGGAACACTTAACCCTAATCGTCATTTCATGTGAAAACCCTAATTTCGCTTGGGCTTTGAGTTGGGCCTTTCTATTGGGCTTTGGTGATTGGACTATTGATGGGATATCTAAGAACAAGTAAATAGACAAAAATAATTGGATGGGCTTTAAGATAAGGCCCATGCGAAGGAATTGAGCCCAATTTGGAAAATTGGGCCATAGATGGGCCATAACTAGGGCTTGATGATTATGTGATATTGGGCCTTGGGAATATCAAGAGTTTGGACTAGAATAATTAGATGGGCCTTAATGAAAGACCATGTAGAGGTCTGGGCCAAATTTGGAAATTTGGGCTATATGTTGGGCTTTGGCCCATTACTTGACTTTTAGGCCTTTAGAGTGTGAATTTGACCTTGGGCTTGGAACCCAATTATTAATTGGGTATTGTTTGATGTTGGCAGTTCGGGAATCTGTCAACTAGTAGTTGGAGTTTTATCCACGGTACTTCAGTAGTGCCAGGTAAGTTGTCCTCACTATACTAACAGGGTCGAAGGCACCAATGCCGACCCTTTTTGGATTGGTATCTGGGTTCATTGCACGCTATGCTTTATGATATGTATCTTGGTTATATGATGGTTGCTATACTAGTGATTGGTTAGATCAGTATCCTGGTTATAGGATGGTTGCTATGTTAGAGATCGGTTAGATCAGTATCGTGGTTATAAGATGATTACTATGTTAGTGATTTGTAGATATGTATGTTATTTGTGCTTGTTGGTTGTCATCCATGGAGTGCCCTTAAGGATTGTCGGTGGTCACATAGGATAACCTGAGAACTCTTGGTCTAGGCTCTCTTGCCTGTTCCTTGTTTGGTTGTAGCTCTATAGTAGGACCATCTGTTCGGATGGTTATCTCACCTATGGTTCCTTATGGTTACGCATTCTATGGGGATTAGCTAGTAGCAAGACTATATGTGGTTTGAGGATTGGTAGGCAGTAGTGAGTTGTATGATTGTTGTTGCATGTATTATGTGCCTACTTGATCATCATTGTTTGTATGTCGACATATTGTGTTTGGGTGGGTTGAGGCGGTCCTGCTTTGTGCTGAAGGCCAACAGAATTAGGGCGGACTGGATAGATTGCAGGCCTTAGGGGAATATCATTCAGGCCAAAGGCCCGAAGAATGGTCGAAACATGCTAAAGGTCCGGGTGGGCGGACGAGACATGCTGAAGGTTCTGAAAGTGGGCCAGTGAGACTGCAGGCCGGTAGGGGCAATTCAGTCTTACTGTAGACTCTATATATGTGTTGTTTGCTTATATGTTATATGACATGTTTATATCTGTATGGCGTTGGTATTTTGGGGGTAACTTACTAAGCCTCCAAGCTTACATTTATCAATTATTGTTTCAGGTATTTCTGATGATCGCGGGAAGGCGAAGGCGTGATCGTGCACCTCCTTATGTTTTACTATTGATTATGGGAAACTCTGATATTAAACTATTTTGAAAAAAATATTTGTAATAATTATCGGTTTTTGAATATCTTAAAAAGTTTTAAATTGGCATGATTTTTATGGTTGTTACAAGTTGGTATCAGAGCCCTGGTTTTAGTGAATTTGATAAACACTTGTGTGAATCCAATCTCAATCTAGGATTTGAGAGTTTTTACAAAATGTTTTTGTAAAGAAATTATGATAAAAGAGTTGGGTTAAGGGCATGGGCTCGATCTCTTGTCATGTTCTTGTTTGGTTGTTGGCTTGGGGTCGGGAACATGGACCTTGACTTAACTTTGATAGTTAAGGAGGATGCAAGTGTACGATCAGCTTGAGCTCGCAGATAGACCCCAAAATACCTTATGGATTATTTGATTTTGTGATATATTAGAACAACATGCTAGTGCTAGGCTAGGGATCTTCAGGAGTTGCCTGATAGAATTTCCTGATTACTTGATGCCTGATAGTCTAGGGTTTTCCTTATATGAAATTGACATCATTACTGTAGTTGCTTAGTGTATGCATCATTGTCATGCATAATTAAGATCTTATAGCCTGAGAATGTTTGGTTTGGCCTTATTTTTTATTCTTGTTTGATGAAGGGCTTAGGGTAGGATCAGGTATTTGAAAGTCTATAGGGTCCAACGTTATGTATGGTTAGCATACACGAGTGTTGCATGGTTGGTTGAAGTGTAAAAATCTGTCCCCAAACTTATAGTTACATGTTTTAGGAAATCTTAGAACAAAAAACGAAATTATATATTAGTCTTTCGCCAAAAATACCCTCAAAAGGAAGTAAATTGCCTATCGTAAAATAACAATGTACTTTACTATCATTACCAATTTGTTCAATGTACTTACATTTACCTATAATAGCAACACGTGTATATCCTTTTTTACCCTTACTAAAATATATTAATTTTATGGAGAATTTCATTTATATCTTTGGAAATTAAATATTACTTCTATGTGTTTGTAAATTTGGAAGTTACACATATATCATTCTAATACCGTAAAACTCACATGTATATCCAAATTCACAATTTAATTGTATTTAATCTAACTAGGTATGCAACCCATGTATCACATGAGTTTATTTAAAAGAAAAAACTGAATATAAAATTTTAAACATTTGAGAAGTTTAAATTTCTAAAAAATATGAGAAAAATATTGAATTATAAAAATTGTAGTGTTTTTTTTACTCTAATTTAAATAAATAATTTAGATAAATAAATAAAGGAAATTAATGAACCTTTATTTTAGTAATTTTGAAATTAAAAGGTAAGTTCATTAAGGAAATTGTTATGCATTTATTATTGTATTTAAATACTGTTGAATTTAATAAAATAAAAAAAACCATAAAATGCATATGGAATAAAAATTAATTCAAAATAACTACAAAATGACATTTAGCAAATTGAATGAGAGTGTGACAAGTGACAAAAAAAACCTTCATTTATTAGAGTAGATTTAAATACTATGGAATTTAATAAAATAGAAAAAACCATAAAATGACATGTGGAATAAAAATTAATTTAAAATAACCACAAAATGACATTTGACAAATTAAATGAGAGTGTGACAAGTGGCAAAAATACTTTCATTTATTAGAGTAGATTACCTATAATAGCAACACACACACACAGACACACACACACACACATATATATATATATATATATATATATATATATATATATATATATATATCTTTTTTTACCCTTAGTAAAAGATATTAATTTTATGGAGAATTTCATTTATATCTTTGGAATTAAATATTACTTCTATGTGTTTGTAAATTTGGAAGTTACACATATATCATTCTAAAACCGTAAAACTCGCATGTATATCCAAATTCACAATTTAATTGTATTTAATCTAACTAGGTATGAAACCCATGTATCACATGAGTTTATTTAAAAAAAAAAAAACTAAATATAAAATTTTAAACATTTGAGAAGTTTGAATTTCTAAAAAATATGAGAAAAATATTGAATTATAAAAATTAAAGTGTTTTTTACTCTAATTTAAACAAATAATTTAGATAAATAAATAAAAGAAATTAATGAACCTTTATTTTAGTAATTTTGAAATTAAAAATGTAAGTTCATTAAGGAAATTGATATGCATTTATTATTGTATTTAAATACTGTGGAATTTAATAAAATAGAAAAAACCATAAAATGACATGTGGAATAAAAATTAATTAAAAATAACCACAAAATGACATTTGGCGAATTCAATGAGAGTGTGATAAGTGGCAAAAAAACCTTAATTTATTAGAGTAGGTTTAAATACTGTGGAATTTAATAAAATAGAAAAAACCATAAAATGATATGTGGAATACAAATTAATTTAAAATAACCACAAAATGACATTTAACAAATTGAATGAGAATGTGACAAGTGGCAAAAAAAACCTTCATTTATTAGAGTAAGATTGATTGATTGATTGATTGAATTGAATATTAAAAACGTATTTGGAAATCAAATTTTATGTGATTATAGTAAAATACCCTTTTTAAATAAAAATAAACATTCAACCAATTTAATAGCAGCCGCTAACCAAATCTCAAACAACCAAACTTATTATGTACGACATATATGGGCGTGTTTGGCACAGAGCTTTTGGAAGCATTTGAGAGATTTTAGCTTTTAGCTTTTGACAAAACGCTCTAGTTTAAACAAAAAGCTTCGTTTGGCAGTACGAGCGTTTAACTTTTAGTTTTAACAAAACGCTCTGACTCTAAAAGCTACTTCATGTAGCTTTTAACAAAACGCTCCAGAGCTTTTGAAATCAATTTCCATAATTACTCTTAAAAACATATTTATATATTTTTTTATTTTTAATTAATTGTCCTTTTATATAATTTTATATATTTTAAAAGTTTCCAGCTACTTTTACCAAACATTCATATAACAAATAAATGTTACAGCTTCCCGCTACCAACTACCAGCTACACGCTATAAGCTAACCGTTACCCGCTTCCAGCTAACAACTACTTTTGCCAAACACGCTCATAGTTAGATACGAAAAGTGAAAAACAAAATTCTTTTGAAAAGAGATGAAATCGCTTAGCGTTAAACAATGCTTGGATTCATCGAATGTCACTCGTGCCAATTAATGTCAAGTAAATATCATAACCCAATCTTATACCACTATGAGGATCTTATATGCTCTACAGACTTTGCTTTTTATGTTATTTTATGTTATTTTCTCAATTTTACACCATAATTTAATAGGTATATCCTTGTAAATTTTGAAATTATATATGTCTCCTTCTAAAACCGCGCGTAGAACTCATATTATATCCAAATTCACAATTTAATTAGATTTAAACTAATTAAATATTAAAAAACTTATTTAGAAATCAAAATTCTAAGTGATTGTACTAAGAGATCCTTTTTAAATAAAATAATTTTAAAATTTGTAAGGATATGAAAGAAATATTTAAAGTTTGCAAGGATATAAATCAAATTTTCATTTAATTTTAGTTAGCTAATTTGGATTTCATTTTATATGAGGATACTCTTAGTCCAAACGCCATAAAAAAACAATATAAAAAATGTGGATTGAACCAAACGAGATGGACATTTATGTATTTTACTCTTGTTTCGATAGAAATACTCATACTCATCAACAATAAAGCATAAAGGATTTGAAGAATAGTCATTGGCATAAAAATAATTAATTTTGGCGGAAAATGTTAATGAAGAAAATTTTGGTGGCAGTTGGAGAAATATACGGCAAATTGGAAATATATCCCAAAATCTGGATCAAAGAGTTTGTTGCTCACAGTCAAAAACCCTAAAGCAACACATGAACAAATGGGCGTGAAAGGGCAGCAGTAAGGTGTGAATTCGCAGAGGAAACACTTTCGAGTTTTCTTCCACGATCGAGGTATGCATTCATCCTCAAACTTAGAATAAATCAACGAGTATGTACGTGTCCTAATACCACCAAAATACTCAGTATCTTATAAGTTTCAAATTTTCAAGTTTTGGTATTATAAAGTAAGGTTGAATCTTGATTTTGGGTGCATATTATATCAATTAGTTGTAATTAATAGTTTCTTAGTTAAAATAATACATTTAGGAATTGTTTAATTACTTCAAACCGAAATGAAAACGCTGGAAATCAAGCTTCACATTTTCTTGTTATGGCTGTTGTTCTCCCATGGTATGATTATGTTTCATCATATTGTGTTTTGCTTCTTTGTTTAGACGTTCTTTGTTACTGTAGCTGAGTTTTAGCTTACACAATCTGAAGTTACTTGTATAAAAAGCTACTTTTTTAGTGCTTAAACCAATTGTTCTTTGATAAATAATCACTCGGCTCTTTGGACCAACAAAATAAAATTATAATCTTATATACAAATTGTTTTTTACCAAACACCCAAATATTTATGTTTCTTTTTCATGTGTAGCAATTTCTAAGACAAGGAGTATGACTAGAAACGAGAATCAAGATTCATCTAGCAAGAATACATTCAAGACTTTTGACAATGATAGTCTGGCAACTTGGTCAGATCTTCACCATGATATACTCTTTTTAGTCATGATGCAACTCGGAGTTCTTGATTTTACTCCATTCAGTGGAGTTTGCAAATGGTGGAGGTCATTAGCAATTTCTAACAAGAGCAAGTTTATGGAGACTAGACCACTCACGTTCATATCTATCCCTACCGAACCTAAAGAGGAAGACTACAGCTACTACTTAGAGGACATTGAAGAAAGAAGCTTAACTTCCATCCTTCCTCATTCTGGTGGGAGGAAATGTGTTGGTTTTACTTGTGATCACTTGATCTTGTTTGGAAGTAAAACTAACGATTTATGGCTTATTGATCCTATCACAAGGCATGGAATTCATTTCCCTGATATCCCTTCTTCAGTAAGTGTTGATCCAAAAAGAATCAAGGATTTCCTTGTCTTTTCACCTTCAATGTTTGGGTGGGTGTTTGTTATGACGGATGGATCCACGGATATATGGTTTTCTATATCGGGTCACGGAGCATGGCGTCATGTCTCATCAACTTTTCCTATTCTTGATTTACATGTTTTTAAGGGAAAGATGTATGCAATAGACAACTCCCGTCATTTATATGAACTGACACTTAGTCCAGAGCCGAAATTGACGTTACTTGAAACCGAGAATTTTCCGATCTTTTCTCAACATAACTTCTTCACAAGCACGGATGATAGTCTTATTTTGTCTGGAAAAATGTCTGAACGTCCTTGCAAAGCTTACAAACTAGATTTTGAAGAAATGAAATGGGTGTTATATAAGACATGTAAAGGAGGGGGGGAATGCATTCATAGCAAGTTGATGCGTAGTGCTGCTGTTAAACATGGAAAAGTCGAGGTTTATTTTTTGCAACTTATGGTATACCCTGTGATTGTTTGAGATGGATGCCGGCTTGTTAGCAATGTTATCTTTGGCTTTAAATTTTAAATTGTTTTTGTTAGAACCCATGTAGGTTGATTTGTAATTTGCAACTTATTGTTTTATCTCCTTTTTATGTGGTTTGGTGTTCTTTGCTTTAATTAAAAATTTACCTAATGATATATGTGTAGCACATTGGCATGTTGTTGTTAAGCCTATGAATTGAAGATGTTATCGAGACATCAATTGATAAAATAATACTAGAGGTAGTATTTGAGGGATAACTTCTTGTGAAGCTATTGACTGAATAAAGAGAATTTGTTAAGTTGATAAACTATGGGGAACAGTTAGATATAAAAGAAAGATAGAAGGCAAGTTTAATTTTAAGAATTGAAAGTGTGAGGCCTAGTTTGTAATAAACGAAAAGTTGAAGGATGATTTGGAAATTATATAATAAGGGGGTCGGGATAAAAATCCCCTGCATTATACCATTTTTTTTAGTTTGTAAAGAATTTGATTAGAAAAAACAAAAACAGAAGACACACCCACACAAAATGAGGTTTGGGCTATATGGTTTGGTTATACCACTACAAGAAACCATGGATTTACCGGCGACACATGCTTTTAGCGGCGACAAATGGTAGTGTCGCCGTTAAAACCCTGTGTCGCCGGTATTTGCATCGCCGCTAAAGGCTTCTCACCCGAATCCGCGTTATCCCCTTCGTATACAGTTGTCCGATCGAGTATCTAATCCAACAGTTGGGGTCTCTTATTCGCACAAAACCAATACCGGCGACTTTTTGTGGCCGCTAAAAGTCTACAATGTTGCCACTAATAGTGGTCTAAAAAAGACGCGGTACCCTTCCCTCCATATAATCGCCGCTGTTAACATTTGTCGCCGGTAAAACTCTCATTATCGCCGCTAAAAGCGTGCGCAGATAAAAAGAAAAAAAAAACGGACGCATTCTACGGTGTGTATGTGAATATATTTGTATTTGGTTTTATATGTGGTACATGTATGTGAAACTATCTGAATTTCATGTTCTTATGTATTATGTGAAAGTATGTGGTTTTGACATAAGTAGGATATTATAATTGGAAAAAATAAAAATAAATTGTTGTGATAATTAAAAAACACAAAAAAATGTTAGAAAATTGCTTAAAAACTTATATACAAATACTAGAATGTTTCTAGTTTGTTCCCGAGTTAACCCCAAATTAACAAATAAGTTCTATTTGGGGTTAACTTATAATGTTCAACTTAACTTATAATGTTATATTTCTATAGTTTCATATTTATATTTTCATGTCGTTTTTAGTTTTTAAATTTTTTATTTGCAATATATTTATACAATGCTATATATATATATATATATATATATATATATATATATATATATATATATATATATATATATATATATATCGTCGGTAAAAAAGAACAACATAACATCATAATATAATTGTTTAAAGTACAATGTTAGAATTGAAAAAAAAATAAACTATTGTTATTATTAAAAAAATGTTATAAAATTGTTTAAAAACTTATATACGAATACATTTAATTTCTAGTTTGTTCTCAAACTAACCCCAAGTTAATCAATAAGTTCCAAAACTTAGATACCAATGCTATAATTAAAAAAATATATATTTATACAATGCTATAAAGAATATATATATATATATATATATATATATATATATATATATATATATATATATATATATATATATTGTTTAATCTCGATGATAAAAAGAGAACAATACAACAACATAATATAATTGATTAAAGTACAATACTATAATAATAAAAATAAAAATAAATTATTGTTATAATTGGAATAAAAACAAAAAAAATATTATAAAAGTGTTTAAAAACTTATATACAAATACGTTTACTTTCTAGTTTGTTCTCAAACTAACCCCAAATTAATCAATAAGTTCCAAAACTTATATATATTAACCAATAACTTCCAAAACTTATATACGAATGCTATAATTAAAACATATATTTATACAATGTTATAAATAATATATATATATATATATATATATATATATATATATATATATATATATATATTTTAATCTTGATGGTAAAAAAGAACAACACAACAACATAATATAATTATTTAAAGTATAATGTTATAATTGAAAAAAAATATAAATAAATTATTGTTATAATTGGAAAAAAAAACAAAAAAAAAAGTTACAAAATTGTTTAAAAACTTATATACAAATACGTTTAGTTTCTAGTTTGTTGCCAAACTAACCCAAAGTTAACCAATAAGTTCCAAAACTTATATATTAACCAAATAGTCCAAAACTTATATACGAATGTTATAATTAAAAAATATATTTAAACAATGCTATAAACAAAAAAAAATATTTTTTAATCTCGACGATATAAAAGAACAATACAAAAGCATAATACATTTGTTTAAAGTATAATGTTATAATTGAAAAGAAATTAAAAATAAATTATTGTTATAATTGGAAAAAAAAAACAAAAAAAATGTTATAAAATTGTTTAAAAACTTATATACGAATACATTTAGTTTCTAGTTTGTTCCCAAACTAAACCCAAATTAGACAATAAATTCCAAAATCAATAACCAAACCAAAATGAATTTTTAGGTGGGTGAATAATTTATAGTAAATCATGAAAATTTAGGTGGGTGAAATGATAGGGTTGTTTATGGATGAATAACTCAACCAAAATCAAGTTTTGGAAGGTTAACTGAAACAATTGGTTCGTTAGTTTCTTGAACCTAAAGCTATGTTTGGCGTAATATTTAAAAAGCTTGCTGATATCTAAAAACCTAGCTATTAAATAAAAAGCTAGCTGATATCTGAAAAACTACATGATAAAATATAACATTTGGTAAACTTGCTAAAAAGTTAGCTGAAATATATAAAATTACATAAAAGAACATGTAAGAGTATGTGTTTCTATAATTAATTAAGAATGTATTTGAAAATTTTTTAAAAAGCTCCTAAAAAGCTATTGTATGTAGGTTTTCAAAAAGCTAGTTTATAAACTACTTTTTGGCTTATTAAACACAACAACATAACAAAATTCGAAAAATAAACTAATTTATCAGCTAGCTGTGGCACGCCAAACACAGTAAACCTAAACCTAAAAATAACGTTTCGGCTTTTAAATTTTTTGACAAAAACTTGACAGCCCGGAGTTAAAGCCCAAAATCAGTATTTGCTGCCTCACAAAATCGTTACACAACCTAAAACCGCTCCAAGAAATCAGCGTTTAAGGGCAGGGGGCGAGTTCGCAAGAAAAAATAAAACCCTTTCTGGTTTTCATCAACGTACGATCAAGGCATGTCTTCATCGCCAAACTTAGAATAAATCAATGATTATGTGTTTCTTATATGTGCTCGATTGCTTAACTGACTTCCCATGTCCTTTAAAACTACCAAAAAACTCATTGTTTAAAGTTAGGTTCAATCTCGATTTTGGGTGTGTGCATGTTATATCAGTTAGTTTTAATTAACTGTTTCTTAGGATAGAAGATACTTAAATACAAATTCTTTAGTTCCAATCGTGATCAAAACATGGGAAATAAAACTTTAAAATTTGCTTGTAATGGCTCTTGTTTTCATCATATTTTGTTTGCTTTTTTGTTATTGTAGTTAAGTTTTAGCTGCTCTTACGCAATTTGAAGTTAGCTGTATAAGAATTTGAGTGCTTAAAGCCATTTTGTACGTACTTCTTTGATAAATATTTTGTTTCTTTTTCATGTGTAGGAATGGTTAAGACAAGGAGTATGACTAGGAATGAAAATCATAATGCATCTAGGAGCAAGAGGTTCAAGACATGTGATGATGATGATGATCCAGCACCATGGTCAGATCTTAACCATGAATTGCTTTTTACAGTTATGATGCAACTGGGAGTTGTTGATTTTCCTGCATTCAGTGGAGTTTGTAAGTCATGGAGGTCATTTGCACTTTCTAACAAAACCAAGTTTATGGAGTCCAGATCACCCATGTCCATATCTATCTCTACCGAGTCTAATGAGGAAGACTACAACTACTACTTAGATGATATAAATACTGAAGGAAGAAGCTTCAATTCAATTCTTCCTCATTCTGGAGGGAGGACATGTGTTGGTTTTACTTGTGGACACTTGATCTTATTCGGGAGTCAAACTCATGATTTCTGGCTTCTTGATCCTGTCGCTAAGCATGGAGTCCATTTTCCTGATATTCCTTCTTCAGTAAGCGATGATCCAGCAAAAATCAGGGGTGTTCTTGTCATTTCACCTTCAAAATCAAGGTGGGTGTTTGTTATGGCAGATGGATCCACGAATATATGGTATTCTATATCGGGTCAAGGCGAATGGAATCACGTCTCATCAACTTCTCCTATTGTTGATTTACATACTTTGAATGGAAAGATGTATGCGATAGACAATGTGTGTCATTTATGTGAGCTCATACTTAATCCTGAGCCAAAATTATCAATACTTGAAACCAAGAATTTTCCTATCTTTCCCAAATGTCAGCAGTTTTTCAAATCGTGTGAAAGTCTTTATGTGATGGGATGTCTTCCAGAAGGTTATTATTTCTATCACAAGCTAGATTTTGAGGAAATGAAATGGGAGTTATGTAAAAGTTCAAGAAAAGTAGGGGCATCATCTAGTCATAACAAGTTGAAGCCAAGTGCTGCTGTTAAACATGGAAAAGGTAAGTTATTTATTTGGAACTGGAAACATACGGTATATCCCAAAATTGTTTGAATGATAATCTCATATATATGTAGGCGATGATGGCTTGTTAGCGCTCTTATCTTTTTTATTTTGAATTCTCATATGTTTGAACATTTTCAAGATGCCACAACTATAAATTTTATATCCTTTTGATGTAGTTTGGTGTTCTTTGCTTTAAATTTTTAGCAAATGCAGTAAGTGTAGCACATTGGCATGTTGTTATGCCTACGAAGGTCCTTTTGGTGATCTTTTCATTTGAATAAAAATAGTTATTGAGAGAATGGTGGCACCATTTGATATAATAATTGTAGACGTAATATTTTTGTATTTTTAGAAATGATTTTACATATGGACTCAAGGTTATTGTTTGTATGTAGTGTTATCTAATGATTTATACTTAGTAAAATTAAACCCACTATCATTTATTGCTAAAACTTTAATATACTAACTTGGGTATGCTTTCCATCTGATGAAATTGTTTTTGGCACCCATAGAAAGAGATCGAGTACTAAAACCAGTGTTTTAAAAATCGGTTCGAACCGGCTGGTTGAACTGGTCGAACCGGGAACCGGAGGTGAGGGCGGTTCGATTTGGACCAGTTTTATAATGATTTCCTGACCGGATTGAACCGGCCGGTTTTGGTAAAAAACCGGTTCAACCGGCTGAATTGAACCGGAATGGACCGGGTTGAATCGGACATTCTTGGATTTTTGTGTTTGTTTTGGACTTCTTTGTTTGATTTTGATTTCTATAATGATTGTTTTTATATGTTGCATTCTATTTATGCTTGTAATATTAAAAACATATAAAAATATAGAACCAGTTTGACCATCCGGTTGAACCGGAAAACGTCACTCGACCGGTTCAATTAAAAAACCGATTTTTAAAACATTGACTAAAACTTGTTTTTATTTTTATTTTTATTATATATATATATATATATATATATATATATATATATATATATATATATATATATATATATATATATATATATATATATATATATATATATATATAAAGAGACTAATTAAGAGATGTTATATTATTCATTGTTTTTCATTTTTAACACCAACAAATTTATTTGGTTCTTTTTAGT
Organism: Lactuca sativa; assembly: GCF_002870075.4. Lineage (NCBI taxonomy): Eukaryota > Viridiplantae > Streptophyta > Magnoliopsida > Asterales > Asteraceae > Lactuca > Lactuca sativa. The sequence goes on from NC_056627.2 coordinate 190,413,366, forward strand.
TCTTTTATCTTTATGATCAATTATAAATGGGATTTAGTCATTACATGATTAAAGGTAGTCCCGTTAATCAATATACCATCCGTATACAAGAGTCACCCCGAAAGATATCTATGATTCTTGACTCTTGTAAGACTATCTACAATCACAATCATAATAAACTAATTATTCAATAAAAAATATTTTATCATTCTTCCATCTCAACCATTAGACTCTCATCGTATTCCTTGGGGCTTGAATATAGATGCAATATATAAAGACAAAATTTCGTAAATTGTTTTTATGGTTTTCAAAAAGTGTTGTATTTCGAGGTATCTTTAAACACTATAAAGTGATGGTCCTTATGGTTTGTAAACCGTTACACGGTTTGACCATGCGGTTGTTAAATCCAAATTTGACATGTTAATATTTTGAAAGTCACTCATTTACCTTTGGATCAACTATGAAATACAAAATAAGAAAAAAAAATCTATCATTTATAAAAATATCTCATGCATTATATTATGTATTTTTTCTATCATGTATTTTCACTGTATCTTTAAACACAATGAAGTGATGGTCCTTATGGTTTCTAAACCCATTTAATATAATGTTGAATTATTCAAACTTAAAATACGAAAATTTATTTTCTATCATTTATAAAAATATTTCATGCATTATATACACACTAAATATTTTTAGAAAATTGTTATCTATAATTTCAATGATTATTGTTTACCTAATCAAAATTATCAATACATTAACTTGGGATAACGAAATAAAAACCATTAAGTTTTTAAGTTTTGGTCGGTTTTACATTTTTTCAGATTTTAGGTTCATTAAAATCGAATGTTAATTGTACCATTTGGTTTATTAAAACTCATATATTTGATAGAAATGTTCGATTTTACTTTTTTTTTCTAATGCATAAAAGCTGTTAAGTTTGGTTTTGTTGTTCATTAAATCCTAAAGTTTGACATAAATTTCAAGTTTTATACGATAAATTTGTAAAAAGAGTAAAATTGAAAAAAAAAAGTTCCAAATTTGGGACATTAATAGACCTAAAATACAATTTTGGATAAAACCCACACAAAACTTACAAACATAAGAATTTTTATTTCTTATGCCCTATTAACTTTAAAAGAAACGTAACATAGGATTTTTTTTTGAATAACAACTTTAAGAAAACATATAATTAACTCATTATTTGATAACCAAATATATAATCATTAGTAAATTAAATTAAACCAAATATCTTAAAGGTTGGAATAATTCACTGTTCCATTTTGTTTTTTTTTTTAATTAACCAATCATATATGATATATCCAAATTTTCATTTATTTTTTTTAATTAATCAATCATATATGATATATCCAATATTTCATATAACCTTGTTAATCCTTTAAACTCCTAAAGTTATAAGTAGCATATTTTAAAGCACTCACTTCCCTTATCTTCTCTCTATCTACCTTCTGTTTTGAATTCTTTCATAATATATATTACTTATGTAAGTTATGTCCTCATCTTTTTTATAATACCCACAAATTTCACTCATTTCTCATCATCATATTTCAATTCATCAAGATGTTGCATGACCCTATTACGATGCCAAATTTTTTCTCAGTCAGTCAGTCCACTTAGTCTGACTTCACTCTATAACTATCACTAAAAAATGCTAATTAATTACGAAAACAAAATGGTCACTAACAATGGAAGGAGTTGTCACTAACGATTTAGTGACGAAACTTCTCTTCGTCACTTTTCGTCACTATAGATCCATCACAAAAGTTGATTGGTGACCAAATATTAAAATGGTCACTAATTAGTGACTGAAATATAGTGTAAATCTATGATGACCCGTTTTGTCACTAAAAGTTGTCACTAATCAATGAAAGTCGTCGCTATTTTATCTAATCAGTGACCAATAAAGGTCGTCACTATTTTATTATAACACCCGGAATTTAGAAGGTTAATTATGGAAATAAAACCTTATTTCTAAAGGTCAACTCGTCAAGTTTAAGGCATAAACTTGACGTGTTGGAAATGTGTGACAAACACATTTTGAAGATCAACTCGACAAGTTGGGGAGGTCGAACTCAACGAGTTGGCGCTGGAAGAGAAAACCCTAACTTTTCGGGTATTGCACCCTATTTAAAGGACTTAATTTCTAGGGTGGCCTTGTTACCAGCCTTCCTTGTCCAAAATAAACCGTAGATCGTTTTTCCACTTGTTCCTTGAGTTTTGTGAATTTTAGAGTGATTGTTGGAGATCTTGGAAGGAAGCATTGAAGAAAGAAACATCAGGCTTGGAGGAGTAATCTTGGATCCAGAAACCCTACATTAAAGGCTACATCTTGGAGGTATAAAGTCATAACATTGACATGTAGCTTATTAGATCTCATCTCTTGTAGTTGTGGCTTGGTTTTGGGTCTTTGACCGAGTTATCCAAGAAGAAGAGGATTCGAAGGTTGTTAGGCCAGATCTGACCCGTAAATGACCTCTTGAAGCTTAAAATTGCAAGCTTTATTGGCCCATATGTCTCATGCTTGCCATATGTTCATTATGAAGCCTAAATTGGATCTTAGAGAGCGTTTCAAGCATGTATGGATGTAAAGTTAGAAACTTTACGTGATTTGTCCACCCTTAGACATCAAATCTGTGTTTAGGGACATTGAAATGAGAGTTTAAGGGCTTAATGGGTCAACACTTTCCTTAAAGGACTTAGGGTTTGAGTTTATAGCCTCGTGGATGATCCTTAGGAGTAAAGTTGGAAACTTTATCCTCCTAGACATCTCTATGGATGGGGATCTAAGGTTTAGAGCCTTTAGATTCAAGAAAAAGGGCTTACTGCATTAAGTGGGTTAACAGATCAAAGAACTCGATGAGTTCATGGGTGAAATCGGCGAGTTGGGTTGTGGTTGCCCCGAGTATGTTGAGAAACAGAGGAACTCGACGAGTTGTAGGAAAACTCGACGACTTGGATCGTAATATCACGATTCTGACTTGGGAGTGGACTCGATGAGTTGAAGGACCAACTTGACGAGTTGGTTCACCTGGACCGTTGAATTTGGCGTTGACGTTGACCTTTGACCGATGCATTTCACCAAGTTTGTCCCTGTGGATGTTGGAGTAACCTAGAGTGTATTGGAAGAAAATATGGGCTTAGGATAAGACCCATATGGGATTGGGCCCAATTTGGAAAATTGGGCCATTATTGGGCCTTTATGGATCTTATAGTTTTGGGCCTTTTGGTTTAGGCTTGGGCCTTGGTTACGAATCTTGTTGGGCCAGGGGTAAAATGGTTATTTTCCCCCCAAGTATGGACAATGGATCATGTTTTGAGACGTAATTGCTAATTGGGGTGATATTTTGGTATCGATAGCTCAGGGAGTTGTCAGGGCAGCAACTAAAGAGTCTTGTAGTGAGCTTCAGCATTCGATGTGAGTCTCCTCACCACACCAATGGGTCAAAGGCACCAAGGATGGCTCATTATTTGCTATGTGATATGCTAGTTGATTATGTGGTATGTGGTATACTAGTTGTATTTGTGATACTTGCATGGAAGACCTCGGGGGGTTCCCGAGGGACTTAGGTGTAAGACTTTGGAGGGTTTCCATGGTATCCTAGGTAAAGACCTCGGGGGGTTCCTGAGGCACTTAGGTGTAATACCCTGGAGGTTTTCCATGACATCCTAGGTAAAGACCTCGGGGGGTTCCCGAGGCACTAGGGTGTATGACCTTTTAGGGTTTTCATGACATCCTTAGTTAAGACCTCGGGGGGTTCCCGTGCTTACAGTTTTGTTTATGGTTTCAGGTATCATTGGTTTGGAAAGGAAGGGTCTGGCTTGATCGCAGCGCACACACTCGTGTTTTCCACATTATGTGATTTTGGGATGTAACTCTCTGATAATTGTTTTAATTAAGCAATGCTTTTGGAATACTTGGATTTAAAAGATATCTGTGTTCTGACTATAATTAAAATGAAACTTTTTACCCTGGATTTTTGGATCGTTGCATTTATCCAATCAGTGAATATACAAAGTGGTCACTAATTTACCAAATTGGTAACCATAAAAAGTCATCGCTAATTTTGGTTGTTTATTGCATTTAATACATTTAAGTAATTAGCATGGAAATATACAAATGACTAAAAGCTCAAAACACATATATTCACACATATATATACAATACATAAATGACTAAAAGGTAAAATGATAAGCATAAATTGTTCTTAATTTAAAAAAAAACCTATAATAAACAAATACATAAATGACTAAAAGGTAAAATGATAAGCTTAAATTGTTCTCAATCAATCATTCGATCAACTATTCAAGTTAACCCAAGAAATTCATGTGTTCTTTTTTCATGTTATGTCTCACCTTTGTGTTGTATTTGAGGAAGAGTTCTTTCAAAGCATCAAGGCTTCTATCCCATCTTGATTGAGTCAAATGAATAGCAATATCCTTATCAAACCAAGCTTTCCTAAAAATAATGCAATCTCTTATGCTCTATATCCTTGACAACCTTGTGATCTAACATGTCGAGCCTCAAGTCATCTGCTACAAATTATCCCACAGATTATGCGACTTATGGTTTAAAGTCATTCAACCATTGAGTCAACCACTTCATGAACATCTAGTTGAAGCTCAAATTTTCCATAAGTTGTCAAGCATCCTATTAAGTTATCTTGTTTGATATTGCTCTCTTTGATGTTGACATATAGAAAGTACGTTTCTATACTTAATGGTATCTTTGAAGGTTGGGTATTCACTACTTTCACCACTCCATCTATAGGTTGTTTACAAACTTTTCAATGTCATATATGTCTAGTGCTTTGCTAGAAGATGCATCAAGTGAGTTAATGAAAACAAATTGCGAATAAATAGCCAAATATAAGTGGAAATGTGGAATATCAAAACATGTGGAGGAAGTTGTAATCTCCAATCACCAATTTCAATTCCAAAAAAAGACAACCCAAATAATTAATAAGAACAAAAATAATAAAATAATCTATAATTCAAATTCCACCACTTCTTCACAAACATGAGTCAACCTAAGATGTGAATAAATCCTTGTTGCTTTCAGGGATGTAATAACTTTAGCTTTTGATCCTTACTCAACTCTCAATGTATCACTACTTCTTAGATGCTCAAAACAACTAAATGAAATTTCAACATTTTCTCGGAAAATAACATTAACAAGATTAAAAGAAAGTATCCATGGGTAATTAAGGCTTAGCATAAGAAAAAAATTTCCTTCACTGTTTAAAACTTCAACCACCTGTCTCACACATTTTTCTTCACTATTAAACAAAACTTTAGGAATATATAAAACATAGTAAAAATTATAAATAAATAAAAATAAAAACCATCATGATATCAGGATTCTTCCATGGCCCTTTATCGGATAAAAGACAGCCCATTTGATCTGCACAAGTACACATGCCACCCAAAAATTCAAGTAGTTCATTGTAAAAAAGAATATGTTAATGCAATATTTTTTAAACATTTATGCTATATAAGTACTATTTTTGTACCTTTTTTAGGAGACTAAAGGGTTTGCTAACCGTTTTTTGATTATATTTGCAGGTATTGAAAGGGTGCTATCCCATGAGATGGTTCTACGGTGAAAGTACAAGGGGAGCTCCAGTACCATGAGGTGGAGCTGGTGGAGACTCTTCCTCTACCTATTAGTGCAACCGGACGTTGATGCTTGTTGCTCCTCCTACCGTCAAAGGTGAAGGCTCTACTACCCAGGTTGACCCTTATTTGGTGGATACACCTGTTCGTGGCGTTTCCCTCAGCGGTCCTCCGCCTCGGACCTCTGAAAATGATATTGTGAAGGTGGTGTTGATCGACAGTGACCATACAACCACCAAATGGGGAATAACTTGGATGGACTCCCCTTTTATAGAAGATATTGGTGCCAACGCTATTGGAAAATGTCTTCTCAAGAAGTGTAACGTCAAATTTTAGCTGGGAGAATCCAATACAATTATCATCATTACCGATGATGATACTTCTCACCAGTAAGAGGGGATAGAGAAGAGGTAAAAGAACCGCCTTGGGAACCAAAGAAAGAAGAGAAGAATGATATCGGCCTTGACATTGGTAAGGACAAGTTTAAGAAGGAGCCGTAGGTTGACCATGAAAATGCGCCTGACCCTGCTTTGTTTCCGCCAGGGGACAACACCATTTCTGGTGTTTCCCCTTTACTATCTATGGCTCCTGTTGTTTATCTATTGGAATGGAAGCTTACTCAGGAGTCCTTACTATCACAACATATTGTTGCGTATGAATGGGGTCTCCATGTGTTCCCTCCAGCTACAATGGAAGCATTGATGTCTCTCTCCAATTCCTATTTGGCAAACAACCTTTAGTATGCATCAAACCAGATTTCCCCTACTTGGTTGCTATAGTTGGGCGTTTGCGTTGCATGGGCTCACACTTGGGAAAAATTATAGAAGAAAGTGCTTGTTTTGGAGGAGGAGAAGCACAAGTTTGAAGAACTTTATGATCTATTGGTAGGGGAGAAAACATTAGTGGAGGACCAGGTGACAAGCGTAGATGGTGAAGTGGAGTGCCTATCTCAACAAGTGGAAACCTTGATGACGGAGAACAAAGTACTGGAGGAGCAGGTGAGGCAGCAGGGTGAGTAGCTGACAGTTGAGGAGTCTCAAAGATAGATTTTGGAGGTTAACATGGTTTGGCAACTCCAAAAGGGGATCATTCATGTGGTGGAAAGGGTCATCGAGAACGTTGAGTTCACGTTAGGGGTTCGTCGAATGAAGGCAGCATGTGTGGTTTCTGGCATGGAGGGTGGTAATCAGGAAGTATGAGAGAAGGTAGCCACCTGAAAATTTATTCTAGAGGAGCTGAGTGCAATTATGGAGAAGATCCAAGCAATGCATGAGTTCTTGAAGAACTTTATGGAGACAAAGTTTGCTTCATATCTCTGTTTAAGTGGTTTAGATTTGGTGGGCCTCCGTCACCTATGTCGTGATGCCAACGTTGTGGAGAACCCCTCGGAAGGTAGGTCTTTGACTGTTGGACCCTCCTCTAATCCACCAGATAATTTAGAAGCTAGCCAGGATCTATGTACACGAGGTGGTGGCATGTCATGGAGTGCCGGTGTCGGTTGTGTCAGACCGAGATGTCCGCTTAACTTCCAAATTGTGGAAGTTGTTTCATGACGAGATGGGTACTCCTCTTCACTTCAGTATAGCTTTTCACCCTCATACAGAAGGGTAGAGTGAGAGGATGATTCAGACTCCATAGGTTATGATGTGTGCGTGCGCATTAGATTTTGGCAGGAGTTCGGATACGTATCTTCCATTGGCGGAATTTTCGTATAACAATAGTTATCATGCTAGCATAGACCAACCTGCCTTCAAGATGCTCTACGGGAGGAAGTGTAGGACCCCAATATGTTGGGGTGAGGTCGGTCAGAGAGTCATGGGGAGTACTGAGGTGGTACTCAAGACCATGTACAAGATCCAATAGGTCCGGAGCAGGCTCCAGATTGCTCAGAGTCGGCAGAAAAGCTATGTCGACAAGCGCCGATCAGACCTAGAGCTTCAGGTAGGGTATATGGTCCTCCTGAAGGCAACCTTGGAAAGGTGTCATCCAGTTCAGGAAGCGGGGCAAGTTGGGCCCCAGGTACATTGGTCCGTTTAGGGTTTTGGCTCGAGTGGGTCGGGTTGCGTATCGACTGGATCTGCCAGCTGAGCTAAGCGAGATCCAAAGCATTTTTCATGTCTCCCAGCTGCGGAAGTGCTTAGTGGATGACTCTGCAGTTGTGCCTTTAGAGGATATTCGGGTGGATGATATCCTGGACTACATCGAGAGAATAGTAGCCATTCTCGACAGGAAGACGAAGGATGCAAGGAACAAGAGGGTGGAGCTGGTACAGGTGTAGTGGTTGCATCGCAAGGGGTTTGAGTGGACTTGGGAGCTAGAGGAGGAGATGAGGGAGCACTATCCAGAGTTGTTCAGGACAGGAGACTTCGAGGATGAAGTCTGATTTAAGTGGGGGAGAGTTGTAACATCCGTGACTTGAAGTAATGTTAAATTATTTAATTTTTTGTAATCAATTGTTGGACTATGAGAGTAATGTTGGATTATTAAGTCAGGCCTTTAGTGAGTTGGGTTGTTACTGAGTGGGCTAACAGAAGATGTATGTTGGGCGTAAGCTTGGCGTATACGAGGCATAGTGAAAGTATTGGATGCGGGGGTTTGATACGCGTACGCACAACATATGTGAGCTGACTCAAAACCCTAATTTTTAGGGTTTACGCCATATATATATATATATATATATATATATATATATATATATATATATATATGTATGTATGTATGTATATATACACACATACACACACTTATGTGCCAAACCCTAGCCTCCTTACCATCCTCCTTAACTCAAAAACCCTAGAACCTAACCTCATTCATCTTTGTGTGATCTTGATCTTGTGAAGTCCATTTTAGTGACTTGAAGCTTGGAAGGAGAAAGAGGAAGTTGGTGAAGAAGAACTTATGTAGCTTGAGCTCAAGGATCTGAGACATCATCACCATCTTGCACTCATTTGAGGTAAAAAGATGAAAACTTGCCTCATGTATGCTTAGATCTCTTGTAATGGGGTTTTGGACCTTTTGGTCTCAAGAATGGATTATTATTGTTCCAAATCCGTTTCTAGGGTTAGGGTTGCCACCCTTAGTGCTACTTGAGTCCTAAAGACAAAAAAGTCAGCAAATCCAGGGCTAACAAGATCTAAATGAAAACTTCATCAAGATCAGTGCTTTTTACCTCCAAGTCGTGCAAAATGATGATGTACTTCTAGATCCAAAGTGCTCCAAGCTTCCAAGATTATTTCCTTTCCTTCTCATACCTCTAAGAACACCAAAACACACACTAATGGCTTAAAGATTCTCTCAAAATGGATTAGCTTTTCAAACGGTCGGATATGAGGCTGGAGGCTGATGAATGAAGGGAGCCTTGAGAGCTAGGTATGTATAAATAGTGCATAAACCCTAAATATTACGGTTTTCGTCTAGGCCACATATGCCCAGCGTATGCAAGCAGCCCACATTTTCTCATTAATCTGCCAATGGATCATTTTTGAAAACATTTCTTATACGAAGGGTTAAAAGTGAAAATACCTGAATATTCGCATGTTATATGCACTGCTCGGGCCTCCTCGATAGTCACCTGAAATGCATTGCTCTTCACCGTAGGAGCCTTCGCCTTCATCGGGCGGCCATCTGTAATCCTCATCGTGGCGGGCGCAGGCGCCGCCACTGCTCCTCCTCTCACCAAAATCGGACAATCAACCTTTTTATGACTAGTCTTGTTGTAGAGGAAACAAACCAAGCCCTTGTTGGGGAGGAGGAGCATGTTATGCATGTGGCCAACAGTAACCTTTTTATGACTAGCATGTTATGCATGTGGCCAGCAGTAACCTCGGCTGCGATGAGATCATGCAACCTCTCATCCATGGGCTCTGCACCCAACCCTAAAGTTGATCCTGATCCTAAACCTGAACCTTGCGTGATCATCACCATCCTCAACTGAAAGTATCACAAATAACCAAGATAAGGAATTCAAAAGAGATTCCTCCTCACCAGACTCCTAAGAACTATCAGCTCTGTCATTGCTTTGGGTACAAGTCATGTGCTTTCAGTAGTATGGGCCCAATACTATGTTGCACACCTGACTGTATTTTCCCCAAGGCCATACCTGATATCCCTAAATCATCTAATCACAATCATAACTCATAAACACAACACTAACTCAAATTCTATACTGCTTTAGGATTCTCAAACCTCATCAAATCAGAAACCCAGATTAATCATAGCAGGTTTCCCTATTCATGCAAGTTATACACAGAGAGAATCACATAGTTTGTCAAATAAAGCTTCAACCCTAAACCTCAACAAAACAAGGAACATGAATAAGGCATATTCCCTCATTCTAGGGCTATGCAATCCTAAACATGTACAACTTTGAAATCATACACTTAGAAAATAATCCATACAACCATATTTCCATGTATACTATAACATGACTAAAACATTGAGAATACTTACTTGAGCTCGGCCGATTACACGCATTGCATTCTCCCCTTTTTCTTACAAATTTGTTTTCAAGAAATTTGACTATGGTTTCTTTTTGAAAAGAAATTGTTACTATTTCCAAAGTTTAAGTTCTGACATACCTAGAAGTGTGCCCGAATCTCTCAAACCAAGGCTCTGACACCAACTTGTAATAGCCTAATTTTCAGAAAAATTTTAAACTTTTAATTTCATAAACATCATCCATAGGAAGTAAAAAAAATCCCATTAATTATCCATATTATTTTAGAATTCAGAGTACAAAAAGCTAAATTTCAAAAACACTGGAGAATGCACGTCATGCCATCAAGTCGGGCCCTTGCCCTTATTAATAGAAGTACTTGAAACATTCAATCAAACTGTAAGCAGAAGCTTAGTGAGTTTGCTAATCACATAATCACATAATGCCATGCACATACACACACACACACACACACACACACATATATATATATATATATATATATATATATATATATATATATATATATATATATATATATATATATAAGTTTTCCATGGACTCCCTCCATGGTCTTCAATGGAATGCCATGGGCTTCCCCTATGGTCTTGTATCCCCATGCCATGGGCTCTTCCCATGGTCTTCCCAAGTGTCATGCCCCCCCCCCCCCCCATGGTCAGCACATAAGTCCACATATAATTCCACTAATAAACAATTACATATTCCCATACAAAACATTTCATAATCACTAATGGGCCAGCCTTGGTGCCTTCGACCCATGAGTGTGGTGAGAAGACTCACATCAATACTGAACGGTAGCTGACTAGGTCTAGACTTCGGATATCATCTCTTCTTGATCCCAAAACAGAAACAAATCCTTAAATACAACTCCAAATGCCCTTAATCCCTTAAAAGTCATAGTTGGTCAAGTACTAAACACAAAGGTCAAAGTTAACGGTCTGAGTTGACCCAGTTCGCCGAGTCGTTCTTCAACTCGTCGAGTTTCTCCATCAATTGCACAGATCGGGAAAACTTGCATCAACTCGTCGAGTTCTCCGAATGAACTTGCCAAGTTGGCCAAGAATCAAACAACTAAATGTCTTCAGATGTTTCCATCGAATCAACAAGCTTCAATTCTTATATCTTCTCCCAAATGATGTCTAGAAGGTTAAAGTTTCTAACTTTACCCATAAAACCCACCACAATGAACCCAAACCCAAATCCTTGACTTAATAGAGTGGGGCTTAACCCATTAAGCACTTAAACTCTCAAAACATAGCCCCAAAACACAGATTTGGCATCCCAAGGCTAGAATATCACATAAAGTTTCCAGCTTTACATCCATGCATGCAAGAAAAGACCCCTAGGGCCCAAAATGGCTTAATAAAGGACTTAACGCATGGATGGGACTTAGGACCTAACAAAGCTTGCAACTTTATGCCAAGAGAGGTCATGAAAGGGGAAAATCTAATATAATTACTCCTTGAACCCTTAATGTTTTGGAAAACTCAACCATACACCCAAAAATCAAGCTAAAACATCCAACAAAGAGATCTAAAAGATAACAACACAAGGTATCGACTTTATACCTCAAAGGAACTGCAACAAATGGAGAGTTTCTAGATCCAAAGCATTCCTTCCAAACTAAGCTCCTTCAATCTTCAAACTCCTTCCAAATAATACAAAAAACTAACTCTCTAAGCACACCACAAGCTCACACACTCAACCTTGGAGGATAGTACACGAAATTAGGGTTTTCTGGACAAGGAGGCTGGTAAAGAGGCCAGGCAAGAGATTTAAGGTGTTTAAATAGGGTGCAAAACCCTAAAATTAGGTTTTTCTTCATAGCCGATAACTCGCCGAGTTAGGACACCCCGACTCGTCGAGTTGGACCAAAAATGTCTGCGGCCCACAACCCCGTCGACACGATGAGTTAGAGCTCCCAACTCGTCAAGTCCCCATAGAAAAATGCAATAAATTAGGGAATTTAGCTAATACCAGATCCAAGCGTTACATGTAGCCAAATATCCCAATTATACGATCCAAAATTTTCATTTTTAAAATCATTTAAGTAAACCATATTTCAAAATCCTTGCAATAAAGATCATAATTCATGTATCTCAAATCATCATAACAAAATACTCTATAAAAATCATATGTCAAAATATCAGAGTAAAAACATCCCAGGCTAAATCAATGGTGTGTGTACTACAGTCATCTTGAGCTCTTCCCCTTGCTACTGGAAGTACCTGAAACTAAAAATGAAAATTATAAGCATGAAGCTTAGTGAGTCTCCCCAAACTAGCACATACCATACACATAATCACACAACCGCATACATTGGGCCTAGCCCGCTACATCGGGCCCCACCTGGCATGGGATGAATCCGACATCAGGCCCCGCCTGGCATCGAGCCCCTCTCGATATACATATATGTTTCTACTAGGCCCCGCCTGTCTCTGGGCTCCACCCGCTATACACATACAAACAATAACATATAATCATGCTAGTACATAACAGTCAAACACAACACTATAACTACTAGTCTCAAGGACCCACCCCTACTTTACTAATAATGAGATATGGAACCCCGTCCACACTCAGCTAGTGATGAGATATGGGCCCCCGCCCATAATCACCTCCCTACCAGGCACATACAAGTATCACAAAGACAAACAATATAACTAAACATGCATTCCTTCCTCGGGTACCACCTAGCATCGAACGATAGTTCGGAAACATACATATAAACTTTTCTCGGGCCTCGCCCGACATCGGACCGAAGTCCAGAAACATATAAGCTACATCGGGCTATCCCCGACATCAGATCTAATCCGTCACACACAAACATACATAAACAGGCCAGCAATGGTGCCTTCGACGCGTTCCTATTGGAGAAAACTCACCTCACAAGCTGACTACAAAATCTCGCAAATAAACCTCTCGCTGTGAGCTAGCAGACCTCCGAACCTGCTGATCTCTCGACTCCCCGAGCTATCATTACCAACATAATACTAAGTCAAGAACTGATAATCCTTCTTAGGGTAAAATTACCATTTTACCCCTAGTCAAAGTCAAAATCAACACTCTGAATTCACTCAACTCGTCGAGTTGCTCCATCAACTCGTCGAGTTCTATAAATAAAAATCTAGAACTCGAAATCCAACTCGTCGAGTCACCCCTGACTCACTGAGTTCCCTGGCTACTCATAGTTGCGATTTGCAAATCAACTCGTCGAGTCCCTTCACAGACTCGTCGAGTTCTACCATAAACTAAAATCGGGACAACATGATTCAACTCGTCGAGTTCCTCTATGGACTCCACGAGTCCCATAGTCTGTTTGGGCCATTTTAGTAGGTGAAGCCTCTAATCTCCAGATCAAAGCTCCATACTCCTTTTACATACTGAAATAGCCTTCTAAAGGGTAAAGTTTCCAACTTTACCCATTACTAATCCTTCTTAATGGGTTTAGCTAAAACCCTAGTTCTTTAGGACATATTTCATGTCCAAAAAGCCTTAATACTCCAAGCTAAAGCATCCTAACATAGATCTATGCCTTAAACATCATTTGAACTCGTAAAGTCTCAGGCTTTCCTTCCATGCATGGCCTTTTGGTGCTTAAAAGGCCATAATAACACTTTAAAGCTTGATTGGGCTTCCTGATGGGTTTTATGTACTATAACATTCCTATGGTGCACATACAACCCTAAACGAGCATGCAAGGTAACATTTGAATCATAAAAACAGTTAGAAGATTACCTTGTGTAGTAACTTTCTTGCCTTTGGCCTTTAGGAGCGTAGCACCTCAAGTGTGATGCCTTAAATGTCTTATAACAATCCAACAACAAGAGAATGGACTTGAGAGAGAGGTTTGGGAAATAAAAGTCGGATAGCTACCACTATAGTGTGCATGAGTGCCGATTTTAGGTGTTATGGACTTCTTTTATAACTTAGGATTACAACCATGCAAACCCAAATGACTCTTCATATTTCTTAGTCTTTTGGGCTAAACCTTCTTGGCCTTTCACATAGGTTTAGTCCAAATCTAATCAACATGAGTCATGAGTCCAACTAGAAGTATCACTGATTTACCTAATCAATCTCTATAACATTAATCAGTTTCTTTTGATCACTAAATTAGTACCAAATTAATTCTTTATCAATACTAATTAAATAATGTGATTTCTAAATTAATATATTTTATAATATATTAATAAATAACCATAACCACTTCTTCAAATATCCATTCTATTAAATTGTTCCAGAGTGTTAAAACCCAAATGGACCATGCTACTATCGTGTCATGTACATACCAATTATAGTTATAGGCTTAGACACCTAATCCAACAGTCTCCTACTTGGATAAGTCTGATAGATATAACTGTCAATGTAGCTTCAAAACCTGAGTAGCAATCGTAGCTCTCTAAAAGCCAATGTCAAATCCTGGCGTGCCATTTAGATAAGGGATCATATAATCCTCTATTCTTCAAGATATCATGCAGAAAAATACATGGAACATATCCATGCTTATTGTCCAGCAGTTTGTTTCCCGATTTCTGATTTGTTTGACATAGAACTTAATTGAACACATCAATTTAGCTTTGGTCGGGCCCGACACAAAAGTCAAAACAAAATCATCAAGGAGCCCAAGAGATCGCTTTTAATCCTCTTAGGATAAAAGGAACATATAAACTTCGACTTATATGCTTGTACTAACGATTAGTTAAATCATACACAACAACATGTTTTATAACATCGAGTTACTGATGCGTTTTCGCATTATCAATGTACAACCAACTCATAACTGCTAACTCTTATATCTTGGTTTGAAGATTATACGGTATTATCATCTCAAAATCACTCGTGATAAATTCCATAATGTGATTCATGTGAGCGTGGCTTGATCCAATACTCAAATCTTATTTCAAGAGTACTCACGAATGTTGTAGCAAACCTTTGCAATGTCTAACTCCTTAGACAATTTTACAAAAACCCATTCATGACAATTTTACAACTCTAATAAACATGAGTCATGAGTCCAACTAGAAGTATCACTGATTTACCTAATCAATCCCTGTAACTTTAATCAGTTTCTTTTGATCACTAAATTAGTACCAAATTAATTCTTGATCAATACTAATTGAATAATGTGATTTCTAACTTAATACATTATACTTATAATATATTGATAAATAACCATAACTTCTTCCTCAAATATCCATTCTATTAAATTGTTCCAGAGAGTTACAACCCAAATGGACCATGCTACTATCGTGTCAAGTACATACCAATTATAGTTATAGGCTTAGACACCTAATCCAACAGTCTCCCACTTGGATAAGTCTGATAGATATAACTGGCAATGTAGCTTCAAAACCTGAGTAGCAATCATAGCTCTCTAAAAGCCAATGTCAAATCCTGACGTGCCATTTAGATAAGGGATCATATAATCCTCTGTTCTTCAAGATATCATGCAGACAAATACATGGAACATATTCATGCTTATTGTCCAGCAGTTTGTTTCCCGATTTCTGATTTGTTTGACATATAACTTAATTGAAAACATCAATTTAGCTTTGACCGGGCCTGACACATAAGTCAAAACAAAATCATCAAGGGGACCAAGAGATCGCAAAGTGCAAGTTCAAGGAATAGCACCATTTTCACATTTTTTGTAAACTAATTAAGCTTGGGAATTTATAAAAGTTAAGTTACTTTAATAATTATCATTATACTTATTAATGAAAATTAATGTTCCATCCTACCCATTCGACTAACGACCCTCCACCAGTCAAGAAAGCAGTGGGTGAGAGTGGACACCCCTTAAACCAACATTTTATAAGCAGTAACCTTATACCCCCTAATAGACCGACTTCGTGAATGAAACTACTAACGGTAAGACTGACTTGTCTGATATATATATATATATATATATATATATATATGTGTGTGTGTGTGTGTGTGTGTATGTATTAAACTCTTAATATTATAATAGTATAAGGGTTGAATTTTAAACTTTTAAAATTCTAGAGTTTGAAATTAAAGTTTCATAAATGAGACTCTTCAAGTTCCAAAACTTGAGGGCAAGTTTTCTAACTTGTCAAAACTTTTGATTTCCATACCTTATGGATTTTAAAGTTCCATGAATGAGACATTTCAAATTCCAAACTTGAGGACAAGTTATGCAACCTTTCAAGATCTCTTGAATTCCATAACTTACAATAGTTAATAGTTTCATAAATAAAGAATTTTCATATTGCATAACTTGAGGACAAGTTACATAACTTTTCAAGATACACATAGATTAAATTAAACTAATCCAGTTATCATATAATTCATCATTTACTAATTTGACCTAGTTCATATTCAAGATAGTTTCATATTTTACCAATAATTAGTTTTTCACAAGATCAAGTAATTATCTTAAAATTTGACAAACTTCATGGTTTTGGATGGGGATAAACATTACCATATTATTAAAATCAAATTTTATGAACCAAAACAGTTTGTGGTAATTATCTTAAACCAAAACAGGTCAAAAACTCGAAAATTTTGCCATCTGATGAGCCAACTCGTCGAGCCAGGCTTTGGACTCGTCGAGTTCATGGAAAAACTCATCCAACTCGTCGATTCCATCTATGGACTCATCGAGTTCATCAGGCAGTGGCCAAAAAAGTCATTTTTCCAACTTTGAAAATTAAACATTTGCATCAATATAATTGAAATCACCCATGGCTCTGATACCACGGATGGGTTTTATGTACTCTAACATTCCTATGGTGCACATACAACCCTAAAGCTTTGGATCTAAGTTTTCTCTAATTATACATGCAACATTTTTTTTCAAAGCATTAAGCCTAAACTACCATGCAAGGTAACATTTGAATCATAAAAACAGTTAAAATATTAACTGGTGTCGTAGTTTGCTTGCCTTTGACCTTTAGGAGCCTAGCACCTCAAGTGTGATGCCTCAAATGTCTTATAAAAAACCAAGAACAAGAGAATGGACTTGAGAGAGAGGTTTGGACCACAACCCTCAAAAAGTGAAAATAAAGAAATATATCAATCTATTAAGCAAGGTTGAGACTTGCTTACCAGAAAATGGAGATGATAAGATGTGTTTTCTGGATCTACTAACTTCCTTCTGAATCTCCAAATTCTCCTCTTCTTCACGAGCTTCAAATCACACAAGGTTCACTAAAAAATGGCTCAAAAGCATTAGGGTTTCGTGGATTAGGGTTTGGACACTTGAGGCTGGAAATGAGGCCATAAGGTGGGGATTAAGATGCTTAAATAGTGTGCAAAACCCCGAATCTAGGGTTTCCCAAACCTAGACAAACTCCTCGAGTTGGTCGTTCCCAACACGTCGAATTGGTTTCTCAACCCGTGTCACAAAAACTTATTTCTACTCGTCGAGTTTTCCCCCTTGGACTCAAAGAGTAGACCTTCAATTTGCTTATTATCCTTCCATAATTAGCCTTCCGCTACAGTCACCTACCCCACAACATCTCACGCGACACACCCGCAACTCCTCTCCTACCTGTCCTGCACCACTGGTGTTTCCCACCACCACCGGTACTCGCCATCCTGGAAGTACTACTATCATCCTGCGCAATAAATGGCCTTCTCAGGGAAACTGAACCTATCGAAACCTACCTATCCCGACGAAAGATCCTCCCGACTATCATACAGAGAACTACTTCTATCTTTACAAGGTCTGAAATCTATAATGGTATGTCTCCCTGAAAGACCGTCTATGTTCCAAAGCTACCACGCCAAAACCTCATCGAATAACTGTTTAACCATAAAGCTTCTCACTTCGATTATCTCGATGTTTTCATCAGAAAGACAATCTCTGTCCATAACCAGTTGTAGAATACTTATACTTGTTAGGAGGATCTGATAATCCTTCGAGTAGGAGATCTGTCCCTGAAACGGTTTGACTCAGACGAGAGCTGCGCAACAGGGTCAAAACAATTACTCTAAGATTATCCAATCCAATTGTAAGTGTCTTCGCTCTTCTGATCCGCAAGCTACCCTACACATGAAAACCCTCATAATCACTACTTCTGCCCGAACATCCCGATATCTCTTATCTACCTTCCAAAGGAACCGGGACCTCCTAGGTCCAACTTATCTGTCCACTATCTGGAATGTCGGATCCCAGCCGGTTACTAAATCAATGATCACCCTCTCATTCGCTCTCAGCGACTTTCGAAGAAAACTTCGGCTACCGAAACGGTTCTATCCATCTTGCCATTCTTGGCTCTGTAAATCCTATAATCCTCAATCATGTATTTCGACCCTACGGTCTCTCCTAGGTCCCACTTACCTTGTTAAGGTCGCACGGGCCTTGCCCATGGGTATCACCCAAACCGTACTATAAAGTGACCTTACTCCCAGGTCTCATCTGTTTAGGGCTACGCAGGTACAAATCACCTCGAATCCTATCTACCCATCCTTTCCTGATTCTGATCATGCTAACTAAGAGATATAGGCCTCGCCCATACTCTACTGAATAGGAGATACAGGCCAACTAGTAGATACAGGCCCCCAACCACGCTCCGCTAACTAGGAGATACAGGCCCCCGCCCATACTCCGCTAACTGACTGCTAATGAATGTTGCGGCTAACCCACAGTCTTCGAACATTTTCCACACTATCTGGCTGTTAGTGAATGCTATGACTATCTCGAAGTCTTACAACACTTTCCAAACTGATCGTGCGTAAGACGTAACATCCTGGCTAAATTCGCGTTTTGATGGAAATTTCTCAACCTGATTCCCAAAGCCAACTATCAAACACCAAAAGATGTGAAGCCTACGTTGGGAATTTTCCCAAACTCCCAATTCATATACCCCTCAAACCAATCAACCACTTGGCCTGCCTTCCTTCCTGACGAGAATGTGAACTCACCCTGAATCCACACTTCCTTCTGCTCCTGAACCCTTGGAGAACTCTCCCTTATTTTGGTTCAACAAACATCTTACCGTACACCTGGTTGGAAAGATCCCCAATTCTTCGTATCACTACGTGACCAATATTGCTAGTAAGCAATGCTTACCAATGTTAGTGTTCCCAAAACTAACCGGCACTAAAGCAGTAAGACCCCTAAAGACTGTCGGAATACTTACCGGATTCCAATCACACTTGCTACGACTACCACTTCCTGAGAACCCACTTTCTACGGAGACATCCCCACACTACTATCGTAAGACCCATGGTATGTTGATGACATATAATCCGAACATAAATAGGACGTATAATCCCAAGATACAACTACTTATATGGATGTGAGAAAATAACAATAAAATCATAAATAGAAACAGATAGAAAGGCAAAAGTTATGCACCTGTAGAATCGGAAGCTGCTCATGTCTCCTCTGTAATCAATTGGAAAGCCCTGATCCTCACTGCAAGAGCCTCTGCCTAGCCCTGACAGTCGTCGGTGATCCTCAATGTTGTAGGGCTAGGTGTTATCACCTGTCCTGCTGCATCCAAACTCGGACATTGGGCCTTCTTGTGTCCCCGCTAACTGCAATGGAAACAGATCATGTCTGATCCCTAGGTGGTGGTAGTAGTACAATCCCTGCTATAATGACTGATCTGATCGTACTTGAAGCAACCGTAATCACCACCACAACCGCTCCTACACGCACCCTCGTGTGTCCTGCCGCACTTACCACAGGGGCTACGATCCTGATGACCTCTCAATCTAGAATCTGATGTCTTGGGCCTCTTGCCCGATCCCGCAGATGTCTGAACCTTGTTCGGCTTCCTTTTCCTGTCTGCCTCTAAGTCGATCTCCCTCTCCCTAGCTCGAGCGATCATATCCTCTAGTGTCTTGCAACTGCACTGGCTCACGAACTCTGTAATCTCGTTGCTCATCATCTTGTGGTATCGTGCCTTATTCATCTCCTCGTCCGCCACATACTGAAGAAAAAGGAGGGCTCTTTCTCTGAACTTAGCGATGATCTCCGCCACTGTCTCTATAGTCTGCTGGAGGTATTGGAACTCCCATGCTAACTGCTGCACCTCAATAAATGGTGCAAAATCGGTCGTAAACCTTCCCGAGAAGTCACTCCATGTCATCGCGTCCAACGTGACATCATCCCTAATAGCATGTCTATCCTCCTCCCACCAATCATGCACTCTGTCCTTCAGAAGACAGGAGGCGAGTCGAACCTTGTTCCTCTCGGGACACATGCTAGAACGAAAGACGTTGGCGACATCTACTAACCAACGCCCCACCCGCTATACATAGATGAACAATAACATATAATCATGCTAGTACATAATTATTAGATTAGGTGTCTAAGCCTATAACTATATATGGTATGTACTTGACCTGATTGTAGCATGGTCCTTTTGGGTTGCCTTCATCAAAGCAACTTGACTAGAATAATAATGGAGAAAGAGGATAAATGTGCTTTATTAATATATTATTTGAATAATATATTAAAATATAAATCATATTATTTAATTAACATTGGTTAAAAATTAATTTAGTGGTCAAAAGAGGTTAATTGAATTAAGTGCACTGATATTGTAATTTTTGGATAATTGGAAAATGGGTCGAGGATCCCTAAAGATAGGGGTGGACGAAATTTTATGGATAGCTCATAAGAATTCGTCCAAGGCTAGGGTTCTGGAATGTTCCTATGGGCTGCTTAGGGCTTAACCAACCAGATTAGGGATTTGACTGAAACCCTAATCCCTCACCTATATAATGACCCCTTGGCTTCACATTTTCAGCTACCACAACGCTATAGGATAGCCTCTCCCCTCTCTCTCTAATATTCTACAATTGCTTTAGTGTTTGTGATCTATTAGAGGCATTGCATTTGAGGAGGTAGGTTCTCAAAAGCTGATGGTTATCAAGCTTCAATTAAAAGGTAACATTCTTAATCTTATTTATGTTGATTTCGATTTTGGTATGCGAGTTTTAGGGTTTATAAGATTTGGATGATAATTTCATGTACAATTAGAAAAACCTAGATCCAAAGCTTTAGGGTTTGGATGTGCACCATAGGATTGATGTTTTGCTCATAACCCAACAGTGGTATCAGAGCCTAGGTCGTTTTTCTATTGTATTTGATGCATAGCTATATTATTCAAAGCTGAAAAAGTCGAACATTGGCCTCTACTTGATGAACTCGTCAAGTCACCTGATGAACTCGAGGAGTAAGGGCTACCCGACGAATCCCGTCCGTGACTCGACGAGTCGGTTTGTCTATTGGAAGATTTTTCGGGATTTTGACTAGAATTGGGTTGGGATAATTACCATAAACGTTTTTAATTGATAAAATCCGATTTTTGCAATATGGTATATCCTCATCCAATTAGAAGATAATTGTTAAATAATAAGATAATTACTTGTTTATATGATAAAATAAATTATTTGTATTATTTAATATGAATTATCTTACCATAAATTGAATTAGGTCAAATTTAGATAATCACTAATTATTTGATTAATTAAATTACTTGAAATTTGATCTAGAAGGTTTTGAAAAGTGTCAAAACTTGCCCTCAAGTTTTGGAATTTAGAATTTTGATTAATAGTTTTAATTTTGAAATATTTAAATTCTAAACCCTAGAATTTTACAAGTTTAAAATTCAAACGTAATATTATTATAATATTATAAGATTAATAATTATATGTATGCAAGATAAGCTAGTCTTATCATTAGTAGGCCTCATTCACGAATCCAATCTATAAGGAGGGTATAAGGCTATTGCCTATAAAATGGTGGTTTAATGGGTGTCCACTCTCACCCACCGGTTCCTTGATTGGTGGAGGGTCATTAGCTGAACGGGTAGGATATGGCAACTAATTTCTCATTAATAAGTATAATGAACTAGAAAGTAACTAAATGTTTTTATAAATTCCCAATCTTAGTTACTTTAGGAAAAATGTGAAAATGATGCTATTCCATGAAATTACACTTTGTACCATGCCAAGTCGTTAGTGGAGTGTGTGTGGATAACCGACACACTAATTTGGGACTAGCAATGGTGGCAAAGGGTATCTCGATGTTTATCATAGATCAATGGAGCGTGTGTGGTTAACCAGAAGACTGATTAGGTGGTAAATGACATCGAGAGTACCAAGTACATTTGCATGGATATTCACACCTTGTTTGTGATCCTCGATATCCCATTCACAAACTTGAAGGGAATATCAAGATTTAAACATGTCATTGAAAAGTCCAATGAATCGCAAAAGAATCTAGGAATTTCAACACATTTAAAACTTAATTGTCTTTTTTGTTTTTCATGGTAGAAATTGGTGAATCGTCATTTACCTACCTTCAAATTATTTGCAATTACATTACGGAAATCCTGTTATGAATTGTGAATAATTGTGTTGGGTCCTAGCCCTAATTTCTCATTTGGGTGTTAAATTGGGGATTCTTATCTAATCTAAACTTTGTCTCTTTTCTTTTTCAGATCTCTACTCAAAACAATGCTTATGGCTCAACCCCTTCTGGCTCATTCTCACTCATAAACTTATATGGGAGGGTGATATTTGATGGGTACAATTTTAATGATTATATCCACAACATCCGCATGGTCACCCGTTACGAGGATAAAGAGTATGTTCTTGACAAAGAGTTGAAGGAGATTAACCACACCATTGCTACTCACGAGGAAATTGATACGTACGAAACTCATGAGCAAGATGCTACGAAGGTTCGTTGCATCATGCTCGCAACAATGACTGCTGAACTCCAAAAGTCCTACGAGGATTAATATCCATAAGAGACACACCAAGATTTGATGGAAAGGTACTAACATCAAAGTGCTAGGTAGGAAAGGTACGAGATCATCGCAGCGATGATCACTACCAAAATGAATGATGGAGAATCCATCGCGGCCCATTTTCAGAAAATGCAAAGATTCGTGGACCGCTTGCTGAAGTTGAATGTCAACTTCGATGAGGAGCTGGCCATATATTCTACACTCCTTACCTCCTTGCCACGACTAGTTTTGTATGACCTAAAAGGAAAATCTATTGCATCTACTCCTACTACTGCTTCCCCTGTCTTGGATATTGGGCAAGGAAAAGGAAAGAAGAGGAAGGCTCCTTCTAAGAGCCACACGGGAAAGTCTCATGATGGTACCTCTTCTAGTGGAACGAAAGATGGTCCTGCTGATCCCTCTTCCAAACTGAAGTATGTAGAGTGCTTCTACTGCCACGAGAAAGGGCATTGGAAACGAAGCTGCTTGAAGTACGTGCAGGACATCAAGGATGGGAAGATAAAGCCCACCTTCGCAGGTATTTACACTATTCATTCTAATAATTCATCACATGCTATGTCTTGGGTCCTCGATACAGGATGTGGTTTTTCATATTTGTTATGATTTGTAGGGTCTAAGAAGAAGTAGGGATGTGGAGCATGGGAAGATAAACTTGATCATGGGGAATAGGAAAGCGTCGCATGTCACCAAGATTGGAGTTTACTCTTTAGTGCTTAATAGTGGGTTAGGTTTAGATTTGAATAGTTGTTGCTATTCCTCAGAAATGACACGGAACATATGAAACTGTGATGGTTGTTGATAACTTAGGAAATGATGTGTTGCATATCGATTCTTCCAATGGTTTGGACAAAGCATGCTTGTGGAATTGTCTTCTGGGACATGTCAACAAGAAGCGCATAGCCTAACTCCAAAAGGATGGAGTGTTGGATTCATGCAACCTTAGGGATGATGACACATGCGAGTCTTGTTTACTTGGAAATATAAAAAAGTCACCTGTATTGGTACGTGTGAAAGGGGTGAGGGTTTATTGGATCTCATACATAACGATGTATGTGGGCCCTTTAGATCCACCACAAGGGAAGCGAACCGCTTCTATGTGAATTTCAACGATGATTATTGCAAAGATGGTTATATCTACTTAAACAAGCAAAAGTCAGAAACCTTTGAAAAGTTCAAAGAGTTTAAGAAAGAAGTGGTCAGCTGGGCAGGAAAATTAAGATGCTCCGATCCGATTGAGGAGGTGAGTACCTTAGTATTGAATTCCACGACCACCTCAAGGAATGCAGAATTGTTTCGCAATTGATGCCACCTAGGACACCGTAGTTGAATGGTGTGGCTGGAGGTGCAATCGAACCTTGTTAGGCGTGGTTCGTTCCATAATGAGTCAATCTTTGTTGCCTATCTAATTTTGGAGGTATGCCTTAGAGACTTCCGACCATATCCTTAATGTAGTCCCGACTAAGATCGTTGCCAAAATACCTCACGAAATGTGGACAGGGAAAGTAGCCTCGTTGTCACATATCAAGGTTTGGGGTTGCGAGGCTTTCGTAAGACGAGAGACTCACGACAAGCTCAAAACTCGTAGTGAGCGGTGTATTTTCATCGGCTATCCACAGAAGTCCTTTGGATATCTCTTCTATAGACCGAGTGACAATGTTGCCTTCGTTGCAAGGAGAAGGGTCTTTCACGAGTGAGAAATCATATGCCAAGAGGACAGTGGGAGACAAATTGATCTTAAGATCTTCAAGAATCTAACGATGAAGGAGCCTCTAACACTGGCGCTCAACCCGAGAAGGAAACTCGTGTTGAACCGATTGATGAGTCCTTACCTCTTAGACGTTCCACTAGAGTTAGTGTTCCACCCGTATTTTATGGTTTCCATATAACTGCTAAGAGTGATACGTTTATTAGTGATATTACACTGATAAATTTGGATTAACCTAACACCTAAAAGGAAGCCATGGCAGGCCCGAAGTCTGCGAAATGGAAAGAGGCTATGGACAGCGAGATTCAGTCCATGTATGACAATTAAGTTTGGAACATGGTTGGCAATGTGCCAGGTCGTAAGTCGGTCGGGTGCAAATGGATCTTCAAGAAGAAGACCGACATGGATGGGAAAGTACACACATATAAGGTGTGATTGGTTGCGAAGGGCTTTACTCAAATTCCAAGAGTTTACTACAATGAGACCTTCTCACCAGTAGCGAAGATTAAATCTATAAGGGTTATGCTAGCCATAGTTGCGTTTCATGACTATGAAATATGGCAGATGGATGTCAAAACCGCTTTCCTAAATGGGAAGTTGGCTGAAGATGTTTATATGAGTCAGCTAGAGGGTTTTCTCGTTTTGTATGTGGATGAAATACTGCTCATAGGAAACGACGTCCCATCCCTGTAGGAGGTTAAGTCCTAGCTTGGGAAATATTTTGCTATGAAGGACCTCGAAGAAGCTGCTTATATTTTTGGGATAAGGATATTGAGAAATAGGAGTAAAAGACTAATAGGACTTAGTTAAATTACTTACTTTGATAAAGTTTTAAAACGTTTTAGCATAGAGAATTCCAAGAAAGGGGAGTTACCTATCGAAAGCAATACCAAGTTGAGTAAGACTTAAAGCCCAAGTACCGGAGCCGAGATAGCAGAGATGAGCTGAGTACCTTATTCTTCCGCAGTTGGCTCAATCATGTATGTTATGACGTGTACTCGCCCTGATATGACCTTCACTTTGAGCATGGTCAACAGATATAAAGGGAACCTTGGTAGAGCACAATGGACCGCAGTAAATAATATTCTTATGTACCTACGAAGGACTAAGGAATGGTTCCTTATCCTCGGTAGGAGTGACCACTTGAGAGTGAGAGGGTATAGTGATGCCAGTTTTTAGACTGAGCGAGATAATTTCCGCTCTTAGTCAGGCTGGGTCTTTATCCTGAATGGAGGAGTAGTGACTTGGAAAAGTTCCAAGCAGGAGACAGTAGCTTATTAAATATGCAAATCAGAGTACATAGCAGTGAGTGAAGCGTCGAAGGAACCAATATGGCTAAAGAACTTCATTGGAGACCTTGGAGTTGTACCGGCCATAAAGGAGCCTATAGAGATTTTCTGTGATAATGAAGGTGCAGTTGCCTTGACCAAGGAACCGAGGGATCATGGCAGATCTAATCATATCGACAGAAAATATCATTTCATTAGACATTGAGTAGAAGAGGGAATCATCGTAGTAAATAGGGTATCATCAGAGGAGAACCCATCATATCCCCTTACGAAGGGACTGAGTAGGGTTAAGCACTTGCAGCACACTAGGACCATTAGGTTGAAGGACGATATTAGTTTTAGTGATTAGATAACTTTTAGAAACTTGTAATAGATAAATTATAATTAACATTTGATGATTAAATAAAGGAGTTTTATTTATAAGGAAAGTTATTGTCTTGTGATAATTATTTACAATTCTTTCATTTTGCATGTTTTGACTTCCTAAATAATAAGATTATTTAAACTATCCACAGTCGATCATACGTTGGAAGTAAGTATGAAAGAACACCGTCATGAATTGGCTTGTAGATTGTCTAAGTGTTTAGACATAGCAAAGGTTTGCTGCAACATTCATGAGTGCTCCTGAAATAAGATTTGAGTATTGGATTAAATTCGCACTTACATGAATCACTTCATGGAATTTAATCACAAGTGATTGTGAGACGATAATATCATATAGTCTTCAAAACTAGACATATGAGTTGTTGTTTACGAGTTGGTTGTGCATTGATAATGCGTAAATGCATCAGTAACTTGATTTTATAAAACACATTGTTGTGTACGATTCGATGAGTAAATAGTATAAGCATATAAGTCAAAGTTTATCTATTCCTTTTATCCTACGAGGGCAAAAGCGATATCTTAGGCCCCTCGATGATTTTCTTTTGACTTATGTGTCGGGCCTGGTCCAGACTGAATTGATATGTTCAATTAGGTTTTATACCGGACAAATCAGAGATTGAGAAACAAACTGCTGGACAATAAGTATAACTATGTTCCATGTAATTGTCAACATGATATCTTGAGAATGAAGGACTATACAATCGCATATCTAAAGGACGTGTCAGAGTTTGACAACGGCTTTTGAGAGCTATGATTGCTAATCGTGTTTTGAAGTCGTACTTGCATTTATACTTATTAGACTTATCAAAGTGGGAGAATATTGGATTAGGTGTCTATGCCCATAACTATATATGGTATGTACTTGACCCGATTGTAGCATGGTTCTTTTGGGTTGCGTTCATCAAAGCAACTTGACTGGAAGAACAATGGAGAAAGAGGATAAATGTGTTTTATTAATATATTACTTGAATAATATATTAAAAGAGAAATCATATTATTTAATTAACATTGGTAAAGAATTAATTTAGAATTAATTTTGAATTCAAAAGAGGTTAATTGAATTAAGGGGACTAATATTGTAATTATTGGATAATTGGAAAATGGCCGAGGATCCCTAAAGAGAGGGGTGGACGAAATCTTATGGATAACCCATAAGAATTCATCCAAGGCTAGGGTTTTGGAATGTTCCTATGGGTTGCATAGGGCTTAAGCAACTGAAACGCCAATCCCTCACCTATATAAAGACCCCCTGGCTTCACATTTTCGGCTACCACAACCCTAGAAGGATTCCTAGAGCCAAAAATAGACTCTCCCCTCTCTCTCCAATATTCTCCAATTGCTTTGGTGGTTGTGATCTATTAGAGGCATCGAATTTAGGTGCAAGGTTCTCAAAAGCTCAAGGTTATCAAGCTTCAATTGAATGGTAACATTCTTAATCTTATTTATTTTGATTTTGATTTTGATTTTTGTATGCTAGTTTTAAGGTTTATAAGCTTTGGATGCTTATTGCATGTACAATTAGAAAAACCTAGATCCAAAGCTTTAGGGTTTGCATGTGCACCATAGGATTGATGTTTTGCTCATAACCCAACAATAACAGTCAAACACAAAACTATAATTGCTAGTCTCAAGGCCCCACCTATCTTGGGCCCCGCCCCTACTCTGCTAATAATGAGATATGGAACCCCGTCCATACTTAGCTAGTGATGAGAAATAGCCCCCCGCCCACACTCACCTCCCTACCAGACACATACAAGTATCACAAAGACAACCAGTATAACTAAACATGCATTCCTTCCTTGGGTACCACCTGACATCGAATCGTAGTTCAGAAACATACATATAAACCTTCCTCGGGACTCGCCCGATGTCGAACCGTAGTCCAGAAACATATAAGATACATTAGTTTATCCCCGATATCGGATCTAATATAGCATACAATAACATATATAAACGGGACGACATTGGTGCCTTCGACCCATTCCTATTGGAGAAAACTCACCTCACAACCTGAATGCAGAATCTCACGAATAAACCTCTCATTGCTAACTGGCAGATCCCCGAACTGCTAATCTCTCGACTCCCCGAGCTATCATTACCAACATAATACTTAGTCAAGAACTGATAAACCTTCTTAGGGTAAAATGATCATTTTACCCTTGGTCAAAGTCAAAGTCAACTCTTGGTCAAAGTCAAAGTCAACACTCCGAGTTGACTCAACTCACCAGTTGCTCCATCAACTCGCCGAGTTCTATAAATCAAAACCTGGAACTCACGATCGAACTCGTCGAGTCACCCCCTGACTCACCGAGTTCCCTGACTACTCATAGTCGTGATTTGGCGAATCAACTCGTCGAGTTCTATGAAAAACTGAAATCAGGACAACACAATTAAACTCGTCGAGTTCCTTTATGGACTCGATGAGCCCTATAGTCCGTTTGGGCCATCTTAACAGGTTAAGCCTCTATTCTCCGGATCAAAGCTCCATACTCCTTCTACATACTGAAAGAGCCTTCTTAAGGGTAAAGTTTCAAACTTTACCCATTACTAGTCCTTCTTAATTTAGCTAAAACCCTAGTTCTTTAGGACATAGATCTTGTCCAAAAAGCGTTAATACTCCAAACTAAATCATACTAACATAGATCTAGGCCTTAAACATCATTTAAACACGTAAAGTCTCAGGCTTTCCTTCCATGCATGGCCTTTTGGGGCTTAAAAGGACATAACAACACTTTAAAGCTTACATGGCCATAAGTTTGCACCTTTATGCCATGAAACGTCTTCTAGGTCCCAGATCTGAAAGATAAGTCACTTAGAACGTTCATTAACCAAGGACTAAGCTTCTTGGACCAAAACCCTCGTAAAGTGAAAATAAAGAGATCTATCAATCTATTAAGCAAGGCTGAGACTTTCTTACCAAAAATGGAGAGGATAAGATGTGGTTTCAAATCACACAAGGTTCACTAAAAAATGGCTCACAAGCATTAGGGTTTCGTGGATTAGGGTTTGGACATTGGAGGCTCGAAATGAGGCCATAAGGTGGGGATCAAGATGCTTAAAGAGGGTGCAAAAACCCCGAATCTAGGGTTTCCCAAGCCCAGACCAGCTCGTCGAATTGGTCCTCCCCAATTCGTCGAGTTAGTTTCTCAACCCGCTTCCCAAAAACTTATTTCTACTTGTCGATTTTCCCCCTTGGACTCGACGGGTAGACCTTCAATTTGCTTATTATCCTTCCTTAATTATGCTTCTGGTTTCCAGGTGTTACATGTAGTCTAAATTTGCACTTGCAACTTTATTAAAAGTTGAAACTTGTTAGATATTTGGACTTGATCAATGGCTTATTTTTTTCCTGTACGTAACATCCCGAGTTCAGGGGGTGTAAAGTTCAGGGTTCAAAGTGAAAATGTGAATGGTCAACTCGGCGAGTACATGGGTAGACTCGGCGAGTAGGGTCGCGATTCTGGTCGCGTGTCTAGTGTCCAACGACGAGTCGGTGGCTGGACTCGGCGAGTTGGTGCTGTGTGGAGAAAACCCTAATCCCAGGGATTAGGCCCTATATAAAGAACATAATACCCTCTCCCCAGCCTCTTTGCTCTCCCTTGAAGTCCAGAAACCCAAATATTCATTGTGAGAGAATTAGAGAACATTTGGATCTTGAAGGAGTGTTTGTTGAAGAGATCTTTGAAGATTAAGAGGCATGGAGCAAGGGGCTTTTCAAGGTTTTGACTTATTCTTTTGTTGGAAACTTCTTTTGAGGTAATGATTCATTGCTTGAGCTTTTATCCATCTAGATCTATCATTTGTGGGATTTTTGGGTGTATATCTAGTGCTATCTTGAGTTTGGAGGTTAGATCTGAGGTTGCTACCTCAGATCTAGAGTAGTGATGATCCAAAAGAGCATAAATTCCCTATTCAAGAGCTTTTGATGAAGTCTTTTGGCCCCAAACCTTAGCCCATGAGTGTATTATGCTTAGATCTCCTTGGATTCACGTAAAGTTTGCCACTTTACATGATGGATGGCCTGTATAAGAGTAGATCTATGGATTGGAAACCCTGCATGGCTTGGAAAGCCTCTGTATGGGTTAAGAGCTAGTAGTACTCGACGAGTCACATGGGTGGACTCGGCGAGTTGCATGAAGATAGGCAGAAACTCGGCGAGTTGGAAGAACAACTCGGCGAGTTGGTTAAAGATATCCTTGGACTCGGCGAGTCTGTTCTTGGACTTGGCGAGTCTGGTCTTGAGCTCCTAAACTTTTCTGGTTAAGCTGAGAATCGGTGAGTCAAGGGATGACTCGATGAGTTGAGTACGGTTTGACTCAGAGTTGTGGGACTCGGCGAGTCTTGGGGCGACTCGGCGAGTTGAGTCGTATTATGGGAGTTTCAGAGAATGGAGACTTGATGAGTCAGTGGGTTGACTCGGCGAGTAGAGTCAGTCAGGAGGGTTGGCTTTGACCAAGAGTTGACCAGTTGACTTCCATGGGTATTTTGGTTGTTATTGGTATTTATTGGTTTCGGTGATTCAGTGGTGGAGTTCGTGACGGTGGTCGGAGCAGCGTGATCTTGTTCTTCAGTCGGCAGTAACAGGTGAGTCTCCTCACTATACATTACCTTGATTGGTAGTTATGTGTGACCGGAGGGTCTTATGTGCTTACCTTGAGTATTATATTATATGTAATATGCTATGCATCATGTCTTTGTGACTTATGGTATGCGGAGTTTATAGTCCGGACCGGAGGGTCCAACGATATAGACCGGACCGGAGAGTCCAATGATCAGACCAGACCGGAGGGTCCAACGATACAGAACTGGAGGGTTCCGCTGAGGTACACCAACCGGAGGGTCATATTGTAGCCTTGAGTGGCGTATGTGTTGAATGTGGTATTTTGGGGAACTTACTAAGCTTCGTACTTACAGTGTTTTATGTTATGTGTTTCAGGTTTTATCAGGATCACGGGACGGCACCGGCTCGATTGTACACACCAGGGGAAAAGTTTGTTTTGAGGATTCTGGTTTATTAAGTGATTGAACAAAAGAGTCATGTCTTGTAATTAAAACAAAAAGGAGATTTTTATGAAAAGTGTTAAAGAGATAAACTATTTTAAATGAAAATTTTGTTTGAAAATTTTAGTGTTACAAGTTGGTATCAGAGCCTTGGTTTGAGGGATTCGGGTACACCTTCGGGTATGTCCGGACTCAAACTGAGGATTGAGAGAAAAAAAGAAGTTTTTCAAAAGAAATGGGTTTTCTAAAAATGAGTAAGAGAATTTATAAGAGAAAGAGACAACGAGCAGTGTGTACAATCAGCGAGCGCCGGAACGGTGATTTCCCAAAAATACCCTTACATTATGTGTTATGAGTAATATGTGAAATGTTATATATGCTAGAGAGTAGGCTAGGTATTTCATATTTTAGCGCTAGAGTGGCCTGATTTATGATGGCTTATCCTAAGAGTTACTGTTATTTGTGAATTGCTTTTGTGTATGTGCGGATTATAAGTATCCAGTAGGAATCCTATTTAGAGAAGGATTTGAGCAGAGGAGTAATCTAGGAGAGATACCTAGATGAGCATTTGAGGAGCCTTCTGAGAAAGTAGTCAGATACCCGCGAGGGGTGGAGTTGCTTGAGCTTAGTGACGTCTTTGATTACGAGTGTAGCAAGCGGAGTTGTAACCTAGAGTGGTGATACATGTTGATAAGGGACTATTCGATGTCCGAATGCTGCTTGCGTCGTGCTTTGTGGAATTCTCGGTGATGGGAGTCGGCTACTAAGTGAATATGACGATATTTAGGAGGTAGACGACTGACATCACTAGGAGTTCTTCAGCAGCTGATGGCAGGAAGGTGTGGGAACCCAGGAAGAGCTTGGGAAGTGATCTTTGTTAGATGAGTAGGCGAATAATGGAGAGTATTCGCAGGAAGAGCAACCAGCAGTGCGGAATTTGTAAGTGAGGAGGTTGAGCAGCTACTTAGGAGATCTGGAATGATTTATGTGGAAAGTATGGGTAGATGTGGCAGGTAGTATGGGCCCGTACTACTGAAAGCAGAGGACCCATACTCGATACATGGAAAGTTCCTGGGATTCTAAGTAGCAGATGAGAGGGATCGTATGTTTTGAGTACCATGATCAGTGGCAGATGAGAGAGATCGTATGGTTTGAGTACCATGATCAGTGGCAGATGAAAGGGGATTGTATGGTTTGAGTACCATGCTTGGAAGCAGGTTGGGAAGTGATGTCATGGTTCGAGTACCATGGTTTGTAGCGGATTGAGAGAAGATAACATGGTTCGATAGCCATGAGTTATAGTAGGCAGAGAGATAGCAACATGGCTCGAGTACCATGGCTGCGATGATTAGTGTTACTGGTCCTACTAGTTATGCCATTATGGTGATTATACCGAGATCAGGTATGAGAGAGTATGCAGCTTGAGGGCCAATTTGAATGAGTTCGAGGGAGTATGCTTGAGAGAGAAATGGGAGTCATTTTAAGAGATTTTATTTGTGAGGTGCCAGTGGAAACTGCACGGCTTAAGGATAAGTGGGATGATGTTGTTGAAGAAACAGGGTTTCGAGTCAAGCCATCGGCTGATGGATGAGCCATCACCTTCTATGGCGAGAGTTATGTGGCTTCTGTTCTTGAGAAGGAGAATGAGCTATCGATTTTCCGATTCCAGAAATTGGAGGCCGTGGAGTAGTATTGGTGGTGATCTTTTCAGGGTGTTTGAGCAGTTTGTCCGTGGTGAAGTATTTCTTGTACCATAGAGCCAATGGTGGAAACAGAGAGTCTTGGGTGAATCGGGGCAGTTGGGATGTCCAGTTATGGGGCAGTATGAGGTCCTAAATGATTAAAGGAAGTCATGAGGGGAAGTTATGGGGGCTCCTTTTGTGATTCAGAGTATTTGGTATTGCTAGGTCATCAAGCGTTGCGTAGCTCAATCAGAGAATAAATGCAATGTTATTAATGGAAGTAGTCTGTGGATGGATTGAAAGTGCGCCAATTGGCGATGGTTCGAGCCCTAATTGGGGGAGAACCAGGTAATTGCTGAACGGATTTGAGAATTGTGGAGAGGCAGTTAGAGGACTGGTTACAGTGATTATGTGGCATATTCATGGGTTCAGGGCTAAATTGGTGGATAGGGCGAGGTGCAAGTGAGATGATGCCTGTCGTGCATGATCAGGAAGGAATGAGTGATTCTATGGCAGGTGGCCGTTGGTCAGAGTGGTGGTTTGGGTCAGAAATAACAGTGCATAGTTTGAGTATGTGTGTACACCTACGCATGGTCGGTCCGCAGGGCATGAGTTCACGATCGCGGTGTGGAGTCTACGTAAAAATGAGAATATGAAGAGGTAAAGGCTGGTGCGGTAAGACTGCGGGGAGCTACAGTTCAGTGGCTTAGAGTAGAGGTTGTGGTGATGCTATGGGGAGCCCTAGTATTCCGGATCAGAGAGAAGTTGTAGTGATGCTACGGGGGGGCCATAATACTCACGGATCAGAGATAGGTTGTAGTGATGCTACGGGGAGCCGTAGTATTCATGGATCAGAGAGGTTGGGGTGATACTACGGGGAGCCGTAGTACTCACGGATCAGAGAGAGATTGTAGTGATACTACAGGGAGCCGTAGTACTCTCGGATCAGAGAGAGATTGTAGTGATGCCACGGGGAGCCGTAGCAAGCACTAATCAGGGACGAGATTGTGGTTATCTCAATTGTTTAGAGTGGTTATATTGGATGGAATCGTGGTTGTTGTAGATGGGTGAGTTAAGTGTGGGTTGCGAGTGGTCCAACCCGGGGATTGATCAAACTCTTGAGATGAGTTTGATTTTAGTAGTGCACTGGGAAGGCGATATGAGGTTTCAGATTCAGAGAATGAGTACTCTTCTGAAAAGTTAGTTGTCAATTTGGAATTGAGACCAGAGGTTCAGTGTTTGGATGGGATAATGCAGTGAGTTGCACGAAATTCTTGAGCCTTAGATGTCAAGTGTCAGGAGTGAGTCGATATTCGGTTGGATTGTAGTTTACGTATGAGGTAAAGAGAATTTTGTGACTTGTGTGTCACTGGGCCGAGATAGTTGACACGAGAAGGAAGTTAGTGAGACATTCTAAATCATGTCATGGGTAACCATGGAAGTTCAACTATGGGGTTGAGGTTCTATGAGTTTTCCTATAGCAACAGCCATCATTCGAGCATCGGTATGCCACCCTTTGAGCTGTTGTATAGGAGGAGGTGTCGGACCCCCTATTTGCTGGAAAGAGAGTCCTTGCGAGCAGATTCAGAGCATGTGCAATACATGGAGTAGCGGTTACTCTGCTAGGGATAGTGTAGAGTGAGGTGTGAGCACCGTGGCACTTGTATGAAGTGGCAAGGTTGACAAGTAAATTTCCTTGGGTAAGGAAAGAGAAAGGTATGTAACTCCGAGAGGAGTGTTGGTTCACGGAAGTGAAAGCAGTAGTGAGAATGGATGACTAAGAGTATGGTGGTTGAACACTGTGTCTATGCCAGTGGTATATAAGTGCTTCCGGGTTGGGTGTCTGTTGAGGTTGCGGAAGAATCTCCGGTGGTTTAGAACCAGAGGAGTTCGAAAGAAATGCAAGGATAGAGCCTTGGATTGACGTATGGCTGTGAGGTTATGTATATAGTGGTAATTCATCCTGGGGATATCTGATGGTATCGTCAGTATGTCGGGTTTTTCCAACCCGAGGATGTAAAGCAGGCTCAGCATGTGTATGTGATTGCAGAGGAGAGCTCAGGAGAGTTGTTCAGGAGCTGAAGGATGGGTCATCCTGTCAACACGGAAAAAAAAGAGTTGGATTCGGACTGAAAGCGGGATGAGTCCCAGAAGTGAATTCGATAAAGGTTATGCTAATCAAGGAAAGGGATAGCAGTTTGGTACCGGGTCAGGACCCGGTGGTCCGGGGTGATGTCTAGCTATGTAAGGGTCAAGCGATTGTTGTGATTTGGAGCGAGTGAAGTACCATGGAGTGGTACTCGGTTGATAAGTGGGGGTATCAGAGGAAGAGGCGGTGGTCAGCACACCGCAGGGGAACAGTTAGGTTTTGGGTTTCGGTAGTAGTGTTTTGAGGAACCTGGTCTGGTTAATGCCAAGTAGTGCATTGCAAGAGTAGTTTCTGGAGTTGTATTGCTGCAGGCTTCGAGGACGAAGCCTAATTTAAGTGGGGGAGAATTGTAACATCCCGAGTTCAGGGTTCAAAGTGAAAATGTGAATGATCAACTCGGCGAGTCCATGGGTAGACTCGGCGAGTAGGGTCGTGATTCTGGTCGCATGTCTAGTGTCCAACTCGGCGAGTCGGTGGCTGGACTCGGCAAGTTGGTGCTGTGTGGAGAAAACCCTAATCCTAGGGATTAGGCCCTATATAAAGAACATAATACCCTCTCCCCAGCCTCTTTGCTCTCCCTTGAAGTCCAGAAACACTAATATTCGTTGTGAGAGAATTAGAGAACATTTGGATCTTGAAGGAGTGTTTGTTGAAGAGATCTTTGAAGATTAAGAGGCTTGGAGCAAGGGGCTTTTCAAGGTTTTGACTTATTCTTCTGTTGGAACCTTCTTTTGAGGTAATGATTCGTTGCTTGAGTTGTTATCCATCTAGATCTATCATTTGTGGGATGTTTGGGTGTATATCTAGTGCTATCTTGAGTTTGGAGGTTAGATCTGAGGTTACTACCTCAGATCTAGAGTAGTGATGATCCAAAAGAGCATAAAGTCCCTGTTCAAGAGCTGTTGATGAAGTCTTTTGGCCCCAAACCTTAGCCCAAGAGTGTATTATGCTTAGATCTCCTTGGATTCACATAAAGTTTGCCACTTTACGTGATGGATGGCCTGTATAAGAGTATATCTATGGATTGGAAACCCTGCATGGCTTGGAAAGCCTCTGTATGGGTTAAGAGCTAGTAGTACTCGGCGAGTCACATGGATGGACTTGGCGAGTTGCATGAAGATAGGCAGAAACTCGGCGAGTTGGAAGAACAACTCGGCGAGTTGGTTGAAGATAGCCTTGGACTCGGCGAGTCTGTTCTTGGACTCGACGAGTCTGGTCTTGAGCTCCTAACCTTTTCTGGTTAAGCTGAGAATCGGTGAGTCAAGGGATGACTAAGTGAGTTGAGTACGGTTTGACTCAGAGTTGTGGGACTCGGCGAGTGTTGGGGTGACTCAGCGAGTTGAGTCGTGTTATGGGAGTTTCAGAGCATGGAGACTCGACGAGTCAGCGGGTTGACTCGGCGAGTAGAGTCAGTCAGGAGGGTTGGCTTTGACCAAGAGTTGACTAGTTGACTTCCAGGGGTATTTTGGTTGTTATTGGTATTTATTGGTTTCGGTGATTCAGTCGTGGAGTTCGTGACGGTGGTCGAAGCAGCGTGATCTTGTTCTTCAGTCGGCAATAGTAGGTGAGTCTCCTCACTATACGTTACCTTGATTGGTAGTTATGTGTGACCGGAGGGTCTTATGTGCTTACCTTGAGTATTATATTATATGTAATATGTTATGCATCATGTCTTTGTGATTTATGCTATGCGGAGTTTATAGTTCGGACCGGAGGGTCCAATGATATAGATCGGACCGGAGAGTCCAATGATACAGACCGAACCGGAGGGTCCAACAATACAGAACTGGAGGGTTCCGCTGAGACACACCGACTGGAGGGTCATATTGTAGCCGTGAGTGGCGTATGTGTTGAATGTGGTATTTTGGGGAACTCACTTAGCTTCGTGCTTACAATGTTTTGTGTTATGTGTTTCAGGTTTTATCAGGATCACGGGACGGGACTGGATCGATTGTACACACCAGGGGAAAAGTTTGTTTTGAGGATTCTGGTTTATTAAGTGATTGAACAAAAGAGTCATGTCTTGTAATTAAAACAAAAAGGAGATTTTTATGGAAAGTGTTAAAGAGATAAACTATTTTAAATGAAAAGTTTGTTTGAAAATTTCAGTGTTACACTGTAATATGCATATATGTCAATAATCTGCATCTATTTTGTTGTAATGTAATCATATCTAATATAAACTACATCCATGTCATTATTATACAAACTACATACATGTCTAAAATTTCCAAGTTGATAATAAGCATCTATTCTTTAATCTACATCAATGTGACAACATGCATCAATGCCTTTATTCTTTATTATGTAAATATGTTATCATGTCTATACGATTGTAACCATTTCTTTAATCTTTATTTTATGTAAGTAGAGGCATTGAAGAACAACAACCCCCGCAACCAAGTGTCAAAAGAGCGTCGAGGTTGCTGAACAACGGATGACAAAGATGTTAACTCTAGAACATCGAAATGCCTTTATAAAACAACATAGTTTCATTTAGAGGCTGTATGCATAATAAAACAACATAGTGACATTAAAAGACGTATCTAGTCACAACTTCTTACTAAATCGGGACTCTGACTCGGTCATGGTTTCTGACTCAATCATGCCTATGGTTAATCCATATCCGACTCAACTAATAATTATTAAACAAACCTAAAAGTATCTATATGTTTGTTTTTGTTGTAACAATCCTCATCAATAATACAAAAATAAAAAATAAAAAAAGTTGTAAATTAGTCATTTGTAATGATGATAAAATACTGGGGCAAAAGTTAAATAAAGAAAAGTTTGTTATTGCTAATGAAAATTTGATGAAAAATAGGAAGCCGCGAGCTACTAAAATTGATACGCATGCGACCGATTTCCATTTGGAAATCTTGCCTAAAGTTTGATACATCGTCTCATATCATATATCATATATAAAACCCAAAATATGTATCACTTAATTTTGTCGTCCCAAAACCCTAAAAAACTTGAAGAAATCGGCGCGACAGGGCAGAGTAGAGGCGATTTCACAAAAAAAAAATCGAGTTTTCATCGACGATTAAGGTATGCATTCATCGCCAAACTTATAATAAATCAATAAATACGTATTCCTTCTATCTGCTCCAATCGTCAACTGAGTTCCCGTCTCCTAGATCAAGCAGACAAATCATTATTTAATAGCTTTCGAAATTTCAACTTTAGGTTCCATACGATCGAATGTTGAAATTGTATATTATCTTGAATTTGAATTTACTATATAAACACCCAAATATTTATGTTTCTTTTTCAAGTGTAGGAATGGTTAAGACAAGGAGTATGACTAGGAACGAAAGCAAGAAGAGGTTCAAGACATGTGATGATGATGATGATGATCCAGCACCATGGTCAGATCTTAACCATGAATTGCTTTTTACAGTTATGATGCAACTGGGAGTTGTTGATTTTCCTGCATTCAGTGGAGTTTGTAAGTCATGGAGGTCATTCGCACTTTCTAACAAAAACAAATTCATGCAATCCAGACCACCAATATCCATATCCATCTTTTCAGAGTCTAATGATGAAAACTTCAACTATTACCTAGACGATATAAATACTGAAGGAAGAAGCTTCAATTCCATTCTTCCTCAGTCTGGTGGAAGGACATGTGTTGGTTTTACTTGTGGTCACTTGATCTTGTTTGGAAGTAAAACTCATGATTTCTGGCTTCTTGATCCTGTCACTAAGCATGGAGTCTATTTCCCTAATATCCCTTCTTCAGTAAGTGAGAATCCAGCAAAAATCAGGGGTTTTCTTGTCTTTTCACGTTCAAAATCCGAGTGGGTGTTTGTTATGACAGATGGATCCACCAATATATGGTATTCTATATCGGGTGAAGGCGAATGGAATCATGTGTCATCAACTTCTCCTATTGTTGATTTACGTGCTTTCAATGGAAAGATGTATGCCATGGACAATGCTCGACATTTATGTGAACTGACAATTAATCCTGAGCCTAAATTATTGATACTTGAAACCAAGAATTTTCCTAACTTTCCCAAACATCAGCAGTTTTACAAATCACGTGAAAATCTTTGTGTGATGGGATATTTTCCAGAAGGTTATTATTATGAATATCACAAGCTAGATTTTGAGGAAATGAAATGGGTGTTGTTTAAAACGACAAGCAATACTACAGGGGCATCATCTATTCGTAATAACATGAAGCCTAGTGGAGCTGTTAAACATGGAAAAAGCAAGTTTTTTATTTGGAATTGGAAACATATGGTATATCCCAAAATTGATTGAATGATAATCTCGTACATGGGCGATGATGGTTTGTTAACTAGCACTTTTATCTTTTTTGTTTTGAATTCTCGTATGATTGAACATTTTTAAGATGTCACAACTATAAACTTTATCTCCTTTTTTTTTTTTTGTTTTTTTTTTTTTTGTTTTTTGTTTTGAATTCTCATATGATTGAACATTTTCAAGATGTCACAACTATAAACTTTATCTCCTTTTGAGTTAGTTTGGTGTTATTTGCTTTAAATTTTTAGCTAATGCATTATGTGTTGCATGTTGGCATGTTCTTTGTTATTATTTGAACCTTAGTTACCCTCATAATCAACTGAGCTCTCTTCATTAAGTGAATCATAAAACCTTTACTAAGCAACAAAGGATAACATGAACATGAGCATCTGGAGGATATAAATCCACATACGGGTAAAAACATTCAAGTTATTCTTTCAATCTTAGCCTCTTTATTAACTGGGCTCTCTCCATCTTAGTATAAATCCACATATTGACAATTTTGCCCTTGGGGTTTCTTTTGTGCCACTGTAGGTTTAATAGCAAGCACTTTAGGAGTTATCTTATTAATTAAGTGATTACTAAACTGAAAGATTGTAATATATGATTCTTATTAATTGATTACTAGTTCTAGCAACATCAGTTAACCATATGCACTTAAATTTACCAATCAGCCCCATGCACTAAAAGTTACACAAACTTTTACTGCAATAATTACAAAAACAGCCCCTATACTAATTGCAAAACAGCTCCTATACTAATAATTACAAAACAACTCCTCTACCGATTACAAAACAGCCCCTGCAATAATAACCTTTGAATTTTCGGATGTTGTTTGGTATAATTAGGTTTTAAAAATGATTTTTGATTTTCTTTTTCTCTCGTATGGTTTTATAAATTTCAATATTTGAAGATTTAATTAAAATTTAGGTACGTATATGGCCTCAAATCAATGATAATGCGAAAAAAAAAGTTTGATTGGCAGGAAAAGAATGTGATGATTTTGTATGAAATCATAATATATATATATATATATATATATATATATATATATATATATATATATATATATATATATATATATATATATATATATATATATATATATATATATATATATATAACTCATAGTTTCCCGAGAACTCGAGAACTAAAAGTGGAACGTTAGATCAAAACTAATTCAATAAGGGCATGATCATAATCATACCAATCTCATTTAATGTTTAATTTTCTGTGTTATTGGAAACATTAATAAAAAGTTTTAAAAATTAACATAATAACTCAAATTTCGGATTCTTTAAACAATTATTTTCATTTTTTTTAAATGGAGATCTTTTAAGTTTTTTTAAGAAAACATGATTTTTTTAAAAATAAAATAAAAAAATATTAAAAAAAAACTGCAATTTTTTCAAAAAACAATTGCATTTTTAAAAAAAAAATACTACGTTTTTTTTAAAAAGAATCTGCAATTTTTTCATAAAAAAAATTGTATTTGATTTAAAAAGACAACATTTTTTTAAAAAAATTTGCAAACTTTTCAAAAAAAAAAAGCTACAATTTGTTTAAAAAACCTTTATTTTTTTTAAAATGCATTTATTTTAAAAAACTGCAGTTTTTTCACAAACCAAATATTTTCAAAAACACATTATTTTTTTAAAAAAAAAAACTGTATTTTTTAGATGCATATATGCATATTTTTGGTACATTTATGCATATTTTTACAAATGCATATATGCACATTTCATATTTTATAATATTTGTAAAAGAATGATAAGAAAATTTATTTTATTTACTAATCTATAAACACAGTAGTAAGTATTTTATTCGATACAATATAAAATATAAAAAAAATATGGTACAAAATTTCAATGCTTTTTTATGTCTTCGTATCAGTATTTCCATATTTTCTTCAATTTATCATTTTTCATCTCTTCAATATTCAACACGATTTCTTCCAAATGTACAACAAAAATAAAAAGAACTTTACTGATGCAAAAACACTCACAAAAATACATATGTGATTTACATGTGAATCACATGTAATTCATATCTGATTTACATGTGAATAAAATGTAATTCATATGTGAATTACATATGATTTACATGTGAATCACATATAATTCATATATGAATTACTATGAATTATATATGATTTTCATCTGAATCACATGTAATTCTTATGTGATTCACTTGTGACATGTAATCGTTTTTTTTTATATATATAAAAACCATTTTTTTAAAGTACACAATAATGCATTAACAAAAGCAAACCAAACCTTTGTTTATGAGTAAGGAGCGGCTATTTGTTGCTTCTTTATCATGTTTTACCATGATGTAAATAAATATACATATATATATATATATATATATATATATATATATATATATATATATATATATATATATATCAAGTAATTAAATAAAATGTTACAACACTATTCTTTTTTTCTTTTCTACAAAAACTTGTCATAAAATGTTATAAACACCTCTTTTGTAAGTAAATAACGAAAAAGAAACAAACTTGAACTTAGTGGTTTACCTTATATCATGAGGTGTATTAAATGTCCACTGTGATCCTTGTGCCAAAGCAAAATACACAACCGTTTCCAAACTTATTTTTCTACTCATAACATCCTGCAATATAAAGATCATTAAAAGTTACAACCAAGCCACTGATTGTGTTTTAGTAAAAGAAATTTAATGTTGTTAAAAAGAAGAATATAAACAACTAGTTATTCATGTAAAGTAATTTTACCATAAACACATCAAACTCATCCATAGCTGAAAATGTAGCTTATGTCATCTCATGAAGTGCAAGTGCAAAACATAGTGATGAGAATGATTTCTCTCCTCCTGTTATGCACCATAAAGATTATTATACAAAAAGGTTAAAAAAATGATAAAAAAAATGATAGCTAAACTCTGTAGATTATCCCAATGTATAAAAAATTGGTGATAGGAGTCATGTGGTTAACAAGTATGACTTGTAGGAAACAGAGTTTTATAGGACTTATAGCACCTGGTTCAATTTAAGTATGTAAATAAAGATATGCAACTCACTGAGCTCTCGTATACATAAAAAACATGATGATAGCAAGAAAATAAACTCACTAGGACATAAACACAAACACATGGTGTGCATGAGGAACTTAACTACAAGAGAAACTTGTGTGTCCCTCGATTGAAGAATATTGATGAATAGAGAATAATTATCATACATTAACAGCAAAAACTAACAATTAACTTAAAAAACAAATAAAATGTTACAATACATTTCGCAATCGGTTAAACCTTGAGTCGAGATGGAGATGGACCAATGAATTATACCTTGTCGATCTTATAAATTGCAACTGATCTGATTGCCATAAACTAATGTTGTATAATATGAATCGACTTGTTTGTATAATCAGTAGACATGAATCAAAGCTACAGTCATAAATATTTGTGACTATAACGATGATATGGAACCGATGGATTGAGATATACCTGAGAAGAATCAATTTCAGTCTAGAAAACTGAATACATGAAATGCATCCAGATTTGAGATCTTAGGGAGAACAACTCATAGTTGATATAATAGGTTTGGAAGGGCGGAGGCGGTGATGTATAAAGGATACGAATATTCAGGAGATAAATTGAGATGCTCTCAATTTGGAGGCAGTAACGAGATGTCAAGGAAGAATGTAAGTAAACACAACACCATCATAAGGTGAGGCGATGACGGGAGGAAGGAAGTAGAAAGAGATGTATCATCGTTGTGTTCTCCTGTGATCTCTTGTCGATTCTTTTTCGGGTGTTGACACCTCCTATAGATTTGATTGGAAACAGGGGATGTTGATGGAGACAGAAGAGAGACGATGAAGAAGGTAATCGATTGATGGTGTGACGATTACTGGACGCAGCCATAGATTTTAGATGGTGGCGTTGGATTTCATCAAATAATCAACGATGAACTTGTGAAAGAAAGAGGCTATCAAGGGATTAGAGACAGAAAGTCTGAGTTTGGGGGAATATCAAGGTGAGAGAGAAGGGGGTTGGTGAGGACGATGATGGTTTTTATGGAGTAATCTGTGGGTTACCTGATCTTAAGGATATAACATTTTTCTACCGAGTTTACCCTCATGATTATTTTTAATAAACCTGATATGTCACTAAACTTATTAATATTTACAAAATTTTCCACTAATAATCTAAGCCATACAAATATTTGATCTAACGCTCCACTTTTAGTTCTCGAGTTCTCGGAAAACTTTGAGTTCTCAAATGATCCTATATATATATATATATATATATATATATATATATATATATATATATATATATATTAGAAGCATGGACATACTTAGCCAATTAAATGTCAAGCTCTTCAACCAGTTTTTGGAAAAGATGTTGCTACCAAGCTAAATAACTACCAAGCTTTACATAACAAGTGTGATGGAATGTAAAAAGAGTACAATCACCGGAAGTTCTTAAAAAATGAGGAGACTGGTTTAGATTGGAGTGGAAGCACATGACAACTAAGTTGTTCGGGTGAATGGTAGGATCGAAAAATTTAGGAAATAAATTCAAATCGAAATTTATTAGCATACACTTTAGAATTATCTTGAACACCGACAGTGAAGTATCATATCATGTAGGAAAACCCAAATGTCAAAGCCATTCGAAAAAAAAAACAACTTTTTTAGAACTACAACTTGCATGGGATCAAATATTTAGGGATGCAATTGCCAAGTGTATAGGTATACATTGTGTGGAACCATCCATGCATCCAACTACTTTAAATGACATACCTCATGTGAATCTTGATGATGAAAATCCGGGGATAGGTGACAATGTAGATGAATACCCTCAACACTTTTCTCATTTGGGCTTAGGAAATGAAGATGGTGGTTACTATTCAAATTTGATGTATTATGCAAGATATGTCTTCTCACCAAACAATACCCCCCCCCCCCACCCCGGGGAGGGGGGGGTGTTCTAATCGAGTCGAAAAGAGTTCCAAAGAAAGTTCTGAACATGTAGAAATGAAAAATAAAAAAGAGGATATGCCAGAGCTTCTAACCAAACAAAAATGTTACTTATAAACGTGCTTGAGAAATATTAGAGCCAGATACCTCTTCTTTTTTCCCAAAGCCATGATTTTAGTATAAATGCAGCTCTAAATTTGACTAATTGAATGGTCGATGATGAATTAATGACAAAAGGGAGCGAGTTGTGATGCTTTGCAATGAGCTTATTTGAAGATGCAATGAAGATGAAATTATTTATGAGTCTTCTAGATGATAATGGCAGGTTGCCATGGTTAAATTATAAGAAAGACGTTGACAACTAAATTTAATTGTTTAACATCATCGATGATTCATTTTAGATTAATTTGTTTTTTCGTATATTTGATTATGCTATTTTCATTGGATACATGTCTATTTAGAATAAATTCTTTTTTTGACAAAATTGCAAAAAAATAGTCATCGTAGTATTTATTTTTTTCAGGAAAAATGTCCAAA
Organism: Lactuca sativa; assembly: GCF_002870075.4. Lineage (NCBI taxonomy): Eukaryota > Viridiplantae > Streptophyta > Magnoliopsida > Asterales > Asteraceae > Lactuca > Lactuca sativa. The sequence continues at coordinate 190,458,167 of NC_056627.2, forward strand.
CCACTAAACTTTCGGATTGGTGGTCATTTTCAACAAGTTTGATTGTGGTTTTGATCCTTATCCAGACTAAAAAGAGTATTATACCCTTAATATATTTATTTTTCATTATATTTCAGTTTCTAAAAATATTATTATTATCCGCCAAATATTTATATATGGACCTACATACCCACCTTGTAATGTCCCAAAAATTCATAGTAAATTTTTTATTTTTAAAACATTAAATCATACAAACGAATTTTTCTGAAACCAATCAAAATGAATATATTATTTAAACATCAGAGTAAAGATCATAATTTGCCAATGCACAAACCTCTGGGGGATGTTGTGCAGTCACGCCGGGTCATTCCCTTTCTTATCGGAAGTGCTGAAACCATTACTATAAAAACCGTAAGCACAAATCTTACTAAATTGCTTAAAATACCACATATCATATGTTAACGTTACGTAATGGCCACGTTAAATGTAACAAAAAATGTAACAGAGGCGTTACTACCTTGGCTAAGACCTAGTCTTGGCCTAAGAGAGCCAAAGTCGGAGCAACAACTCATTTCTCGTTACAAGGGAAGAACATCCCATGTGATCTCCTCATTCACTCACAACCAATGAGAAACCAACAAATAGCTCGGGTGACGCCCAAAATTAACATCACCTGGCGGTTAGTTAGCGTGAATAGCTCTCCTAGTAAAAGGAGGCCAAGAACACTCAATATACTCAAATCTTCATCATATAATGTTGTTTATTAATGTTGAACACAATTTTCCTTCATCTTCCTTCAAAATTTTCATGTTTTCTTGCATTTCCTTCTTCTGCTACACCATTCTCTTAGAAAATTCATGTGCATGTTCATGCACTTCAGTTTTGATGATGATGGTGGTAGGATTTCACCAAAAAACAAAATGCATGTTGCAAATGGTGAAGTCCCATGACCCAAATCTATGTCAAACTCAAAATAACCAATTTTGGTACTAGTTTTTTTAGTAGAAAACACAATATGAACCAAAGTTTTCTTTTAATAATGACTTTTGAACATTTCAAACTCATATATGGCCTTCAAATCAACATGCATGTGATGATCTTCAAGCTTAGATGCTAGATGATGAAAGCATGTTGTTAAAAAGCTTTCAAGTATGTTCATAAAGGATTTATTCCCAAATAAATATCTAAAACCTCTTTTTTGTTCAAATATGATTTTTCCCAGAATCCAAACAACAATATAATATGATCTGTAAATTTTTAGAAAATAATTCATTTTTCTCGAATTATTATAATTATTGCAAGAAAATAGAGCAATAGTTCATGTAAAATACCTTCTAAGGTCCATTAATCGTGGATAAATTCGTCGATGACACATAAAGTTAATAAAGGCTTCTCATGAAGTTTCATTAATTTTAATACTATTTTCTATGATTTTTAGTTTTCTTTATGATTAAATCAAATAAATCATAAAGGCAAGTTATGAGATATTAATAGAGCATTCGGAATTTTTCATAATGTATTTATTTTTTTCCACGATTTTTTCTTTTATAAAGGACTAAAATCGGGAAAAATAGTTTTACTCGTCCAAAATTCATGAAAAATTACTAGAAAATCTTATATTACATTAGGATGCTATATAACAAGTTGTATGATTTTTATCTTCTATATGCTAGTTTTTTTCTATTTTCCTAAGATTAAACATTTATAAATCAAAGAATCGGACTCCACTATTTATAAATGACTCTTGATATTTTTCCCATATTATATACAATATCAAATAATTTCACACAAACATTTAGGAATTATCTTAACTGTTCACTATTTATTCTAATTTTTATTTTTTAAATACATACAAATTATAAAAATCAGACTCCTCTATATGAAAATCACATTATGAATTTTTCCATGATTATATATGTTTAACAAAAGTGGAACACCAAGTTTGGAAAATTTTACATACTGTTTTCTAATTATCTTCATTTTTGTTAAAATAAACACACAAAAATCATAAAATCATGTTACCCTATTTGAAAACCACTGGTATTGCAATTATCTAATAGTTGCAAGTTGGGCTTATGGCTCATTGTAGAAGGGGTGGAAGATTTCTATGTATAGACCACACAGATTTCGTCCATATGAGGGCCTTCTAGAAGGGATCCATAAGTTGCTTAAGGCCTAAGCAAGGTAATTAGGGTTTCCAAGTAGATAACCCTAAGAAGCTCAACTATAAAAGGACCCCAAGGCACTAGAAATCGGCCGATGCAATCAAGAGAATACCCTAGCTGATTTTAGGAGCCTCTCACCTCTCTCTCATAATCCTCCATTTCTACTTGGTGTTTGTGATTCACTAGAGGTGCAACATTTGAAGCCAATCAAGGCTTTGATACCACTGATGGGTTTGACACAAAATAACATCCTATGTGCTCATGCAAACCCTAATGCTTGGATCTAGGCTTCTCTATTGTACATGCAATTCATCCAAGACTTGCAAACCCTAGATCTAGTGTATACAATTCGAAATTGACATAACAAAACAACTCTAGATTATTACCTCTTCTTGAAATCTCTAATCTTCTTGTCCTTGGAGCTTAGAGTCATAAATATCACTCCTCTAATGGCTTACAAACACCACAAGCAAGAGGATGATCTTGGAGAGAGGTTGGAAGCTCTAGAATTCGGCTCTAGAATCTTGGAGAGTGGTTAGAAGTAGGGTTAGCCAATTTCTGAATCTTAAGGGGTCTATTTATACTTGAGCCGCTAGGGTTACAGTCAAAACCCTAATTGGATAGCTTAAGACTTAAGCAGTCCAAAGAACCTTCCAGAATAAAGGCCTTGGACGAAATTTAGATGGGCTCCCACTCTAATTTCGTCCACCCCTTAATTCCAAAGGATTCTTAACCCAAATCAACTATCACACAATTGACAGTTCCAGTCCCCTTTATTTAATTAATCTCTTTTAGCCACAAAATTAATTCTTAATTAATTCCTGTCTAATATTAATTAAACTATATGATTTCTCTTTTAATATATTATTCATATAACATATAAATAAATCATAATAACCTCTTTATTCATCCTATCATGTTGCTTTGGTGAAGGCAACCCAAATGGACCATGTACAACTGGGTCAAGTACTAACCAAATATAGTTACGGGCTTAGACACTAATCCAACATTTTATTTATGAGTAAAGTTACTATCTTGTGTCAATTGTTTACTATTGTTTCACTTTTTCATGTTTTGACTTCCAGAATAATAGGATTATTCGAATTATCCACAGTCGATCATACTTTGGAAGTAGGCTATGAGGTTAGACTGTCATGAATTGGTTTGTAGATTGTCTAAGTGTTTGGACATAGCAAAAGTTTTCTACAACGTTCATGAGTATTCTTGAAATAAGATTTGAGTATTGGATTAAACCCATGCTCATATGAATCACTTCATGGAATTCATCATGAGTGATTGTGAGACGATAATATTGTATAATCTTTAAACCAAGATATATGAGTTGTTGTTTACAAGTTTGTTGTGCATTGATATTGTGTGAACGCATCAGTAACTTGATGTTATAAAACATACTGTTGTGTACGATTTAATAACTAAATAGTACAATCATATAAATCAAATTTTATCTATTCCTTCTATCCTAAGACGATTAAAACCGATATCTTGGGCCCCTTGATGATTTTGTGTTGACTTATGTGTCGCTCCCGATCAAGAATAAATTGATGTGTTCAATTAAGTGTTATGTCAAACAAATCAGAATTTGGGAAACAAATTGTTGGACAATGAGTATGACTTTATTTGTAACACCATAAAAATTCAAACCAATTTAAACTTTTCAAAAACAACCCACTTTCATTAATTCATTACAAAAAGGTTTTCAATACTTTTATTATCAGAGTATTTTTCCCAGATCCATATTATAAAACATAAACACGAGGAGCGGTACGATCACGCCTTTGCCTTGCCACGGTCTCTTGAAGTACCTGAAACATTAAACCACAACTGTAAGCCCGAAAGCTTAGTGAATTACCCCCAAAATACTACATACAGCACATACGCCCTTCCAGGCCATAACAACATATACGCCCTTCCATACCATAATAACACATACGCCCTTCCAGGCCATGACTCCATGGGATCTTCTGATCCGAATGTCTTAGGGGATTTCCATCCCATATCTCTGTTGACCTTCCGGTCCATACTTTGTTGACCTTTCGGTCCATACTCTATTGACCTTCCGGTCCATATCATATTAACCTTCCGGTCCTTATCATACATGACATACATAGCACATACATATCATATAACCACATATAACATGATGACCTTCCGGTCCATAACATACTGCTCATAATGTAACTTAACACATACATATCTCATAACATCTATCAATATATATCTTATACCCTTATAGCACATAAGACCTTCCGGTCACACATATACCATCCTAACTCCCAGGATGCAAACATAGCAAAGCAATAAAATAACAACAATACCCGGATTTCCATCCGATAGAGGGTCGGCCTTGGTGCCGTAGACCCTGTCAGTATAGTGAGGATAACTCACCTGCAACTGTCGACTGAAGAATAAGATCACGTTGCTCCGACCGCCAGCACGAACTCCGCCACTAATCATTACCAAAAACCAAATCAATAAATACCAGTAATAACCAAAATACCCCTGGAAGTCAACTGGTCAACCCTTGGTCAAAGTCCAAGTCCTCAGTCAAAGTCAACCTTCCTGGTTGACCCTACTCGCCGAGTTAACCCATTGACTCGTCCAGTTCCCATACTCAAAACTCTCATTTCACGACTCAACTCGCCGAGTCGCCCCAAGACTCGCCGAGTCCAACAAACTCTGAGTCCCTTCATGCTCAACTCACCGAGTCATCCTTCGACTCACCGATTCATGACTTAACCAGAAAAGTTTAGGACTCCTTGACCAGACTCGCTGAGTCCAAGAACAGACTCGCCAAGTCCAAGGCAATCTTCAACATACTCGCCGAGTTGTTCTTCCAACTCGTCGAGTTCCTGCCTATCTTCATCCAACTCGTCGAGTACACCCATGTGACTCGTCGAGTTACTACGCGATTCATGCCAAATCTCTAGTCCGACTCGTCGGGTCATCTCCCAGACTCGCCGAGTCCATACGTAATACCTTCTTTCAGACGATCACAGGCCAAACCATTGCTTTCAATACATAGATCTGGACTCCTAGGGCCAGATCCACACGTAAAGTTTCCAACTTTACGTGTTGCAAGGCTCAACAAGATCTACTCAAGCTAAAGTGAAGGTTTAAGGCAAGGACACTCTTAATCAAGCCGCAAATCTATCACTTTCCAGATTCATGAGTCAGGACCAGTCTACATCTATAGTAGCAACCACATATCTGAACCCAATACTCGAAAATAGGCTCATTTATGACAATTTGGCCCTAAAACTTCATTCATGAACCATCTAAACACAACAAACTCAAGGCAACAGCTTTTTACCTTTAATCTGATGCCAACAAGCAAGGAAATCAGATCCACTTCGCTCCTCTATGATCCCACCAACTCTTGCTTCAAGTATCCTTCTTCTCCAAGCTCCAAAACACACTTAAATCCCTCTCACTCTCAATTTAGGGTTTGAAATCGATGGGGAAAGTTTCTGGACATCAAAGGGAGTGCTAAAGAGGCTGGGGTGGGACTTAAGGTTCCTTATATAGGGTGCAAACCCCAGGAATTAGGGTTTCTCATTCCAACACTGAATCGCCGAGTCTAGCCGCCGACTCGCCAAGTCAGTCACTTAGCACATGGCCAAATCGCGACTTGACTCGCCGAGTCAATCTTCCTTAATTACAACAAGAACCCTGAACTTCCACTTCTGAACTTAGGGTGTTACAATTCTCCCCCACTTAAATTAGGCTTCGTCCTCAAAGCTTGTCGCAACACACAATTCCAGATAATACTCCCACAATTCACCTCCTGGTGTCAAATGACCCAGGTTCCTCCGAACACTACTATCAACCTCTATAAAGTCCAACCCTTCCCTTCCAGAGTTACGACAGCTGATTCAAGTCGGCCACCCGCTTCTTTCTCTGGTAACGGCCCTTATTAACCAAAGATCACCTGATGATACTTTCATCACTCCAAAACACAACAATCACTTGACCCTTGCGAAGCTAGACATCCCCCTGGACCACCGGGTCCTGACTCAGTACCAGGCTGCTACCCCCTTCCTCGACTGGCATATTCTTTATCGAATTCACTTCTGGGACTTATCCCACTTTCCTTTCCAAATCCAACTTGTTTCTTTCCGAGCTGACAGGATGGTATATCCTTCAGCTCCCTAGCAACTCCCATAAGCTCTCCTCTACAATCACATACGCATGCTGAACCTGCTCTAACACCCTCGGGATGGAAATCCCGACACGCTGACGATACCTCCAAACATCCCTAGGATGAATTATTACTATATACATCACCTCCTAATTACAACCATACAGAAAATCCAAGGCTCGCTCCTTGCATCCATTCCGAACTCCTCTAGTTCTACGGTGCTCACACTCCACTCTACACTATCCCTTGTAGAGTAATCGCTATTTTATGCATCACATATACTCTGAATCTGATCACAAGGACTATCGAAGTCCATACCCCACCTTTCACTAGCATGATCAATACCCGGGGCCAGACCTATTGTTTGCTATTGCATGATGACATAATCACCTATTCTCTGCATACAGATCCACTAACGCATACAGAGTCTCCAGCATGACTGGACCGCCTTACCAGGCCTTCGGCCAATTATCCATGTCACTTTTTCAATTGTAGCAATTGCTTAGACAAGGAGTATGACTGAAAGCGAGAATCAAGAAGCATCTAGCAAGAAGAGTTTCAAGACTTGTGACAATAATGATCCATCACCTTGGTTAGATCATAACCATGAATTGCTTTTTACAGTTATGATGCAACTGGGAGTTGTTGATTTTCCTGCATTCAGTGGAGTTTGTAAGTCATGGAGGTCATTTGCACATTCTAACAAAACCAAGTTTATGGAGTCTAGCCCAATCATTTGCATGTCTATCTCTATTGAGTCTAATGAAGAAGACTACAACTACTACCTTGATGATATAAATACTGAAGGAAGAAGCTTCAATTCAATTCTTCCTCATTCTGGTGGGAGGACATGTGTTTGTTTTACTTATGGACACTTGATCTTATTCGAGAGTAAAACTCATGATTTCTAGCTTCTTGATCCTGTCACAAGGCACAGAGTTCATTTCCCTAATATCCCTTCTTCAGTAAGTGATGATCCAGAAAAAATCAGGGGTTTTCTTGTCTTTTCACCTTCAAAATCTCGGTGGTTGTTTATTATGACAAATGGATCCGCCAATATATGGTATTCTATATCGGGTCAAGGCGAATGGAATCATGTCTTATCAACTTCTCCTATTGTTGATGTACATGCTTTCAATGGAAAGATGTATGCCATAGATAACTCTAGTCATTTATGTGAACTGAAAATTAATCCTGAACCTAAATTATCGATACTTGAAACCAAGAATTTTCCTAACTTTCCCAAACTTCAGCAGTTTTACTACTCGGGTGAAAGCCTTTATGTGAGCAGATATTTGCCAGTAGTTGGTCATTACGAATACCACAAACTAGATTTTGAGGAAATGAAATGGGTGTTATGTAAAAGTTCAAGAAAAGCATCATCCAGTAACAACAAGTTGAAGCGTATTGCTGCTGCTAAACAAGGAAAAAGCAAGTTATTTATTTGGCAACATATGGTATACCCCAAAATTGTTTGAATGATAATCTCATAGATAGGTGATGATGACTTGTTAGCACTCTTTATCTTTTTCATTTTGAATTCTCATGTGTTTGAACATTTTCAAGATGGTTATGCGTAGTACATCGACAGGTGGCGCAACATACTATCAATTTTATCTCTTTTCTATTTGGGTTGGTGTTCTTTGCTCTATATCGGGTCAAGGCGAATGGAATCATGTCTTATCAACTTCTCCTATTGTTGATGTACATGCTTTCAATGGAAAGATGTATGCCATAGATAACTCTAGTCATTTATGTGAACTGAAAATTAATCCTGAACCTAAATTATCGATACTTGAAACCAAGAATTTTCCTAACTTTCCCAAACTTCAGCAGTTTTACTACTCGGGTGAAAGCCTTTATGTGAGCAGATATTTGCCAGTAGTTGGTCATTACGAATACCACAAACTAGATTTTGAGGAAATGAAATGGGTGTTATGTAAAAGTTCAAGAAAAGCATCATCCAGTAACAACAAGTTGAAGCGTATTGCTGCTGCTAAACAAGGAAAAAGCAAGTTATTTATTTGGCAACATATGGTATACCCCAAAATTGTTTGAATGATAATCTCATAGATAGGTGATGATGACTTGTTAGCACTCTTTATCTTATTCATTTTGAATTCTCATGTGTTTGAACATTTTCAAGATGGTTGTGTGTAGTACATCGACAGGTGGCGCAACATACTATCAATTTTATCTCTTTTCTATTTGGGTTGGTGTTCTTTGCTCTATATCGGGTCAAGGCGAATGGAATCATGTCTTATCAACTTCTCCTATTGTTGATGTACATGCTTTCAATGGAAAGATGTATGCCATAGATAACTCTAGTCATTTATGTGAACTGAAAATTAATCCTGAACCTAAATTATCGATACTTGAAACCAAGAATTTTCCTAACTTTCCCAAACTTCAGCAGTTTTACTACTCGGGTGAAAGCCTTTATGTGAGCAGATATTTGCCAGTAGTTGGTCATTACGAATACCACAAACTAGATTTTGAGGAAATGAAATGGGTGTTATGTAAAAGTTCAAGAAAAGCATCATCCAGTAACAACAAGTTGAAGCGTATTGCTGCTGCTAAACAAGGAAAAAGCAAGTTATTTATTTGGCAACATATGGTATACCCCAAAATTGTTTGAATGATAATCTCATAGATAGGTGATGATGACTTGTTAGCACTCTTTATCTTTTTCATTTTGAATTCTCATGTGTTTGAACATTTTCAAGATGGTTATGTGTAGTACATCGACAGGTGGCGCAACATACTATCAATTTTATCTCTTTTCTATTTGGGTTGGTGTTCTTTGCTCTAAATTTTAGTTAATGCGTTACGTGTAGCACATTGGAATGTTTTTATGCCAAAGATGGACTTTTTGCTGGTCTTTTTAGCTGAGAACAAAATGTTATTGAGAATAGTGGCGCCAATTGATATAGTAAATCTAAATGTATTATTTTTTGTGGTTTTAAAATAGATCAAATTGGGTAGCCTCTTCCCATTAAATAAGATTGTCTACTTTCATTATTTGAGATTGTCTGCTTTCATTATTTAGCGTGATCAAAAGGAGAATTAAATTCCTTTTTTTTTTCGAGTATTGAAACTGGGTATTTTCTTAATATAAAGAGACTAATTATGATATATCACATTTTTAACACCAAGAATTGTATCTAGTTTTTCTAGATCTTTTATCTTAACATCAGTGATACATGGGATTTCATCCCAGGCATAGAATTCGAGGTTGTGTCAGGAATGAATATATCATCCATGGACAAAAGACGCACTACCATATAGTATGTTGAACTTTATACGTACCTATGGTAAGGCTATGCAGAGTGGGTTAAATTCCCACGTGTTAGGTGACATAGAAAGGCCAAGTCACACGTGCATTTGCTCCAACCCTGTCCATTGTAATGGTTGGTGACTCCTACTGTGGAAGCTCACGATCTCTCTCCTTCCTACCTCCCTTTCTCTTTCTCACTCTACTTCTCCCCTTCTATCTCTCTTTCTTCCTAACTAACCTGCATCCAAACACCATTTCCTATATCTTGTAAGAAGTTAGTGGCTGCATTTGTCAGCTCATGTGGCACATCTTTATGTGTAAGAAGCTCATGGGCACTCCGTATAGCCTAATGAAAAACCAAAAGCCATGATGTCACGATCCCCCTTGCTGGTGTTAGTTCTTTGAAAGTAAATTTGAGGGATGTCTCTTTATCAAGCTATTTGTTAAGTTAAAGATACTATTTTAAGCTCCTAAAACTATCGTGAACATTTTGATATAAAAGAAAGATAGAAGCCAAGTTTTGAGAATTAAAAGTGTAAGGCCCCGTTTGTAATAAAAAGAAAGTTGTAGGGCAATTTTTGTAGTTATATAGCTAGGTCTTTATCTTTTAGGTGTTGTTTGTTTTTTGGCAAACTTCTTGGCCTCTTCTGTTTGCGTTGTGCCAACCACATACAAATATTAGGCTTCGCAGACTGTTTGGTTTTTTGAATACTGTAGACCTAAAAAAGGTTTTTGCGTCCTCTTCATGGCGTAGATGTAAACCAAAGTTTTCAAAGCTCTTTAGAAATCTTTTAGCTTAAAAAACACACAAACACACACACACACACACACACATATATATATATATATATATATATATATATATATATATATATATATATATTTGTTTTTTTAAAAGTTTGATTTATTCCAACTTTATCTATGATAAACAATTTGAAAAAAAAAGTTATAATACTAAAAGAAAGAAGGTTCGACGACATAATCACGATCTTTTTGACAAATTTATATATAAATATTTAATTGCAATAATGGTCGTTTGAGCTCTTCATATTGATATGAAAATAAATCTTAATATTGTCTTATATTTTTTCTGTTAAATTTATAAAACATTATTTAATGAATTATAATTTATTTATTGAGAAAAATATTTATGGTAAGTTTTTAATTGACTTAATTGAAAAGTAAAATGTAATTTTTAAAATTTACATATAAAATTAAAATTTATTTATACCATTTTATTCGTTAAATTCTTTTATCTTTAATTACAATGTTTATAGATAACTTTGCAACCAAAGTTTGATGATTTTTATGAAATATATACATTAGTTTGTATGATTTTATTTTCACTTTTTACATAGTAATATATAAAATTGATCTACATTTTTTAATTATTTATAATAAAGTCATTAAATTATTGACGTACTCTTTTAAGTGTAAAAAAAATTCAGTTTAATTAGATTTTAGTTTATTCTAGCATAATGCAGATGTTAAAAAACAAACAATCTTCTTTTTTCAGGCTGCCGGCGTTTGGTCCACATCTTCTACTGGAGAGCTTTACGGATGTGATGCACAGACAGCTGACATTTTGTCTCATCAAAAACAAACAAAACATTAATTTGTAAAGAATCTTATATGGAAATTGTCGGAAAAAACAAAACTGATAAACATAGTGGAACTAAATGATGTTTGAACTATTTGCTTCGTGTTATTCATGTACCACCCTATTTTTAAAGTTGTAGTAATTCGGGTGTACTTACCCTTTTAAAATAGATGGTTTTGTCATAATAACTTATATATATATATATATATATATATATATATATATATATATATATATATATATATATATATATATATATATGCTAATGCTAGTAAAATAATACTATAAAAGGTCGTATTGTTTTGGAGGATTTGCATATTTGGAACCAATAAACTGTTAGCTGATAGTCGATGTTGGGCACCATGAAAGAAGTATGTAATAGAGTCAAAATGATTAATTTTTAATTATGAAATGTAATCATGATGATATATAACACATGAGTGAAAGAATTGACTAAAATGAAGTTCGTATGAGAAATATATGACCGTTTGAAGTTTGGAAAATATTGTGGGTAAGCTGGTTAAAGTATGTTACATAAATTTGGCACCCGAGGGAAAAACATGGGTCGTGTTTTTTTAAACAATCGTGTAACTTGGACGAACAAAAACTAATATGTTTATAATCTTAGTTCATGCTGTTATGTCCCAAATCATTCATAGAGAGCATGGGAAGGACGATTTCATGTCCTTGGGCGTGATTTGAAGCTAGATACAAGAACATTCAAAATTAAAAAAAAAACAAAAAAAAAAAAAACAAAGACAAAAAAAAACAAACAAACAGAATCAAGCTTCATTCACTTGGATAGAGGGTTAGTTCTACCTTTTAGCCTTCTTTTCTTTATTGGAGGATTTCTTATAAACCGTAGATGTTGAAACATATTAATATGTAAGGAGTCTTGAAATAAGATGATGATTTAAGAATAAACATGTTTCCAGTATTGGAAGATAAAAATTACACCATGTAATTCATAGTATGATGAATTGGAAGGGGATATACATACCATGTTTTTAATCTTGTACATGAGTTGTAATCTTGATGGTAATGAATAATTGGGCATAATAGACATGGTTTCTAATATGAAACACAAGATTAAGCTTGTAAATTCTAATATGGTAAATTGGGAAAGTTTTAACCAAAACCCTAGTTTGACCAAGTTGTTAGATGAATGAAAATGATAATGTATCGTGATAAACTGATACACATGAACATGAAAATTCTGAATTTTAACATGTTACAAGTGGTGTGTTATGAAGTGAAGAAACCATGTGAATAATAAGTACTAAATTATGTGAATAATATATGACAGTCACTGCCGAAGGTCGATCGTATATACAACATAATCGCTCTTGAAGATACGACTGCCAACATCTACATCCCTTGTACCTATTCTAATGGGAATCATATCGTATTAGAAATATGAACTTTGGAAGTCAATAAGTAATGATTTCTAGAAGTCCAACTGCTTTCTGAATATATGTCAAAGCTAGTGGGAGCATAAATGTCATGCTGGTATGGATATAATTATCATGTTAGTGGGAGCATGATTATTATTTTTAAGTGTTGCAAGTTAGCAATATTAATTATAGCAAACAAAAGTTTCACTTTGCAAAGTTGTAGAGGTTGAAAACTTGTTTTGCTATAATTAAGGGAGAGAAATTTATACTTCATTTCAAATCTAAAAGCTTAGATCGAAAAATTTTAATCAAATTTAGTCAAATGACATATACAAATGTTATGTTGAAAGGGTTCAACATAGGATCGATTACATATGTTGTAATATTCGACTGTTTTGTATTTTCAAAATGCCTAGGGCATTAAGAGGGAAAAAGACTAGAACCGGATATGACTAAAGTAGTTAAACAACTGTCAATGACGATCTAAGGTTCGCTAAGGTTTGGTCCTTGTGGGTAGTTGGAAGTATAGTAACGAATGGACCATAATGACATTATTATGATTAGATATGATTCACTTAATAATGAGTTGTCGTATGGAAAATATGAAAATGTTTTTCATATTGGGAGTTGGATATCAAGAATCTATGTCTAGATTAGAAACTTTTATGCAAGAAGGATGTTCAAAGAAATGTACTTTGAATGTGAGACTTCATATCTATGGAATTGCCTTGTAACAATCTCCTATAGAGCACTTTATAATATCATTAGCAAAGTCTTGGTGACTTTGGTGATGTGACATTATGAAAGGATCGTTGCATAAAATGTTAGAATCTAACATATTCTAATAATGGCAAGAATTTGGTATGCTTACACTTATGACAAGGATTAGGAGTTGAGAAACGAGTATCATTGGAAATGTGTTCAATTGATCTATTTCACAAATTATGGACCCTATGTAAACATTGTGTGCATGCTTGGAGCATGGGAGAACTATTGTTATAATTCAAGTAATAAGTTGATTATTCGAAATATTATACAATGAATAATGAGTAATCAATATGGTGATAAATAAAAGTGTTTTATTTGTACTCAAAAGTTTGGGGCCATATAGGATTAGTATTATTCTTGTGTTTCACTTTGCATGTTCTGACTTCCTGAATAATAAGATTATTCAAACCATCCACAGCCGATAAATACTTTGCAAGTAGGTATTGAAGCTAGATTGTCATGAATCCGACTGTAGATGGTCTAAAGCGTTTTAGACATAGCAAAAGTCTGTTGCAGTGTTCATGAGTGCTCCTGAAATAAGATTTAAGTATTGGAATAAACTCACGCTCACGTGAATCACTTCACAGATTTTATCATGAGTGATTGTAAGACAATAATGTCATATATTCTTGAAAAGGAGACATGTGAGTTGTAGTTTGCAACTCGGTTGCACATTGATAATATCTAAACACACCACTAACTTGGTGTTATAAAACATATTGTTGTGTATGATTTGATGAGTAATTACAAGCAAGCATTTGAGTCGAAGTTTATTCGTTCATTTTACCCAATGTGGGATAAATGTGATATTTGTGGGCCCCTCGATGATTTATTGATGACACCTTAAGCGCTTGGCCAAGCCTGGACTAAGTTGGTGAGTTCAATTGTAGTCTGTTGTCATTCGTCATAAATCGGAAAATCGGGAAACAACACATAGACAGAGAGAATGATTATAATCAATGTCTCATGTTTATACGATATCTAGAATGGAGGAATACATGATCCCTTATCTAAAGGACGCGTTACTGATAAGATCAGAGTTGAAGCGACTTTTGAAAGCTACGATTGCTAATCGGATTATGAAGTCGTACTTGCAAAATAGTTATTAGACTTATCCAAGTGGGAGACTGTTAAATTAGGTGTCTAAGCCCATAACTATTTTGGTATGTACTTGACCTGATAATGAGCATGGTCCTTGTGGGTTGCCTTGACCATAGCAACTGATAGGATGAATTAAAGAGAAAGAGGATTAATTATGTATTATCAATATATTATGTGAATAATATATTAAAAGAAAAATCATATTGTTTAATTAATATAGATCAAGAATTAATTTAGAATTAATTTTGTGATCAAAAGAGATTAATTAAATAAAGGGGGATCGATATTGTAACTATAAGATAGTTACAAAGTTGGGAATAGGATCCATAAGGAAGCAGTGGATGAATTCTATATGAGAGTCCATATATAAATCGTCTAAAGGACCTTCTAGAAAGATCCTTTGGGTTCTTAAGGACATAGCAACTGGATTAAGGTTTCCAAGTTGATAACCTTAGAAACCTCAACTATATAATGACCCTTAAGGCTCCCAAAAACGTGGCTAAGCTTTCTTGGATGATTTTGGACGTTTTTGTGCCTCTTCCCCCCCCCCCCTCTCTCTCTTGTTCATCCTTATTGCTAGTGGTGTTTGTGACACCATTAGAGGTGCAACACTTGGAGCAGAAGTCAAGATCGAGGAGGATTGTGATTGTTATTGCTACAGAACAATCAATGTAAGATCTAAACCCTAATCATATGTTAATTTCGATTGTAGTATGCTAGATCTAGGGTTTATGAGCTTTTGATGATTATTGCATGTACATTAGAGAAACTAGATCTTAAGCTTGAGGGTTTGCATGTGCACCATAGGATTGATGAAATGCTCAAAATCCATCATGTGCACCATAGGATGTTGTAGTATACAAAACCCAACAGTAGTATCATAGCCTAGGATTGTTTTCTATTATATTTTGATGCATGGCTTAATTTTTAAAGTTGGAAAAATCGATTTTATAGCCTCTGACTAATGAACTCGCCGAGTCCACTCAGTATAAAGTCAACTCCGTGAGTCATGTTCATGTACTCGACAAGTTGATGCTTCTGATGGCAGATTTTTGGGTTTTTTTTGCATGTTTTGGATTAGGATCATTACCACAAAATGTTTTAGTTCATAAAATTTGATTTTGTTGGTATGTTAATGATTATCCTCATCCAATTAAACGATAATTGTCAAAATTTCAAGATTTGTATTAGTTTACATGATTATGCTAATTTCTTGCAAATTGTTGATATGAATTGCTTGACTTATGAGTTTAACTAGATCGTAGATAAATTCTATGATAATTTTGCTTGGTAAAAATTGATCTTAAATGTTTTTTAAAGTCCTCCATAATTTGTCCTCAAGTTATGGAACATGAACAGTTGTTTTCATAAAAACCACATTAAACACATAAGTTATGGAAATCAATGGTTGTTCAAGAGTTACAAAACTTTCCCTCAAGTTTTGGTATTTGAAAAGTCTCTAATTAAGAAACTCTTGTAATTAAAAAGTGGTAACTCTTGGGTTCATAAATTAAAAAAATTAATTAAATAGTTTTTACTTTTGAATTTTTTTATATTTAGAACCTTGAAGTATTTTTGTAGCTTAAATTAATCCTTAGGGACTTTATTAAATTAATTAAAGTGTTTAATTAAAAGAGAATTAATAATTCCATAATGACATGAGATGAATGATGTAATACATTAAATACAGATAAAGATGGTATGAAAAAAAAGCAGAAAACCAAACAAAAATATAAACTGACGCACCCAGAAGCTATAACATAGGCCAACAACAAGATGATAAATATGCATATCTTGGATACTCATACACTATGAAACCTTTTTAATCCATTAAAAAATTTCTTGCCACGGCCACTATACCCTCGCTTAGACATTTAAAGAAACAGGTTGTATGCATAACAACGTTCCACAAGGTATATATGAAAGTAGTACTTTCAATGAATGCGTGTAATTAGATTTATTCCAATCAAACAATAGAATCAAGAAGCACGTGAACAACGAAAATTTGGGGTAGGTATATTATTATTATTTTAATGTTTAAATTTGGTTGTTTGTTTTAATTATCATATGTTTATTGTTTTCTTTATTTTAGGAGAAAATTCAAGACAAATACGCGAAAATGCAAAGCGGGGTCGGGGAAGGCCGAGAAGTAAACGAGGAAGAATATCTCGCACGTGCCTTCAAGACGAGACGCGGGCATACTCGTGGAGTGGGTAGGAGACCAACCATCAACTTCGGTCTAATTCCAAATGAACGAGCAAAGGCTTCCACTTCAACATCATCCCAATCTCAATCCAAATCCCAATCCCAATTCGATGCATAACAAATGCAAGAATACTTGCAATAATATAATGTATCATTGGCAGCATGTATTCCTAATTTCCAACCACCACCATTTCCTAGGGTTCTAATCAACTCCAACACACAAGGTGACATGGAAAGGCCATGTCACATGTAAGTTTGATCCAAACACCACCCCCAACCCTGACCATTGTAATGGCTGGTGACTCCTACTGTGGAACCTCACAATCTCGCTCCTTCCTCCCTTTCTCTTTCTCACTCTACTTCTCCTATTATATCTCTCTTTCTTCCTAACTAACCTGCATCCAAACACCATTTCCTATATCTTGTATGAAGTTAGTGGCTGCATTTGTTAGCTCATGTGGCACATCTTTATGTGTAAGATGCTCATGGGCACTCCGTATAGCTTAATGAAAAACAAAAAGCCATGATGTCACGACCCCCTTTGCTGGTGTTAATTCTTTGTAAGTAAATTTGCGGGATATTTCTTTGTCAAGCTATTTGTTAAGTTAAAGATAATATGTTAAGTTGCTAAAACTATTGGGAACATTTTGATATAAAAGAAAGATAGAAGCAAGTTTTGAGAATTAAAAGTGTAAGGCCCCGTTTGTAATAAAAAGAAAGTTGTAGGGCAATTTTTGTAGTTATATAACTAGGTCGTTATCTTTTAGGTGTTGTTTGTTTTTTTGGCAAACTTCCTGGCTTCTTCTGTTTGCGTTGTGCCGACCACATACAAATATTAGGCTTTGCAGAATGTTTGTTTTTTTTTGAAGATTGTAGACCTAAAAAAGGTTTGTGCATCCTCTTCATGGCGTAGATATGAACCAAAGTCTTCAAACCTCTTCTGACATCTTTTAGACTAAAAAATACATATTTAAAGTTGTTTGAAATATTTGCTTCATGTTTTTCACGTAACACCCCATTTTTAAAGTTGTATTAGTAATTTGGGTGTACTTACCCTTTTAAAAGAGCTGGTTTTGTAATAATAACATATATATATATATATATATATATATATATATATATATATATATATATATATATGCTAATGCTAGTAAAATAATACTCTAAAAAGTTGTGTTGCTTTGGAGGATTTGCATATTTGGAACCAATAAACTATTAGCCGATAGTCGATGTTTGGCACCATGAAAGCTGAATGTAATAGAGTCAAAATGATCGATTTTTAATTTTGAAATGTAATCATGACGGTATATAAAACATGATTGAAAGAATTGACTAAAATGAAGTTCGTATGAGAAAGATATACCCGTTTGAACTTTGGAAAATATTGTGCGTAAGCTGGTTAAAAGTGTGTTGGATAAATTTAGCACCCGATGGAAAAACATGGGTCGTGTCTTTTTACCCAATTGTGTAACTTGGAGGAACAAAACTAATATGTTTATAATGTTAATTCTGGCCATTATGTCCCAAATCATTCACAGAGGGCACGGGAAGGACAATTTCATGTCCTTGGGTGTGATATGAAGCTAGTAACAAGAAATTTCAAAAAAAAAAGAAACAAGAATCAAGCTACATTCACTTGGATTGAGGGTGAGTTCTCCCTTGTATTCTTCTTTTCTTTTATGGACGATTTCTCATAAACCCTAGATGTTGAAACTTGTTAATATGTAAGGAGTCTTGGAATAAGATGATGAATTAAGAATAAACATGTTTCCAATATTGTAAGATAAAAATTACACCATGTAATTCATGTTATGATGAATTAGAAGGGGATATGCAAACTATGTTTTTATATCTTATGCATGAGTTGTAATCTTGACGGTAATGAATAATTGAGAATAGTAGACATGGTTTAACATGAAAAGACAAGATTAAGCTTATAAATTCTAATATGGTAAATTGGGAAATTTTAACACAAAACCTCAGTTTGATCAAGTTGTTAGATGAATGAAAATGATAATGTCATACATACTTATAAAGCTAGCATTTTTCCTTGAACCTCATGCATTTGAAATCCCCATAAAATTGCAAACACCTCATGCATTTGAAACCTCTTATTTTAATGAATACCACTTAAAAGTGTCTTAATAATGATTAATAATTCAAAGGTTATATAACTTATATAATATATTTAATAAACAATTAATGGATACTCTACTATAAAAAGGTCAATCTTTTTGAGTAGACACACAAATACAAATCACATACAAAATTCACAAAGAAAACAAGTTTAAAGTTTTTTCTATTGGTTTGATGGCTTTGAACAATTTTTCGAACCATGTTATTATGTTGAAGTTTTTAATTTGTAAGTTTGTTATATACTAATTCTTTTTTGTATTTTCTTGACTTAAGTATTCTTTTTAAGAATATCATTGTATGTTGTGGTTGAGATTTTAATGTAAATTAGATTAGATTCATGTTATCGATCATATGTTATGGAAGGTCATATATATATATATATATATATATATATATATATATATATATATATATATATAATATTTAATTAACTATTGTATACATGTTTGTATGTTCATGTTGCTTCAAAGCAATAATTAATTAAAAATCATGGGTATGTAATATTATCCATATTATCCATGTAAGCATTTTTTAAAATGCAAATTGTCTATCTTATCACTTGATATTTTAGTATATGTTTAACATTTTAATTATAATAATAAGTGTTTATTAAAAATTTCTTTCACTTATTAATTATAACAATTGGTTTTAAAATTAATAAGCAATAATTATAAATAATAAAATTAAATTACATGGATATTGTTGGAATAGTGTCTAAGGCTACAACTATATTAGGCAAGTATTTGACCCGGTTGAGCATGGTCCTTTTGGGTTGCCTTCACCATAGCAACTTGACAAGATGATTTATAATGAGAGAAGGAATATTATTAATATATTATAAGAATAATATAAGGAATAATAATATTATTATTTGATTAATATAAGTCATAAATTAATTAGGAATTAATTTGGTGACTTAAAGAGATTAATTAAATAAAGAGGTATAAACTGTCAATTGTTTGATAGTTGCACTTTGGGCTATATATCCTTTATGGATAAGGGGTGGACGATTTCTAGGGCTAAGGATAGCCATAAAATCGTCCAAGGCTTATCATGGAAAGGTATTGGATTGCTTAGGGCCTAAGTTATCCAATTAGGGTTTAAGGGTGAAACCCTAGGAGCCTTATAAGTATAAATAGACCCCAAAGGCTAAGGGATTTCATGACTTGTGCTTCGAGAAGAAACCCTGGCCGAATTTCTCTTCCCTTCTCTCTCTCAAATCATTCTCCTTGCTAGTTGGTGTTTGTAAGCCATTAGAGGAGTGACAATTGTGACTCTAAAGCCTCAAGGACAACAAGATCAAGCAAGTGATTCAAGGTAAACTTCTAATCTCTGATTTCATATTATTGTTATTGTATATTAGCCACTAGAAGTCTTGGATTCAATGTATGTTCAATTAGAGAAACCTAGATCCAAGCATTAGGGTTGCATGTGCACATAGGAATGTTCATATGACCAAAACCCATCAGATATATCATATTATCAATGCAAGTCTCTTTTGAAATGCAAATTGTCTATTTTATCACTTTATTATTTAGTGTATGTTTCACATTTTAATAATAATATTAAGTGTTTCTTAAAAGTCTTATTTAATTTATTATTAATAATAAGTGGTTTAAAATTAATGAATAACAATTTTAAATGATAATAACATAAAATTATAAACAACATTTTAACTATAAATAAATTGTATTTTGAATGAACATCATTATTGAAATTAGAAAATGATCGCATAAGTAAAAATATAATTAATCAATAATAATAATTGTTAAAAATAATACTAAATAGATAATTATATTTAATTCAATTAATGAGGAATATGAGTTGATGTCAATGAATATTATTGTTCAAAATAATAGAGATTATATATATATATATATATATATATATATATATATATATATATATATATATATATAAATTAGTGTAAAAATATTATCTCAAAGTTAATATCAATAACATAACCATTTTAAACATATGTTCTTCAATATTTTCACAATATATTTTTAATATTCGTTGCGCAACGCACAGGAATTCGTCTAATATCTTGATAAATTGATACACATGAACATGAAAATTCTGAACTTTAACATGTTACAAGTGGTGCGTTATGAAATGAAGAAACCAAGTGAATAATAAGTACTAAATTATGTGAATAATATATGACGGTCACCGCCAAAGGTCGGTCGTATATACAACACAGTCACTCTTGAAGACACGACCGCCAACATTTACATCCCTTGTCCCTATTTTAATGGAAATCACGGGGTCTAATGTTCTTGTCGATCCTTATAAATCTACCACTAAGAACATTGCTAAAATTGTGCGATAACCACATGCAGGTAGAAGTCTATATATTAATTAGATATGGGTAACCGTAGGAAGCAAGTTAATCTTGCATAGGTGCATATGATACTTAATCTCACGAAACGATACACAATTTGATTTTAGCTTGGGTGATGCAAACCCCAAAATTTGATAAAAAAATCAAGTATTTATCCAACAAACCATACGTAACAATATAGTGCAGATACTTAAGTCAAAGCCCAAAGCTAGAAAAAGACATTAAAATCGCATATAAAGGTGAGTGAATAAATAAATTGCAAAACCATGTACCAAATTAATTAAGCCGCGTCTCTAACATATTGAATATGTTCGACATATGCAAGATGCAAACCAAGATAAGAGTACTAAAAAAGTAATTAATCATTAATGAGATTAAACATCAAGGAGAAAGTACCACATGTTTGTAGCAAAGAACTTGCCTTTCAACTTTTATTAGTAGTATCTATCTCATATTATGACCGAGGGTCAACCCATGCATGTGCCTCTACTTTAATGGCAAAACCATAGTTTGAGATGGCAATGAAACCATGTTCTTCTATTGTCTTTTCACCAAAATCTAGTTCCTTGAGAACCTCGTATGGATATCTTACATGTGAAACACATAAAAGCTTTCACCGAAACGTTCAAATGCATTACACAAGTCCAACTTTAGTTTATTCTTGGTTTTGAGTAATATCAGTCTGGGGTTGGGATCTAGTCTCATTTCAAATAAGCCAAGTGCATTGTCATCAGTATATATCTTCCCCTTGAAAGCACATAAATCACAGAGGTTGAAAGTGGGGATGACATGATTCCATGCTTGTGTAGTACCAACATTTCAAACTGAAAAAAAAAAAGGTACAAGCACCTGCATTAAGAAAAATAAATATATAAACTTCATAATTAGCTAATTTCAAACTGAAAAAAAAACTCCAGCACTTCCTTTCTCTACAAACACTAACACAAACATGAGATGAAAGATGCAATGCATTAAATACAGATAAATCATAAAAATACTAATACAGATGGTATGGAAAATGCACAAAATCAAACAAAAGTGTAAAATGATGCACCCTGAAGCTATAACATAGGTCAACAACAAGATGATAAAAATGCATGTCTTGGATACTTATACACTATGACACATTTCTTAATCCATTAAAAAATTTCTTGCCATGGCCACTATACCCTCACTTAGGCTTTTAAACAAACTGGTTGTATGCATATCAATATTCCACAAGGTACATATGAAAGTGGTACCTTAAATGAACGCGTGTAATTAGATTCACTACTAGAAAACATGGGGTTTTCCTACGGAAAATTTCCGTAGTTAATTAGCTACAGAATTGCTACGGATCAGCTACAGAATGGGATGCCCTAATTTAGTAACGGAATAGCTACGGAATAGCTACAGATGCTCATCCGTAGCTAATTAGCAACGGAATAGCTACAGATGCTAATCCGTAGCTATTCCGTAGCTAATTAGCTACGGAATACCTACATATACTATTTACCTACGGATTAGCTACGGAGTATGCTTTCCGTTAGAATTCCGTAGCTAATCCGTAGCTAAGTAGTTACGGATTAGCTACGAATTTTTCTTATTTTTGATTTTTCGAGCACCAAACATCGTTTTTTCGCTTCGTTTTTTTTCACACCTCTACTATACATGATTATCTATATTTTCACCAACCTATAGCTATTAATATCGTTTATAAAGTCGTGTACCCTTTCGGGATCAAGTACTCGTTTCACAGTTTAACATTGTAATGCCTATACTTTTCACCAACTTCTGATGGATTATGTTTGTATATATATATATATATATATATATATATATATATATATATATATATATATACATGAATGAGTTGTGGTATATGTGTACGTGTATATGCGTATATATACGTGTTTGTGAGATGTATGTGAACGTATTCATAAGCATTATAGTGTTAAACCACTAAACGAGCACTGGATACCGTATGTGCACACGAATTTATAAATGATATTAATAGCTATAAATTGGTGAAAATATAGATAATCATGTATAATAAAGGTGTGAAAAAAACGAAGCGCAAAAAATGACGTTTGGTGCTCGAAAAATCAAAAATAAGAAAATTCCGTAGCAAATCCGTAGCTAATTAGCTACGGAATAGTTACGGAATTCTAACGGAAATCATATTACGTAGCTAATTCGTCGGTAATTACCTACGGATTAGCTACGGAATATGCTTTCCGTTAGAATTCCGTAGCTAATTAGCTACAGATTTGCTACGAAATTTTCTTATTTTTGATTTTTCGGGCACCAAACGTTGTTTTTTTCGCTCCGTTTTTTTCACATCTCTATTATACATGATTATCTATATTTTCACCAATTTATAGCTATTAATATCATTTATAAAGTCGTGTGCACATACGATATCCATTGCTGGTTTAGTGGTTTAACACTATAATGCTTATGTATACGTTCACATACATCTCACAAACTCATATACATCATCATCATCATCATCAACATCATCATCATCATGATCATCACCATCATCACCATCATCATCATCACCATCATCACCACCACCACCACCATCATGATCATCATCACCACAACCACCACCACCATCATCACCGTCATCACCATCACGATCACCGTCATCACAATCACTATCATCGTTATCACCATCACAATCACCATCATCATCATCACCATCACCATCACTATCACCATCACCATCACCATCACCATCACCATCACCATCACCATCACCATCACACCATCACCATCATCACCATCACACCATCACCATCATCACCATCATACCATCACCATCATCATCATCACCATCATCACCATCATCACCATCACCACCATCACACCATCGTCAACATCATCATCATCTTCACCACAACCATCATCACCATCACCATCACCATCACCATCATCATCACCACAACCGTCATCATCATCATCATCACCATCACACCACAATCATCATCACCGCCATCACCATTATCATCATCATCATCATAATCATGATCATCACCACCACCACCACTACCACCACCACCATCATCACCATCACCATCATGACCATCACCACCACCATCATCATCATCATCATTACCACCACCACCATCATCATCATAATCATCATCACCACCACCATCATCATCACCATCACCACCATCAACACCATCATCACCATCACCACCACCATCATCATCATTATCATCATCATCACCATCATCACCATCATCACCATCATCACCACCATTACCACCACCATCATCATCATCATCACCATCACCACCACCATCATCATCATCATGATCATCAAGATGATGATGATCATCATCACCACAACCACCACCACCATCATCATCGTCATCACCATCACTATAATTGTTATCACCATCACCATCACCATCGCCATCGCCATTGCCATCAACATCACCATCACCACCACCACCACCACCACCACCACCACCACCACCACTACCATCACCATCACCATCACCATCACCATCACCATTACCATCACCATCACCATCACCATCACCATCACACCATCACCATCACCATCACCATCATCACCATCACCATCACCATCACCATCACCATCACCATCACCGCCACCATCACCATCACCGCCACCACCACTATCACCATCACCATAACCATCACCATCACCATCACCATCACCATCACCATCACACCATCACCATCATCACCATCACACCATCACCATCATCATCATCATCATCACCATCACACCATCACCATCATACCGGTTGAAAGATACCGAAGGGGTAGTCAGTACCCATGCATGCCTAGCAGTATGATTATAACATGTTATTATGTGATAGTGGTAGTTAAAAGACTACTCCCCGGGTTTGGTTGAGATAAACTTAAAGGGTAGGTCGAGCACCCCATAATTGATTGACATGGGTAGATCAGGCACCCCAAAACTGTCTGACAGTATGTTTATTATATGGTGTGTGGTATGATGGGGGAACTTGAAGATGTTTCCTATAATTTGTTTTATGAATTGTTCAATCAAATATGAAATTTTGGGCTTGAAATTGGGGATGTTATAGTATGTTTATAATAATAATAATAATAATAATAATAATAATAATAATAATAATAATAATAATAATAATAATAATAATAATAATAATAATAATAATAATAATTATTATTATTATTATTATTATTATTATTATTAAAATAATAATAATAATAATAATAATAATATTGAAAATAATAATAATAATACTAATTATGAAAATAATAATAATAATAATAATGAAAATAATAATCATCATCATCATCATCATCATCACCACCATCATCATCATCATCACCACCATCATCACCACTACCACAACCACCATCATCATCATCACCATCACCAGCAGCATCACCATCACCATCACCATCACCATCACTATCACCATCACCGTCATCATCACCACCATCACCATCACACCACCATCATCATCACCACCATCACCATCACCACCATCACCACCACCACCATCACACCACCATCACCATCACCACCATCATCACCACCACCATCACCATCACACCACCATCACCATCATCACCCCCACTCATGCAATCGTTTGAGGTTCTGACACTTAGTGCAAGTGGTCGCAAGTCCCTAGAGTGGTTCTCCATCACATCTAGTGGTGAAATACCATCATTTGGCTCCTTTATGTGTCATTACATGTTAATTAGGATCAAATCGTGTTCAAGGCTTCACTTGAACGTCCCACATTCTGTATTCAAATCGCCCGAGGTGAGTTCATACCCCTACGCTTTTCCGAGTTTTTCATGTTTTCAAGGGGGGAGTACAAGCAAAAGTACAAGGAAACTTGTGCTCAAAATATATTATTTTGTTTAAGATAATTATATTTTCAGTATGCTTTTGACATGGAAAATAGTTTTACCAACTGATTAAGAAATCAACACGTAGAAACGACTTTCAAAACTAGAACAATGAACTTGTGAATCATGTGGTAGTTAAGGGACTAGTCCCCGGGTTTGGTTGAGATAAACCGACAGGGTAGGTCGAGCACCCAAGAATTAATTGACATGGGTAGATCAGGCACCCCGGAACTGTCTGACAGTATGTTTATTATATGGTGTGTGGTATGATGGGGGAACTTGAAGACGTTTTCTATAATTTGTTTTATGAATTGTTCAATCAAATATGAAATTTTGGTCTCGAAATTAGGGATGTTACAGTATGTTTATAATAATAATAATAATAATAATAATAATAATAATAATAATAATAATAATAGTAATAACCACCACCACCACCACCACCACCATCACCATCACCATCATCATCATCATCATCATCACCATCACCACCATCACCTCCGCCATCATCATCATCATCATCATCATCAACATCAACATCATCATCATCACCATCACCATTATCATCATTATCGTTATCATCATCATCACCACCACCATCACCATCACCACCACCACCACGACCACCATCATCATCATCATCACCATCACCATCATCACCACCACGACCACCATCATCATCATTATCGCCATCACCATCACCATCATTGCCGAGTCCTCTTGTATCCTTAGAAGTCTTGATATGGACGTTAGGGTTTCTCACTACTCTAGCTCTTCTCACCACTCTAGCTCACTATGGACGTTAGTATGATTTTTAATTGTTTGTTTTCTAAATACGTAAAAATAAAACGATCCAAAAAAAAGTTTTAGGACTCGAATATTGAAAATAATAATAATAATAATAATAATAATAATAATAATAATAATAATAATAATCGAAAAACGAAAGTGTATAAAACTAATAGGGGTCTAATAGATTAAGGATGTGGTATACCCAGCCTAGTGGTAACTGTATTGGTTAGTTACCTCCGAGATTTGAGTTAGATTCCTACCCCAAACCTGTTATTCTTAATTTTTTTGTATAGAAGATAAAGTTAATTGAATACTAAATGAGTAAGGAAGTGGCATACCCGGCCGTTTGGTAATACTTTGTGTTATATACGTGCGAAACATGAGTTCAAATCCAGCCCCAAACATTTTTTGGCCCTTTGTTAAGATTGAGGGTTATATTTATAATATTTTTTTAACTACTCTCCAATTTTAGTACGCAAAAGAAAAACAAGCGGGACAAAGCTCACAATTCATAAAATAATAATAATAATAATAATAATAATAATAATAATAATGAAAATAATAATAATAATAATAATAATAATAATAAAGGAAATGAAAGGAAGTTAGTATCATTTAAATGCGTTTATGGAGCCCTGTTTAACGTATGTGGCATGCCTGGCCAAATGGTATGATACTCATTGTATACTCATATAAGTCCTAGACCCGAGTAAGATCCTCCCCTCCTTTTTTTTTTTTTGTTTTTTCCTTGTTGATCCTGTCTTCTTTCCGTGGACTTCCCCAAATTTGCGTTCCCGCTTAATCCCTCAAATATTCGACAACGTTTTTTGCTCTCCCGCTTAATTAGGTCGCGCCTCCCATCTCTCACACCTCTCGTTTTCTGCCTTCCACTCCATTCTAGGGTTTGAAGTTGGAGCATATCTCACGTCAACCTCCGAAGACCTCTGTTCATCTTCTTCGTATTTCACGTTCTGGTCGGCGTTCTCTTTTGCGTCCACCGGTGCCGCCAACGACACAACCTTCCGCAACTGTCGTCGTTCTTCAGCTCTGCCCCTCCGCCACTGCCGATTGAATCGCTCCCATTAGGCCGTTATCGATTAACCATAAATACCATAGCAAGCTTCAATCGGTCTGTTCAATCGAAGCTTCAATCGCTCCTGTCATCGTTTTGTTCGACCAGTAGGCTCAGTCGAAGGTTCAGACCTGCTCAATCAACGACTAACTTTGCTTATTCGTCGGCCAAACCTATTCAATCGGTAAGATTCATTCATCCACCTTCAAGATACTTAGGTTCGATCTTATTTGTTTGCACATTTTTACACATGTGAATGCAGTAACTCCCATTCATTTACATCATAACTACAAGTGTTACACAAAAAGTTATGTTATGCATCTAACAGTGATATATACATTGATCATGTTAGTACATATTAAATTGATGTTAGTTTATTTAGATTATTCTGGTCATATGGTTTTCTTTTTGTTTTGTATTGAAGTTGCTTCCAACACAGGTAGGTGATGGCGATTGCTATGTATCTTGTTAACTAGAGGGAACTCCAGATTCATTCTTGGATAGATCAGCAGATATCACAGGGGACACAAATGGAAACTATGATGTCTAGTGATCTGATGCATTCTAGAATGCATGTAAGTGGACCCTAGAAACAGTGTGATAATAAGGTGGAGGAAAATGGTGGTCGATGGTATTTTTCTAGGAAAGAAATAGAAGAAAACTCACCATCAAGATCAGATGGAATTGATTTGAAGAAGGAGACTCATCTTCGCAAATCTTATTGCACATTTCTGCAGGACTTGGGTATGAGGCTTCAAGTGTAAGTCCTTTTATGTCTCTATGATAGTATGCTCATTGTTTCTTGTTCTTTTATGTTTATTTATTCGTCTTTTCCCTAATTTTTTTCTTCTTGAAGCAATTCTGAAGAAATCTGATGATTGTGAGTTTCTTGACTTCTTCTGACAACAAGTGCTTCAGTTTACTTCATTTGTCAAGAGATTGCTTCAAGCAATGATGGATCCTAATAGACCTATTGATTATCTTAGCAGATTGCTTTAGTTGCAGTTAAGAAATACCAACATTCTTTCATTTACTTGTTTATTATGATTACATGTATTTTGGTGCTAAGTTTTGAAGGAATTGTTGAATCTTATTTCTTGTTTGCAGTTGTTTCTTGGTGCTCTTTATACACTTAGTCCTTTTGACTTCCTCCCAAGATGTAAGATATCTATTCAATGTTGTTTAATATAAAGGTGTGCAATTTTACCTTTATTAACGTTTAAGTTTCTTCTTATTATTTATTATTTTTAATAATTACAATTGGTTTATTCTAGATTGAAGCCCGTGATCATCAGCTGTACAATGATCTTGATTACATTCATTTCTGCTATTTTTTCTACTGGTCGTGCTGTTTTTGCTATTGCAGATTGTTGTTGTTGTTTTGTGATATTGCTGTTGTTGCTATTTTGCTATTTTGTGCTATTTTGCTATTGCTGTTTTGTTGTTTTAATAATGTAAATTGAATATGGTATTTGACAAAAAATTGGAAAATTTTAATTTTTTTTAAATAGACGAAGTTAGCTACGGAATAGCTACAGATTTCCGTAGCTATTTAGGTCTGTAGCTATTCCGTAGCTATTTGGATCCGTAGCTATTCCGTAGCTATTTAGGTCCGTAGCTATTCCGTAGCTATTTAGCTCCGTAGTGATTCCGTAGAAATACCGTAGCTATTTTTTTTCCATAGCTATTCCGTAGCTATGGTAGCTACGGAATTTTCCGTAGCTAATCTGTAGCTATAATTTAGCCACGGGCCATTATGCTACAGCCATGTTTCCGTAGCAATTGCGTAGCTATCCGCTTATAGCTACAGAATAGCTATGGATTATGCTGTAGCTATTTATCCAGTTTTCTAGTAGTGATTAATTCCAATAAAACAATAGAAACAAGAAGTGCGTGAAAAACACAGCATATGGGTAGGTATATTATTATTATCTTATTGTTTAAATTTAGTTGTTTGTTTTAATTATCGTATGTTTATTGTTTTCTTTATTTTATGAGAAAATTCAAGACGAATACGAGAAAATGCAAAGTGAGGTCGGGGAAGTCCGAGAAGTAGATGATGAAGAATGGCTTGCACATGCCATCAGGACGAGACGTGGGCATGCTCGTGGAGTGGGTACGAGATCAACCGCCAACTTCGGTCTAATTCCAAATGAATGGGCTAAGGCTTCCACTTCCACATCATCCCAATCTCAACCCAAATCTCAATCCCAATTTGATGCATAACATATGCAAGAACACTTGCAATAATATAATGTATCATTGGCGACATGTATTTCTAACTTCCAACCGCCACCATTTCCTATTGTTCTATTCAACTCCAACACAAGGAAGTACCTCTCAACAAAATGTCGAGCTCAAGAGGATGGAAGAAGACAGAGAAGCAGATGATGATGATGATGATGATGATGGTTAATGTTTTGTGTTATATTGAAAAAGGTTAACTACTTATTTTAATATGAAAGTTGACTTTGATGTTTTGAATTTAAACAATGGTAGCTAGTTATTGTATCTTAATTGATATATGCCGCAAAGTGTTTGGATTTGTTAAAAATGCAGGAATATGGTAATGTACAGAATCTATAAAAACTAAAAAACACTCGGTGGCTATCCCGATGACAAGTCGTCGCTATAGGTATTTGATCGATAGCTGTGCAAACTCTATGCTGATGGCAAGTCATCATTATAGCTGGTACCTATCCCGACGACATGTCTTCGCCACAAGTAATTAGTAAAACTTTTTTTTCTAAAATATTATCGACGTAACATGTACATGTACCGATGAAATATCGTCAGAATAGGGGGAACCTATGCCGACGACGATTTTGACTTATCCTAACATGACTATGACTATGTCTATGCCTATGCCAACAAACTGTCGTCAGTATACCTCATGCCGACGATATGTTGCGGTACAAGGGTCAAATTTTGTGGTTGACGCACGGGTTAATGTTGTAGTATGTTCCCACATATAAAGAAGGCATTTTAAATGAAAATGAGAGAAATAAAGTATTGATGTGGTATAAAATGTTATATTTAGTAGGTATTTATGTTTAATAAAAACAAAAATAAAATCAGAAAATAAATAGAGTTATTTGCTTAAAAGGGATGAGACTCAAGAGAGACGTGAGAACAAACTACCGAGTTGGGCTCAAAATCTCGACATGCCAAACAATAGGGGTAGAGTTTGGCGAGCCATATTGCCATTACCGAGTCCACTATCATGGGTGGGTCCAAGTAAAAAAGATAATAACAACGCAGATTGAACCAAACGAGATGGACATTTATGTAAATTACTTTTCTTTTTGGGAATTAGGGGGCAAAAGTTGATGAGGAGATCTTGGGGCAGTTAGCCAAATTTACGGCAAAACGGAAATATAATCCAGATCACTGAATTCATTGCTCACATACTGTCATTTTAAAACCCTAAAACAATGTGAAGAAATCGGCGTGGAAGGGCAGTAGTAGGGGCAAATTACCAAATTCGCAAAGTTACACTTTTGTGTTTTCATCCATGATCGATGCATGCATTCATCGCGAAACTTAGAATAAATCAAGGTTTATGCATGTATTCTAATAATCTAATACCTCAAAAATACTCATCATCTTATAAGTTTGAAAATGGTTCTTGTTTTCCCAAGGCCTGATTGGGTTTCATCATATTCTATTTCAATCCTTTGTTTATATGTACAACAAAAGACCAAAAAATCATTACTGCAATATGTTCTTTGTTATTGTAGTTTTGTTATAGCTGCTCCTACACAATCTGAAGTTATCTGCATAAGAGGTACTTTTTTGAGTGCTTAAAACAAATTTTACCCACCAATATATGGTATTCTATATCGGGTCAAGGCGAATGGAATCATGTCTCATCAACTTCTCTTATTGTTTATTTACATACTTTCAGTGGAAAGATGTATTCGATAGACAACTCTGGTCATTGATGTGAACTGAAAATTAATCCTAAGCCTAAATTATCGATACTTGAAACCAAGAATTTTCCTAACTTTCCCAAACTTCAGCAGTTTTATTGCTCGGGTGAAAGCCTTTATGTGAGCAGATATTTGCCAGTTGGTCATTACAAATACCACAAACTAGATTTTGAGGAAATGAAACGGGTGTTATGTAAAAGTTGAAGAAAAGCATCATCCAGTAACAAGTTGAAGCATATTGCTGCTGCTAAACAAGGAAAAAGGAAGTTAATTATTTGACAACATATGGTATACCCCAAAATTGTTTGAATGATAATCTCATAGGTAGGCGGTGATGACTTGTTAGCACTCATTATCTTTTTCATTTTGAATTTTCGTGTGTTTGAACATTTTCAAGATGGCTATGTGTACATCCACAGGTGGCACAACATACTATGAATTGTATCTCTTTTCAATTTGGGTTGGTGTTATTTGCTCTAAATCTTAGCTAATGTGTTATGTGTAGCACATTGGAATGTTTTTATGGCGAAGGACCTTTTGCTGGTCTTCTATGTTGAGTAGAAAATGTTATTGAGAGTGGGTTAAATTCCCACTTGTTAGGTGACTTGGCAAGGCCAAGTTACACGTGAGTTTGCTCCAAACACCACCCCCAACGTCGTCCGGGTACCATCAGGTCAGGGTTAGGGAGGAGGACATGGAGAAGACCATGTTCCATATTCGTTATGGACATTACGAGTTCGTGATGATGTCGTTTGGGCTCACGAACGTGCCGAAAATATTTATGAACCTGATGAATCGGGTATGCAGACCGATGCTCGATCGCTCAGTCATCATGTTCATAGACGATATCTTGGTGTACTCCAAGACCCGAGAGCAACATAAGGAGCGTCTTTGGGGCTACCGGGAGTTTTGAGGCGAGAGCGGCTATATACCAAGTTCTCGAAGTGAGAGTTTTGGTTGCGAGAGGTTTAGTTCCTTGGGCACCTCGTTAACCAGGAGGGGATTTTGGTCGACGCGGCCAAAATCCAGGCGTTTATGCAGTGGGAAGTTCCGAAATATCCCTTGGATATTAGGAGTTTCTTGGGATTAACGAGGTACTATCGGAGATTCATACAGGATTTCTCCAAGATTGCAGTACCCCTCACTTGTCTAACGAGGAAGGGGGTGGATTTCCGATGGGGCCCTAAGGAGTAGAAGGCATTTGAGACCCTCTGGCAGCGACTTTGTGAGGATCCAGTCTTGACTTTCTCGGAGGGAGTTGAGGATTTTTTTGTGCTTTGTGATGCATCCATCATAGGACTGGGAGCAGTCCTCATGTAGAGAGGACGGGTGATAGCCTACGCGTCATGGCAGTTGAAGCCGTACGAGACGAGATACCCTACTCATGATCTGGATTTGGGAGCGGTGGTATTCTCCCTCAAGATTTGGAGACATTACCTCTATGTGGCCGATGTACCATATACACGGACCATAAGAGCTTGAGACACATCATGGATCAGCCGAACCTGAACATGAGACCGCGCAGGTGGATGGATGTAGTCAAGGAGTACGACTGTGAGATCCTTTATCACACAGGTAAAGCGAATGTGGTTGCGGAAGCCCTTAGCCGCAAGTCAGCTGTATCTTCTTCTCCATCGACATGTATGAGGATAACAGTGGATTATCATCTAGTAGTGGGTTTGATCAGGGAAGCTCAGGCTGAGGGAATGCGACAGGAAAATTGGAAGCTCGAGAGGAATAGGGGTGAGAACACCCGGTTTGTGCAGGATAGTCGGGGATTATTGATTCGTTGCGGTCGGGTATAGGTTCCGATGTCTGTTGGGGTCAGAAATATATTTTTGGAGGAGGCTCATAAGTCCCACTTCTTTATTTACTCGGGGCCCACCAAGATGTACCGGGATGGTCAAGACCGAGCACCAGAGGCCGCATGACCAACTACATCCCTTGGAGATTCCCATGTTTAAGTGGAAACAAATCACGATGAATTTTATCACCAAGCTTCTGAGGACGGCGAAGGGCTTCGACATTATTTGGGTCATTGTGGATTGATTTACCAAGAACGCCCACTTCTTAGCTATATGGAAGAGTTCATCGGCCGAGAAGCTGGCCGACTTGTGTATCCACGAGATCGTTGCTCACCATGGGGTGTCAGTCTTTATTGTATCGGATCGTGATGTTCGGTTCACCTCCCGTTGCAGGCAGAAATTCCATGAGGAACTCGGCACGCAGCTGCACTTTAGTACAACCTATCATCCACAGAGAGATGACCAGAGCAAGCGGAAAATACAGACCCTCGAGGATATGCTGAGAGCCTACGTTATCGACTTCGATGGGAGTTGGGACTCCTACCTACCCCTAGTAAAGTTATCGTACAACAACAACTTGCATTCTAGTATTGGTGCTCCACCATATGAGTTGTTGTATGGACGAAGATGTCACACCCAGTCTGTTGGGGTGAGATCGGCCACTAGGTGATAGGACAAATAGAGGTAGTCCTGCAGACTACCAAGAGGATTCAGCAGATCAGACAGCAAGTGCAGACCGCTCGACAGAAGAGTTACACTGACATGCGCTGATCTGAGCTAGAGTTCCAGGTAGGAGACATAGTATTATTGAAGGTCTCACCATGGAAGGGTGTGATTCGCTTCAGGAAGAGGGGGAAATTGGGTCCCCATCAGATTGGGCCATTCAGGATTATTGACAGGGTTGGCAAGGTGGCATATAGACTGGATTTATCAAAGGAGCTTAGCCATGTCCACAACACTTTCCATGTGTCATGGTTGTGAAAGTGCATAACAGATGCGGGGGCAGTGGTATCATTAGACGATATACAGGTTGACAAGCACCTGAATTATGTGGAGAGGCTAGTGGTCGTTCTACAGAGGAAGGTAAAGGTCCTACAGAATAAGGAGGTACCTTTGGTAAAGGTACAGTGGGAGCACATAAGGGGATCCGAATGGACTTGGGAACCAGACACAAAGATACAGGAGCACTACCCAAACTTGTACGCTACAACAGACTTCGAGGACAAGCTCTAGTTCAAGTGGGGAAGAATTGTAACACCCCGACCCCAGGTATAAGTTTTAAAGCATTTTGTACATGTTTATGGACCTACTCAACGAGTTGGTCTCCCCAACTTGTCATGTAGAGGTGGGTTAGCCCGCATGAATTATTGGACCTACTCGATGAGTCGGAGGACACGGACTCGACGAGTAGGAGCTGGGTGATGAAACCCTAATTTTTACTATTTGCAGCCTATTTAAAGAACCTTAAGTCCTTACCTGCAGTCCATTATCACCTCTTGACGACCAGAAGAAACCCTAATCACTATTAACCTTGTTCTTGAGTGTTTGTGAGGCTTAAAGAGTGATTTTAGTGCATTTTATGATGAATGCGTGAAGTATAAGAAGCTTCAAGCAAAGAGGATCTTGTGGATCTTACTCTACTTCATCTTGGTATCATTTTGAAGGTAACAAGTTGCTACCTTGGCTTATCTTTAGCTAGATCTTTTCATATTTAGGTTTAGGGCCATCTTTAGCATTTTTGGGAGTCATTTCGTGTATTGGGCATGATCTGAAGTTGTAACTTCAGATCTGGACTCCTTTGGGTCTCTATAGCCATTAAGTTATCTGATTTAGCAAGCTTGGGCCTTTCTCCTTGACTTAAACCTTTCGCTTAGCTTGGTTTTGGCATTTAGGACCATGCATGCACATAAAGTTTGCAACTTTACATGGAAACCATGCCATAGGAGGTTAGATCTGCATTATGGACCTTTGGGGTGGCTTAAAAATGTTTGGATAAGAAAATGGAATTTATGAACTTGACGAGTCGCATAGACAACTCGGCGAGTCCGATGAAGATTAATTGTGGTTAGTTTCCGCATGGACTCGACGAGTTGTCTGGAAACTCGGCGAGTCAACTAGGGTTTTCGCGATTTCTCGAGTTCTGGAAAGACTCAACCAGCCAGTGAGCTGCACTCGACGAGTTGGGTCAACATGGACTATTGACCTTGACCGTTGACTTTGACTTTGACCAAGGGTTGACCAGTTTGACTTCTGGGGGTATTTTAGTAAATTAGGAATTTATGGAAGTGCTTTTATGGTGGATATAGGTGGTCGAGTTTGTGGCTGTGATTCGAGCGTTTGACCTTATCACTACAGTTCAACAGTTGTGTCACACCCTCGAACCGGACGACGGAAACATCCAAGGGCTCGTGTGACTATCAATTGAATTATCATCACAATGAATATACATGAATCATAGCACGATCATTGCCAAACATTACATATTACAAACAACATCGTTCACATCAAGTACCATGTATAATATTACATATTCATATCATAAATTGTACGGGAGTTAACATTTTACAAAAATAAGATTCCCAAAAAACACTTGATGATTCTTCGGCTTAACGGTTACCTGTGAACACAATTTGAAAATGGTCAACATAAATAATGTTGGTGAGTTCATAAGCAAGTTTGATTTAAAAAGTTATGTATCGATAGTATAACCCAGAAAATCCGATATTTTCTATAAAATTTGTTTACAACATGATGTGATGATCCAATATATGTGTGTATGTGTGATTTCAAAACATGTGTTGTAACGACCCAAAATACGACCCAATTTTTTTTCTTTTAAATAATACTAAGGTTATAAATGATCTATAATATATCATAAAATCGTACATCATAAATTCCAAGAAGTTATAATAGAGGTGTCATAACAAAAGAACTTTAACAACATGTCATAATATATGAAATAAACTCCCAGGACAAAAGCTGAAGCTGTGGTGTGTGCAATGCCATCATCCCGAGCCCTTCCCTTTGCTTGCGGAAGTACCTGAAACCAAAACTGAAACTGTAAGCACAAAGCTTAGTGAGCTCCCCCCAGACTACCACATACCATACAATCATATAAACACATATTGGGCCTTGCCCACTGCATCAGACCGAAGTCCGGAACTAACCAGGGCCTTTCCCTCTACATCAGACCGAAGTCCGGAAACTGCATCGGACCAAAGTTCGGAACTAACTGGGCCCTTGTCCCCTGCATCGGACCGAAGTCTGGAACTAATTGCATCGGATCAAATCTAGAACTGACTGGGACCTTGTCCCCTGCATCGCACCGAAGTCCGAAAACTGACTGAGCATAACATAGCATATCATAAACATATCAACTAGCATAACCACATATACTGCATACTGCATCGGATCGAAGTCCGGAACACATAACACAAAGACATGCTTGAATTAGAAAGACATCAAACGCACTAAACTACTGCATCGAACCAAAGTCCGGAACTACTGCTAACTAGACAGGCCGGCACTATGGCCGTAGACCCATTCCTACTGGAAGGAAAACTCACCTCATAGTGCTGGTTGCTAAGATGCTAATTCTAAAAGTGGCTGAC
Organism: Lactuca sativa; assembly: GCF_002870075.4. Taxonomy (NCBI): domain Eukaryota; kingdom Viridiplantae; phylum Streptophyta; class Magnoliopsida; order Asterales; family Asteraceae; genus Lactuca; species Lactuca sativa. The sequence continues at coordinate 190,495,382 of NC_056627.2, forward strand.
TGCTGCTCCGGAACTGTCCGGCTACAATTTCCAAAAACACTAGATCAGTTACTGGTAAATACTCTCGGGGTCAGATGACTATTTTACCCCTAGTCAAAGTCAACTCCCTGGTCAAAGTTAACTCCCTGGTTAAAGTCAAATTCCAGCTGACCGGACTCACCGAGTCAGGGCGTAGACTCGTCGAGTCCCTACTTTACTAACTCTGACTTTAACTCACCGAGCCGCTTTCCCACTACTGATTCACTCTGAACTCACAACTCAAAAGGAAAACGAGGACTCGCGACTCGACTCGTCGAGTCCTATCGCAGATTCCATACAATTGAATTCTAATCCATTCCAGGGCCTCTAACTCGTAGATCTTAGCCCTTGGGACCGTCTGAACATGTAAAGTTGTTGACTTTACATGTAACTACGAAGAAATGAAGCCATTTCACTCAAACACTACTTTTTTTCGGAAAAAACTCATCCGACTCACCGAGTTGTAGAACAACTCGTCGAGTCTAAGGCAATCTTCTTCAGACTCGCCGAGTTACTCATGCAAATCGTCGAGTCCAAGGCTATCTTCATATGACTCGCCGAGTCAAGCTTGTGACTTGTCGAGTCCATTAAGTCCCTTTTCCATACAGGCCTGATTTGAGCCATGCAGCGGCTCAAAGTCACAAATCCATGCTTCTAGGGCATGCTTATCATGTAAAGTTGCAAACTTTACGTGCATGCATGGCTTTAAAGGCTTCAAATGCCAAAACTAAGCTCTAAATGGGGTTCTAAGCTCAAGAGGGACCCCAATCACAACCATAGCTGAAACTTTACACTACTAGAATGCAATGAGGGTCCAGATCTGAAGTATGACCCAAACATAAGGCTTCATCATAAAGGATTTGGGGTTTAAAGCAACAATTTGGGGACAACCAAGATCTACTAGATAAATAAATAAGATAGAGGCTTTATTACCAGAAAAGATGACCACAATTGAGTGTGCTCTGGATCTACTTCCTCTTCCTTGAACTCTTTAATCTTCTCCTTATTCTACCTGCTCCAAAAGTTCCTTCACAAAGCAAAAATCACTCACACACTAAAAAAGGGGGCTAGGGTTTGGTAAGAGAAGCTGAAAGTCATGGAGGCGAGGTTGGGTGTATAAGTGTGTTTAAATAGGGTGCAAACCCTTAAATTAGGGCTTCACCCAGACAGGCGGACTCGCCGAGTCCAACGTATGGACTCGCCGAATTGCCAGCTTAACTCGCGTGATCAACCCGTCTTCTACTCGATTATTCGGGCTACAGACTCGTCGAGTACCCCTCAAGAATGAAAATTTTTAATTAAATTACATATAGAAACGGAGCGTTACAACTCCCCCCCCCCACTTATCTTAGACTTCGTCCTCGAAGTCTGCTGCTGTGGCTGAATCTGAAAATAGCTCTAGATAATGCTCCCTCATCTCCCCCTCGGACTCCCACATCCACTCTGAACCCCTTCGGTGCTGCCACTGCACCTTCTCCAACTAAACCACCTTGTTCCTCAAGGTATTCGTTTTCGATCTAGGATTGCAACTGGTCTATAAATATAATTCAGGCTGCTATCAACCTAAATGTCCTCCAAGGGTACAACTACCGCCTCGTCCACTAAACACTTTCTAAACTGAGAAACATGGAAAGTGTTGTGGATTTGGCTAAGCTCTGCCGGAAGATCCAACCGATAAGCCACCCGACCCACCCGGGCCATAACCCTAAAAGGACCAATGAAACTAGGGCCCAACTTGCCCCTTTTCCGAAACCTAATAACACCCTTACAGGGTGATACCTTCAGGAGGACCATATCGCCCACCTAAAACTCTAGGTCCGAATGCCTCCTGTCGGCGTAACTCTTCTGCCTACTCTGCGCAGTCTGCAGTCTGCTACGAACCTGCTGAATTGGCTCTGTGGTCTTGAGCACCACCTCGGTGCTCCCAATGACTCGCTGACCGACCTCACCCCAACAAATCGGGGTCCTGCTAGAGTGGTAACTATTGTTATACGAAAAATTCTAAAACACATGCTAGAGTGATAACTGTTGTTATACGAAAATTCTGCTAGTGGAAGATACGTATCCCAACTACCACCGAAGTCTAAAACACATGCCCAGAGCATGTCCTCGAGAGTCTGAATAGTCCTCTCACTCTGCCCGTCCATCTGAGGGTGGAAAGCGGTGCTAAAATGAAGACGAGTCCCCATCTCGTCGTGAAACCGCTTCCAAAATCTGGAAGTAAAACGGATGTCTCGGTCTGACACTACCGAAACAAGCACTCCGTGCCGTGCTACTACCTCATGCACATAGATGTCGGCTAGCTTCTCAGCCGATATGCTCTCCTAGATCGGTATAAAGTGCGCACTCTCCCATGAAAGGTCAACAATCCTCGGCTTTCATAATCGAAAGAAGCTACCCGACCCACGATCCTCTCACACTTCTGCCTCTCCTCCTTGAGGCCCTCAACGTGTGCCTCCCTGATCTGCTCCAACAGCGGGGTAATCACTGTCATCCTCAAGCATATATCTGATGAGTTTTGAGCATTCTAACACTTCCTAACTGTACATGCAACCTGTAACACTCTAAAAATTCCAACCAATTTAAACTTTTCAAAAACAACCTAGTTTCATTAAGTTAATACAAAATTTTTTTCAATACATTTATTATCAGAGTATTCCCAGAACCATATCATAAAACAAGAACATGAGGAGTGGTACGATCACGCCTTCACCTTGCCACGGTCTCCTGAAGTGCCTGAAAGACATTAAACCACAACTGTAAGCCCGAAAGCTTAGTGAGATACCCCCAAAATACCAACCACATATACCACACATAACATATCATAACCGAATAGAACATCCATGCACATCGGGTTTACTTGTGTGACTGGTCCGCCGCGGCCTTCAGTCCACCGGGTCCACCCTCCGGGTCTAGCCATATCCATCGAGTCTGCAGTGTGGTTGGTCCGCCCGTACCGGTCCTTCAACCCACCTGGTCCACCCTCTGAGTCTACAGTATGACTGGTCCGCCCGCACCGGGCCTTCAGTCGGCCTGGTCCAGTCTCTGAGCCTCTACATGTCTGGTCCGCCCTCGTGGGGCCTTCAGCCTATCCGGACCGCTCGCTGGGCCTTTGAAATAACTGGTCCGCCCCTGGTATGTTGGCCTACAGCATAAAGCAGGACCCGAATCAACCTAACCCCAGTCCAACAACCATGTGCACATAAACATTCAATAATAATACAATTCACATCCAATTAAACCGATCTAGCAGATCACATAACATAACATCATCCTAACCAGGATACCGACCTAACCGATCACTAGCATATCATCATCCTACAAATCAGGATACCGACCTTAACCAGGTCTCTAACACATACCATCCTAACTTCAAGGATGCAAACATAGCAAAGCAATAACATAACAACAATACCCGGATTACAATCCGATAAAGGGTCGACCTTGGTGTCGTAAACCCTGTCGATATAGTAAGGATAACTCACCTCGCAACTGCTGACTGAAAAGATAAGACCGAGTTGCTCTGACCACTAACACGAACTCCACCACTGATAATACCAAAAGACTGAACTTAATAACCACCAAATAATTACCAAATTATCCCTGGGAGGTCAACTAGTCAACTCTTGGTCAAAGTTAAAGTCCTCAGTTAAAGTCAACTCTCCTGACTGACTCTACTCGCCGAGTTACCCCGCTGAGTCGTCGAGTTCCCTTGCTTTGAAAACTCCCAAATCGCGAATCAACTCGCCGAGTCACCCCGAGACTCGCCGAGTTCCACAACTCTGACTCCCCTCGCACTCAACTCACTGAGTCATCCCTTGACTCACCGATTCACGGCTCAACCATAAGAGGTTAGGACCTCCCGACCAGACTCGCCGAGTCCAAGGCCATCTTCAACCAACTCGCCGAGATGTTCTTCCAACTTGTAGAGTCTCTGCCCATCTTCATTCAACTCGCCGAGTACACCCTTGTGACTTGCTTAGTACCCCTAGGTCTTACTCCATACAGATGCTTTCCAGGCCATGCAGATGATCCAAACAATAGATCTACCCTTCCATAAGCCATCCATCACGTAAAGTGGAAAACTTTACGTGAATCAAAAGATATCTAGGCATATAACAGTCTAGGGTTAGGGTTTGGGACAAGATGGCTTCACCAATCACTCAAGAACACGGATTTTTATGCACTCTAGACCTTCTCCATTCCAGATCTGAGGTAGCAACCTCAGATCTAACCTCCAAACTCAAAATATCACGAGATATGCTTTCCAAAAACTCCAAAATGATGAATATAGATGAATAACAGCCCAAACAACGAAATAATACCTCAAAAGAAAACTCCAACAGAAGAGTAATCCAATTCCTTGCAAAGCCCCTTGCTCCAAGCCTCTTAAACTTCAAAGATCTCTTCCACAAACACTCCTCCAAGGTTCAAATGCTCTCTAATTCACTCACAAATGCGCCTTAGGGTTTTTGGACTTCAAGGGAGAGTAAGGAGGCTGGGGAGGGGGTATTATGTCCTTTATATAGGGCTCAACCCCCGGAATTAGTGTTTTCTCCACACAACACCAACTCGCCAAGTCCAGCCACCGACTCGCCGAGTTGGCCACCTAACACGCGACCAGAATCGCGACCCCACTCGCCGATTCCGCCCAGGGACTCGCCGAGTTGACTATCCATCCACATTTTCACTTTGAACCCTGAACTTGCACTCCTGAGCTTGGGATGTTACAATTCTCCCCCACTTAAATTAGGCTTCGTCCTCGAAGCCTGCGTCAACACAACTCCAGAACTACTATCGCAATGCACCACTTGGCATTAACTAGACCAGGTTCCTCAAAACACAACCACCGAAACCCAAGACCCAACTCGTCCCCTACGGTGTCCTGGACATCGCTTCATGCCGGCCACCGGCCTCATCCTCTGATAACCACACTTATCAACCGAGTACCATTCCATGATGCTTCACTCGTTCCAGATCACAACAATCACTTGACTCATACGAGTTAGAAACAACCCTGAACCACCGGGATCCCGACCCGGTACCATATTGCTATCATTTCCCTTATCAGTCATATCTTTCACCACATTCACTGCTAAGACTTAGCCTGCTCCTTTCCTGAGTCTAACTCTATTCCCTCCATGCTGACAGGATGAAACATCCTTCAGCTTCAGGGCAAATCCCATGAGTTCTCCTTCGCAATCACATATCCATGCTGAACTGGCTCTAACATCCTCGGGTTGGGAAAACTCGATACACTGACGACACCTCCAAACATCCCCCATGATGATTTACCACTACATGCATAATTCCTTGGTCAAAACCAAACTGGGAATCCAAGGCTTCATCCTTGCATCCCTTCCGCGCTTCTTTGGCTCTACACCCTCAGAATTCCTTCCGTGACCTCAACAGACATCCAACCCGAATGTGATTCCACACCACCAGCGCAAACACACTGCTTAATAACCATAATTGGAACACCTCAATCATACCTCCGCACTACTGTTTTTACTTCCATGAACCTACACTCCCACTCGGAGCTACATACATTTCCCTTTCCTTATCCAAGGAAATCTACTTGGCTACCTTGTCACTACAACAAGTGCCTCGGTGCTCGCCCACATCTACACCATTCCTTTATAGCATAACCGCTATCCCATGCACCACATACACGCTAAATCTACTCGCAGGGACTCTCGAGCCCATGCACTACCTCCCACTAATCATGATCAATACTCGGGGCCAGACCTTCTGATGCTATCACATCGCAACGTACTCATTCCATTTCCTCATACAGGTCTATCAACGCATGCAGAGTCTTCAACATGAATGAACCGCCTTACCAGGCCTTCAGCCGATCTGGACCACTCTCAAAACCTTCAGCATGTCTGGACCCCCCTCCAGGGTCTTCAGCCTATCTGGACCGTTCTCCGAGCCTTCGGCCTGATTGGTATGCCGACCGACCTTCAGTCTATATGGACCGCTCAAGTAGCATTCATCATCCCGAATTATCCCTCCTGGAAAACCCTCCCATGCGTACTGTTCTAGCCCTCTAGGGCTCTAAACTCTAACTCCTTCCCACATACTCAATCTTGGCCTGCTCCTAGGCCTTCCATAATCAATCGCTCTTTTTCCGAAACCCCTTGGTCTGCATCCAGCCCCGTTTGCCTGTCACTTACTCATACCAGCCCACGTTCTTGGCTGACAGAACCGCTGTTGAATCCCCAAAAACTAACCAACTACTCATGCTTATCGATCTCCTGGAGAATTTTCCAATTCTCCCCACTTAGAGCACTGACTATCAACCCTCCAGCACTGACTATCATCTGACCAATAGCTTCGGGCGGTACTGACCCACCCAGACCGCCCTCTCCTACTCCCGATCCTGATCCGGATCCGCTCCCAGCATGCCTCGTAACCCCCATATTGAAAATATCGCAAAACATCAGGCGCTCTCCCAGAACCCTGGGAACCAACTCCCAACCCCACCCTAGAGGTTGTGACTTCCTTGATACGCGTATGTGTCCTGTGCTTTCAGTACTACGGGCCCATACTACCTTCCGCACCCACCCATATTGGTATCAAGTATCACCACAACACCCTAGTGTTGATCATACCTAACAAGCACTCAACCCTCACTCCTAGAGGAACACTGGAAATTTCACACGGAAGAAACCCTAGGCTAGCAGGCATCATAAATCAGGCAACATTATCATGAAATCCTGAAGATCCCCATCCTAGTACTAGCATGTTGTTCTATCATAGCTCAAAAACAAATATCATGTATGGTATTTTGGGGTTACTTAGTGGCTCTGGCTGATCGTACCTCTGCGTCCTCCTTTTCTTCATTTTGAAAACCATTTTAAATTCTCTTTTGAAAACTCTCCATGATTTGAGACTGGATTAACACGAATGTTCCTCCAATTCAATCAAACCAAGCTCTGATACCAACTTTAACACTCTAAAAGTTCCAACCAATTTAAACTTTTCAAAAACAACCCAGTTTCGTTAAGTTAATACAAAAAGGTTTTCAATACATTTATTATCAGAGTATTCCCAAAACCATATCATAAAACAAGAACATGAGGAGTGGTACGATCACGCCTTCGCCTTGCCACGGTCTCCTGAAGTACCTGAAAGACATTAAACCACAACTGTAAGCCCGAAAGCTTAGTGAGATACCCCCAAAATACCAACCACATATACAACACATAACATATCATAACCGAATAGAAAAACCATGCACTTCGGGTTTACTTGTGTGACTGGTCCGCCGCATCGGGCCTTCAGTCCACCGGGTCCACCCTCCGGGTCTAGCCATATCCATCGAGTCTGCAGTGTGGTTGGTCCGCCCGCACCGGGCCTTAAACCCACTTGGTCCACCCTCTGAGTCTACAGTATGACTGGTCCGGCCGCACCGGGCCTTCAGTCGGCCTAGTCCACTTTCCGAGCCTTGGCACGTCTGGTCCGCCCTCGTGGGGCCTTCAGCCTATCCGGACTGCTCGCTGGGCCTTCAAAATAACCGGTCCGCCCTGGGTATGTTAGCCTACAGCACAAAGCAAGACCCGCCTCAACCCAACCCCAGTCCAATAACCATGTGCACATAAACATTCAATCATAAAACAATTCACATCCAATTAAACCGATCTAGCAGATCACATAACATAACGTCATCCTAATCAGGATACCGACCTAACCGGTCACTAGCATAGCATCATCTTACATATCAGGATACTGACCTTAACCATGTCTCTAACACATACCATCCTAACTACCAGGATGCAAACATAGCAAAACAATAACATAACAACACCACCCGAATTACAATCCGATAAAGGGCCGGCCTTGGTGCCGTAGACCCTGTCGATATAGTGAGGATAACTCACCTCGCAACTACCGACTGAAAAGATAAGACCGAGCTGCTCCGACCACTGACACGAACTCCACCACTGATAATACCAAAAGACTGAACTCAATAACCACCAAATAATTACCAAATTACCCCTGGGAGGTCAACTGGTCAAATCTTGGTCAAAGTCAAAGTCCTCAGTTAATGTCAACTCCCCTGACTGACTCTACTCTCCGAGTTACCCCGCTGACTCGTCGAGTTCCCTTGCTTTGAAAACTCCAAAATCACGATTCAACTTGCCAAGTCACCCCGAGACTCGTCGAGTTCCATAACTCTGAGTCCCCTCGCACTCAACTCTCTGAGTCATCCCTTGACTTACCGATTCACGGCTCAACCGGAAGAGTTTAGGACCTCCCGACTAGACTCGCCGAGTCCAAGAACAGACTCGCCGAGTCCAAGGCCATCTTCAACCAACTCGCCGAGTTGTTCTTCCAACTCGTCAAGTTCCTGCCTATCTTCATGCAACTCGCCGAGTACACCCTTGTGACTCGCCGAGTACCCCTAGGTCTTACTCCATATAGAGGCTTTCCAGGCAATGCAGATGATCCAAACAATAGATCTACCCTTCCACAAGCCATCCATCACGTATAATGGCAAACTTTACGTGAATCCAAAGAGATCTAGGCGTATAACACTATAGGGTTAGGGTTTGGGACAAGATGGCTTCACCAATCACTCAAGAACAGGGATTTTTATGCACTCTAGACCTTCTCCATTCCAGATCTGAGGTAGCAACCTCAGATCTAACCTCCAAACTCAAAATATCACAAGATATGCTTTCCAAAAACTCTAAAATGATGAATCTAGATGAATAACAGCCCAAGCAACGAAATAATACCTCAAAATAAAACTCCAACAAAAGAGTAATCCAAATCCATGCAAAGCCCCTTGCTCCATGCCTCTGAACCTTCAAAGATCTCTTCCACAAACACTCCTCCAAGGATCAAATGCTCTCTAATTTACTCACAAACGCGCATTAGGGTTTCTGGACTTCAAGGGAGAGTAAGGAGGCTGGGGAGGGGGTATTATGTTCCTTATATAGGGCTCAACCCCCAGAGTTAGGGTTTTCTCCACACAGCACCAACTCGCAGAGTCCAACCACCGACTCGCCAAGTTGGCCACTTAACACGCGACCAGAATCGCGACCCTACTCGCCGAGTCTGCCCTGGGACTCGCCGAGTTGACCATCCACATTTTCACTTTGAACCCTGAACTTGCACTCCTGAGCTTGGGATGTTACACAACCCTAATAAACCTTGGATCTATGTTTCTCTTAATACATGCAAAATTTGGTTTCGAAGGTTCATAATCCTATCTAACATACATGGGGAACTTTTATCTTAAAAGGATGGCTAGAATTACATACCTTGTAGTTGATTTTGATTCCTTGAAACCTTGAGAGCCTAGCACCCCAACTGTGATGCCTCAAGTGCTTCACACAACACCAAATGCCTTTGGAATGACCTTAGAGAGAATACACACACTCTAAAATCAGCCTAGCCCTCACTTCTCTTTGTGTGCCCGATTTTGGTGGAGAACATGTTCTTTATATAGTGTTGATGCATCTAGGGTTACACCATGTAAACCCTAATGTGTCATGACTCTTCATTTCCATGACCCATGGGTTTGTAACTCCCATGGAGCATCCATGGAGCATGCTATCGGTTTAACCCAACTTGATAATCCATGGAGCCTCTTAGCCCACTATACAAGTTATGGATAATTTACATAATCAACTCAAGTATTTAATTAGTTATCTTTTGATCACATAATTAATTCTAAATTAATTCTTGATCAAACTAATTAAATAATACTATTAATATATTAAAACTTATAATATATTAATAAACCACAAGTGTTATTTCTATCATTTAGTCCATCCAATTGCATGGTGCCATGCAACCCAAATGGACATGCGGAGTCGGGTTAAGTACATACCAGAAATAGTTATGGACTTAGACACCTTATCCAACAGTCTCCCACTTTGATAAGTCTAATAAATATAACTGCAAGTATGACTTTAGGAACCGATCAGCAATCGTAGCTCTTTCAAGGTTTCTCGGAACTAAGAAGATGATGATACGCCATTTAAGATAAGTGATCATATAATCCTCTGTTCTAGATATCAGCCAGATAAATACATGGAACAATGTCTTTCTTATTGTCCGTGAGTTTGTTTCCTGATTTCCGATTTGTTTGACAAAGAACTTAATTGAACACATGAACTTAGTTCTGACCATGCCCAGTACATAGGTCAAAAAAAATCATCGAGGGGCCCAAATATCAACTTCTAATCCAAGAAGGAACAGATAAACTTTGACTAATATGTTTGTTCTACTACTCATTGAATTATACACAAAGGCATGTTTTATGACATCGAGTTACCAATGCATTTACGTACAATCAATGCATAACCAACTCATAAGTAACAAATCATATCTCTAGGTTTGAAGACTTATATGATATTACCGTCTCACGATCACTCGGGATAAATTCCATAAAGTGATTCCAGTGAGCGTGGGTTGAGTCCAATGCTCAGACCTTATGAGCACTCATGATTGTTGTAGCCATGTCCAACACCTTAGACCTCTGCAACCAATCATGACAGTCATGATTCATACCTACTTCCGACATATGACCGACTGTGGAGGTTCGAATAATATGATATACCAAACATAATTATTCTGCAAGTCAAAACATGCAAACGAAATATAGTAAACGATCGACAAGAGATAGCAACACTTTACTAATAAATAAAACACCTTTTATTCATCATCTAATGTCAATTACACTTTACAAATTTCGAGGTTATCTAACTACTAAATCTAATATCATCCTTCAGCCCTATGCTCCGAGCATGCTGGAGATGTTTAACTCGATTCAGTCCCTTCGTGAGGGGATCTGCTGGATTCTCATCCGATGATACCCTCTTTGCCACGAGGAGTCCTCCTTCTATTCAATGTATGATGAAATGGTATTTTCTGTCGATGTGTCTATATCTCCCGTGATCCCTTGGTTCCTTGGCTACGGTAACAGTACTTTCACTATCACAGAAAATTTCCATTGGCTCCTTAATAGCTGGTGCAACTACAAGGTCTCCAATGAAGTTTTTCAACCATATCGCCTCCTTTGCTGCCTCGCTCGCTGCTATATACTCTAATTCGCAAGTTGAATCAGCCACTGTCTCTTGCTTGGATCTCTTCCAAGAAATTGCTCCTCCGTTTAAGGTAAAAGATCCAGCCTGACTGAGAGCAGAAATTATCCCTATCAGTCTGGAAGCTAGCATCACTATACGCCACAACTCTCAAGTCATCACTCCCACCGAGGGTAAGGACCCAGTCCTTAGTCCTCCGTAGGTACTTGAGGATACTCTTTACCGCAGTCCAGTATGCGTTGTAGGGTTGCCCTGAAACCTGCTAACCATGCTCAAGTAAAAGGCTACATCAGGTCGAGTACACGTCATAGTATACATGATCGATCCTACAGCCGACGCATATGCTATTTGACTCATTTCTGCTACCCCAGCCTCAGTACTAGGGCTTTGTGTCTTACTCAATCTGGCGTTACTCTAGATGGGTAACTCTCCTTTCTTGGAGTCCTGCTTGCCGAATCTCTTCAGCAGCTTATCCAAGTAGGCACTCTGACTAAGTCCAATTAGTCTTTTACTCCGGTCTCTCAAGATCCTTATCCCTAGAATATAGGTCGCTTCTCCTAGGTCCTTCATAGAGAAACACTTCCCAAGCCAGGACTTAACTTCCTGCAGAGTTGGGATGTCATTTCCTATGAGTAGTATCTCATCCACATACAATACCAAAAAGCTAACTATACTCCCACTAGCTTTGACATACACACAAGATTCATCTTCACTCTTATAAAAGCCAAACTCTTTGACTTTCTCATCAAAGCAAAGATTCCATCTGTGAGGTGATTGCTTTAATCCATAAATGGATTTCTCAAGCTTACACACTCTATTAGGGTACTCTGTACTGACAAAACCCTTTGGCTGACTCATGTAAACATCCTCAGCCAACTTTCCATTAAGGAAATCGGTTTTAACATCCATTTTCCATACTTCATAATCATGAAATGCAGCTATGGCTAACATAACCCTAATAGACTTAATCTTGGCCATTGCAGAAAAGGTCTCATCATAATCAACTCCCGGAGTTTGTGAGAAATCCTTTGCAACCAGTCGTGCCTTATAAGTGTGTACATTACCATCCATGTCGATCTTCTTCTTAAAAATCCATTTGCACCCTACAGTCTTACGACCTGGTACATTCTCAACCAAGTTCCAAACTTGATTGTCATACATGGATTGTATCTCATTGTCGATTGCCTCTTTCCATTTGGCTGACTCAGGGCCTGCCATGGCTTCCACGTAATTGTTAGGTTCATCCAGACCTATCAGTGTCTCATCACTGATAAGTGCATCACCTTCCGCAGTAATATGGAATCCATTGTAATGCTCGGGTGCATTCCTAACCCTTGTGGAATGCCTCAGAGGTACAAACATGTCAATTGGCTCAACAAGAGTTTCCTCCTCAAGTTGAGTGCTAGGGTTTGAAGTTCCTTCACCACTTGCCTCTTGAATTTCTTCAAGGTCAACTTGCCTCCCATTGTTTCCTTGGCTTATGAACTCTCTCTCTCGAAAGACAGCCCTTCTTGCTACAAAGACCACATTTTCAATAGGTCTGTAGAAGAGGTAACCAAAGGATTACTATGGGTAGCCGATGAAAATACACCTCTCGCTTCGGGGTTCGAGCTTATCATGAGTCTCGCATATCACGAAAGCCTCGCAACCCCAAATCTTGATGTCGTCTAGTTTGGGTACTTTACCGGTCCACATCTCACGAGGAGTTTTGGCAACTTTCTTTGTAGGGACCAAATTAAGGATATGGGTGGCAGTCTCTAAGGCATACCCCCAAAATGAGATTGGTAGCGAAGCTCGACTCATCATGGAATGAACCATGTCCAACAAGGTTCGATTACGCCTCTCCACCACACCATTCAACTGTCGTGTCCTGGGAGGTGTCAATTGTGAGACAATCCCACATTCCCTAAGATAGTCAAGGAACTCTGAACTAAGATACTCAGCACCTCGATCGGATCGAAGCATATTAATGTTCCTGCCCAATTGATTCTCGACTTCCTGTTTAAACTCTTTAAACCTTTCGAAAGTCTCTGACTTATGCTTGATTAAGTAGACATATCCGTATCTATTATAATCATTAGTAAAAGTCAAATAATAACGATTAGCATCCCTTGTGGCATGTTTGAAGGGTCCACACACATCCGTGTGTATGAGATCCAACAAACCTTCACCCCTCTCACACGAACCTGTGAAGGGTGACTTTGTCATTTTTCCAAGTAAGCATGATTCGCAACTATCATCTGAGCTTGGTTCAAATGACTTTAAGACTCCATCCTTTGGAGTTGGCCTATGCGTTTCTTGCTTATATGTCCAAGACGACAATGCCATAATGACGCTTTATCCAAGTTATTATCATGGAAATAGAAGCATTTAGCCTCTTTTGGGTCAGAAGAAGGACTGATGAAACCTTTCTTGGTTCCACTTGAAGAAGATCCATCAAGGGTCCTAGCCTTGGTACCCTTCGAAGAGCTCTTTCTATTCTTCCCTTGACCTTTCCTGATTGCTAAGACAGGGGCAGAGTTTGGATTAGGAGTGTTAACAACCAACTTACCCTTAAGACCTGTTTCTGCGGTCTTGAGGAGTCCCTGAAGTTTACCGAGTGTGACCTCTTCCTTATTCATGTGATATGTCATGTGGAATTGATCATAGCACGGTGGTAAGGAGTGCAAAATGATATCTATTGCAAGCTCCTCAGGGAAGTTCACATTAAGCTTCAGCAACTGATCCACATACCTTTGCATTTTCTACATGTGGCTCGTGATGGACTCTCCGTCCTTCATCATGGTTTTTATCATGGAGCAAATGATTTCGTACCACTTTTGTCGTGCACTTTGATGGTATCTTTCCATCAAATCTTGTTGCATTTCAAAAGGGTAGAAGTCCTCATAGGACTTTTGGAGTTCCACTGTCATGGTGGCCATCAAGATTCATGCTACTTTGGTAGCATCCCTTTCATGTGCCTGGAAGTCAGCGATCTCCTGGGGAGTTGCAATGGTCTCATCAATGTCCATAAGCTCCTTATCGAGGACATATTTTTTGTCCTCGTAGCGGGTAATCATCCTGATGTTTCTGATCCATTCATTGAAGTTGGATCCATTAAAAGTGCCTTTCCCACACAAGTTCATAAGGGTAAAGGAGCCATTAGGATTAGAGCCAGAAGCAGCATTGTTTGAAGACATCTGAATGAAGAGAACAAAATTAGTTTAGATATTAAGAGAGTCCTTAATAAAACACCCAAATGTAATATTAAAGCTAGGATTCAATCACAATATATTATAACTTAGAAGAGGTATGCCGTAATCCAAGCTATAACATATTTGAAAGGTAGATGAATGACGATTCACCAATTTCCACCATGAAAAATGAAATATAATTATTAGGTTTTTAAATGGTTATTAGAAATTCCAAGATTCATTGAACTTTTCAATGGCATGTTTCAATCTCGAGTGTGCCCTCCAAGTTTTGTGACTGGGATACCGAGGATCACAAAACGAGGTGTGAAGTAACCATGCAAATCACTTGGTACCCTTAAAGTTTATCACTTAATCGATGTGCCTGTAAACCACACACGCTCCACCGATACTATGATAAACCCTAAGTTACCCTTTACCTACCTTGTTAAGTCCAAGTTAGTGTGTCGGTTAACCACACACGCTCCACCAACAACTTAAACAAAGTGTAAACTGTAATTTCATGGATTAGTACCTTCTTCACATTTTTCCTAAAGTAACTAAGATTGGGAATTTAATAAAAACATTTAGTTACTTTATAATATTCATCATACTTTTAATGAGAATTTATAAGTCCTTGTCTTACCCGTTCGGCTAACGACCCTCCACCGATCAAGGAAGCGGTGGGTGAGAGTGGACACCCATTAAGTTGCCATTTTATAGGCAACAACCTTATACCCCCCTTATAGACCGACTTCGTGAATGAGGCGTACTGGCGGTAAGACGACTTAATCTTATACATATATATATATATATATATATATATATATATATATATATATATATATATATATATATATATATATATATATATATTATTAACTTTTAATATAAAGTATAAGGGTTGAATTTTAACTTTTAAAATTCTAAGGGTTGGAACTAAAGTTTATTAAGTGACTTTACATGTTCCAAAACTTGAGGGCAAGTTTTGTAACTTTACAAAACCTTTCACATTCATAACTTATGAGTCATTAAAATGAAGACTCTTCATTTTATAACTTATGTGTTCTTTTAATGGCTTTTAACACAAAGAGACTTTTGGTTATCCATAACTTGAGGACAAGTTATAGACTCCATTAAAACACATAAAGATCATGAATTAATCATATCAACAAGTAATTCCTATGATATATCAAGAACTCATAAGAACATGAACATGCATATCAAAATTCAAGAACATATGAACACATATAATCATGAATAATTGATATTAGCCATTGTAAATGGATTAGAACCACCATTAAACCATCTAAAACAAGTTTTATAACACCAAAACAGTTTAGGGTAATGTTTCTAGACTATTTCCAGCAGCCAAGCTCCAAAAACTGCTCACTGGGTGACAAACTCGTCAAGTTCACATGGGAACTCGTTGAGTTCATGCTTTAACACATGAAATCGGCGAGTTTTTGGCCAGAACTCATCGAGTTTTCATGTCTGGACCGTTTTTGGCTTTTAAAAAACAATTTTGCATCAAGTATTTAACAAACAAGCCTAGTCTCCGATGCCACTGATGGGTTTTAAGCATTCTAACACTTCCTAAGTGTACATGCAACCCTAATAAACCTTGGATCTATGTTTGTCTAAATACATGCAAAATTTGGTTTCCAAGGTTCATAATCCTATCTAGCATACATGGGGAACTTTTATCTTAAAAGGATGGCTAGAATTACATACCTTGTAGTTGATTTTGATACCTTGAAAACTTGAGAGCCTAGCACCCCAACTGTGATGCCTCAAATGCTTCACACAATACCAAATGCCTTTGGAATGACCTTAGAGAGAATGCACACACTCTAAAATCGGCCTAGCCCTCACTTCTCTTTGTGTGTCCGATTTAGGTGGAGAACATGTTCTTTATATAGTGTTGACACATCTAGGGTTACACCATGTAAACTCTAATGTGTCATGACTCTTCATTTCCATGACCCATGGGTTTGTAACTCCCATGTAGCATCCTATGGGTTTAACCCAACTTGATAATCCATGGAGCCTCTTACCCTACTACACAAGTTATGGATGATTTACATAATCAACCTATGTATTTAATCAGTTATCTTTTGATCACTTAATTAATTCTAAATTAATTCTTGATCAAACTAATTGAATAATAGTATTAATATGTTAGAACTTATAATATATTAATACACCACAAGTGTTATTTCTCTCATTTAGTCTATCCAATTGCATGGTGCCATGCAACCCAAATGGACCATGCCGAGTCGGGTCAAGTACATACCAAAAATATTTATGGATTTAGACACCTTATCCAACAATATCCCTGATTGGGGACATTGCCGTCTTGCAGCTCAAGGCGTCCGCCACTACGTTGGCCTTCCCCGGGTGATAAAGGATCTCACAATCGTAATCCTTCACCACATCTAACCACTGACGCTGCCTCATGTTAAGGTTCGGCTGGTCAATGAGGTATCTCAAACTCTTGTGATCCGTGTAGATGGTACAACGGACCTATAGAGGTAGTGTCTCCAAATCTTGAGGGCGAACACCACTGCCCCCAACTCCAAATCATGCGTCGGATAGTTAACCTTATGAGGATTCAACTGTCTAGAGGCGTAAGCTATCACATGCCCCCGCTGCATCAACACTGCTCCCAAACAAGTGATCAAGGCATCATAGTAGACTACAAAATCATCCACTCCCTCTGGCAAGGTAAGAATCGGTGCCTCCTAAAATCGCTGTCTGAGGGTCTCAAATGGCGCGTGCTGCTCAGGCCCCCAATGAAATGCCAATGACCTCTTGGTCAGTCGGGTGAGTGGTACTGCTATCTTGGAGAAATCCTGGATGAATCTCCTGTAGTACCCTGCCAAACCTAGGAAGCTCCGAATCTCAGATGGAGACCTTGGGACCTCCCATTGCATCACAGCCTCGATCTTGGCCGGATCCACTAGAATACCCTTCTGGTTGATGAGGTGACCAAGGAATTGCACCTCTCAGAACTAGAACTCACACTTGGAGAACTTCACAAAAAGTCTCTCCCTCCTCAGTGTCTCTAGCATCTCTCTCAGATGCTCCTCGTGTTGCTCCTGAGTCTTGGAGTAAACCAAGATGTCGTCAATGAATACTATCACAGACCGATCCAGCATCGGTCTACATACGCGGTTCATGAGATCCATGAACGTCTGCATCATCCCCGATGACTTGTCCAATCTCCTGCCACCAATCCTGTGCCCTGTCCTTCAGAATGCAGGATGCTAATCTGACCTTGTCACCCTCAGGACATTTGCTGGTGCGGAACGTGTTGTCAACATCTGCCAACCACCTAGTACTCGCAATGGGGTCCCGCGCCCCATGGTAGTCTGGAGCTCCACCATCCCGTAACTCCCTGAAGGTGAGTGTGCACGACCCCATCATGGCCGCCATCTCAGCACGGAACGTGCTCAACTTCTCATCCATCAACTCTAAAATACCCTCCTTGATCGAGCCAATGATCACAGGAGTCTGCTCAAGTATGATGCAGGTAACCACTGAAATGAAAAACTCCCTAGTCTGCTCATCCAACTGCTCGGCCCCCGAGCCCGATACTGATCCCTTCCCGGCACCTGAACTACCGCCTGCTGGTCTAGGGCATAAAACCACCATTCTTAAAACACATTACGATAATAGCCAGAAACACTGATATATCTCGAGGGGTCATTACTACTCTAGGTTTTTTGGTCTCATCTCAGCCTTCCTTGATTCAAGTACGGATCCTCTGCTTCCAGTAGTATGGGCCCCTACTACCTTCCACATCTATATGTACCTTCCTTAAGAACTGCCTCGACTCCACCAAGCCACTACTACTGTTACTGATCTCTGCTACTCTCATCCTAGGCTTGCCCTAGGGAAATCTCCGGCTCAACCAAAACCAATCCTCAGCTGCTGAAGCCCCCCTTGTAATGCCAATTAGTCATCATTTGAATACCACCACATGTGACGAGGCTCAGATAATCCTTCGAGTAGAAGACTCGTTCCTACAATTCTAGGACTCAAACAAGAGCTGTGTAGTAGCGCCAAATCCAACACTCTGAGATTATCCAACCCTGATCACATGTGATGTGACGTATTCACCTAATGGCTAACTCACATCACTTGGAGTCCTACAAAGCACAAAGCAAGCAGCATTCGAACATAGGAATAAATC
The DNA here is from genome assembly GCF_002870075.4 of Lactuca sativa. NCBI lineage: Eukaryota > Viridiplantae > Streptophyta > Magnoliopsida > Asterales > Asteraceae > Lactuca > Lactuca sativa. The sequence continues at coordinate 190,513,831 of NC_056627.2, forward strand.
AAGAAACTCTATTCTCATAACAAGAAACTGTACTAGCTTACAATGTTAGGCTCACAATATCAACCATAACCTAATCAGGCTATCCTACTGCTGTCTACTCATACTAGCATGCAATTATCATAAGGCTGAAACACATATAGAAGGAACATAAGGTATCTCCCTAGATCCTTAATCCTATTCTAGCATGCTGTTCTACTGTAACTGAAACTATTAATCATAATGTAAACATGTATAGGTAATGTGGGAGTACTTACTCGAGCTCGGCTGATCGCATGCACCGCACCCTTTTCTCGTTTTAAAAATCCTTTTCTTTTTAAGTCTCTTTTTCAAAAATTCTTTTGAAAACATTTTTCTTTCAAAAATCTTTTACTATTTCCTTAGTTTGAGTTCATTCATACCCATAAGTGTGCCTGAATCCCTCAAACCAAGGCTCTGATACCAACTTGTAACGACCCAAAATACGACCCAAATTTTTTTTCTTTTAAATAATACTAAGGTTATCAACGATCTATAATATATCATAAAATTGTACGTCATAAATCCCAAAAAGTTATAATAGAGGTGTCATAACAAAAGAACTCTAACAACATGTCATAGTATATGAAATAAACTCCCAGGACAAAAGCTGAAGTTGTGGTGTGTGCAATGCCATCATACCGAGCCCTTCCCTTTGCTTGCGGAAGTACCTGAGACCAAAACTGAAACTGTACGCACAAAGCTTAGTGAGCTCCCCCCCCCAGACTACCACATACCATACAAGCATATAAACACATATTGGGCCTCCCCCACTGCATCGGACCGAAGTTCGGGAACTGCATCGGACCGAAGTCCGGAACTAACCAGGGTCGTGCCCTATGCATCAGACCAAAGTCCGGAAACCACATCGGACCGAAGTCCGGAACTAACTGCGACCTTGTCCCCTACATCGGACTGAAGTCCGGAACTAACTACATCAGATCGAAATCCGGAACTGATTGGGACCTTGTCCCCTGCATCGCACCGAAGTCCGGAAACTGACTGAGCATAACATAGCATAGCATAAACATATCAACTAGCATAACCACATATACTGCATACTGCATCAGACCGAAGTACGGAACACATAATGCAAAGACATGCTTGAATCACAAAGACATCAAGAGCACTGAACTACTGCATCGGACCAAAGTCTGGAACTACTGCTAACTAGACGGACCTGCATTGTGGCCGTAGACCCATTCCTACTAGAAGGAAAACTCACCTCGTAGTGTTGGCTGTTGAGATGCTAACTCTAAAAGTGGCTGACTACTGCTCCGGAACTGTCCGGCTACAATTTCCAAAAACACTAGATCAGTTACTGGTAAATGCTCTCGGGGTTAGATGACTATTTTACCCCTAGTCAAAGTCAACTCCCTGGTCAAAGTCAACCCCCTTGTCAAAGTCAGCTTCCAGTTGACCGGACTCGCCGAGTCAGGGCGCACACTCGCCGAGTCCCTCCTTTACTAACTCTGTCTTTAACTCACTGAGCCCCTTTCCCACTCACCAATTCACTCTGAACTCACAACTCAAAAGGAAAACGGTGACTCGCGACTCGACTCGTCGAGTCCGAAGAACAACTCGCCGAGTCCTATCCCAAATTCCATACAATCGAATGCTAATCCATTCCAGGGCCTCTGAATCGTAGATCTAAGCCCTTGGGAACGTCTGAACATGTAAAGTTGCTAACTTTACGTGTAACTACGAAGGAATGAAGCCATTTCACTCAAACACTACTTTTTTTTTCCAGAAAAAACTCATTCGACTCGCCGAGTTGTAGAACAACTCATCGACTCTAAGGCAATCTTCATCGGACTCGCCGAGTTGCTCATCCAACTCGTCGAGTCCAAGGCTATCTTCATATGACTCGCCGAGTCAAGCTTGTGACTCGCCGAGTGCATTCAGTCCTGTTTGCATACAGGCCTGATTTGAGCCATGCAGCGGCTCCAAGTTACAGATCCATGCTTCTAGGGCATGCTTATCACGTAAAGTTGCAAAATTTACATGCATGCATGGCTTTAAAGGCTTCAAATGCCAAAACTAAGGTCTTAATGGGGTTCTAAGCTCAAGAGGGACCTCAATCACGACCATAGATGAAACTTTACACTACTAGAATGCAATGAGGGTCCAGATCTGAAGTATGGCCTAAACATAAGGCTTAATCATAAAGGATTTGGGGTTTAAAGCAACAATTTGGGGACAACCAAGATCTACTAGATCAATAAACAAGATGCAGGCTTTATTACCAGAAAAGATGACCACGGCTGAGTGTGCTCTGGATCTACTTCCTCTTCCTTGAACTCTTCAATCTTCTCCTTCTTCTACTTGCTCCAAAAATTCCTTCACAAAGCAACAATCACTCACACACTCAAAAAGAGGGCTATGGTTTGGTAAGAGATGCTCTAAAAGTGATGGAGGCGTGGTTGGGCGTATAAGTGTGTTTAAATAGGTTGCAAACCCTTAAATTAGGGCTTCACCCAGACAGGCGGACTCGCCGAGTTGCCAGCTTAACTCGCGTGATCAACCCGTCTTCTACTCGACGAGTCGGGCTACAGACTCGTCGAGTACCCCTCAAGAAAGAAAAACTTTAATTAAATCACATACAGAAATGGAGAGTTACAACTCTCCCCCAGTTAACTTAGACTTCATCCTCGAAGTCTGCTGCTGCGGCTGAATCTGAAAATAACTCTGGATAATGCTCCCTCATCTCCCCCTCGGACTCCCACGTCTACTCTGAACCCTTTCGGTGCTGCCACTACACCTTCTCCAACTGAACCACCTTGTTCCTCAAGGTCTTCATTTTTGATCTAGGATTGCAACTGGTCTCTCAATATAATTCAGGCTGCTATGAACCTGAATGTCCTCCAAGGGTACAACTGCCGCCTCATCCACTAAACACTTTCTCAACTGAGAAACATGGAAAGTGTTGTGGATTTGGCTAAGCTCTGCTGGAAGATCCAACCGATAAGCCACCCGACCCACCCGAGCCATAACCCTAAAAGGACCAATGAACCTGGGGCCCAGCTTGCCCCTTTTCCGAAACCTAATAACACCCTTCCAGGGTGATACCTTAAGGAGGACCATATCGCCCACCTAAAACTCTAGGTCCGAACGCCTCCTGTCGGCGTAACTCTTCTGCCTACTATGCGCAGTCTGCAGTCTGCTACGAACCTGCTGAATCAGCTTTGTAGTCTTAAGTGCCACCTCGGTGCTCCCGATGACTTGCTGACTGACCTCACCCCAACAAATTGGGGTCCTGTACTTCCTTCCATATAACATCTCGAAAGGAGGACGGTCAATGCTAGAGTGGTAACTATTGTTATACGAAAATTCCGCTAGTGGAAGATACGTATCCCAACTACCACCGAAGTCTAAAACACATGCCCGGAGCATGTCCTCAAGAGTCTGAATCGTCCTCTCGCTCTATCCGTTCGTTTGAGGGTGGAAAGCGGTGTTAAAATGAAGATGAGTCCCCATCTCGTCTTCAAACTGCTTCCAAAATCTGGAAGTAAAACGGACATCTCGGTCTGACACTACCGAAACAGGCACTCCGTGCCGTGCTATTACCTCACGCACATAGATGTCGGCTAGCTTCTCAGCCGATATGCTCTCCTAGATGAGTATAAAGTGCGCGCTCTTGGTCCATTAAACATTTATAAAGACAGTTGCAGCCCATTAAACTCATAAGTTATTTCTAGGCTTGATGGCATGCAAACGGACACGTTGAAGCCCATTTAGCATACAATGAACTTCTCCGGGCAAAATTAACATGCGAATGGGCCACTAAGACCCATTAACATGTAAAATTTAATTTAGACCCATTGACCATGTCATTGGGTCACTAACGCCCAGCAAACATGAATTGATTATATTGGGCCCAATAAACATGCAAATGGGCCACAAAGGCCCAATAAGCATGTATTACAAGTATCAGGCCCAATATTTATACCATTGTTCTACTTTTGTATATTTAATGTGGTATAGTGTTTTTATATGAAGCATTTACTTATGATATTAAGATACTCAATGTATTATCTATAACGATATTATTAGTTTATAAAATATACCATTTTTAATTCATTATAAAAATCTATATCCTTGGCCCAATAGTTTAAACACATTTGACTCAAAATATTTATTTGACCATTTCAACCCTTGATTTGTAAGACTTCACATTTTCAGCCATTATTTGTAAAAAAAATTTCACTTTTGGCCTAATTTCGTGAATTTTACATTTCTAGCCCAAAAGCCAAAAACTTTGCATTTTTAGCCCCAATTTAGAAATAAATGTTATTTTCACCACTAAATTTGGTTTATTTACATTTATGGCTAAAACTTTGATCAAATGACATTTTTAACCTCAAAACACTTATTTTTCACAAATTTGGGCACAAAACCGTGAGGCCCAAATATTAAGCCCATTAGGCTAAAATTTACACTTTTGGCCCTTTGAAAATTATGGTTATCATAAAAAACCATTTTTATACAAGTATGACCTATATAATCTTTATAAAACCATAAATGTCACTTTTTGCCATTATCTTTTGTTTTCTTGACAAATATGACCCTTAACAAGATTTTTGCTCTGAATTTTCATATCTTAAACATATAAACACTTTTAACTTGATAATATGATGTATAAGGTGACCTAGTTCATGGATTTTTACTCATTGTTGCTTAAGATATCGATATGTGTTAAGATCTAACACATTTTTACAAAATAAACTAAGAAATCACACATATCAAGCATATAACACATAAATCTACACATTTTATTTGTATTCTCCCCCAAAAATCATGTAAAACCAAAAAAAAAGTTGTACGAACTCACCTTTTCTTGATGTTTCGGTTTTAAAGAAGAGATGGAGAGGTTTTCGGCCTTTAACAAACTTCCCTGAGTGGTTTTCAAACTTAGGAGGGTTCTAAGAGTATGATATACAAACACTTGTTTAGAAGAAGTGTCTTGACATAAAATAAAGTTATAGCACTTGGATATGTAAGAACTGACCAAGAAATGATGATTTTTGGTGTTAAAACCTTCTTGAAGATGCTTAATATCTCGAAAATTTGAGAGGAAAGGAAGAGTTGTTTTTGAAATTGTGTGTGTGTGTGTGTGTTCTTGATCTTGCTCTCAGCCGAGAATAAGAGAAGAAAGGGGGTGAGAAGAGTATGCATGGATACATGAGACTTGTTTAGATGCATGTGGTGTATTAAACTTGGTTATCCTCTAAATAATAATGATGTGTCATAGTTTGATTAGTTTAACCTTCATTATTATTATTATTATTATTATTATTATTATTATTATTATTATTATTATTATTATTATTATTATTATTATTTTACACACTTGGGCCGAAATGGGGCAATTATGGGGAAGCATGGGGCTTCTCTTGGTCCTTGCTCGAAATTATGAATCCCATAAGGAAGGTTTTCGGCCCATTGGGCCCTTAAGTGTATTCACGGCCCAATTTGAAATAAAAGGTTGTATTTATGGCCTATTAGGGTTAATTGGATTAGTTATGGCCCAATAAGGCCCATTAAGGGTAAACCAATTTATTTTGGACCCAAAATGGCCCAAAATGCTAAGTTTCATGAAAGTGGGTCCAATTAGAGCCCATTTAAGGGTCCTAAACCCAAAATAGTCAAATTGGAAGCTTATAGGTCCACTAGGCCCAATAAGGATATCCTAGTGGACTTAAACTGGGATTCTTAGGGTTTCCAATCCTAAGTTGACTATTTGAAATGATTTGTATAAAGTTTTAGGCTTTACAATTAGATTTTGCTAGAACATCATACACATTTTCAAGTTATCGCTACAATTGTTGCCATTGTTAACTTTTACAAAAGTGTAGAATTTCCTTTTGTATGGTTATCCTGATATGTATGCTAGTATGATCTGTTAGGTTAGTATCCTGGTGGATAGGATGGTATTATGCTATTATAATCTGTTAGATCAGTATCCTGCTAGATAGGATGTTATTATGTCGTTATGATCTGTTAGATTAGTTTCCATGTCTATAGACTGCTATGTGATTATCATATATATGTGCACATGTTTGATTAGTGGTTGAGGCTTATCTACTTTCAGCAAGAGCCAATAAACCTGGGAATTCCGACCCGATGGATGTTGGCTGCGAGTATTCCTTCCTGAGGATGATTGGACTCTTAGTATGTGGGCATTCCAACCCGATGGTTGTGGGCCTGGGGTATTCCATCCCAAGGATGACTGGACCCATATTATGTTGGCATTCCAACCCGACATTTGAGGGCCTGGGGTATTCCAAGCCGATGGTTGACTGGACCCATAGCATGTTGTTTGGGATATTATGTATATTGTTGTGTGTATGGTTATTTTGGGGGAAAATCACTAAGCTTCGAGCTTACGGTTTCAGTTTTGGTTTCAGGTACTTTAGATGATCGCGGGAAGGTGAAAGCGTGACCGTACAACTCCTCACATTTTATGATTTTGATTTCTGGGATACTCTGAAGTGAAACTATTTTGAAAACACTTTCTAATAATTTATGGTTTTTAATTGGTTAAAAAAGTTTTAAATTGGATTGATATTTATGGGTGTTACATACAGGCAAAATACTTCGCCTAGGGGTATATTGTCTAGATGTGTACAACGACGCTGCAACCCTAACCAAGAAATGCAAAGAATTCCAGGAATTTGCTCCTTTAAAAAATCAACTAGCCATGCCATTAACTAGCATCACCAGCCCCTGGCCCATCCATCAATGGGGGATCGACATAGTGGGACCATTCCCACCAGCGTCGGGGGGGGGGGGGTGAATTTCTTTTGTGGCCGTCGATTATTTTACTAAATAGATAGAGGCAGCACTGATGGCCACCGTTACTGGCAAGAAAATGATAAAGTTCATGACCAAGAACATCTTGGCTCATTTTAGCACTCCTAGAATCTTCATAAGTGATAACAGTACGCAATTTGAAGGAAGTCCCTTCAAGGAGTGGTGCGAAGACAAGAAAATCCATCACTGGTTCACATCAGTAGCGCACCCTTAGGCCAAAGGAAAAACTGAGATATCAAACAAAACCATAGTCAATGGTTTGAAGAAAAGGCTACTCAGATCAAAGTCGGCCTGGGTGGATGACCTCTCCACTGTGTTGTGGTCATATTGTACCATGGCAAGGTCAAGCATGGGAGAAACCCCATTTAGTCTAACTTATGGGACAGAAGCAACCCTCCCCTTGCAGATAGTGGCAGGCTCCCTACGAACAGAAAGTTTCAAGGAAGCAGCTAATGAAGAGGAGCGACGCCAGGACCTGGACAGGCTCGAATAAAAACGTGAGGCTGCAAAAATGCGCCAAACACTATATAAATCACGCACCGAGAACTATTACAATAGACAAGTCCTGGGCAAGAATTTCAAAGTTGGAGAATGTGTGCTAAGGAAAAAGGAGTCCAGTGATGCCTAGCCATTGGGGAAACCCATTGTTACTTGGGAAGGACCATACAAAATCGTGGAAACCCATAAGTATGGTGCTTATGTCCTAGAAGCTCAGGACAGGCGTGCCATTCCATGAACTTAATTGGAATGCACAAAGCCTACATCATTTTTATTCTTAAAATGAGTGTTAAAGATAGATTCAATGCTAGCAAAACAACTACATACTAGTTTTGACATGTAAATGTAATCAACAAAAATTACTTTACCACCTTCAGTCTAATAACACTCTGACAACAAAACAAAAAAAAACAGAAAGGGTAATTCAGATGCTACTTATTTTCATGGTTGAAAAATAAATTAAAGAGGCTGTGTATGTTTACCGTGTGAAAACAAGGACTGCTCATCCAACGTCACATGGGCAAAACTGTACAAGGAGGCAGCCAGGGGGTTGTATAAAAAAGGTTCATAACCTTTCCCCCAAAACATGTCCATCAATCACATTATAGAAAACATTCGAAAGAACATGTGACATGAGTGTAGAAGTGTCATAACCTTCCACTAATGAGAAAAGCATAATTGGGGAGCCTCAAGATGACGATCTTGGCTACACCTAGGGTCTTTAAGCAGCAAATTAGAACAAATTTCTCAAAGACCAACATTCGAAAAGCACAAGGAGTTCACAGTGAAAAGAACTATGTGATGGCCAACATAAACCAGGGATATCAGCAAACCTTGTATAAATACTATGTGATGGCCAACATAAACCATAAACAAAGCAACCAAACAATAGAATATATACGGTAGTGAGAAACATTCATACCTAATAACCAAAAGTAACCATTGCCAAATTGGTGGACTCTCAGACTTTAAGGCTGCCATTAAGGGCGGAAAAGACAAAAAACAAAGAAAGACATAGAAAATATTGTTCACAGAGGTTACGTCAAAAAAACTAGGCAAGCAGCACTACTTATGGGCAGGGGTGTTACCATCACCAGGGGAAGAGCTTGGGCCCGGGCCCGACCCATCACTCTGAGCGTCTTGGCAAAGTTCAAGGAGCCCATCTATATCCAGACAACTCAAATAAAGATAACAAACAAAATTTGTTTCAATAAAAGTCGCCATGGCATCTTCCATCTCTTGGGTCTTGGTGGCCACGTCCACCCTACCCTCTGGATCAAACACCCCGACAATCACCAGCTCTCTAGTAATTTTTTCCCCTGCCGCCACACAAGCTACCTGCTCATGAACTAAACCTTGAAATAACTAAGGGTTCTCAATCATCCTGTCCATCATTCGACAGAACCTATCGCTAAGGATCCACAAAATATCCTTCTCCAACACTCCTTTTGTAGCATTCTCCCCAACCAAGTCGGCTTCCAGCTCTGGCGTCCGCTCGCTTAGGCCTACATTCTCCAAAATCAGGGCTCCCATGCGATCACTCAAGTGCCTGTCCTCTTCCTCTAGCTTTGCCACTTGCTCTTTCAAGCTTGCCTTCTTGAGCAACGCCAACTATCTCTCAGCCCCCAACTGCACTTGTCAGCTTCCATCTTTGTCACCTGGTTTTTCAGCTCTACTCATTCAACTTCCACTTTATCCACCTTGGATTAGATATTCTCGATGCCAGAGATGCACTCAGCAGCGGTAACCAGGTAGGATGACACTTAGGCAACAATATAGCGGAGACCGTCCGCCATGTGCTCATCCCCTAAAACAAATAAAGACTCAGTTGTAGCAGGGGGAAAGGCATGGCGAAACCACTCAAGAGCGGTATCATGGTCGGATACTAGGTCTCTGGGGGTTAGACTCCAAGATGTTTGGTAAGCATTTGAGTGAGACCTTGTAGAAGGAGGAACAGTTCATGCATTTCTAGAAGCAGTTGATACAAGACCTTGGGAAGGCAAAGACCCAGTCTTCACCTCGGCTCCTCCGACAGAAGGATCGGGTCTGTTCATGTTGATGTTTTCTTCCTTTGAATGATTGGACGGTTCAGTTGCCCTGTTGTTTGCCCCCTCCAGCAGTTTCAGAGGACTTTCATTGGGGGCATTGGTTGAACTCTTGGAACCCCCTAGCAAGAAACTTAGATTATGCTTCTTACGGAGAGTGGGCTTAACGCTAACAGTCTCGGCACAACCGCCGGAAGAGGCCTCCAGAAAAGCAATGTGCCTCTTGACACGGCGGAGACTCCTTGGGGACCAGAAGGGGTAGGATCCTTCTGAGAAGCGCTAGTAACGACAACACCCTGTGGGTCTAGATCCACGTCAGTGCCAGTGGTGCCTTCTCAGGCGATGGTAGCCCTGGTTCCTTGACCAGAAACAGGGTATGGAAGAGTTTCTACTGTTGGGTTTTGAGAATGTTAATACTCCTAAGTGTAGATTCAATCTTAAATACCTTGGATCTATGTTTTCTCTATTATACATGCAAATATGAACTTTCCAAGGTATTCATCCTAACTAGCATAATAACATTGATTCAAATGAATATATCAAGTTAGAATTGCATACCTCTTTGATGTAGATTGTCTTCATGAAGCTTGAATGCCTAGTGCCCCAAGTGTGACACCTCAAATGGTTCACACAACACCAAATACACTTGGAATAGATTGAGAGAACATACACACTTCATGAAATCGGCTAGGCCTTCGTTCTTACACATAGTGGCCGATTTCTTGAGCCATGGGATTCTTTTATATGTTGGCTATTAGGGTTACACCATGTAACTCATAACTTTTCCCATTCCTTATGCTCCATGGATTTTAACCTCCATGGAGTATCCATCGGTCACCCCATGGACATAGTCCAACATAAGGAATTTTGGATCACAAGCCCACATATATAAGAATGAATGATTTACACAATCAACCCATATATTTAATTAGTCTCCTTTTGATCACTTAATTAATTCCAAATTAATTCTTGATCAATACTATTAAATAGATTTATTAATATATTAGAACTTATAATATATTAACAAACCTTAAGTGTTATTTCTCTCATTATAGTCTATCCAAATGCATGATGCCATGCAACCCAAATGGACCATGTCGGGTCGGGTCAAGTCTAACCAATTATAGTTATGGACTTAGACATTAATCCAACAGTCTCCCACTTGGATATGTCTAAAACTATAATTGCGTATGTCTTCAAGAACAGACTGGCAATCGTAGCTCTCAAAAGCTCTGTCGAACTCTGACTTTGTCGATGAACTCTGACCTTTGTCAATGACTTGTCCATTAGATAAAGGATCATATATTCCTCCATTCTAGATATCATATGGACTGAGACATGGATTATAATCATTCTCTATGTCCATTTGTTGTTTCCCAATTTCCGATTTATGACGACTGACTAACTGAACAAATCAAATCAGTCCAGGCCCGGCCGAGCACTTACATTTGTCATCACCAAATCATCGAGAGGCCCACAGATGTCGCTTTTATCCCGAAGGTAAAAGGAATGGATAAACTTCGACTCATATGGCTTGTTCTACTACTTGTTGAATCATACACAAAGGCAGGTTTTATAACATCGAGTTACCGAGTGCGTTTTCGTGCAATCAATGTACAACCAACTCATAGTAACAACTCATATCTCTAGGTTTGAAGAATATAAGATATTATCATCTCATGATCACTCGTGATAAAATCCATGAAGTGATTCCAATGAGCGCGGGTTGAATCCAATACTCAGAACTTATGAGCAATCATGAGTGTTGTAGCCTTTTGTCCAACATCTTAGACATCTACAAGCCAAACCATGAGAGTCTTAATTCATATCTACTTCCAACATATGACCGATTGTGGATGGTTTGAATAACTTAGTCATTCAGAAAGAACAACCTAGTTTATTCTGGAAATCAAGACATGCACAGTGAAACACAATAATAATTGAATCCAATATGGTATCAAAACCTATGAACATAAATAAAACACCTTTTATTTATCACCATATGATTACACATTATTCATTGTATACTGTTTCAGCTATCAACTTTATACTTGAATTAAAACAATAGTTGTCCCATGCTCCAAGCATGTGCAGTATGTTTTCTAAACACTAGTCATGCCACACACCAAGTATGCATACTATGTTTGTCTATGATCTTTACTTTGTGAAATAGATCAATTGAACATAACTCCAATGATCCTCTTTTCATAGTCCCAAATCCTTACTGCAAATGCAAGAATTCCAAATTCATGCCATTTACTGAAATCTGTTAGATTCTAAACTTATATGCATTGATCCTCTTGTAATGACTATGTACAAAGTAAGAAAGACTTGACAACAACCATTACAGAGCATTCCAAAGGAGATCAGCTCCTTGGAAACATCCTTTTGCATTAAGTTTCCTAATCTTACACAGATTGAATAATTTCTAACTTTGAAACATTTCCATATTCCATTTTGACTATCACTTCTGAACAAGAGTTGCCTCCTTACAGATTATGTCAATATGGTCCTTCCAGAATTATCACTATACTTCTAACTGTCCTTGTGTAATCAATCTTTGGTAAACATTATATGTTTCTCAAAAATTGCATAATCCTTTTAGTAATATCCAATTTAGACCTTTTCCCTTCATAATGCCCCAGGCATTTGGAAAATTTTAGAAAGGATGAATATAGCACATGTAATCGATCCTATATCCGAAGCATATGCAACACGATTCAAGATGTCTCACATAAAGACTAAACCAGTCTTTTGCTATAATATTTCCATTTCAATTTGCCAAGTTCTCATAATTCAGATTATGAAAAGGGATTCCGTAATTATATTCGAATTTTAGAACGCAAATAATGGACCTATATATAGAATTTTCTTATATTGATCCATTCCAACATATCATTCATATATATACTTGACTAAATTGATTAAAATCTCATGATCTAAGCTTATAGATTTGAGATGAACTATAATTTCCTCTCCCTTACTTATAGCAAAAAAACTATTTCCCAATTGAAAATTTTTATTTTCTATAATTAACATTGCTAACTTGCAACCTTTATCATAATTATCATGCTCCCACTAACATGATGATTATTAGCATAATAATTATGTTCCCACAAGCTTTGACATGTACTCAGAAATCAGCTGGACTTCTAGAAATCAATACTTTATTGACTTTCTTACCGAAGTTTAGATTTTTGATACTAGATTGCTTTGATAAAACTTTATCATAATCATACACCTTATCTTAGATAGATCACATGTGTGTCTAAACAATTTTAAGAACTATGAAAGGGATGTCGTAATCATAATCCTGATTGTTTAGACCTTTGCCACTTCTCACAAGTCGGTGTTAGTGTGCCGGTAAACCACACACGCTCCATTAACGACTTTGAGAATGCAAATATCACAATTTCTATCTAGCTAAAATCTACTTAGTGAAAGTGTTTCCTCACCATCATTTTCATGAATCGGAGAGAAACCTTATGACACTTAGATTTAATGGTGTATGTGTTCTTATCCATGTGAATTGTCAAAACCATAGTCACAAGATAAGGATAATGACAAATCCAAGCTCATATGGATTGAACTCAATCTTCATTTCTTGCCATCTGGCAGCTCAAGGGCCTGCCATTGCTTCCAAGTTGTTGTGCAACCAATTGAGAACTCTAAGAGCTCATATGCAAAGCAAACTTTAATTGGAATGGGTACAGAATATGTCAACACAATAGGTTATGAACCTCAAGTCGTGTGTTAGTGAAGAACTTCAGGTTTTATTCTTGATTAGTTCTTAAGACTTTCAAGACCTTTAAGACTCCTACTGTCCTTTTGACATATAAGACTTTCTTGTCAAATATTCAAGAGATAGTGTGGATTCTAATCAAGACAAACACTTCACACAATTGGCCTTAGTTGGTCTTTGTTTTATCCAAAACATCACAACTTACCAATTTCAAATGTACAAGAGTAGAAAATTTTTACTCTTACATTTGATATGTGTTTTAAACCTTCTCTAAGACATGTCACTCAAGTTACAATCTTGGAGTATCACTCTAAGACTTGTATTGGAACAAAGTATGACTCATATTCTTGATTTAATCATTTCAACAGTTCAAGATTCCTCTTCTTAGTCATAAGAATGCACTAAGATTTCCTTAGAGAACTAATTGTGCTATGGTTTCTTAATCATTAAGATGATCACAAAAACTGATACTAAAGTACTCTCCCATCTTTTCAAATTTGAGAAACTTTTATATTTCTTCCTAAGTTGATTCTTGTTATTCGCTCTATCATACATCGGAACCTTTTTCCAATGTCTCAGAATTACACTTAAGCTTGTAAGTATAACCACATTTACTGAGCTTTAGTAAATTATGATGAATAATCTTATCGATTTTTTGTGGTGGACTTGACCAGTACACAAGTATGTATACTCGATCCCTTAGTCCTTCACTTGACTCACACATCCATGTGAACAAGTAGTTAGTCTTAATTTTCCAAAGATGAAAAATTCTCATTCATCATGCTATACAACTTGCATGATTCCAAGTTCTGGTCCAATTGAAACTTGGGTGATGAGGATCTTTCCTTATTTGGTAAATTTAGACATTACCAGAAATGAAAGAATCAATTTCATATTTCCACCATTGCTATTAATGGAATCATATAAGAAACAATCTTTTCACAAACGCCATTGTAAGGATACATAAAATAAATAAAATTAAAAATTTCCTTTTATTTTTTCAAACTTTGTGGAAAAACCTATCCTTACAATCCATATGAAAACTTGTTGTTATCAATTCCTAAGAAGTGTCTCATAACTCCTAAGAAGTAGCTCAAGAATCTGATCTTTAAATTAGGTGATAGAAATCCATCTACGCGATCAGATTCAACATATTCTTTCTTTAAGTTTCTTCACTTTTCTTTGATTCTTAAAACATCACCATGTGACCCAGTCACATCATGTATCAAGAATCTCATAGTAGAAACTTAGCAGAGTTAGATAGTGGACTTTACCTGAAGTAGAGTCAAACTTATTGACATTAACACCCTTAGGTAAATTTGCAGCTTCACAACCAATGCCCCTTCCTTTGGCAATTTAAAATATGGTCGCTTTGGTAATGGAACATGGGACTATCACAGACTTAGCCTTTCTCTTTACCATTTGGTCAACCGAGTTGACTACGGCCGATCCCTTTCCATTAGGAAGAGAGAGCTTTACTGGATATCCAATGTCATTATTGTCAATGTCCACAAGTTCTAGGATGTTGATCTTAGCAAATAGATAAGATATATAAAGGTCTTGTCATAGTCTGTTTCATAGGAGTTCCAAAGGAGCTCGCTATATGACTTAGAAAGTGATTGAACCACCAACTTTCTGAAGACTTTGACAACTAACTCTCCCACCTTGTCAATATGTGACTACATCTCCAAGATGTGGCCACACATAGACCTTTACTTGCCAATAGGGCTTGAGTGACCTTAAACTTTTCAAGACCTTGTAGGTTAGGGAGAATAATTGGAGGAGGTGAAAGAAGTATGATTTCCATGGGACATCATCTTCATTTAGGAAAGCTCGTTTCAAGAGATTTGGGAAGATCATAAATGTCCAAACCAGACATGTTTTCGAGAGATATTCAAGATAGTATATTTAGAGTCCTTAATATAACACCCAATATGAAATATTAAGGCTTGGACCCAACACAATACTTTTATAACTTGGAAGAGGGATGTCGTAATCCATGCTATAAAATATTTGAAGGTAGGTGAATGAAGATTCACCAATTTCCACCAAGATAAACGAAATGTATTATTAGGTTTTAATTGGATTTGAAAGTCCTAGATCTTTTGAGATTCATTGAACTTTTCAATGGCACGTTTCAATCTCGAGTGTGCCCTTCAGGTTTTGTGACTGGGATGCCGAGGATCACAAAACAAGGTGTGAAGTAACCATGCAAATATACTGGGTACGCTTAATATTTACCCCTTAATCGATGTGCCGGTTAACCACACACGCTCCACCGATACTATGATAAATATTAAGTTACCCTTTGCCTACCTTGTTCAGTCCAGGTTAGTGTGCCGGTTAACCACACACGCTCCACTAACGACTTAAACAAAGTGCAAAGTGTAATTTCATGGATTAGCACCTTATTCACTTTTTCGTAAGTAACTAAGATTGGGTATTTATAAAAGGTTTAGTTACTTAGTATTTATCATTAATACTTTTAATGAAGGGAGAATTATAGTCCTTGTCCTACGCGTTCGGCTAACGACCCTCCACCGATCAAGGAAGTGGTGGGTGAGAGTGGACACCCATTGAACTGCCATTTTATAGGCAGTAACCTTATACCCCCTTATAGACCGGCTTCATGAATGAGGCCTACTAACGGTAAGACTAACTTTAGTCTTATACATATATATATATATATATATATATATATATATATATATATATATATATATATTATTAACTTATAATATTATAAAGCATAAGGGTTGAATTTTAACTTTTAAAATTCTAAGGGTTAACTTGGAATTAAAGTATTCATAAGTGAAGACTTTCAAATTCCAAAACTTGAGGGCATGTTTTTGAAACAATTCAAAACAAATTAATTCCATAAATTATGTGTTTAAAGTAGTTTTAATTAAGAGACTCTTCAAGTTCCATAACTTGAGGACAAGTTATGGAAGACTTTAAACTAATAAAAGAATGTAACTTTTCATTATTTTGTGACTTATGGAATTAATTAAGGTTACATAATTTATTACTTAATGAAGTGACTCTTGAACCTCCATAACTTGAGGACAAGAGTCTTCATTTTTGTAACCATTGCCAACTTTTATGAGTTTTATGAAACTTAAATGTGACTTTTTATATAACTTGAGGACAAGTTACAAAAACCACATTTTAGAATCAACTCTTCGATTAAAATGGATTGAAAACACAAAATCAATTAGATTTTCTATTAATCTAAGCAACTCATAAGAACAAGATAATTCAAATCAAACTTTTTCATGTAATTATCCTAATCACTAAACTAATACAAAACATGAATCTATTGACAATTATCTTTGAAATTGGATTAGTATGAACATTACCACATCAAAAACAAGCTTATAAGTTCAAAAACAGCTTAGGGTGATGTTCCTAGTCCATTTCTAGCCAAAAAAAAAGTCGAATATATGTTGTCTGGGGGTCCAACTCGTCTAGTGCATGAACCAACTCGACGAGTTGGATCGTTTTTGCCTTGGACTCGTTGAGTCCCTTCATGGACGCAGCGAGTCTGCTGTGCAGACAGCTCCAAACTTTGATTTTTCAGCCAATTTTGCAAGTATAACAAGAAAGCAAGCCTAGGCTCTGATACCACCGTTAGGTTTTGAGCATTCTAACACTCCTAAGTGTACTTGAAACCCTAAATACCTTGGATCTATGTTTTCTCTATTATACAAGAAAATATGAACTTTCCAAGGTATTCATCCTAACTAGCATAATAACATTGATTCAAATGAATATATCATGTTAGAATTACATACCTCTTTGATGTAGATTGTCTTCATGAAGCTTGAATGCCTAGTGCCCCAAGTGTGACACCTCAAATGGTTCAAACAACACCAAATACACTTGGAATAGATTGAGAGAACATACACACTTCATGAAATCGGCTAGCCCTTCGTTCTTACACATAGTGGCCAATTTCTTGAGCCATGGGATTCTTTTATACGGTGGCTATTAGGGTTACACCATGTAACTCATAACTTTTCCCATTCCTTATACTCCATGGATTTTAACCTCCATGGAGTATCCATGGGTCACCCCATGGACTTAGTCCAACATAAGGAATTTTGGATCACAAGCCCACATATATAAGAATGAATGATTTACACAATCAACCCATATATTTAATTAGTCTCCTTTTGATCACTTAATTAATTCCAAATTAATTCTTGATCAATACTAATTGAATAACCATATTAATATATTAGAACTGATAATATATTAACAAACCTTAAGTGTTATTTCTCTCATTATAGTCTATACAAATGCATGATGCCATGCAGCCCAAATGGACCATGCTGGGTCGGGTCAAGTCTTACCAATTATAGTTATAGACTTAGACATTAATCCAACATCTACACGGTCGATGTCGTGACACTGAAGTTCACCATCGAATAGACCTTGAAAAGCTTTCTCCAAGGATATAACCTCCTCTACACCTGGTAAGAGAGCAAAGACAACAACGGTTAATATAGATTACCATTTTCAAGGGTTACAGCAAGTAAAGAAAAAAGGGGGAAGATAAGAGAAAATAGAACGAGAAGCATTGTACCTTCTTTCTTGACGAAAAACTCAGGTATTTTCCCTCGAGCCCTCCAGGTGGCACTCATTCCCTCGGCAACCAAGAAGTTGTCATGCCACTCCTCGCCATTGATGCTGATCTTCTCTAGGGCATCAGCTAGTTCTTTATCAGTACCAAAAAGCATTAGAGCACGGTCCACATACATCATAGTCCTTTGGTAGCTATGCACCACAAGGTTGTCGTTCACCCACATAAACTTCTTGTAACGACCAAAAAATACAACCAATTTTAAATTTTTTCAAAAACAACTCGATTCCATTAAATCTTTACAAAATGGTTTTCAATACAAAACATTTAACGTATTCCCAGAATCACATTACTACAAAATCATGAGGAGCGGTACGATCACGCCTTCGCCTTGCCACGGTCTCCTGAAGAACGTGAAAAACATAAAACCGCAACTGTAAGCCCGAAAGCTTAGTGAGATATCCCCAAAATACCAACCACATATACCATACACGCATAACATGCCACAACATATCTGATCACAGAACAGCCATGCACTTCGGGTCTACTGTGTGACTGGTCCACCGCACCGGCCTACAGTCCACCTGGTCCACCCTCTGAGTCTAGCCATAAACCTCGAGTCTACAGTGTGATTGGTCCGCCCGCACCGGGCCTTCAATCCACCTGGTCCACTCTCCGAATCTAACCACATACATCGAGTCTGCAGTGTGATTGGTCCGCCCGCACCGGGCCTTCAATCCACCTGGTCCACTCTTTGAGTCTACAGTATGACTGGTTCGCCCGCACCGGGCCTTCAGTCGGCCTGGTCCACTCTCCGAGCCTCGGCACGTCTGGTCCGCCCTCTTGGGGCCTACAGCCTATCCGGACCGCTCGCTGGGCCTTCGGAACAATCGGTCCGCCCTCGGTATCTTGGCCTACAGCACAAAGCAGGACCCGCCTCAACCCAACTCCAGTCCAAACAACCATGTGCACATATACATACAATCATATAGCAATTCACGATCAACAAGCAGATCAAACAGATCACATAACATATCATCATCCTAACCAGGATACCGACCTAACAGGTCACTAGCATAGCATCTCCCTATCTCTCAAAATACCGATCTCAAACAGGTCTCTAACATATACCATCCTAGCTCTCAGGATGCAAACATATGATATTAGTAACATAACAACAACTACCTGGATCTCAATCTGATAAGGGCCGGCCTTGGTGCCTTAGACCCTGTTGATATAGTGAGGATAACTCACCTCGATACTGTCGACTGAACAGATAACCCAAGCTGCTCCGACCACTGACACGAACTCCTCCACTGAACAACAACAAAGCACTGAACTCAAAACAACAACTAACAAATACCAAAATGCCCCTGGAAACCACTGGTCAACCCTTGGTCAAAGACAAGGTCAAAGTCAACCCCTGACTGACTCTACTCGCCGAGTCAACCCGATGACTCGCCCAGTACCCAAGATCAGAACTTCCCTCAATCCGCGACCTAACTCGCCGAGTCACCTCGAGACTCGCTGAGTCCAATAACTATGAGTCCACTCGCTTACAACTCACCGAGTCATCCCTTGACTCGCCGATTCTCGACTCAACCAGAAAATATTGGGACTCTTCGACAAGACTCGCCGAGTCCAAGAACAGACTCGCCGAGTGTAAGGCTATCTTCAACCTACTCGCCGAGTTGTTCATACAACTCGTCGAGTTCCAGGCCATCTTCATCCAACTCGCCGAGTTGTTCTTCCAACTCGTCGAGTTCCAGCTCATCTTCAAGCAACTCGTCGAGTCCACCCATGTGACTCGCCGAGTACCACCGGTCTGAATCCAAACAGAAGCACTCCAGGCCATGCAATTGATCCAAAACATAGATCTAGCCTCCTACAACCCATCCATCACGTAATGTGGCAAACTTTACGTGAATCCAAAGAGATCTATGCATTTTGCACATTAGGGCTAGGGTTTGGGACATGATAGCTTCACCCAACACTCAACACAGGGACTTAATGCACATTTGGACCATCACCACTCCAGATCTGAGGAAGCAACCTCAGATCTAACTTCCAAACTCCAAAACATACCAAGATAAGCTCCCCACAAACCCCAAAATGATGAATCCATAAGAGTAACAACCCAAGGACGAGATATTACCTCAAGAGAACTCCCCAACTGCAATGAAACTCGAATCCAAGCAAAGCCCCTTGCTCCAAGCCTCCTACCCTTCAAGATTTCCTCAATAATTGCTTCTCCAAGCTCCCAAATGCATCTTGATCCACTCACATACGAAGTTTAGGGTTTCTGGACTTGAGGATGAGTAAAAAGGTTGGGGGAATGGATGTTATGTTCTTTATATATGGCTCAACTCCGAGAATTAGGGTTTTCTCCACTCAGCGCCTACTCGCCGAGTCCATCTCACTGACTCGCCGAGTCGGCTACTTAACACGCGACCAAGTCGCGACTCTACTCGCCAAGTCCACCCATGGACTCGCCGAGTTGCTCTTTCCCAATTTACTTTTTTAGCCCTTCAACTCTACTCTTGGTATTTCGGGATGTTACAATTCTCCCCCACTTACATTAGGCTTCGTCCTCAAAGCCTGCGGCAACTAA
Source organism: Lactuca sativa (assembly GCF_002870075.4). NCBI lineage: Eukaryota > Viridiplantae > Streptophyta > Magnoliopsida > Asterales > Asteraceae > Lactuca > Lactuca sativa. Next base: position 190,534,140 of record NC_056627.2, read on the forward strand.
ATTTCAGAAATACCCCCGCCACGCACCACCTGGCATTAACCCGACCAGGTTCCTCAAAGCACAACCATCGAAACTCGAACTCATTTCCTCTTTCCTTGCGGTGTCCTGACCACCGTCTCAAACCGGGCACCGGCTGTACCCTCTGATAATCACACTCAGCAATCGAGAATCACCCAAGATGCATCACCACACCAAATCACAACCATCACTCGACCCATATGAGCTAGAAAACCATGAACCATCGGATCCCCGATCCGAATCCCACTCTATCCATTTCATGCTGACGGAAAGACCCATTCTTCAATCTTAGAGCAACTCCCACGAGTTCTCCTCTTGCAATCACATACACGTGTTGAACTAGCTCTAGCACCCTCAGGTTGGGAAAACACGTTACACTGATGATATCCTCAAACATCCCCCAAGATGAACCACTAATACATACCCAATACCCTGATCAAAATCACACTTAGAGCCCAAGACTCTCTCCTTGCATCCCTTCCGAGCCTCTTAGCTCTACACCTGCGGAATTCCCTCCGCGACCTCAGCAGACATTCCAAACCGGATGTGCTTCTATTCCACTGCCGCAAACACGCTGCTCAATAACCATACTCGAATTACTCTAATCATAACTCTGCTCTGCCGCTTTCACTTCTGTGAACTTGCACTCCCTCTCGGAGTTACACACCTCTCTCTTTTCCTTTACCAAGGAATCCACTTGGCCACACTGCCACTCCGACAAGTGCCACGGTGCTTGCCCAACGCTACACCACCTTTTTATAGCATATCTGCTATCCATCCAACACACATACTCTGACTCCAATCGCAGGGACTCTCAAGCCCGTGCACTATCTCAACTAATCAAGATCACTACCTGGGGCTAGACCTTCTAACGCAATCACACTGCATCATACACAATCCATATCCTCGAACCGATCCAACAATACCTGCACAGTCTTCAGCATGACTGGACCGCCTCACCAGGCCTTCAGCCAATCTGGACCACTCTCAGAACCTTCAGCCGATCTGGACCGCTCTCAGTGCCTTCAGTTTGGCTGGACCGTTCTGCGAGCCTTCGGCCTGACTGGTACGCCTACCGGCCTTCGGTCTATCCGGTCCGCTCAACTAGCATTCATCATTCCGAGCTATCTCTCCTGGAAATCCTCCCATGCATACTATTCTAGCCCCTTAAGGGTTCCGAACTCTGTCTCAATCGCACATGCTCGATCCCGGCCCGCTCCCAGGCCCTCCACAATTGAATTCCCTAGGTCTGTATCCCGCCCTGCATGCCCGACACTTGCTCCTATCAGCCTATCCTCTGGACTGACGAAACACTGTTGAATCCCAACCGTTAAGCACCCTCAAAAACTCATCGATCTCCCGGAGAATTTTCCAATTCTCCCCCACTTGTAGCACTGATTAACAACCACCGGTCGCCAACACCGACCACCCAGAACAACTCTGCACAAAACCAACACTTACACGCGGACTGATTCCCACAAGCATAAACAACCTTATCAAGATCCCACATCAACACTGATAACCCGCTCGAAAGAAACTCAACCTGCATCTAACCAATCCTCAGAAAGCAGATGCTACCCGACCTTCAACCCAATGCCAGGTTTCCACTAATAACCCTCATGGATGATAACCAATGAAATTCCCAAAACAACAACCCATAACCAACCCAAAGCTCCCAAAACGATGAATACCGCATCGAAAACCACACAAAGATACCAGCACATAAACAAAACACCACAATAATCACAAGATAACAATATATCAAGAAAGAAACATACCTGCAGCTGCTTCCGGCACTGCTCTGACCTCCTCTGCCGCAAGCTGATAAGCACGACCCTGAGCCCTTGGGGGCTCCGCTCCACCCTGACCTCCACCCGTGATCCTCAAAGTGGCCGGTGCTGGAGCCTGCACCGGTCCCGCAGCAAGCTGTGAACAGTTGACCCTTAAATGTCCAACCTGATGACAATGATAACAAATCCTCAAATCCCGAACCGACGCTGACTGCCGACAATCCCTCGCATAGTGCCCCTCCTTTCCGCACTTGAGGCATGCACCACCGGACCTACAAACTCCGGTGTGACCCCTCCCACACTTCCCACAAGTGTGGCTGCTCAGATCCCCCACGCTAACATCAACGGTCTTGGACCGTTTCAGCGCCGGCTGCGACTGCACCAGAGCCTGCCTCAGCTCACGCAACTGCAACTGAATCTCTAACTCACACCGCCTAGCAGCCTCCTGCAACTGCAACAAGGTCTCGCACCTCTGCGCAGACACAAACTGTCTGATGTCCCTCTTGAGCATGCTCAGATATCGAGACATCTGAGCCTGCTCCGAAGCGAACTCTGGGCAAAACATCGCCCTCTCAGTGAACATCCTGGTGATCTCAGTCACTGACTCTGATCCCTGCTTCAGCTCAAGGAACTCCTGAGCCAATCTCTCCCTCTCAACTTGCGGAACATAACGAGTACTAAACATTTCTCTGAACTGATCCCATGAAACCGTAGCCCTCTGCGCATCCGAATATGACCCCATGGTCAATCTCAACCAATCCTTCGCCCCGAGCCTCAACAGGTTCAGAGCACACCTCACCCTATGATCAGCAGGGCATGAACACGTGAAGAAACACCCCTCCACGTCTGATAACCATCTCATAGCGACGATCGGGTCCTGAACTCCATTGAAGGTGGGAGGCTTCGTATTGTCGAAGTCCCGATATTGAAAGCCCCGACCAGCTCCTCCCCCTGCAGCCGTTGTAGCCGCTGCGGCAACCGTCTCTGTGAGAGCCGCATAGCGCTCATCAAAATACTCAACCATGGCGGTCTTGATCAACCCAAACAGCTCCGGCAACTCAGCCCGGAACAACTCAGCAATCTCATCACGCAGGATCTCACGAATCTTCGCATCCAACTCACACATGCTCATCTGACCGATAACCTCGGGTGGTACTGACCCGCCCGGAACTCCCTCTCCTGCTCCCGATCCTGATCCGGATCCACTCTCATCATGCCTCGGAATCTCCATACTGAAAAACACCACACAAAATCTCAGACTCTTCCCACTAACCTGGGATCCAACTCTCTCAACCCAACCCTAGAGATCATGGTTTCCCTGATACGCGTATGGGTCCTGTGCTTTCAGTAGTACGGGCCCATACTACCTTCCACACCTACCCATATTTGTATGAAGTACTACCACAACACCCTAGTGAAAACATGCATAACAGCTCTCAACCCTCACCACTAGAGGAACACTGAAAATCTCCCACAAGGAAACCCTAGGCTACAGGCATCACAAATAAGACAACATTATCATGAAATCCTGAAGATCCCTAGCCTAACACTAGCATGCTGTTCTATCAAAGCTCAAAAAAAATAACATGCATGGTATTTTGGGGTTACTTAATGGCTCCGGCTGATCGTACCTCCGCGTCCTCCTTTACTCATTTTGAAAACCATTTTAAACTCTCTTTTAAAAACTCTCCTAGATTTGAGACTGGAGTCGCACGAGTGTTTCTCCAATTCACTCAAACCAAGGCTCTGATACCAACTTGTAACGACCGAAAAATACAACCAATTTTAATTTTTTTCAAAAACAACTCGATTCCATTAAATCTTTACAAAAAGGTTTTCAATACAAAACATTTAATGTATTCCCAGAATCACATTACTATAAAATCATGAGGAGCGGTACGATCACGCCTTCGCCTTGCCACAATCTCCTGAAGAACCTGAAAAACATAAAACCACAACTGTAAGCCTGAAAGCTTTGTGAGATATCCCCAAAATACCAACCACATATACCATACACGCATAACATGCCACAACATATCTGATCACAGAACAGCCATGCACTTCGGGTCTACTGTGTGACTGGTCCGCCGCACCAGCCTACAGTCCACCTGGTCCACCCTCTGAGTCTAGCCATAAATCTCGAGTCTACAGTGTGATTGGTCCGCCCGCACCGGGCCTTCAATCCACCTGGTCCACGTCTGGTCCGCCCTCTTGGGGCCTACAGCCTATCCGGACCGCTCGCTGGGCCTTCGGAACAATCGGTCCGCCCTCGGTATCTTGGCCTACAGCACAAAGCAGGACCCGCCTCAACCCAACTCCAGTCCAAACAACCATGTGCACATATACATACAATCATATAGCAATTCACGATCAACAAGCAGATCAAACAGATCACATAACATATCATCATCCTAACCAGGATACCGACCTAACAGGTCACTAGCATAGCATCTCCCTATCTCTCAAAATACCGATCTCAAACAGGTCTCTAACATATACCATCCTAGCTCTCAGGATGCAAACATATGATATTAGTAACATAACAACAACTACCTGGATCTCAATCTGATAAGGGCCGGCCTTGGTGCCTTAGACCCTGTTGATATAGTGAGGATAACTCACCTCGATACTGTCGACTGAACAGATAACCCAAGCTGCTCCGACCACTGACACGAACTCCTCCACTGAACAACAACAAAGCACTGAACTCAAAACAACAACTAACAAATACCAAAATGCCCCTGGAAACCACTGGTCAACCCTTGGTCAAAGACAAGGTCAAAGTCAACCCCTGACTGACTCTACTCGCCGAGTCAACCCGATGACTCGCCCAGTACCCAAGATCAGAACTTCCCTCAATCCGCGACCTAACTCGCCGAGTCACCTCGAGACTCGCTGAGTCCAATAACTATGAGTCCACTCGCTTACAACTCACCGAGTCATCCCTTGACTCGCCGATTCTCGACTCAACCAGAAAATATTGGGACTCTTCGACAAGACTCGCCGAGTCCAAGAACAGACTCGCCGAGTGTAAGGCTATCTTCAACCTACTCGCCGAGTTGTTCATACAACTCGTCGAGTTCCAGGCCATCTTCATCCAACTCGCCGAGTTGTTCTTCCAACTCGTCGAGTTCCAGCTCATCTTCAAGCAACTCGTCGAGTCCACCCATGTGACTCGCCGAGTACCACCGGTCTGAATCCAAACAGAAGCACTCCAGGCCATGCAATTGATCCAAAACATAGATCTAGCCTCCTACAACCCATCCATCACGTAATGTGGCAAACTTTACGTGAATCCAAAGAGATCTATGCATTTTGCACATTAGGGCTAGGGTTTGGGACATGATAGCTTCACCCAACACTCAACACAGGGACTTAATGCACATTTGGACCATCACCACTCCAGATCTGAGGAAGCAACCTCAGATCTAACTTCCAAACTCCAAAACATACCAAGATAAGCTCCCCACAAACCCCAAAATGATGAATCCATAAGAGTAACAACCCAAGGACGAGATATTACCTCAAGAGAACTCCCCAACTGCAATGAAACTCGAATCCAAGCAAAGCCCCTTGCTCCAAGCCTCCTACCCTTCAAGATTTCCTCAATAATTGCTTCTCCAAGCTCCCAAATGCATCTTGATCCACTCACATACGAAGTTTAGGGTTTCTGGACTTGAGGATGAGTAAAAAGGTTGGGGGAATGGATGTTATGTTCTTTATATATGGCTCAACTCCGAGAATTAGGGTTTTCTCCACTCAGCGCCTACTCGCCGAGTCCATCTCACTGACTCGCCGAGTCGGCTACTTAACACGCGACCAAGTCGCGACTCTACTCGCCAAGTCCACCCATGGACTCGCCGAGTTGCTCTTTCCCAATTTACTTTTTTAGCCCTTCAACTCTACTCTTGGTATTTCGGGATGTTACAATTCTCCCCCACTTACATTAGGCTTCGTCCTCAAAGCCTGCGGCAACTAAATTTCAGAAATACCCCCGCCACGCACCACCTGGCATTAACCCGACCAGGTTCCTCAAAGCACAACCATCGAAACTCGAACTCATTTCCTCTTTCCTTGCGGTGTCCTGACCACCGTCTCAAACCGGGCACCGGCTGTACCCTCTGATAATCACACTCAGCAATCGAGAATCACCCAAGATGCATCACCACACCAAATCACAACCATCACTCGACCCATATGAGCTAGAAAACCATGAACCATCGGATCCCCGATCCGAATCCCACTCTATCCATTTCATGCTGACGGAAAGACCCATTCTTCAATCTTAGAGCAACTCCCACGAGTTCTCCTCTTGCAATCACATACACGTGTTGAACTAGCTCTAGCACCCTCAGGTTGGGAAAACACGTTACACTGATGATATCCTCAAACATCCCCCAAGATGAACCACTAATACATACCCAATACCCTGATCAAAATCACACTTAGAGCCCAAGACTCTCTCCTTGCATCCCTTCCGAGCCTCTTAGCTCTACACCTGCGGAATTCCCTCCGCGACCTCAGCAGACATTCCAAACCGGATGTGCTTCTATTCCACTGCCGCAAACACGCTGCTCAATAACCATACTCGAATTACTCTAATCATAACTCTGCTCTGCCGCTTTCACTTCTGTGAACTTGCACTCCCTCTCGGAGTTACACACCTCTCTCTTTTCCTTTACCAAGGAATCCACTTGGCCACACTGCCACTCCGACAAGTGCCACGGTGCTTGCCCAACGCTACACCACCTTTTTATAGCATATCTGCTATCCATCCAACACACATACTCTGACTCCAATCGCAGGGACTCTCAAGCCCGTGCACTATCTCAACTAATCAAGATCACTACCTGGGGCTAGACCTTCTAACGCAATCACACTGCATCATACACAATCCATATCCTCGAACCGATCCAACAATACCTGCACAGTCTTCAGCATGACTGGACCGCCTCACCAGGCCTTCAGCCAATCTGGACCACTCTCAGAACCTTCAGCCGATCTGGACCGCTCTCAGTGCCTTCAGTTTGGCTGGACCGTTCTGCGAGCCTTCGGCCTGACTGGTACGCCTACCGGCCTTCGGTCTATCCGGTCCGCTCAACTAGCATTCATCATTCCGAGCTATCTCTCCTGGAAATCCTCCCATGCATACTATTCTAGCCCCTTAAGGGTTCCGAACTCTGTCTCAATCGCACATGCTCGATCCCGGCCCGCTCCCAGGCCCTCCACAATTGAATTCCCTAGGTCTGTATCCCGCCCTGCATGCCCGACACTTGCTCCTATCAGCCTATCCTCTGGACTGACGAAACACTGTTGAATCCCAACCGTTAAGCACCCTCAAAAACTCATCGATCTCCCGGAGAATTTTCCAATTCTCCCCCACTTGTAGCACTGATTAACAACCACCGGTCGCCAACACCGACCACCCAGAACAACTCTGCACAAAACCAACACTTACACGCGGACTGATTCCCACAAGCATAAACAACCTTATCAAGATCCCACATCAACACTGATAACCCGCTCGAAAGAAACTCAACCTGCATCTAACCAATCCTCAGAAAGCAGATGCTACCCGACCTTCAACCCAATGCCAGGTTTCCACTAATAACCCTCATGGATGATAACCAATGAAATTCCCAAAACAACAACCCATAACCAACCCAAAGCTCCCAAAACGATGAATACCGCATCGAAAACCACACAAAGATACCAGCACATAAACAAAACACCACAATAATCACAAGATAACAATATATCAAGAAAGAAACATACCTGCAGCTGCTTCCGGCACTGCTCTGACCTCCTCTGCCGCAAGCTGATAAGCACGACCCTGAGCCCTTGGGGGCTCCGCTCCACCCTGACCTCCACCCGTGATCCTCAAAGTGGCCGGTGCTGGAGCCTGCACCGGTCCCGCAGCAAGCTGTGAACAGTTGACCCTTAAATGTCCAACCTGATGACAATGATAACAAATCCTCAAATCCCGAACCGACGCTGACTGCCGACAATCCCTCGCATAGTGCCCCTCCTTTCCGCACTTGAGGCATGCACCACCGGACCTACAAACTCCGGTGTGACCCCTCCCACACTTCCCACAAGTGTGGCTGCTCAGATCCCCCACGCTAACATCAACGGTCTTGGACCGTTTCAGCGCCGGCTGCGACTGCACCAGAGCCTGCCTCAGCTCACGCAACTGCAACTGAATCTCTAACTCACACCGCCTAGCAGCCTCCTGCAACTGCAACAAGGTCTCGCACCTCTGCGCAGACACAAACTGTCTGATGTCCCTCTTGAGCATGCTCAGATATCGAGACATCTGAGCCTGCTCCGAAGCGAACTCTGGGCAAAACATCGCCCTCTCAGTGAACATCCTGGTGATCTCAGTCACTGACTCTGATCCCTGCTTCAGCTCAAGGAACTCCTGAGCCAATCTCTCCCTCTCAACTTGCGGAACATAACGAGTACTAAACATTTCTCTGAACTGATCCCATGAAACCGTAGCCCTCTGCGCATCCGAATATGACCCCATGGTCAATCTCAACCAATCCTTCGCCCCGAGCCTCAACAGGTTCAGAGCACACCTCACCCTATGATCAGCAGGGCATGAACACGTGAAGAAACACCCCTCCACGTCTGATAACCATCTCATAGCGACGATCGGGTCCTGAACTCCATTGAAGGTGGGAGGCTTCGTATTGTCGAAGTCCCGATATTGAAAGCCCCGACCAGCTCCTCCCCCTGCAGCCGTTGTAGCCGCTGCGGCAACCGTCTCTGTGAGAGCCGCATAGCGCTCATCAAAATACTCAACCATGGCGGTCTTGATCAACCCAAACAGCTCCGGCAACTCAGCCCGGAACAACTCAGCAATCTCATCACGCAGGATCTCACGAATCTTCGCATCCAACTCACACATGCTCATCTGACCGATAACCTCGGGTGGTACTGACCCGCCCGGAACTCCCTCTCCTGCTCCCGATCCTGATCCGGATCCACTCTCATCATGCCTCGGAATCTCCATACTGAAAAACACCACACAAAATCTCAGACTCTTCCCACTAACCTGGGATCCAACTCTCTCAACCCAACCCTAGAGATCATGGTTTCCCTGATACGCGTATGGGTCCTGTGCTTTCAGTAGTACGGGCCCATACTACCTTCCACACCTACCCATATTTGTATGAAGTACTACCACAACACCCTAGTGAAAACATGCATAACAGCTCTCAACCCTCACCACTAGAGGAACACTGAAAATCTCCCACAAGGAAACCCTAGGCTACAGGCATCACAAATCAGACAACATTATCATGAAATCCTGAAGATCCCTAGCCTAACACTAGCATGCTGTTCTATCAAAGCTCAAAAAAAATAACATGCATGGTATTTTGGGGTTACTTAATGGCTCCGGCTGATCGTACCTCCGCGTCCTCCTTTACTCATTTTGAAAACCATTTTAAACTCTCTTTTAAAAACTCTCCTAGATTTGAGACTGGAGTCGCACGAGTGTTTCTCCAATTCACTCAAACCAAGGCTCTGATACCAACTTGTAACGACCGAAAAATACAACCAATTTTAATTTTTTTCAAAAACAACTCGATTCCATTAAATCTTTACAAAAAGGTTTTCAATACAAAACATTTAATGTATTCCCAGAATCACATTACTATAAAATCATGAGGAGCGGTACGATCACGCCTTCGCCTTGCCACAATCTCCTGAAGAACCTGAAAAACATAAAACCACAACTGTAAGCCTGAAAGCTTTGTGAGATATCCCCAAAATACCAACCACATATACCATACACGCATAACATGCCACAACATATCTGATCACAGAACAGCCATGCACTTCGGGTCTACTGTGTGACTGGTCCGCCGCACCAGCCTACAGTCCACCTGGTCCACCCTCTGAGTCTAGCCATAAATCTCGAGTCTACAGTGTGATTGGTCCGCCCGCACCGGGCCTTCAATCCACCTGGTCCACGTCTGGTCCGCCCTCTTGGGGCCTACAGCCTATCCGGACCGCTCGCTGGGCCTTCGGAACAATCGGTCCGCCCTCGGTATCTTGGCCTACAGCACAAAGCAGGACCCGCCTCAACCCAACTCCAGTCCAAACAACCATGTGCACATATACATACAATCATATAGCAATTCACGATCAACAAGCAGATCAAACAGATCACATAACATATCATCATCCTAACCAGGATACCGACCTAACAGGTCACTAGCATAGCATCTCCCTATCTCTCAAAATACCGATCTCAAACAGGTCTCTAACATATACCATCCTAGCTCTCAGGATGCAAACATATGATATTAGTAACATAACAACAACTACCTGGATCTCAATCTGATAAGGGCCGGCCTTGGTGCCTTAGACCCTGTTGATATAGTGAGGATAACTCACCTCGATACTGTCGACTGAACAGATAACCCAAGCTGCTCCGACCACTGACACGAACTCCTCCACTGAACAACAACAAAGCACTGAACTCAAAACAACAACTAACAAATACCAAAATGCCCCTGGAAACCACTGGTCAACCCTTGGTCAAAGACAAGGTCAAAGTCAACCCCTGACTGACTCTACTCGCCGAGTCAACCCGATGACTCGCCCAGTACCCAAGATCAGAACTTCCCTCAATCCGCGACCTAACTCGCCGAGTCACCTCGAGACTCGCTGAGTCCAATAACTATGAGTCCACTCGCTTACAACTCACCGAGTCATCCCTTGACTCGCCGATTCTCGACTCAACCAGAAAATATTGGGACTCTTCGACAAGACTCGCCGAGTCCAAGAACAGACTCGCCGAGTGTAAGGCTATCTTCAACCTACTCGCCGAGTTGTTCATACAACTCGTCGAGTTCCAGGCCATCTTCATCCAACTCGCCGAGTTGTTCTTCCAACTCGTCGAGTTCCAGCTCATCTTCAAGCAACTCGTCGAGTCCACCCATGTGACTCGCCGAGTACCACCGGTCTGAATCCAAACAGAAGCACTCCAGGCCATGCAATTGATCCAAAACATAGATCTAGCCTCCTACAACCCATCCATCACGTAATGTGGCAAACTTTACGTGAATCCAAAGAGATCTATGGATTTTGCACATTAGGGCTAGGGTTTGGGACATGATAGCTTCACCCAACACTCAACACAGGGACTTAATGCACATTTGGACCATCACCACTCCAGATCTAAGGTAGCAACCTCAGATCTAACTTCCAAACTCCAAAACATACCAAGATAAGCTCCCCACAAACCCCAAAATGATGAATCCATAAGACTAACAGCCCAAGGGCGAGATATTACCTCAAGAGAACACCCCAACTGCAATGGAACTCAAATCCAAGCAAAGCCCCTTGCTCCAAGCCTCCTACCCTTCAAGATTTCCACAATAATTGCTTCTCCAAGTTCCCAAATGCAACTTGATCCACTCACATACGAAGTTTAGGGTTTCTGGACTTGAGGATGAGTAAAAAGGCTGGGGGAATGGATGTTATGTTCTTTATATAGGGCTCAACCCCGAGAATTAGGGTTTTCTCCACTCAGCGCCTACTCGCCGAGTCCATCTCACTGACTCGCCGAGTCAGCTACTTAACACGCGACCAAGTCGCGACTCTACTCGCCGAGTCCACCCATGGACTCGCCGAGTCGATCTTTCCCAATTTACTCTTTTAGCCCTTCAACTCTACTCTTGGTATTTCGGGATGTTACACTTCTCATGCCAGTTATTCTTGGACTTTTTGTTGTGGACAAGAGTAGGGACTCCCAGCCAACGAGAAAGGGTTCGAGTCTCCAACTAAGTGGAAGCATTGAAGAAGTACTTGAATGCCGAAATAGTTGGCAGGTGTGACATCGCAAAAATCATGGCCAGAAAAGACCGGTTTTGTTTATACTTTATTTCAAAATTAGAGTAACCTTTTAATAAAAGAGTTGCGGAATTTGTCCCAAAACAATAGTATGATAAAGAGTTATGAAAAGCATTTCGTTAGAAATGTATTTCATTAAAAGAATCGGGATGTCATGTTCGATACAGTACATAAGTATAAACAATACAATATAAGCCTTATTACATTATTTCATATCCACAGGCCTATATCTGTAATCCCTCATCCCAACCATCACAACTATGCTCGAGCGGCACTACTTGTAATACATAAAACTGAGTGGGTCAGGCTTGGGAGCCTGGTGAGCACAGAGGGTTTTCAACCCACAATAAATAATTTTATTAATTTCATCGACCAACAATAACCCGATTACCCGTTCCCGTTATCCTCACATTACGTCCCTAAACACCTATCATAAGGGACCTATCCTAAGAATCATCATCAGGATAGACACTACTGCTAAGGGAGTTCCTCAGTAATAAATGTCCTAAAGGCAACCATGAGGGGGATGGAGTACACTGGTGAACACATCGTTCACAAACACCTACAGGTTGCGAGTCTGCCAGCGTTCCACTGGACTGTCTAGAAGAGTCCGTTGTCGTCATCTATAATCCGCTAGATGACTGGATCAACAACAACAGCATCGAGGCCTCTCATCATTTTATCACACATCGTCTTATTACATCTACCCATGTTTTACCGTAACATTTTTGTAGATATAAAATACATATACAGTTTAAATCGTTTAAAACTTGTATAAAAACATTCATCTAGCATAGATAGCAAGTATACAGATAATATGCACACATAGCACGTAATATATAAAATACTTCCTATTTATGTGTAAGATGAAAGTAACTATGCACTCACTTGAAAAGGTGGTGATTCGGTACTCAAACAACGCTTCGTTTACTTTGAAATAATTTCCTTCGACGAAACCTAGTATTATTACCACTAGATTTTAGTCTAATATTTACCATGACTAACTATTAGTCTTATTATTATTATTATTATATAAGCGTTTAAACAATACTTTCCAACCACTATGTATAGACAGGGGCCATACATAAAACACCGGAGGGCAGGACCATTTTGGCGTATAGCATTTCTGAAATCCAACAACCCTATGCGGCCCTTTAAACCAGATTCCCCTTACCGCGAGTAGTTAAAAAGATATTATAACGACACTTATATAAGTCATAATAATAGCTCAAATATTTAATATAAGTTCATAATAACAATGATAATTTAAAATGAAAGCTATATTAAAATAGAGTAAGCATAACTTACTTACAAGGGGAGTTTAGCTATGGCTCGGGCTCTGTAGGGGCAGAACTTCGTCGCTGAATTTTTCTAAGAAAGATTCGTGCAACGTTTCAGCGCTCACCTTACTATACTAAAAACTACAGAAAGAGAAGTCGAATCACGAGGGGCCGAAATGCTCGGGGGATAAGGAGAGAAAGACTTCTGAATCAAGAGAATGGTGCAAGAAATATGAGAGACCAAGGCTCTTATTTATACTAATTGAATTTTCAAAAACTACCCTCCATAATTACTTAATGACCTTTTAGTTATATAAACAACTAAACACCCCTCTATAATACTATTTTAAATGGATTTAATGATATTTGTACTAAGCTAATGTCGAAAGAACTCAACATTAGTCTTATAATGACCGCATCGTCGATACCTTTCTAAAGATATATACATATGTATATATATGTGTATGTATATATGATTTATACTTTATTTTAATACGTAAATATGCTATTATAATTTGTAACTCATTCATACGAACTTCGTTTTTGACGTTTTTTATATCAACACGTAGGCGGAGACGTACTCTACAACTTTCGTTTAGACTCCGTCGGCTAATTTTGACTTTATTTTTAAAGTTATATTTTTAACAGGCAGGGACAATATTGGTCCGCTAAAATCTCATAACTTCTTCATACGAAGTCAGATTTGGGCGTTCTTTTTATGGACATTTTCAGTTTAACATATTCTATGACTTTCGTTTAGATTTATAAGGCTAAAAGTCGCTCTATCGTAAGTTCACTATTTACGATTCCCGGTATCGCGTCGGTTCAGTCGTGAAATTTCGACGGGTCATAACTTCTTTATTATAACTCGGATTTCGGTGTCCTTTATATCCCTGGAATCCTTGTTTCGACCACTAAAACTTTATGTAGAGATATCTGGCTTATCTCACACTTTAATTTTGACGCTTATTTTTATTCTTAATTAATTATACATTTATAATTAAATAATAAACACATAAATACACATAATTCACATAAATACTCAAATATTTCATCTTTATTATTTCAAAAAGAATTACAATAGTTGACCTAGACTATTACATTGTCAAAAATGCTTAGCCCCGAAATCTGGGCCTTACAGCAGGCACCCTAGGGCACGGCATAGGAGTTTAAAACCCACTATCTTGTTCATAGAAATAGGGGTCATTTCTCTCACGGAAAACCCATACTCCCGAATAATCAGGTTGAAGAAGTTTGTTGTAGGCAAACATAGACCCGCTTTGAATAAGGCGATCGGAATGCCGACTTTGCCCTCAGGAGGACTATACAGCGATGCATTAGAAATGGGGATTTGCACTCCGTGTTCAGGGACAAACCTGAATCGGAACTGGAAAGATTCCCACTCCTTGGCAGTAAGATCTCTGCCCAAAGAACATGCAGTATCCATTAAAGAGTGCAACAAAAAGGTTGCATGGATTCTTTGGGGCAAGAAGACAAAGAAAGAAGGTAAGAAGGTAAGGAGGGAACACAAGGAAGGACAAAGGTTTAAATTACACTAAAGGGGTAGCCCACCATTTTCATGATGAAACTGCTGAAGAACGACGATTTCGCACTGACAACCGCATAAGTTATCAGTAGCAGCCCACCACGTGTCTGTGAGTAGACCATAACGACTCTGCTACATCATTAATGCAGAAACCTACTGGCCTAAGGGACTTATTAACATTACCATGTACGACCACGTTAAATATAACGGAAAACCTAACTAAGACGTTATCACGCCAGAACCTTTCTCAAGACCCGGTCTTGGCCTAAGTGTGTCGGCATTGGGGTGACAGTTCATTTTCCCTCACGAGGAAAGAATATTCCCCATGATCTTTTCATTCACTCACAATCAATCAGGGCGTGACAAAAAACCTAGGTGACGCCCAGAACTGACGTCACCTGGCAGTTAGTTAGCGTGGGCATAATACTCCTAGTAAGAGGAGGCCACGTCTGACACTCGTTGTATAAGGTCCCCACGATCCGTTAGTAATAGGTATAAAAGGATCTCTTCTAGCTCAAGGAATGGATCCATCTTTTTCCTCACGAAATTTACCCTAAAACTCTCTCGAGAAAAACTAACTTGATCGTCGGAGAGACATCTCGGGAGAACACCCGGACATCCTTTAAAGATTCTTTTGTGTTTTGTTCTCAGGAAAACATCGAAATCTGACCCATCATCTAGCTTTCCATTCCCCTATGAGCATGTCACAACAGTTACCATCCAGTAAAGGCTAACATTGTAGTCGATGCTTTGATCCATAAAGAATGAGTTAAACCATGTAGAGTCAAAGCACTTACCATGAATATCCAGTCTAATCTAATCTCGCATATTAGGAGTGCTCAACTCTAGGATTTAATGAGCGGAAACGTCAAAGAAGAAGGGTTCAGAGGGATGGAAAGACAACTAGAAATCCAGGATGATGGAATGAGATATTTCATGAACCGAATATGGGTTCCAAAATATGGAAAGTTCAAGGAACTAGTTCTAAATGAGACCCATAAAACTAGATATTCCATTCATCTTTGAGTAGATAAGATGTATCTGGACATAAAGGCCATATATTGGTGGCCAAACATAACGGATGAGATTGTGACCTATATAGGTAAATGCCAAACATGTTCCAAGGTCAAGGCAGAACATCAACGGCCCTCAGTATTGTCGCAATAGCCGGAGATTCCCAAATGGAAGTGGGAGCAGATGCCAATGGACTCTGTTAGCTAATTATCAAAGACTACTATTGGTTACGATACTATATGGGTAGTTTTGATAGATTAACCAAGTCTGCCCACTTTATACTGATAAAAGAAATGGATAAGATGGAGAAAGTGACCAGAATGTACCTTTGAGAGATCGTTAAATTACATGGGGTATCCTTATCCATTATCTCTGATAGAGTTAGTAGGTTTACCTCTCGCTTCTAGCAAAGTTTGCAAAAGTCCCTTGCTATGTTGCTGGATATGAGTACAACTTATCATCCACAAACCGATGACCAAAGTGGAAGGACCATCCAAACGCTGGAAGACATGCTCAGAGCATGTGTGATAGACTTTGGAAATACTTGGGATACTCACCTTCCTTTAGTTGAGTTCTCATACAATAATAGCTATCACATAGCTATCAAAGCATCATAATTCGAAGCACTATACGACCGTAAATGTCGATCTCCTATTTGTTGCACAGAAGTTTGCGATAGCCAACTAGCTAAGAAATTCGTAGGGGATATCCTACGAACATGACCAGAGATTATCCACGAGATGGCTAAAAAGATAGTACCGATAAGAGAATGCATGAAGGTAGAACGTGACCTTCAAAAGAGCTACGTTAGCGTGAGGCGTAAACCCCTGGAATTCCAAGTTGGACATAGGGTGATGCTTAAAGTATCTCCTTGGAAATGAGTTATAAGATTCGGAAAGTGGGGTAAACTAAATCAAAGGTACATAGGACCATTCAAAATCCTCAAAAGGATAGGCCCAGTTGCGTATCGACTTAGGTTACCCCAAGAGCTTAATAATGTTCACGATGTCTTACATGTGTCAAAGCTTAAGAAGTGTCTTTCTGACGATACGCTCGTCATCCCACTTGATGAAATTCAGATTAACCTGAAATACACTTCTTTGAAGAGCTAGTCGAAATAATGGACAGAGAGGTCAAACGACTCAAGCAAAGTTAGATTCCCATTATCAAGGTGCGATGGAACTCTATGTATGGACCAGTGTTGTAGAAATCGGCCTTGGCGGCCGATTAATTGGCGATTAATTGATTGGGGGCCTTAAACCGATTATGATTACGATGTTTGGCGGAAATTGGTCAAAATCGGTCAAAGTCGGCCTTGGCGGTCCTTGGCGGTCTCGGCAGTCATAGGCGGGAATTTTTTTAAAAATTCAAATATTTTTAGTTTTCAAATAATACATCAAAATTTTTAATTTTCAAATTTTTAAGATTTCAAATTTTAAAATATTAAACTAAAATTTTCAAAATTTTAATTTTTTAAAATTTTAAATTTTCAAATACTTAGTTTTTTAGGGAATATTAATTTTATTAATAATTTAGGGTCCCCGATTAATCCCCGCCTAGTCAGATTAATCGCTTATCATCAGTCGACCGTCAAGCTACTGCCGAGCGATTTTTACAACATTGGTAAGAACCAGAGTACACATGGGAACGAGAAGACCAAGTGAAGGACAAGTACCCTCACTTGTTTGAAGGAAGCCTGACGACAAGATAAAATTTTGGGACGAAATTTCCTAAACAGAGGGAGACTATGACAACCAAGAGGTTTCCGTCAATGATCGTCATTAGGAAAGAGTGGGAAAATAGATGTAACAGCATAAAATTTTAATATTTGATTTTTAAGATAATAAGAACCGAATGCGCAGTTATATTTATGGTTAAAAATGTCCATTAGGCTCAAAAATTAGCATCCAAAAAGTTGAAACGTTTCCTAACATGGTTAACATACTTGCATAGTACTCGTTAACGTGATCCCAAGGATATAAGATTTGTAAAAACCCGACTCCAAACAAAAAGTCTTAGTGGCGCAAATTCTTGCCCTTTGTCTTCTCATTCATTGTACAATGATAACTAAGATGTATTAGTTAAAAAAGAAAAGAGTTGTGGATTTTATAAAAATAGAAATCAATCACGTAATTAAAATTAATTACGTCAAAATGGTACTCGGAGATTAGTTGAGTTTTGACTAAAAGTGCAAAAAGGAGTTTCGTAGTACTCCTCGAGTTATAAACTTTAGGAAAACGTTTTCCAAAAATGGAGTTTGTAGGAGAGAGATATGATTTTTATATAATCATTTATTTTTAACCCCGTTAGGCATGAAAATGAAATTCAAAACTAGCCAAAAAAAACCTAAATAAGAGTTGTAGTACCCATTGAGATCATCACATAAATATAGAGAGGGCTTAGATCAGAGCACGCATGAAGGAGTTATGATTTTTGCAAAAAAAAAATCATGCGCACTAGGTGCACGTCTCCAAGTAAGGGGAGTGACATGTGGCAGCTTCTGGATGGAGCCACGATTTTCATGCGCAGCGCGCACATATATTTTCCTGGTGCGCACCTCTAAATCTCGACTATAAATAGAGGGTTGTGTCATTCTAGTTTCACAAATCCTCTAACTTCTCTCTCTTTCTCTCTCTCTCTAAGTCTCGAAGTAGCTTCCATATGGAGCAATCGCCAGAGTCCCGAGACCGATTCTATAACACTCATAAAAATTATGATAAATTAATTTTTTTTAAATACAACCCAAATCTATAAAGTGTTTACAAAAAGTTTTAAAAATATTTCCAACATTAGAGTATTCCCAAAATCATAGATCATAACAAGAGGATGTGTATGGTCACGCCTACACCTTCCCGCAGTCATCCGAAATACCTAAACAATAACCCAAAACTATTAGCCAACTCTTAGTTAGTTCCCCCAAAATACCAACACATTATCAAATAACATACATACAATAACAACATGCAATGGGTCCACAACTAAAAGACTGGATTACCCATGAGCCAACAATTAACTCTGGCTTGCCCTCGAGGCCCACAACGTATCTCTGGCTTGCTCACCGACTAGATCGGTCCTCGGACTGAATACCCTCAAGCCCTCAGTACGAGTTTGGCATACCCCCCAGACCTCATATCGTATCTGGAATGCTCACGAGCCCTTAGTATGAATCTGGCATGTCCTACACGGCCCTCAGCTCATATATGGAATGCTCCAGGGGTTGTTGGCTACTCCACGGAGCAATACAACCTCAACCTAACACAATATGTTGATATATACCAAATAATAAACATATACAGATAATAATGCAACAAAATCACAAGTAGTCCTATAGATCTACCAGACTAGCATACCAATAACTATCATAAACATGCATGTTTATTCCATACTCGACATATCAACGAATATCAACCAATGGGTCGCCCTTGGTGCCATCGACCCATAAGTACAGTGAGGAAAACTCACCTCGCAAACTGGAAAAAAGTTGATGAGGTATAGACTCCGAATCTCAGCTCCAATTGACTCATATTCCAACCAACTTTCCCAAATTCCCAATCAAATTCCCAATCAAATGCCCAAAATGCCCAACATACCCTTAAGGTTCAAATTGGTCAAAGTCAATTAGTCAAACCAACTAAGTTAACAAAGTCAACTCAATTGGATTGACCCAGTGCGAGTACGCAGGGCGTCTCCAAATGTACGGTGAGTGTACTCCAATTCCTCGCATGTTGACCACCATCGAGGTGGTTGACCTCGTGCACAGGGCGTACTCTTGTAAACTTCAAAATTCATTAAGTGCTTAATGAATTAAGCACTTAGGTCCATATTTTAGACCCAACACTAAAATACACACTAGAGTCATAATTTTATGCCTTTACATGGCCATTAAGTGCTTAAATCAAGGTCTTAATCGATTAAGACCTTTCTACAAGATGCATGGAGCAAAACCAAGCATTAGGACTTCATTTTTATGACTTAGGACCCATCCTAGTGTCGAAAGGACAAATCAAATCGTCAAGAACATGCCATGCTCAAGATAAGACATTTGGGACCAAAAAGCATCACTAAAACACTCAATTATAGATCTACATGATTGAAAGATAAAGTTGTAAGATTTATACCTTTGAAAGGTTGCAAATGAAGAATAAGTCCCAGATCCAAAGTATTTCACTCTTGCAAGATGAGCTTGGCTTCCTTCCTTCTTCTTCTAAGCACACAAACACATACTTTTTGGCGAGAAATGGCTTCTCAAAGTGAACAAACACAAATGAGAGGGTGGAGGCGGATAAGGTGAAGAATGAGGCCATAACGATGCTTAATACTAGCCAAACCTTAAACATTAAGGTTTCCTCATCTAGAAAGTATGCCTAGTGTACACTGATGTACGCCCAACGTATTAGGGTGCGCCCTAGTATGCTTAGCGTAGACCATGTATGCATGGCGTACTCCGAAGGCCTAAATTACAACAATGCCATTAAGGCCCTTTTTGCATACATTTCTTGAACTTTGGGGCCAAATGCAATGTAAATGAATTAAAGGGGTTAAATTTAGAAGTACCTCGCATCGGGATGTTACAATTCTCCCCTACTTGGTCTAGACTTCCTCCTCGTTGTCTTCCGCGACAAATGACTCAGGATAATGCTCGTGCATCTCGGACTCTGACTCTCAGGTCCATTCGGAGCCCCTCTAATGCTGCCACTATACCTTCACTAAAGGTATCTCCTTGTTGCGAAGGAGCTTCAACTTTTTTTTTTCTAGAATAGCTACCGGCCTAACAACATCGTTCAGGTATTCATTGAGCTGAATATCGTCCAATGAAACCACTACATCCTCATCCAATACACATTTTCACAGCTGCGAAACATGGAAAGTGTTGTGAATCTAACTAAGATCCACAATTAGATCCAACCTGTAATCAACCTTCCCAACCTTGGCAATCACTCGAAAAGGTCTAATATATCGGGGACCCAACTTCGCCCTCTTCCTGAAGCGTATCACACCTTTCCAAGGTAAGACCTTCGGTAATACGATATCATCGACCTGAAACTCCAACTTGGATTGGCGCCGTTCGGCATATCTTTTCTTCCGACTCTGAGCGGTTTGTAGTCTTTGCCTAGTCTGCTGAATAAGCTCCATGGTCTGAAGGACTGCTTCGATCATTCCCATAACCCTCTGGCTAAGCCCCCCCCCCCCCCCCCCCCAACAAACCGAGCTACGACATCTCCAACCACACAAAAGCTCAAAAGGCGGATCACCAATGTTGGAGTGATAATTATTATTGTAGGAGAACTCCACAAGATGTAGGTAGGATTCCTAACTCCCACCAAAATCAATAACACAGGCCCGTAACATATCCTTAAGGATCAATATCGTCTGCTAACTCTGGCCGTCGGTCATCGGATGATAAGCAGTGTTGAAATGCAACCTCATGCCCAATTCCTCATAGAACTTCTGCCAGAAATGGGAAGTGAACCAAACATCTTAGTCATAAATAATGGAAACTAGAACCCCATGGCGAGCAACGATCACCCTAACATACACATCGGCCAACTTTTCGGTCGAAGAGGTCTCCCGGATAGCCAAAAAGTGGGAACTATTGATCAATCTATCCACGGTGACCCATATAGCATCAAAACCCTTTGCTGTTTTCGGCAAATTGGTGATAAAATACTACATTGATCTACTCCTAATTCTGTCACACCCCAAAACTGGAACGGCGGAAACATTCTTGGGCAGAGGACGCCATGTACAGTATCACAACAATGCATAATAGTAAACAAGCAAAAACATCATCCATTGCATTCATGATAGAGTTCAATACAAGTGTGTTCTATGTATTATTTATAAGACACCAAAAATGAATAATAAAAAATAAAGACGAGTCTGAAAGTGCTCAGTCTTCTCAAAACCTGCCATCGGTACATGTCTACTGATGACCTGAGACTACAAGTTATTTTGAAAGAGTTTATCAGCATTAAAGCTGGTGAGTTCATAAGTATTAAGTGTCAAATGTATTTAATGAAAATTTGTTGTAAATATTTGTAAATGCTTGTAAATGTTGGTACTTCCAAGAAAATCCTATATTTTCTACTGAAATGTAGCCTTCTACCAAGACCCGACTGTTATGTATGTTTGTTCTTTTCTAGAAGTGTGAGTTTTTCCCAAGTATAACTATCATTATCAAAATATAGTTTACATTATTGTTTATGTGAGAAGATCACAAAGTGAATGCAAAGGGGAAAATAATATAGTACTGTAGTATTGTATATCGTAACCACTATTGTACTAACTACCTTTAATCAATTGTTAATTAAGGTAAAATGTGATATTGTTGTAACCATACTTGATTGACTAGTGATAAACACGACGCTGAAATACGTCGAAAAATTATGACATTCTTCACCCGCAGACCTGCAGGTCCCACTATAGCCAGCAGCAAGGTGTAGGATGGTCAGTCCAGTACAGATCTATACACAAATTCATGCTCTCCCTCCAGGAGACTCTTCTTACAAAGCGAGACACAACAGTGATGCCATGCCTCGAAGTAGTGGCTCACATTTATGTTATAGTATTCGTGTATATCTATAGTATGCTTTGTCTTTATAGTGTATAGTATGTTCTCTTTGTATAGTCTATAGTATGTTCTCTTAGTTTCTCATCATATTATGTTCTCTTGGTTTCTCATCATAGTATGTTCTTTCTGTTTTTCATAATAGTAAATTTGTATTGACTCATGAATGAACTAACTCGTGTATGTTTCATTGTACTAGAAATAGTGAGTAGTGAACCTCTAAATTATACCTGTTATAGTTTACTAGTAGTGTTGTTTGAATGATTATGTATGTTTATACACCTTTGCTCCAAAAAGGTGTTGGAACTGAGGTAAAAGCTTTATATCTATACACATATACATAATATATAACTTGGGAGCGAACGACACTCAGACAAACAACATGGTACTCTAAGTCCACACGCAAACAAGGAACAGGAAATAAAGTGAGTTATCAGTCCTATGTCCTTTCAACCTTACTTATATAAATATATCTATATAAACATGATTTTGACAATATATAAGTTAAAAGAGTTTGAATAAATAGTTTTAGTATGAAAATAATTTGATAAAGATGTTTTGAAATAGACGTTTGATATCACAGTTTGAAAGTATAAGAAATCTATCTGTTTGTTCTAGTTATTAATCACATGTGATTGATATAATAACTATAATGTTTCAACTTCTATTCCCCCCCCCCCCCCCCCACCATAAAAGAATTGAAAATCATTTAAAAGGTAGATTAAGGGGTATGAACTCACTTGTAGTGAGTGGTTTGGATGAACGAGTGGTATAGGATGCTAAGTGTCAAGTGAAGACTTGAGCACACACGGATCCTATTTAGCATATAATGACACATATATGTATATAATTTGTGTTTATACAACTAATATGGTAAAGGAAACACCTTAGGGACTAGGGAAATACTTAGACTGAAGGGTATGAATCACAAATGATTGTGTATAAGAGGGTTTACGGCCACACTTGGTGTTTGCGGCCAAGTGTTCACGGCCTTAGGAGTTTGCGGCAACCGTATTCACGGCCACATGAGTTTACAGCCGTAAACTCATGATGATTTGTGCCAAATAGTGTTTTAAGGTCTTACAAACGACAAGGAAGTGTTCTAGACTCAAGTCCAGGCCTTAGGAAGGGTTTATGGTCCATATGCACCTCTAACTAGGGTTTACGGCCAAGGGAGATGCTGTTGGCCATAAAAACCTATTGTTCTTGGGGAAATGGACGTTTTCAAGGTGTTTAACATGTGTTTTAACTAGATATCAAGTATAGGGAAGTGATACTTACGATATAGAAGCTAAAAAGGTTGATTTCGGACCAAAACACTAGTGTGTGTTCTTGGTGTTCTTGGTGTTTCTTGAAGATATATCCGAAAAGATGAATTTATAGATGGAATCAATGGGTGATGCTAGTTATGAAGATGTAGTAACTAATCAAGGGATGAAATGCTTACATTTTGAAGGATAAAAAGAAGATCCTTGATCATATTTGAGAGCAAAACCGAGTTCTTGAGTTAGGAGTGGTAAAACTGTTGAAAAATGGGCAAGTATCAAACATATAGCCAAGAGTTTATGGCCACCATGAGTTTACGGCCGTAAACTCATGTGCCCTAGGCGTAAACTCCTCATAAAGGGGTTTATGGCTTGTTTGTTGGTTTTGAACTTCATTTGATACATCCTAACACTTAATCCTTTGATGTACTAGGCTTAGAATGCTGAAATAGACTCTAAACAATGCTAAAAGTTAGCAGAAACAAGTCTGACTTTGACTGAATTGGATGGTTGTACAAGATAGAAATTTTGGGTTGTCAAATCATCCCCCCATTAGAGAGAATTTCTTCCCGAAATTACAGTTTAAGCAATTAAGTAGTTACAAATAACTAAGTGAAAAGATGAGGATATTTTAATTTCATTTGATCCTCACGCTCCCAAGTGAATGCAGGTCCCCGCTTGGCATTCCAGCGAACCTTCACTATCAGGATGCGGCTTTGCTTCGTTTTCTTGACCTCTCGTTCCATGATTTCTACTGGTTCTTCCAATATTTTGAGGCTCTCATTGATCTCAATCTCGTCGAGCGGGATTACAAGAGTCTCATCGGATAGACACTTTTTCAAGATCGAGACGTGGAAAGTAGAATGTACATTACTAAGTTCGCGAGGTAAGTTGAGTTTGTAAGCTACAGGGCCGATTCTAGCAAAAATTTTGAAAGGCCCTATGTATCTTGGATTTAGCTTTCCACGCTTTCCGAAGCGTATCAAGCCCTTCCAGGTGAGACTTTCAAAAGAACGCGGTCTCCCAACTAGAATTCCAAAGGTTTCCTTCGCTTGTCTGCATAGCTTTTCTGTCGGTCTCTAGAGGATTTCCATCATTCACGAATCTGAACGATCTTCTCTGTCATTTAAAAAATGATCTCCAGACCTGTGAGAGTGCTGTCAGGAACTCGTCCTTTAGTTAACTGGGTGTCACCCACCTCAGCCCAACACAGAGGGGATCTGCACTTTCGGCCATAGAGGGCTTCGAATGGAGAAACCTTTATGCTCGTGTGAAAATTGTTGTTGTAGGAAAACTCAACAAGGGTAAATGAGTATCACATGCCTTCCCAAATTTGATCACACAGGCTCGCAACATATCTTCCAAAATTTGAATGGTCCTCTCACTTTGTCTGTCGGTCTGTAGATGGTAGGCTATACGCATGTCCAGCCTCGTTCCAAGGGAACTTTGTAGCGACTGCCAGAATCTAGAAGTGAATCTACTATCTCTATCGAAGATAATGGATATAGGAACACCATGCAGTCGTATGATCTCCCTAACGTATGTTCTTGTGAGTTTCTCCATCTTGTTAGTCTCTTTGATAGGCAGGAAGTGTGCAGACTTTTTTAACATGTCTACGATCACCCAAATGGTATCGAGACCACCCATTGTCTTGGACAACTTGGTTATCAAGTCCATTGTGATCCGCTCCCACTTCCATTCCGGTATCTCCAGTTGCTATAGTAAACTTGAGGGTTTCTGGTATTCAACCTTAACCTTGGCGCAAGTAAGACATTTACTCATGAAGGTAGCAATCTTTTCTTTCAATTTTAGGCCACCGGTATAACTTTTTAAGATCCAGATACATCTTATCTGAACCTGGATGGACGAAATATTGAGTGTTGTGCACTTCGGTCATGACCAAGTCTCTAAAACCACCGTGTTTCGGTGTCCAGATCCAGTCCATGAGCTATAAGGCTCCGACACCCTTGACTTCCAAGTTTTTATCCATCTCTCTCAGGGATTCACCCACCACATTTTCAGGTTTCAAGGCTTCTAGCTAAGCCTCCTTAATTTGTAAGGACAAGTGTGAATGGATACTCATAGTCAATGATTTGACTCTATGACAATAATATTATTTCCGACTTAGGGTGTCTGCTACTACGTTGGCTTTACCTGGATGATAATGAATTTCACATTCATAGTCATTAAGTAGCTCGACCCACCGTCGTTGTCTCATATTAAGCTCCTTCTGGTTGAATATGTGTTGTAGGCTTTTGTGGTTTGTAAAGATAGTGCTTTTTGTACCATACAGGTAGTGTCTCCAGATCTTCAGAGAAAACACTACTGCTCCTAGGTCAAGATCGTGTGTGGTGTAGTTTACTTCGTGCGCCTTCAGTTGTCTTGAGAGTTTACTTCATGCGCCTTCAGCTGTCTTGAGGCATAGGCGATGACCTTACCTCGTTGCATCAGAACATAGCCGAGCCCTTGGTTGGATGCATCACAATAAACCACGAAGTCTTCTATCCCTTCTGGTAGGGATAGTATCGGTGCGGTGCATCAGGCTTGCTTTAGCGTTTTGAACGATTTCTCTTGCTTCTCTTCCCAGTGAAAGGCCATGCCTTTTTGGGTCAATGTTGTAAGAGGGTTCGTAATTCGCAAGAAGTTCGGTATGAATCTACGATAGTAGCCAGCGAGGCCTAGAAATTGACGAATTTTCATAGGCGTCTTCGATGCTGACCAGTTCTCAATGGCTTTAATTTTGGAAGGGTCTACATGAATTCCCTCTTCGCTAACCACATGGCCTAAGAATTCGACTCTTTAGATCAAAAATTCACATTTAGAGAACTTCGCATAGAGCTTCTGTGATCGTAAGGTTTCTTGGATGTGTCGCAGATGATGGCTATGCTCCTCCTTACTTCAAGAGTAGATAAGTATGTCATTGAAGAATATGATGACAAAATGATCCATGTAAATACGACACACCCTATTCATTAATTCCATGAATACTGCGGGCACATTGGTCAATCTGAATGGCATCGCTACAAACTCCTAGTGTCTATAACGAGTTCAGAAGGATGTCCTCAGAACATCCTTCTCTAGCACTCGTAACTCGTGATACCCGGATCTTAGATCAATCTTGGAAGAGTAATTATCCCCTTGCAGCTAATCGAACAAATCGTCTATGCGAGGTAGAGGGTAACGATTCTTGACTGTAAGCTTATTGAGTTCTCTGTAGTCGATGCACATACGAAACGATCTGTCTTTCTTCTTCACGAATAAGACAGATGCTCCCCATGGTGAGAAACTTGGTCTAATAAAGCCCTTGCTGAGCAGTTCTTTAAGTTGACCGGATAGTTCATGCATCTCAGCTGGTGCTAGACGATAGGGCAATTTGGCTATTGGGGTAGTCCCTAGAACTAAGTCGATTCTGAACTCGACTTGGCATTACGGTAGTAATCTTGGTAGTTCTAGTGGAAAGATGTCGGGAAAGTCACGTACCACTGGAATGTTTTGTAGGTCTTTCGATTCTTGGCTCGTATCTACAACGTGAGCAAGGAATGCATGATATTCCTTACACAAGTACTTCTGAGCTTGAATACTTTAGATAATACGAAGACTTGTTCCGGGTTTATCGTCATAGATAACTATAGCTTCATTAGATGGTAGATTAAGGTGAACAACTTTTTCATAACACATGATGTCGGCACGCTGAAGGCTCAACCAATCCATGTCGATAATGACATCGAAACTTTTAATTGAGATCGTCATAAGGTCGATTGGAAAGGTATGCCTATCTAGAGTTATAGCATATCCTATGTATATACTACTAGTACTCTCAGTTTTCCCGTTAGCCATTTCTATAGTGAACGGTTCCTTAAGTGTGCATGACTGTTGTTTAAGTAAGTGAGCAAATTTACGATTTACGAAACTCCTCTCTGCTCCACTATCAAATAGTATGCATGCATAAGAGTTATCGCAGAGAAACGTACTAGAGACCATTGTGGGGTCGGCTACTGCTTCCTTGTGGCCTATAGCCAAGACTCTTCCAACACCGCCCGCGTTCCCTGCCTTCGGGCAGTTCCTCTTGTAGTGGCCCACCTCATCACAACCATAGCAAGCTTGGCCCACACCAGCACCAGGGACATGGTTGATTGGCATTCCCGAAGACTTGCAGAAACGGACAGTGTGTCCCTTCCTGTTGCAGTTAGAGCACTGCATTTCTTGGCAGGGTCCAGTGTGGTGGAAGTTGCACTTGTCGCAGTTGAGCAAGCTCCTAGCATATTGCTTCGCTGGCGCAGTAACAGTAGGTGTTATCGCAGCATGAACAGCAACGACCAGCTGCTTTTTGGCAAAGTTCTGCGCCACTTTTTCCTTCTTCTTACCCCAGTTTTTCTGCTTGTTGTCAGCGGTCTTGGGAGGTACTGGAATGGCTAGGGTTGTTGTTGTCGATGGGGTGCGGACTCCGTGATCCACGAGTTGTTGTGCCAGTCGTTTGGCATTGTCGAAGGTAGAGGGGTTTGAAGCTAGCACATTCCCCTGGAATGGAGGCATCAGCCCCCATATGTACCTCTCAATCTTCTTTCCCTCAGTAGGGACCATTCCCGGACATAGTGCCACTAGATCGCTGAATCTGGCAGTATAGCCCACTACATCGGAGCCCTTCATGGTTAGGCTCCAAAGTTCTTGTTCATGCTTCTGAACTTCACCCCTTGGGCAGTATTCCTCGACCATGAGTTCCTTCAGAGCTTCCAATCCCATATTGTTAGCCACTATAAGGGTTAGTGACTTGACATAGCTATTCCACCACGTCAGGGCTCTGTCCGCGAAGGTACATGCAACAAATTTAACTTTGCTTCCTTCCGGACAGGAACAGATCTGAAAGATTGATTCTGTCTTCTTGAACCATTGCAAGAGGGAAATGATTCCACCAGTCCCATTGAAGGACCTGAGTTTGTAGTTGTTGAAGTCTTTATACGAGCACTCCCTAGCACTCACTAAAGCCTCGCCTTGAGCAGACTGAGAAGCGGCACCGCCACCACTAGTGTCGTTATTGCTGAATTGTGCTAAAGCTGCTGCAACAGCCGCATATACTGCAGCTTGGAGGGCTGCATGATCATATTGTGGAGGAGGTGGTTGTAGTTGAGTTGAAGTTATTGGAGGATCGCGTCTCGATGATCAACGCGGAGGCATCTTTTAACTAAAACTTTATAAAGATGAAGATAATAGTAAGAATCATTTGTAAGTATATTGAGAGTGATCCATGGACTAAATCACCATAGTCCAACAATTGAATGAGTGTATGATTGAAATAGAGATGTACAGTAAGAGTAGGAAAACACAGGAACTAAGATTTTCTAACAGGTTAGATAACTATCAATAATATTGGTATTAATGATGTAATAAGTTCGGGGAGAATGACCTAATAGTAGGTCTTACATCAAACCATATAGGGAAAATGTTGACAGCTTAGAAGTCTAGTTATAGTACTTGAAAGATAGGAATATTTTACCGAAAAAGTGTTACATAGAGCACAGATAAGAAAGGATATTCCTTAAACCAAAAGAAAGGGCGAGTCAAGCATCTTCTACCGGCGACGGGTACTCCTCGAGTGAACCCTCAGATTTGCCAGTTGACGCACTACGTCTTGAAGATGTCGCTAATGAGCTCTTTGACGCACTCGAAATTCTATGACTTCAGCTCGGGATGCAGCTAGTTCCTGCTGCAGAGCTTCATTGTCTCTCCTATTCCTTTCCATAGCCTCTTCGAGATGGACAACGTGTACCGTATTAACGCCCGAATTAGCATCAATTTCCATGACTCGGCTGATGGCCGCCCGACCCTGCTCTTCGTTCCGAGCAATCATGCGAACCATAATGGGCAGGATGCGATTAGCTGTGCCTCCCTCACTTAGATTGTAAAAGTCTCGGTCTGTATTGTAGGGTAAAGGTTGAACCTATTCGTGACTCCATCGGTTCAAGTTTGTTGCGCACAGAGGTGTGGGGCCTTGAAATGTTGGTCGGGGTTGAGATTTGGGATTTCAGCCTTTTGAGGTAGGTTGTTGACTTCTGGTTCGGAGTCAGAACCTTCGGAGAAGTTTTCTGTGAAGTCATCATCAAAAGGGATTGGATGATCCTCTTCTGGCTCTGCCTCGAGCCATCCAGCATTGCCTTGGCTGGGAAAGTACGGGTCGCCAGGAGGATGGAATCCAGCCATGATATCTATGTGTGAAAAAGGGGTATGAGAATCTTATATAAATAGACGTACTACTTTAGATAATTATAAGATGGTCCTTACCAGTTATTTTAATACTTGTGTAGTGCATACCAGTTATATAAAATTAAAACAGGATAGACCTTCGAATAAGTAGCCCTAACTCTAAATCCACAACCAAACAGAGAACAAGAAGTAAAGCAAAGATCATAGATTCTAAGTCTATGACACCTTATTCACATATAACCTTAGTGTATCCACTTAACAACTATTGACCTACTAGTAAAGACCTTTTTAGTTCTCAAATAAGTAATTATAGTACACAAAATACTCCTATAGTATTTTAGGTTCATGTTTTGTTCTAATGTTTTCATTGTAGTAGTGTTTGTAAGTTTTTAGACTTGTTGCAACATCACAGCCATTCTTAGGCACATGCTAATCACTTCTTGGAAAAATATAGTTGATCAGGCTATATCGCTCCCAGATCTGATCATGTAACATCCAGATTTCTATGTATGATAAAATGAGTATTTATTTTCGAAGTTATGAGGAGTAACTCAACGAGTTGGCACCTTAACTATTCGAGTAGGATCGCGGCTTGGTGACATGGAAAACGAATGGACTCGACGAGTCAGCAGGCTGTCTCGCCGAGTCAGCGCTATTAACAGAAACCCAAATTCTCTCGGGCCTCGACCTATTTAAAGGCACTTATAGCCTCCTTGGCCCCTTCCCATAAGTGTCTTCGTCCCTTGAGAGAAACCCTAGAGCTATTTGTGAGCTAAAGAGGAGAGAGAGGCTAATTGGATGTCGCTTCTTTGAGAAGAAGGTCAAGGGTGTTGCAAGCATCTCAGAGGAGGGTTGGTGGATCAGTTTCATCTTCATTTCAAGCTTCAGATCTGGTACAAGCTCTTGTCTCCCTTGTGTTTGAGTAGATTTCCTTTGGTGGTTAAGTTAGGGCTTGTATCACCTTTTATATGGGGTTTTGGGTGCATCCAAACCCTTTTTCGAGTTATTTTGTAGATCTGGACCTTGTAAGGTCCACACAACCTTAAAGTAGGCGGCCATGAAGGAGTAACCTTGGAGATTTGAAGCTATGAAGCTTCAATGGAGTCATAATGATGTATAGAGCAAAATACACCATGCATGAGCCTCAAGTTTAGACCTTTATGTGACTTTTGAGTGCTAGAAGGCCAAATCTATAAGTTAGAGAAATAGATCTGACCTTAAAAGGTCGAATGAGTGTTGCCATGGAGGAAACTCGTCGAGTCCATAAGGGAACTCGACGAGTCGAATCGGGTTGCCCCACGATTCATGACCAGTGATAACTCATTGAGTGGAAGGTTCCCATAGAGCTATGGTCTTGAGTGGCGTATGTGTTGTATGTGGTATTTTGGGGAACTCACTAAGCATTTATGCTTACCGTGTTATGTGATATGTGTTTAAGGTACTAGCGAGGATCACGGGAAGGCGCCGGCATGATCTGTACACACTGATGAAGATTTATGTACTTGAGATTCTGGGGTTGTTTATTGAGATAATATGTGATACAATGGGTTTTGAAATTGTTCTTATGATATTTATTATGATTAAAAATGAAAAATTGTTTTGGAAATTCACGTTGTTACGGATTATATGTCTCTAAGCCTAATTATGTTACTCAACAATCGTAATACTTTTGTTCTGTCCTAGTGACATTGATTTTAGTATGAATGCAGGTATGTATACTTAGTTAAATATTTTACTATTTAAAAGTATAAACTCTTGGTGAGAGTATTTTCATACGGTTGTATTTATAGTTTGTATATCTTTTATGGGTTGATATACTTGATTCACTATAAACAATGCTCTGATACCAATCTGTCACACCCCAAACCCGGAACGGCGGAAACGTTCTGGGCCGGAGGACGTCATGTATAGTATCACAACAATGCATAATAGTAAACAAGCAACAACGTCATCCATTGCATTAATAATATAATTCAATACAAGCGTGTTATGTGTATAGTTTATAAGACACTAAAAATGAATAATAAAAAATAAAGACGAGTCTGAAAGTGCTCCGTCTTCTCAAAACCTGTCATCGGTACCTGTTTACTGATGACCTGAGAATACAAGTTATATTGAAAGAGTTTACCAGCATTAAAGCTGGTGAGTTCATAAGTATTTAGTGTCAAATGTTTGTAATGAAAGTTTGTTGTAAATGTTTGTACTTCCTGGAAAATCCTATATTTTCTACTGAAATGTATTCTTTTGCTAAGACCTGACTCTTATGTATGTTTTTTCTTTTGTAAAAGTATGAGTTTTTCCCAAGTATAACTATCGTTATCAAAATATAATTTACATTATCGTTTATGTGAGAAGATCACAAAGTGAATGCAAAGGGGAAAATAATATAGTACTGTAGTATTGTATATCGTAACTACTATTGTACTAACTACCTTTAATCAATTGTTAATTAAGGTAAAATGTGATATTGTTGTAACCATACTTGATTGACTAGTGATAAACACAATGCTGAAATACGCCGAAAAATTATGACATTCATCACCCATAGAACTGTAGGTCCCACTGTAGCTAGCTGCAAGGTGTAGGATGGTCAATCCAGTATAGATCTATACAAAAATTCTTGCTCTCCCTCCAGGAGACTCTGGTTACAAAACAAAACACAGCAGTGATGCCATGCCTCGAGGTAGTGGCTCACATTTATGTTATAGTATTCTTGTATATGTATAGTATGCTCTGTCTGTATAGTGTATAGTATGTTCTCTTTGTATAGTGTATACTATGTTCTCTTAGTTTCTCATCATAGTATGTTCTCTTGGTTTCTCATTATAGTATGTTCTATCTGTTTCTCATAATAGTAAGTTTTTATTGACTCATGAATGAACTGACTCATGTATGTTTCATTATACTAGAAATAGTGAGTAGTAAACCTCTAAACTATAACTATTATAGTTTACTAGTAACGTTGTTTGAATGCTTGAGTATGTTTATACACCTTTGCTACCCAACGGTGTTGGAACTGAGGTAAAATCTTTTATATCTATACACATATACATAATATATAACTAGCGATCAAACGACACTCGGACAAACAACAGGGTACTCTAAGTCCACAACCAAACATGGAATAGGAAATAAAGTGAGTTATCAGTCCTAAGTCCTTTCAACATTATATAAATATATCTATATAGACATGATTTTGACAATATATAAGTTAAAATAGTTTGAATAAATAGTTTTAATATGTAAATAATTTGATAAAGATGTTTGAAATAGATGTTTGATATCACAGTTTAAAAGTATAAGAAATCTATCTGTTTGTTCTAGTTATTAATCACATGTGATTGATATAATAACTACCATGTTTCAACTTCTATCCCCCCCCCTAAAAGAATTTAAAATCATTTAAAAGGTAGATTAAGGGGTATGAACTCACCTGTAGTGAGTGGTTTGGATGAACGAGTGGTATAGGATGCTAAGTGTCAAGTGAAGACTTCAGCACACACGGATCCTATTTTGCATATAATGACACATATATGTATATAATTAGTGTTTATACAACTAATATGGTAAAGGAAACACCTTAGGGACTAGGAAAACACTTAGATTGAAGGGTATGAATCACAAATGATTGTGTATAAGAGGGTTTACGGCCACACGTGGTGTTTGCGGCCAAGTATTCACGGCCTTAGGAGTTTGCGGCTAATGTGTTCTCCGCCACATGAGTTTACGACCGTAAACTCATGATGATTTGTGCCAAATGGTGTTTTAAGGTCTTACAAACGACAAGGAAGTGTTCTAGACTCAAGTCCAAGCCATAGGAAGGGTTTATGGTCCATATGCACCTCTAACTAGGGTTTACGACCAAGGGAGATGCTCTTGGCCGTAAACACCTATTGTTCTTGGGGAAATGGACGTTTTCAAGGTTTTTAACATGTGTTTCAACTAGATATCAAGTATAGGGAAGTGATACTTACGATATAGAACCTAAAAAGGTTGATTTCGAACCAAAACACTAGTGTGTGTTCTTGGTGTTTCTTGAAGATCTATCCCAAAAGATGAATTTATGGATGGAATCAATGGGTGATGCTAGTTAAAAAGATGTAGTAACTAATCAAGGGATGAAACGCTTACATTTTGAAGGATAAAATGAAGATCCTTGATGATAATTGAGAGTAAAACCGAGTTCTTAAGTTAGGAGTGGTAAAAGTGTTGAAAAATGGTCAAGTATCAAACATATAGCCAAGAGTTTACGGCCACCATGAGTTTATGGCCGTAAACTCATGTGCCCTGGCCGTAAACTCCTCATAAAGGGGTTTATGGCTTGTTTGCTAGTTTTTAACTTCAGTTGATACATCCTAACACTTAATCCTTTGATGTACTAGGCTTAGAATGCTCAAACAGACTCTAAAAAGTGCTAATAGTTAGCAGAAACAAGTCTGACTTTGACTGAATTGGATGGTTGGACAGTGGATGCACTAGGGTTTTGTGCAACACTGTTATTCCAATACTCTAGGACATTAGAGTTCGTTCCAGGAATAAAAATATTTTCTGCCAAAAATATCTCAGGACTATAAATAGAATTTTGAACCAAATTGGTTCATTTGTTGAATTCCATTTAGAGAAAAGTCAAAATTCTCCCTCACGGATCTTCGGGTTTTTATCCCAAATTGTGAGTACTTCGATCTAGTTATGTTATATAGCTTAGATTGTGTTTAGAAACATCAATTTCATAACAAAACAACTAGACTCGGGAGTTTACCGCCCAAGAACGTTCTTGGGGAGTAAACTCCAATATGTGGCTTAAATGCTACTTAGTCCTTTCCCCGTAATTTGTAACTACCTTAGACTTGTATGCTAGAGTGTATATGACTAGAAAACATCAAAATCGGATTAAGACCCCAAGATTTGGGAGTTTACCGCCCAAGAACACTTGGGGAGTAAACTCCATTTTAAGGTCCTAAAGGGTTCCAATGACCCTCAAAGCCTTAGAACTCAAACTAAAAGCCTTCATTTCATATTTAGGACACAAAAATCAATTAGAAACAATGATGAAAGTGAGTTCACGGCCAAGGAGCTTCTTGGGCCGTGAACTCCATGTTTAAGTGCCAAAATGCTTTGATACACTTCCTAAGGCTTAGACTTAAATTAGGACAAGTACCCTAAAGTGTTTAAAGCCTAGAAAACATAAGGAATCATAAGTATTAAGGAGTTTACGGCCAAGACAAGTTCTTGGGCCGTAAACACCTATAAAGGGGTCAAATGACACTCTAACTCCTTCCTTATGCCTAGAACCCAACATAGATCATAACCTTGAAATGTTTGAGACTTGAAAACACCATAAACACCCTCCCAAGGGAGTTTACGGTTGTAAACTCCAAGGGAATATGGTCCCAGGGCCGTAAACTCCTTAAAGGAGTTAATAGGACACCCAAACACTTGTTTAAACCTTGGAACAATTTACCACTTGAGTTGTAACAACTTTAAGCCTCAATTAATGACCCAATGTAGAGTTTACGGCCATGAGTTTACTCCCCTGGGCTGTAAACTCCAAAGAATATGGTCATTAGACCTTAAACTCCCATTTGAGGTATTACACTCCTTTGTTGTAACCCATTAGCCTCCTAGCACTTGACCAAAAGTGTTTTCCTCGCGTTTAAATCTTTATACTTGTATAATTAGTGTTTTAATCACTAATTATTTATATACATATGTCTTCATATGTAATTAGGATCATTGTGTGTGTCTAAAGTCTTCACTTGACACCAAGCACTTGTCCGATCCTTCCTTACGATAACAGTCCGTTCAATTCCAGTCACATACTGCAGGTGAGTTCATACCCCTTAAATAATGTTTTAAACTATTTTTAAATGTTTTATGGGGGGATACAAGTAGAATTATGCTATTTATTATATCAATCACATGTGATTAATAAGTAGAATTACGCTAGTTATTATATCAATCACATGTGATTAATATGCAACATTCAAATGATTTACTACACATTAGCCGTTTTACCAAACAGTTTCCTTTCAATGATTTTTAGAAACATTTTATATGTTTTAAACTCCTTATTACACTATACATTTTACTCTGTATATCACATTTCAAACTTATTTACAATTGTGTTCCAAACAAATGTTTCCTTATACTTAAACTGTTTTATCAAACCTATGCCTTCAAACTGATTTATTGGTTGACATCAAGTCGATTTTTTTTGAAAATAATAATTATGTTCAAATGTTTTACAAAACTTATTTATGCTTTTATATTATAAATTGCATGCCTCTATATGTATAGTTATATAAGAAATGTTTAAAAGACTTAGGAAGGCTATCCACCCTATTTCCTTTTCGCGCTTGAGATGTGGTCTGGTGGGATATCGGGTACTCGTCCGAAGGTCGTTTAAATATTAGTTATATAACATATGTACATATATAGTCATAAAAGGTCCTTCCAGTTCATCCCATGCCCTTGGGTAGCAAGGGTATACATCCATGTCCATACATACAAGTTAGATTACTAGTAAACTACCATATAGGTAGATTATGAAGATACTAGAACTATTACTAGAACGCAATATCATACAATGAGTCAGTTCATTCATGAGTCAATACTTTCTTGATCATTACTGTACATTACTATACTTGCTAGATAGAGAGAGCATACATTACAGCTAGACAGTACATTACTATACATGCTAGATAGAGAGAGAACACACATTACAACTAGCACACGTAGAACATTACAGTACACTACTATACTATTAAATGATCACACTTACATAAGTACAATTACATGATCACACTAACATGCGTACGCTTACATATACATAGAACAGACGTCACTAGGTGTTATAGCACAGAACCAGTTCAGGATCTAACTATACTAATGAATCACAACGCAATTGTGATAGTTATATCAAGTATACATGATCATAGTAATGTGGATGCTCACGGCTTGCATACATGCAGTGGTCGTGGGTAGGTCCCAAAATCCCTTTGATAGGGGAGCGTATAGTCTGGGATCTAGACATCACATTATACCTTATCCCTCAAATAAGGCAGTTGAGTACCGATGTAGTTATTTATATCAAATACTACATTACTTGGAAGTATTACCCTAGATTTAAGGTAATAGGTACAGTTGTAGTTCGACACTACACCATAGTACTATTTCTTTTCCAGTTACATTCACTTCGTGAATTTCCACACGACGCACAGTAATGTAGAAACTATCTTTTTGATAAATGGTAGTCAGACTTGGGAAAATATACACTCTTACAAGAGACAAATACAGACACTAGATGCCTTGGTATAAGGCTACATAGAGATCAGTTAAGTCTTGGTAGAAGACTCCCTGTTATAATAGTAGGAATCATAGGGATTTCTAGGGTTTTTCAAACATTTACAATTGTTTTACAAACATTTTTATACTTACAGTTCATCTACATTTTCAATACTTACAGTTCATATACAATTTCTTACATACAAATACTTACATACAAATTAAGACACTAAAATACTTATGATCTCACCAGCTTCAAAGCTGATACTCGCTTTCAAAATTACTTGTATCCTCAGGTAATCTTAGACAGGTACCGATGCAAGGAGAAAGGAAGATGGAGCTTGTTCAAGACTCATCTTTCATTTTGATTTATTCTTTAGTGTTTATCAAAATTTGACAGAAACACACTCATATAATAATTCTATTATTAATGCAATGGATGATGTTGTTGCTTGTTTACTACTTTACATTTTTGTGATACTGTACATGACGTCCTCCGCCCCAGAACGTTTCCGCCGTTCTTGGTTATGGGGGGGGGGGGGGGACAGATTGGTATCAGAGCATTGTTTATAGTGAATTAAGTATATGAACCCATAAACGATATACTAACTATAAATACATAAGGGATTAAAAATACTCTGACCAAGAGTTTATACTTTAAATAATAAAATATTTAATAAAGTATACGTGCCTGCATTCATACTAAAATCAGTGTCACCAGGACAGTACAAAAGAATTACGATTGTTGGGTAACACAAGTGGGCTTAGAGACATATAGTCAAAACTGGGAAGATATAGCCTGATCACCTATATTATCCGAGGGTTGACTAGCATGTGCCTAAGTTTAATTGTGTGTTTGCAACAATACTAAAATCTTACCAACCCTACCACAATGAGAACAATAGAACATAACATTAAAATTAAAATACTATAGGAGTATTTGGTGTTACTATAAGTACTTTATACTTGAGAACTAAAACGGGATCTTCATTACTAAGTTGATAGTTGCTAAGTGGATACACTAAGGCTATATGTAATTAGGATGTTATAGACTTAGAATGGGTGGAAATTTTACTTCACCCCTATTATGTGTGAATACGGAGTTAAGGTCACTTATTCGAAGGTCTATCCTATTTAGATTACACATAGCTGGTATGCACTTCACAAATAGCGATGTAACTAATGAAGGTTTTCTAAATAATTATCTAGATAGTTCGTCTAATAATTATTCTCTTACCCTAAATTCTCGCGTAGAAAACATAGTTGGACTCCATCCCCACGGCAACCAGTATCTTCCGAATGAAGTCATAGTTGGTTGGTTTGGAGAAGAACCAGAGAATGATCATCCTATCCCCTTGAATGATCACCATGATGAAGACGTTTCGTATGATGCTAACTCCGAACCAGAGGTTGAGAACCTACCCCGAGCAGCTCCCTTTTCCAATTCCTAACCCTCGTCCGACTTTTCATGGCCCGACCCTGAGTGAGTGGAATGCTTGGAAACGTGGAGCCAAGGACAAGATCAGCCCATGCCATTTAATGGCGACCGAAGCTTTTACGACTTGAGCAATGGGGGCTCAGCAGATAAAATCTTGCCAATCTTGGTCCGCAGGGTGGCCCAAAATGAGATTCAAGACAGGACAACCTTACATCAGATTAACGAAGTTGTCGCCGATGCGAGAATGCATACCCTCCGCACCATTCGTCTAGAAGATGCTCAAGAGAGATCAAAGATAAACCATGAAACCCTGCTGCAAACACTAGCTGAAACTCAAGACGAAGTCATAGAGCTCCGAGTACGCCAAAGGGTGTACGAAAGACACCTACTTGACATGGAACGTCAACTGGCTGAATTGAGAGTTCACCGGAGGGGTGACCATAGTCAGTAGTAGACTTTTTACTTTGCTTCCCTTGTTAGAAAGTAATCGTTTTCTGTCTTTTCCTGATGTGGCATTTTCTATGAAATTATCTTGTACTGTAAGTACTTTTAGTTAGGTCCTTATGTTGTCAGGAACTATCTTCTGTGGATATGATGTAAGACCTTTACAAGGTCATTTTCCCGAATCTTTACGTCGTGAATATCCAAGATATTGACAGCTGGCTAACTTCTGTTTCATTCTTCATTCAAGTACTTTTATCATACTTTCATTGGAGTCTATCTGAATCATGCTTTAATCAAGTCATTGGACTATAGTAATTTAGCTCCGGAGACATTTCCAAGTCTTTTTCAGTGGTTGGATCTTGTTATTCACCAATCCACGATACCTCGGCTTGAACGACAAACGTCTTGAGACCATTCTACGAACTTACTTCTACTCATTACTAGGACTGCATCATAGGGATGTAGGTCAAACCTTCGCAATCATACCTCCAATCCGTACTAGGACTGCATCATAGGGATGTAGGTCAACCTTTCGAGAACATACTCTTACTCTTTTCTTGAACAATCTAAGTACATCTAGGGTCAACCAGAAGCGCTCACAAAATCCTTATCTTTCGTGTTACAGGATCATGTCGTCGTCTGGAAGCAATCAGTCGAACAGCGAAACCTCCGCTTTTCCTATGGACGTCGCTACCTTTCAAACAGCAGTTACAGCTGCCGTGGTGGCTGCCATAACCGCGGTCCTTGCACACCGTAGCGCTATCAGCACAGTCAATGTTGTTGATGGGAATGAAGTTTCCAATTGTGGTATCCATCCAGGAAGTCATCAAACGGTAACAGCCTCAGGCCCGCAAAGCCGAAAATCAAAGAACAAGAAACGGAAGCGTCAAGCCCAGAAAGAACGCAAGAAACCCCAAAAACTTGCCATGCAACAACAGCAACTGGAAAACTCTGCCATCCCCGTACCGAGCAGACCATACAAAGGAACACTCCCGAAGTGTGACCGGTGCAACTACCACCACGAGGGAATTTGCCGAGCCTTGAAATGCGATAATTGCAACAATATGGGGCACATTGCTCGTTTCTGTAGAACTACCTCCACCATGGGAGCAAGCCTAGTTTGCTATAATTGTGGTGAGTTTGGGCACTATAAAAGAGATTGCTCGTTTCTAGATCATTACTGTACATTACTATACTTGCTAGATAGAGAGAGCATACATTACAGCTAGAACATTACAGTACATTACTATACATGCTAGATAGAGAAAGAACACACATTACAGCTAGCACACGTAGAACATTACAGTACACTACTATACTATTACATGATCACACTTACATAAGTACAATTACATGATCACACTTACATGAGTACGCTTACATATACATAGAACAGACGTCATTATGTGCTATAGCACAGAACCAGCTCAGGATCTAACTATACTGATGAATCACAACGCAATTGTGATAGTTATATCAAGTATACATGATCATAGTAATGTGGATGCTCACGGCTTGCATACATGCAGTGGTCGTGGGTAGGTCCTAAAATCCCTTTGATAGGGGAGCGTATAGTCTGGGATCTAGACATCACAATATACCTTATCCCTCAAATAAGGCAGTTGAGTACCGATGTAGTTATTTATATTAAATACTACAGTACTTGGAAGTATTACCCTAGATTTAAGGTAATAGGTACGGTTGTAGTTCGACACTACACCATAGTACTATTTCTTTTCCCATTACATTCACTTCGTGAATTTCCACACGACGCACAGTAATGTAGAAACTATCTTTTTGATAAATGGTAGTCAGACTTAGGAAAATATACACTCTTACAAGAGACAGACACATACACTAGATGCCTTGGTAGAAGGCTACATAGAGATCAGTTAAGTCTTGGTAGAAGACTCCCTGTTATAATAGTAAGAATCATAGGGATTTCTAGGGTTTTTCAAACGTTTACAGTTGTTTTACAAACATTTTTATACTTACAGTTCATCTACATTTTCAATACTTACAGTTCATATACAAATTCTTACATACAAATTAAGACAGTAAAATACTTATGATCTCACCAACTTCAAAGTTGATACTCTCTTTCAAAATTACTTGTATCCTCAGGTCATCTTAGACAGGTACCGATGCAAGGAGAAAGGAAGATTGAGCTTGTTCAAGACTCATCTTTCATTTTGATTTATGCCTTAGTGTTTATCAAAATTTGACAGAAACACACTTGTATAATAATTCTATTATTAATGCAATGGATGATGTTGTTGCTTGTTTACTACTTTACATTGTTGTGATACTGTACATGACGTCCTCCGCCCCAGAACGTTTCCGCCGTTCTTGGTTTTGGGGTGTGACACTGCAGCTTGCCATGCGACCTCTAATGCTCGACCTTGACCAACCTACAGGTCAAGCACCTCTCGACATACCAAGCGATGTCCCTCTTCATACATGGCCATCAATAACTCAATCTCAAATCCTGATACATCTTTGTAGCTCCCTCGGTATATAGAAAACGAGACGTATGAGCCTCCTATGACACAATCTGCCTGACCCCACTAGAAATTAGAACCTAGACCCGACCACACTAGGTCAATAACCCTCAACTATCCGTGACAAACCTGTCAATCTCACCTCTGATCCTTTCCTGTTTCCAATTCTATTTTTTAACTTCCTCTACCTAGGCCTCTCTGATCAATCACAAAAGTGGAGAATCCATAGATATCCTCATACAGATCACCCTGCCTGAAGGCCCAACAGAATTGCGGCTCAAAGCATCATCCACTACATTCGCTTTACCCAGATGGTAAAGGATCTCATAATCATAATCCTTTACTATATCCAGCCACCTACGCTGCCTCATGTTCAGGTTCAACTGGTTCATCAGATATCTCAAACTCTTGTGATCAGTGTAAACAGTATAATGAACACCATATAGATAATGCTTCCAAATCATGAGGGTAAAAACTACTTCCCCAACTCCTGGTCATGAGTACGATATCGCGTCTCATGTGGATTCAGTTACCGCGAAGCATATGCAATAACTCGTCCTCTCTGCATGAGGACCACCCCTAAACTAGTGATGGATGCATCATAGAATACCACAAAATCCTTGACTCCCTCCGGGAGGGTCAATTCTGGGGCCTCGCTTAACCTCTGCTGAAGAGTCTCAAATGTCGACTGCTGCTCAGGGCCCCATTAGAAATCTTCCCCTTCCTCTTCAGACAAGTGAGGGGTAGTGTAATGTTAGAGAACTCCTGAATGAATCTTCAATAGTACCCTGCCAAACCCAAGAAATTCTGATCTCTGAGGGAGATTTCGGAACCTCCTAATGCATCATAGCCTCAATTTTGGCCGGATCGACTGAAATATCATCTTGGTTAAAGATGTGCCCTAGGAACTAGACCTCTCGTAACCAAAATTCACACTTTGAGAACTTGGCATAAGCCGTTATCGCCTCAAACACCCCAAAAGCTCTCGAAGGTGCTCCCCGTTCTGCTCTCTTGTCTCTAAATACACCAATATATCATCAATAAACACAATAAAAGATCATTCGAGCATTGGCCTGCATACGCGATTCATCAAATCCATAAACACAACAAGAGCATTGGTGAGCCCAAATGGCATCACCACGAATTTTTAATGCCCATAATGATTCTAGAATGTGGTCTTCTCCATGTCCTTCTCTCTCACTATAGCCTAATGATACCCAGACCTCATATCTATCTTAGAGAACCAAGATGCACCCTGCAAACTGATCAAAGTGGTCGTCTATCCGTAGGAGGGGATAACGGTTCTTCACCGTAAACTTGTTCAACTCCTAGTAATAAATGCACATCTAGTGTGCACCATCCTTCTTCTTGACGAATAATATTGTCACTCCCTATGGAGAACTGCTCAGTCTGATGAACTTCTTGCCTTACGACACCTGCAGTTGTGATGACAACTCATGCATCTCAAGCGGTGCCAAGCGGTACGGTGCCTTGGCAATCGGGGATGCACCTGGCACGAGATCAATCCTGAACTCAACTTGCATCTCGGGAGGCACACCGGGTAACTCCTCCAGAAACACATCAGCAAACTCCCTGACCACCAGAACCTCTAAGACTGAGATCTGATCCCAACTCGAGTTTCAAACAAATAAGCCAAATAACCTGCACACTTGTGCTGAATATACTGACGAGCCCTGGCTGCCGAACAAAACCCTGAACCGACCATGGCCCTCTCTCCATAAACAACTAGTTCTCCCCTACTTGGGGTTCAAACTACCACTCATTGGTCCTCACAATCAATCAGTGCACTAAACCTGCTTAGCCATTCCATACCTACTATCACGCATACATCCC
Source organism: Lactuca sativa (assembly GCF_002870075.4). Taxonomy (NCBI): domain Eukaryota; kingdom Viridiplantae; phylum Streptophyta; class Magnoliopsida; order Asterales; family Asteraceae; genus Lactuca; species Lactuca sativa. The sequence continues at coordinate 190,577,210 of NC_056627.2, forward strand.
CCATGGGAATAACGATCAGATCAATCGGATAAGGCACCCTGAAGATCTTTAGTACACAACCCTGATATACCGCAAATGCCGAAACCCTATTGGTGATAGAAACCCACAACGGACAGTCTAACTCCCCAGTAGACATATCAAACTCTTTACTGAATGATCAAGATACAAAAGACCGACTCGCACCCGAGTTAAACAACACAAGAGCGGGAAAAAGAGTTCACTAGGAACATACCTATTAGGGGCATATATATATATATATATATATATATATATATATATATATATATATATATATATATATATAAGCATAACATAAAACATAATCTGCAGAATACTAAATAGAAACATACTAGTCACAACATATGAAGCTACCCTAGCCTCATTGGCGGTGAGCTGAAAAGCACGACATCTAGCCCTCGAGGGCTCCACCCTGCCCTGACTCCCATCTGTGATCCTGAAAGTAACCGGTGTTAGGGCATGCGTCGGCTTAGCAGCAAAGTAAGGGACAGTTGGCCTTTATATGGCCAACCTGGTTACAGTGGTAACAAATCCTGGAGTTGGGTGATGGGCCTTGTTGGCGGTAATCCCTCGCTATATGTCCAACCTGGTCGTAGTGGTAACAAATCCAGCCTAAGAATTCCTCATGTAAGTGGATTAATCAGTATAATGAATTGGAATCATTTGTTTATAGGTTCATAATAATGACAATGAACATAAATATAAGTTACACTTGAAATAACATAAGTATAGCTTAACTTATAGAGATTTTAGCAAAAATTAGGAAATTTCATAGACAAAATCCCGACCCGAATACTTCTTCTCATTTGGCTCCTAGATCTCCAGTGTTTACACTAAAATATCCTAAAAAAAACTATTATAAAATCGGACATGAGAGGTTTTGTGAGAGTTTAGGAGGATTTTGGGTGGAAACAAGCTAACATCAGAAGAGAAATATCTAGGTTGGTGGAGGTACGCCATGCATAGACAAGAGGCGCGTCGCGCCTTCTTGTCGTTTTAGCCCCACCTAGTTGATGTCGCGTGTTTGATCTTCCATGGGCCACCTCCTCTTCTTCTAGAACATGCCATGTGTCAACTTATTGTAATGTCACGTGTCACAACTTTGTGGTGCCATGTCATCATGTCTCTTGGAGGAGTGGTCAACTGACCATGCCATATGGCTCCACTAGGTAGTACCACGTTATCAGCCCATGCGGTTTCTCGTAGATCTTCGAGCGGCCATAACTTTCGCATACGAGCTTCGTTTTCTACATTCTTTATATCCATGGAATCCTCTAGACGAGCTCTACATATTAAGGTCCCACAACTAATTCTTGCTCTAACTAAAGTTCATATTTAGATAGGTTTAGACTGTTAAAGTTCGTACGAAATTCATAACTCCTCCATATGAACTTCGTTCTCGACTATGTTTATATCGAAAGGTGCATATTTATGAGATCTTACATTCTCGTTCAGATTGTTTCAGCCAACAATTAACCAATTTGGATTTCGATTTTTATGTCCGCACTGTTCCGCTGAAACTACGAAAAATCATAACATCTCCTCATGAAGTCAGATTTGGACGTTCTCGATATGCACGCTCTCAGTTTCATGACTATTAAGATTTTTATTTAGATTACTTAGGTTAATAAGCAATCTATCAAAAATCAACTTTTTACGATACGTAGAGCCGTGTTGGTTTAATTGCAAAACTTCAAAGAAACATAACTTCTTCAGAACAAGTTAGATTTTAGATTTCTGTATATGTACGGAATCCTTATCACATATATTATAACTTTAGGTAAGATTATTTATCTTAAATAATCTTCTATCAAAAATTCATGTTATATGATTTTAATAAATATTTACTTAGTTATATATTTTAAAATAATTATAATATCTAACGTCAATTTAATATTAAAAAATATTTTACACTATAGATATGATTATTTTTAATATCATATATTATAAACTAGAAATTGTCTAATCTCTTTTTTGCAGGGACGCAAGTGCGGGCGAAATTGTTTAACTACGAAAATGTAGGGAGCAAACCTATGAATATACAAAACTCATTTGGTCAAAATGTGAAAACAAAAGAAAGTATAAAGACGAAACATAACAATATATTAACGGGTGCAGGGGAATAATATACATATTTTCTATTAGATATGAGTTATTTTTATAATTTTTTTCAAAACATAGACCATTTTAGTAAAAATAAACGAACAAGGAGTTTCAATTATGGGAACAATTTTTATAATTTACTTTTTATATAGAGGTAAAAACCTCTCAACATACAAAAATGTTAAATATAAAAGATTGTTTCTATAAAAAAAAATCTCACAAAGACCTTTATTGTAAATTACAAAATAATAAGGAGAAATCATGCCAATATTACAAATATTTGTGACAAAAATATGAAATGCATGAAGTAAATTACAAAATCATAACAAATAATAAGTATGCTAATATTATAAGTATTTGTATGCATAAAATTTTACTATTCTTAAGTTTATTTTTAATTAATATATAGCATAATATTTTAAATTTATAACTATAATATAACTATCAGGCCGTTCTAAAAAATGAAATGTTTTTAAAAGTTCAGAACGAAAAAGAAAAAAAAAAGAGTTCTTATCTTTATTATAATTTTATATTTTTAAATAAAAATATATCCGTTCTGAAAAATGAAATGTTTTTAAAGGTTCAGAACGAAAAAAAAAAAAAAATCTTATCTTTATTTTAATTTTATATTTTTAAATAAAAATATATAACTGAAGCGTATATAATTGACCACTTTGCCCCTCCAACCCTCGAATAACTATAAAAGAGTTATATATCAAGAATGGATTAGATTGCCTACAAATACCCATTTGTGATGTCTATACCTATCCGACCTTGATTTGGCAAAGCACGTGACGGGGACTGTGACCCACATTGCACATGGCAGTCGCTTGGATTGTTCCATTCCCATGATACATCTTTTTATAATTTGAATTAATAATTTTCTTCCATAATGATATTTAGATGTAGTAAAAAGACAAATCGGATAACGATCTCGTTTTGTATATCATATATACTTACATAACTATATGTCTTTTACATATTCAATGCAAATATTTAAAAATACAATATAATATATGCGGCTGAGCAGTTGTCACTTGTACACTTCAACTTATTGCCACATGAGAAATCGATAAGCAATTTGTGGAATTGGATGTAATTTTAATTTGAAAATTATAAATTTTATAACTCGATTTGAACGAATTTAATTCTATACCAAGGGTAAAGTGTTTTAGATATGACTGAATGACACTGAGTTCTTTAATATTATGTTCCTTATAAATAGGATATCTTATGATAACTAAGATTCAAAAGTTTTACGACCATTTTCAAAGGACAAGAAGAATATAATATGTAACAAATATTCGAGATAAAGAGAGGAAAACTTGCTGATATTAGAAAAGATAAGTCACTCGTAAATAAAAACTAATGCAATAATATATTAATCAGAGGGTTACAAGATTTTTAGAATCAACATCAAGTACAAATCGTTGACAAAATTCCACGACATAACGCGTTGCGCAAATTCCTTTAGGTGGAACCTCTCCACACAAAGCTCGTTAATTACTAGCAATGTTCCTTTTCAAATGCCAAATTTTAAATAACTTTGGCTTGCAATACGTCAAAAGCCTTTTCTTTTTTCAACTAAATAGACTTCAATTATATGATCTACATGATCTCTATTCAATACCCACAAAAATCACTCATCTTTTCCATAAAAAATAGATGCAACAAAGTAAATACACACTTACATATTCGATGAATTGAGGTTATACATCCAGTTGTATATTAAGGCTTATTTAGCTAGCTAATTGATATATATTGATATCGATCAGTAGCATCTTTTGTGATTCAAGGAATTGTAACAATTGTTAGTAGTAGTCTGATTGTGGTAGGGTTCATGAGGAAAGTGTCCACTTGAATTATCAACATGCCTTTGACTTTGAACCCTTGTGTTGGATGACTTGGATCTTGATTGCTTACTTCTCCTTGGATTTGTTGATGATCGTGGGATAAACACTCCCGTTCCTTTTACTTCCCTTCTAGCATTTTGCTCATGAAAACTTGGTATTTGGTTATGAATGGGATGGATTGTTTGAGAGATAACCTACGTACAACACAAATAATTAAGAAGGTGTGAATAAATGAAAAGAAACATTGGTCGCCCTAATAATTGGAACTTGACAGTGTTTCTTTCAGTATAATCAATCTTTATTTGAAGAGAGAGAGAGAGAGAGAGAGAGAGAGAGAGAGAGAGAGAGAGAGAGAGAGAGAGAGAGAGAGAGAGAGAGAGAGAGAGAGAGAGAGACCTGAAACGAAACAGGAGGACAGTGAAGAGTAGGGTCTTCATCATCATCCATGATCAGAAGCGAGATCCTCTTACTCAAGTCTGCAAAGAACAAATCATCTTCAACAACTTCCATCTTTCAACTTGTCACAACTCAAAACAACTTAATTAAACTGTGTGTGTATTCTCTTTCTCTTACTTTTTTTTTTCTTCCTTTTGGTTACCTGATTTGAATAAATAGGGAAAGGAGATGGTATGGGTAGTGAGTAAAGAATGAAAGAATATGTGTTAGGGGTATTCAATTCTCAAAAGGGGCTGGCTGTACATGTGAGGTAGTGGGACCCACGTAGCCAATCTGTCTATTTATGACCCACAAGAGGATCATGAAGTGTGTTTATGATTCTATCCAGTTGTAGGAAAAGAAGATAGATTAGAGCAGCAACAACACTTTCCACCACCCACACCCAGATTTCTCCCACCCTCACAATCATCTCATCCACACCATTAATCTTTCAGAAATGATCAGAATATACTTGGTTGTCAATTGTACTCGGTCACTTGCACATATAACACTGCCAAATACGACATGCTACTAGCTACTACAACTATTTGTGCATCACAACAAGGTACAAAAAACCCATAGGTGTCACACACATGCATGCATGGGTCTTGGGTGGGGGAATATATATATAAATTAATTTTAATATATATATATATATATATATTTATTTCGGCAGCTTTTATCTGATTCTTGTGGTTCATTTCTGCTTTTCTCAGTTGGTTACTGTCAAAGATATATCTGTTCTGCACTTTTTTGATCTTTTTCATTTATATCTTATGTTTTTTAGGGATCTTGGACAACAGCCACACACCACTTAATTGCCTACACCACTGTCAACAACAAAATACTTCCATTAAAGTTAATTTATCCCCTAAAAATAGAGATACAAATTTATCTACTTATATAGTTCAATTATGCCACATAGTAGTACATAGTGATCATACCCATGTCTTTTTGGACATTTCGTTTTTAGTTAATATTAAGAATTTTAATATAAAGTTGTTAATCTTTAATTTATTTAGTTAATATAAATGCTTAAGAATATTAATATAAAGTTAAGTAAATGTTTTTTGTCCCAAAAAAATATACTTATATAATTAATTTACAGTTATAATTTATTTAATTCTGGTAGTGCAACACAACTTGACTTGGCTATGGGTTCATTCCCTACCAAGTTATGGTACATAGTACATAGCCAAATCAATGTTCCAGTGTTTATTCTCCCTTCATGTTCAATTGACTCGAAACAAAAATTAAATAAATTAAACATTATGAGCTAGCTAGATCTAACTAAAGATTCCAGATCCCAACCCTTAGATTAATGCCTCTATTCCCTCTTTCTCTGTCTCTCTAACTATTAAAATATATGATTGAATTTAAAATACCTTAAAGAATAGTTGAAATATAGAATACGTGTATGTTCTTAAAGATGCATTCTTCCATATGCCGGAAAGGTTCATCCAGTGTTTGCTGACACAATTCCAGTGGAAATAATTATACACAATTAATAATAAGTTTTTTTGTCAGAAGTGATATTGTTGAGTCTAAACGTAGAGTAGTTTGTTGATGGAAACAGGATCATGTAAGTTTAAGAGAATGAAAATTGATTAATTAAGTTGAGCTCAATTAGACGACTTTATAAGATAATTAAAGATGAACTTGGAAATGCAATGATGATAATGTGATATGTATTCCTGAAGACGAGATTAAACTTGTGAAAATATATAGGAGGAGATAATTTAAATTTTCAATTCTTTAATTGTTCATGTTAACATAACCCTCTAGCTTTATATAATATTTTATTTTGCTTACATCTACTTCTTTAAAAAAGTTATTTTATATCCATATTATAGGTTATGTATAACTTTTTATTGAGAATATATAACTAAAATATATTTCAATAAGTTACGTTAATAACTTCAAATCACGATGCCAATATTGATTATATTATTTAAAATATATAAAAAGGCAAATATGTGCAACTTTTTGTAGTGATGATCATGGTAAGGTACCACCATTTTTTCGTCAAATTGTATATCGTACCAACTATAGTTGGTACATAATTATAGTTGGTACATAAATATAGTTATTGTCTCATGACTACTCAATTAGTATGGAACGACCTAACAAATATGTTAATTACCAAACATATTGGTAGCAATTTTCTATGTTGATTGGTTTTGTTTGGTACAAAATTGATATCTATGGTTATGTATGTAACACCCAAATTTTAATAAAAGTACATTCAAAATTTTCATTTTTATTTTATAAAATAACTTGGTGTACATTCGTGTTAACAAGTTGAATACAAGAAGTTCTATAATACAATTATACGATCAAATTGAGTGTCAATTACGCAAATATTTCTGCAGAAATATGGGCTGACTTTGAAGAAAGATTTGGGAAAGAAAGTGCACCCCATGCATATGAGTTAAAAGAGGCTTTCTCTACAACGCGTGAAGATGGAAGCTCTGTTTAATCCTACTACACCAAGATGCAAGGTATATGGGATGAAATTCAGTCCGTTTCTCCAACCCCAAGGTGTATATGTGGCAAGTGTACGTGTGATCTAGGGAAAAGGCTGAGCAAGGCAAAAGAAAAAGAAAGATTATATGAGGTTCTTATGGGACTCGACATTGTTTTTTATACCATAAAAACACAAATTCTTGCCTCCAAACCCACTCCAACTCTTGGTATTGCATATCTTCTTATTTCTGAAGATGAACAACAAAGAGCAATCTTAGCAACGAAGAAACTAATACAAGAGGTTGTAGCATTCCAAACCTTCGCGTAAAGCATGAGAGAAACGACGATTGAGCCTAATGTTCAAAGAATGAAAGGTGCAACAAAGGACGAGCATTAAAGTTTATGTGGTAAGAATGGGTATAATAAGGATGGGTGTTTCAAGAAGATGAGCTGCCGAGAGTGGTGCCCAAGTAAAGGCAAGAAGGAGAAGGGAAAATACAAAGCAGCCTTGGCAGATACGGAATCAAGCTCTATACCAGGTCTCACAAGTGAACATTACCAGAAGCTTATTAAACACTTTAACAAGGAAGACAAAAATAAGGTGGATAACATTGTAGGTAAAATTGTACCATTGTACTTGAATTATTGATACAAGTGCAACGGAGCACATGATGGGGGATTATGATCTTCTAGAGGGGGATATATATGATGATGGCGAGCCACCGGTCGTCATACCCAATGGCAATTAGATTTCAGTAAAAGGACAAGGAAATTTTGTTTTACCTAATGGAGTCAAGATTGCCAAAGTTTAATTACAATTTATTATCCGTTAGTCAGATAACGAAGGATCTAAATTGTTATATAACATTTTTCCGGATTTCTTTGTACATGATTTGTAGACGAGGAGCTTGATTGGAGCGAGGCAATGTGATAAGGGTCTATATCGGATGGGAATATCAACGAGAAAGGCAATGAAGGTGACACCAGATGCATCTATTTGGCACAAAAGGCTAGGACACGCTTTTGAATCAAAATTACATCAAGTAGATTTTTTAGCTAGTTTTTCTTTCGAGTTGAAAAATAAAGTGTGTGACTCATGTGTAAAGGCAAAACATACTCGCTTACCCTTTTATGATAACTCTATTAAAATAAGTGATTGCTTTGATCTGTTGCATTGTGATATTTGGGGAAGTTTTCGAACCCCTTCATTATCTGGAGCTCATTATTTTCTCACCATTGTAGATGATTTCAGTAGGGCTGTTTGGATATTTCTCATTAGACATATGTAACGGCCCGATTCTCAGGTATTGTTTAAATAAGATTTATTGGGTTAAGCTCTACTCGATGAGTTGGTTGCCTTACTCGTCGAGTAGCAGCGGGGAAGTGACCTACTCGAAGAGTCCATATTGGGACTCGGCGAGTAGAAGCTGGCAGATGAAACCCTAAATCCCAGGGTTTGCACCCCTATTTAAAGGAGCCTCAGCCTCCTTTGGCCTCTTTGCAGTCTTTGAGAGCTCCTTAAAACCCTAATTCGTGTGGTATTCCATTTTGGTGTGTCTTAAGCTTGGAAAGAAGGTTGCCTAGAAGAGAAAAGCTAGAAGTGCAAAGGAATTGAAGCAAGGAAGGTGTGGAAAGCAAAATTTACCTCAGCTGGCATCCCTTGGAGGTATCAAGTTGCCATCCTTACTTCCTTTTTTCCTTTTGTTGAGTTTTTGGGGGTTTTTATGGATTTTTAGGTTGATAAGGTGGGCTATGGGCTAGTTCTGAAGATGTAACTTCAGATCTGGACCCTCCTTAAGTTTTAGAATCATAAAGTTGTTGTATTGGTCATGAATGAGGCTTTCCTTGGGCATGAGACCCCATTAAGAGCTTAGATTTGGCATTTAGAACCTTTGTAGCTATGAATGCACGTAAAGTTTGCAACTTTACATGAAAAGCATGCCCTAGAAGCTTGGATCTGTGATTTGGAGCCGCTGCATGGCTCAAAATAGGCCTGTATGGAAAAAGGACAAAATGGACTCGGCGAGTCACATGAAGATGGTCGTGAACTCGACGGGTTGGAGGAACAAATCGGCAAGTCCGATGATGATTGCCATAGACTCGATGGGTTGAAGAACAACTCGGCGAGTCAGATGAGTTTTCTCCAGGACATGTATGCGTGTGTATCTATCAAGGTGCAAGGAGGAAACTCAACGGGTGGCCTTAAAGTTTGATCGAGAATCGAAGGAACTCGACGAGTCACCCCGATGACTCGGCGAGTTGGAATGTGCTTCAAGGAACTCGGCGAGTCGAGGTTAACATGGACTGTTGACCTTGACTAAGGACTTTGACTTTGATCAGGGGTTGACTAGTGGGTTATGGAGTACCTTATAAGGTTAAGGACTTACGAGTATATTTAACTATGATAATAAGTGGTGGAGCATGTATCAAGTGATCCGAGAGTTGGAGTTTACCTTCCGAGTCGACATCTGTGAGGTGAGTTATCCTCACTATATCGATAGGGTCTACGGCACCAAGGTCGACCGTTTAGTTGTTATTGTTATGGTTTGCTACATGTGGTTATGATCTGTTAGATCGGAATTAAGGTAGACAGCATGTTATGCTCTTAAGATCCATAGGGATTGGTATGTTAGTGACCTGCTAGGTCGGTACTCTAGTTATAGGAGAATTCTATGACTGATGATCAGTGAGATAGATATGTTTGATGTTTGTATATGCATGTATATGATAGTTATGCGCACATGGTTATTTTCTTGTTGGTTGGGTTGAGGCGGTCCTGCTTTGTGCTGAAGGCCAACATACCCTACGAGCGGTCCGGGGAGACTGTAGGCCCATGTGGCGGACCAGTCATGCCAAAGGCTCGGGATAGATCCAGACAGACTATAGGCCCGGTAGGGCGGTCCAGTCATGCCAATGGCCCAGTATGCATGTTGATTGATTGATTATTACTGATATGGTATTGTCAGTATGGTATTGGTATTTTTGGGGTAGCTCACTAAGCCCTTGGGCTTACAGTTTTCAGTTTATTGTTTCAGGTACTTCGTGAGATCATGGCAAGGCGAAGGTGTGACCGTACCGCTGGTCATCCTTATGATATGATTTTGGGACACTCTGATGGATAATGATTTGAAAACATTTTTGTAAACAAATGTTGTTTGATTTTATTTATGATTGAAAAGGTTTAAATTTGGCGTAAAATTTATGGATGTTACAACATAAGCATGAAGAAAGTAAATGCTTGATGAATTTTTGCAACATGGTCAAAACTCAGTTTAGAAAAAATGGTAAGAGAATAAGGAGTGATAATGGTGGTGAATTCACATCTGGCGCTATGATTGAATTTTATGTTCAACAAGGGATAGTGATTGAAACATCTTTCCCTCACACACAAAAACGAAACGGTTTGGTCAAGAGAAAGCGTCATCACTTACTTGAAATTGCTAGAGCATTGAAGTTTGAAGCCAATTTACCTAATCAATTATTGGGAGAATGTGTGATGACAACTGCTTATATAATTAACAGATTTCCCTCCAAGGTAATAGGCTTGAAGACGCCTTTTGATGTATTATTTGGCAAGAAACCAAAATATGCACACATAAGAGTATTTGGATGTCTCGCTTATGTAAGGAACACAGAAAGGAAAGGAGATAAGTTTGAAGTGAGGGAAAGACCTAGTGTTTTCTTAGGCTATCCACAACGACAAACGGTGTACCAGGTGTTTTTCATCAATGATAGCAAAGTGATTACGTCTAGAGACGTAGGGTTTGTTGAAGAGGTTTATCCATTTTTGAAAGCTCAAACACAGAAGGTTGAAAGCCATAATGAAGATGAAAGCATGTTTAGGAAGTTTTTTGGTGAAGATGTGGATGTCAATTATAATAACAAAGAAAGTCTTAGAAATGATGATGCCGCAACTGTCACCATTGATGACAGTGAACCAATTCCTGATGAAACCATGGAAGAACCAAGTTTTTCAAGTGAAACAGATTTTGAAGGTTAGCAAACAAAAAACATTTTGAGGGAAAGAAGAACTAGAACACAACCAAATAGGTTTGAAGAATATATGGTTGACATGCCCCCGTCGATAGACCCTACAAAGCCCATGCACAATCAAAGCTCCTCCAAGGTACACTCTATCGCTAATCATATTTCATATGAAAAATTTTCTAATAAACAAAAATCTTTTCTAGAAACCATCTGTGCAAGCGATGAGCCTAAGTGTTTTAAACATACTGTGAAATGTGAGTGATGGAAAGAAGCAATGAAAAATGATATAAAGGCTTTAGAAGAAAATATGACATGGGTACTTGAAGAACTACTGATATTTCGTAACTACACCTGCTAGTTTTACCAACTATCTAACTAACCATTAAGACTTAAGGCAGTGGACCTATTTGCAAATAATATAGCACAAACAGTCAGGTATAGAACTCAGGGAACGGATTTAATTTACTAACCTAACTACAAATAGATTAATCTAAAAACAAGCAAAAGTCAAAAAGGGTTTTATCTGATTTTTCAAGTTCAAACAAAGTCAAACACTTAACTAATACAGTTGTTATCAATATACTAGAAACACTTTCGTTTAGTTCGAATCCACTTCTCCATTATGGTTAGTTACTAATTATGGATTATTAAAGTTGGTTACCAATTATTATCTAATTAGCAACTCAAGTCCAAATTTACTAATATTTTTATCAATTCATGAACTATCATGTGTAAAACACAAAATTAGCTATTAATTATAGATGGGTTATGTAAGATTTACCTGAGCAAAACACAATTACGGTCATGATTTATGTTCTCCAGCACAGCTAAAATTGCTACTTTTATTACTTATCTAATATTTGGTTGATCCTAGCTCTAGTAATTTAATGGTCACTAAATCACTAGGTAATCAAGTTCATGTAATTTAATGGTCAATAAGCTACACTTAACTTGAATTTAAGAAAAAAATCACAACTTTAACATGCTAGGTAGTGATAATCAAACACAAGAACAAAATCAACTATTACAATCCATAATTTAATAGACTAAACCATAGAGTTAAAGTATCATCTAGCTAAACGAAAGAAAATAAGTTCATCTACTCATGGCTGAAAACGAAAACATAAGTTCAACATAAATTAACAAGATTAAAGTAAATCAAACTGATGTGATGATGTGTTCTTCAATTCCTTAATCTCCAAGCTATTTTTCCTTCAAAAGAGTGTTTTATGCACTTCTCTAGACTCTAAAATTGAATATTTCTGATTATCTCTCCTCCCTAAAAGCCTTTCGAATCGTAAGTGTGAAAGAGTATTTATAAATTTGGAAAATACGTGGCTCACAACGTGAAATAGGGTTTCACGTCGTGACTTTGATAAAAATATGTATCGGGCAAGGATTCTAACCTCCGGTGTAGTTATCTTCTAGAATACCCTCTTCACGTCGTGGGCTTGATTGCCACATCGTGAGTTAGGTTTTTTCACTAGAGTTTTCTTCTTTTAGATCTCCAATCCTCCAAAGTTCCAATCCTTGTCAGTTATGGTCCATATTTTTCAAGATTGTTCCATTTGGCTGTAAAATACAATTTAATTCAATAAGTATCACATATCTTTGCAACTTACCAAAAAATTACTTTAAAATGTATTAAGATATTGCCTAAAAATATGTATAAATATGGAAATATCAACTACCTGAAGGGAAACACGCCATTGATTAAAAATGGGTGTATAAAATAAAATACAAGCTCTGATACCATAAAGAAATTGATACTCCAAAAACTTGAATTCATTCAAACAATTTTTTTTGGGTGGGGGGTTGTTAAATACAAATCTAAGAAAAGATATGAAAAAGATAATAACTGATAAGGAAAAGATAAGAACTAAATAAAGTCTATAAATAGGAGATAACAAACGAAATCCTAAAGATAACAACTGATAAGGAAAAGATAACACCTAAATAAAGATGGTGGTTTCCCGTTCCTCTGCTGGAGTAGAGTATAGAGTAATAGTACATGCAGTTAGTGAAGTTTTGTGGCTTCATTGGTTACTTAAAATCTTGAAGGTGGCGCCCACCAAAGCTACTTCACTCTTTTGCAATAATCAGGCAACTAGACACATTGTAACAATCCAGTTATCCATGAACGAACTAAGCATGTAGAAATGGATTGTTTCTTTGTCAAGGAACGAGTTGAGTCTCAAGAGATACGACCAATTTATATAAAAACGAAAGAACAATTGGCTGATGTTTTTACAAAGTCCTTGGGAGCCATCATACTAAAGGATTTACTGGTCAAGTTTGGCATTTGTAATTTACATGCTCCAACTTGAGGAGGAGTAAAGGTGTAACGTCCCAAAATTTAAAACTAAAAATTTCAATTTTTATAATAATATAACCATCATCCAAAACGTTTTTTATAAAACCATAAAAAAAATCAGAGTATGTCAAAATGATCTAAATACATTAGAGTCAAATAAAATGCGGAGAAAATATAGTGTGTGCGATGTAATCATCCCGAGCTCTTCCCCTTCGATTCGGAAGTACCTGAAACATAAATTGAAAACTATAAGCATGAATCTTAGTGAGTTCCCTAAAATACCATGTACCATACATATCTGCCATCTCAAGGTTGTGTCAGGGATCATTTTATCTTCGGGTGTATTTCACCCTCGTGTCTATTTCAACTCATGCGTCAGCCCAAGCCGTACCTGGTCTATTTCACCACAGGTCTATTTCACCCCCACGTCTATTTCCACTCAAATGTCAGAACAAGGCTATACAAGGTCTATTTCACCCCACATACATATAGCAAATAGACAAGCAAGCATATAACACATACAACATGAGTCACAACAACTACAAGAACATAACATATCCTAGTGTCCTACAGTATCGTGAGCAAACACAAACAAATGATTGGGCTGCTGAATCGGTAATCCCCACTAAATCACAAGTAAAGAAACCCTAATTAGAAATTAGGTCAATAATCCAGCCTGAGAGTCCAAACCCTAAATTCTGGCCTTAAGGGAAAAAGTTACTTATTCCTTGGATTAATAGGCCTAGCCTATCAAGGTCCAAATGCTACTAGCCACGAAGCCCAAAAGATAATCTATGTCCAAAATAGGCCCAATCCCCAAAGGCACATCACAGAAAAGCTTAAGGTCCAACAAGGACCCAAAGTCCCTAAATCCTCCACATGGCCCAAAATAAGCCCAAGACCCACTCTAATGAGTATGCTTCAGCATACCAACCAGTACACCCAGCATACTCACAAACCTTGCATCATTGGGACTTCAGATGCGTACGTTCATCATAACCCAAGGTACGCCCGATGTATGCTGCAGTTGGCCAAAACTTTAATCGAAGGTCTTAATTAGTTAACACCCAACGTCTAATTTTAAATTTAGGCTTATTAAAGTGCATTAAGCCATAAAGTTGCCAACTTTATGCTTTATCCTGTCCTAATGGGGCAAATCTTGGATTAAACCACATTATCTTCATGAAACCACCGTCAATCCTTGCATGATTGAACTTAATCCATCAAGACAACATTTTAATGCTCAATGGACGTTAGAAACACTAGGTTCTAACATTATAACATTCTAGAATAGCTCATACTCTCAAGAACATATTAAAGGACCAGTTTATGAAGAAGTAAGCCCTAAACTACAAACTAACATATGGATTCATCAAGGTACAAGCTTTTTACCTTCAATAATTTAGAAATTATGAGAAAACTCTAGATCTAGAAGCTCTTTTTGATCCAATGTTTCTTCACAACTCTTTTTCTTCTTCTCTAAGCACCACACACACTAAAAACACAAACACGCACAAGCTCAAACATTAGGGAAAGAGGATTAGGGTTTCAAGATATGACTTAAGAGGCAAAAGAGGTTGATTAGGTGGTGAACTTGAAGGACTTAATGAGCTTAAATAGGGTGCAAACCCAAAAAATTAAGTTTTGCCTCTAGATTTAGTACGCCCTGCGTACGCATGGGTAGGCCCAACGTACATAGGGGTCACCCAGATGCACGCATGCAAAGGAATACACCGTGCATACCTAGTGTACATCCAACGTACTTGTGGTCCGGTCCTTGATTTTAATTGAAATAATGGCTAAACTTTATACATGGCGACTCGGGCATTATAATTCTACCCCACTTGAATCAGAATATGTCCTCGAAGTCTGTTGTCGGAAATAATTCTAGGTAATGCTCCTGCATCTCTTCCCCAGGCTCTCAAGTCCGCTCTAAACCATTATGGTGCTGCCACTGCACCTTCACCAACTCCACAACCTTGTTCCTCAAGGTTTTCGTATTCCTCTCGATGATCGCTACCGGTCTCTCAATATAGTTCAGGCGGTCATCCACCTATATATCCTTTAATGGAACCACTGTAGAATCTTAAACCAAACACTTCCATAGTTGGGAGACATGAAAAGTACTTTGAATATAACTGAGTTCTGAAACCACTGAAACCGGCACCTCATGTCATGTCACAACCTCCCTAATGTAGATTTCGGCCAACGTCTCCGTAGAGATACTCTCCTAGATCATAATTAAATGTGTTCTCTTGGTTAATCGATCCACGATGGCCCATATCAAATCCACCCCGTGCGCCGTCTGAAGCAGTTTGGTGAAAAAAATCATCGTAATCTCTTCCCATTTTTAGATGGGTAGATCCAATGACTCCATCTTACTATGAGCTTACTGATGCACTGCCTTTACTTTCCTGTAGGTCAGGAACCTCTCCACAAACCAAGCTAGATCATGCTTCATAAATGGCCACCAATAATCAGGATGGAGATCTCTATACATCTTTGTCGCTCTGGGATGACTAGAGAATCTTGACTTGTGCGCCTCTTCCATCAAAAACTTATGTGCACCACCTCAGTAAGGAACCCACACCCTCTGATGGAGAGTCAATAACCCTCGGTTATCATAATCAAAGGAAGCCACCTAACCTAAAATGCGCTCACTCTTTCGGTTCTCTTCCTTCATAGCCTCAACCTAAGCCTCTCATATCTGCTCCAAGAGTGGAGTAATCATTTTCATCCTCGAACACATATCCCTGATCGGAGCCATGACTGCCTTGGCCTTCCCTGGATAGTAAAGGATCTCACAATCATAATCATTCACCACATCCAACAGCCTATGTTGCCGCTTGACTAGGTTCAGGTGATCGATCAAATACCTCAGGCTCTTTTCATCCATGTAAATAGTACAATAGACCCCATAGAGCTATTGTTGCCAAACCTTAAGGGAAAACACCACCGCCCCCACCTCCAAATCATGCGTAGGATAGTCCGTATCATGAGGCTTCAACTGCCTCGAAGCGTAAGCAATAACGCGACCCATCTGCATCAGAACTGCACCCAAACCCGTGATCGACACATCATAAAAAACCATAAAATCCTCGAAACCATCAGGCAGGGTCAAAATCAGCGCCTCACATAATCTCTACCTCAGGGTCTCAAAAGTTTCCTGCTGCTCAGACCCCCAGCAAAAAGTGACAATCTTCTTCATCAGTCGAGTCATAGGAACCGCTATCTGGGATAAATCCTGAATGAATGTCCGATAGTAACCTGCCAAACCATGTAAACTCTGAATTTCAAATGGATTCCTTAGAACTTCCCACATCATCACTACCTTAACCTTGACCATATCGACTAGAATATCGTTCTGGTTGACAAGGTTTCCCAAAAACTGCATCTCTCGTAACTAGAACTCACACTTAGAGAACTTTACATACAACCTCTCCCTCCTTAGACTCTCTAATTCCTCCTTTTAGATGCTCCTCATGCTGCTACTCGGTCTTGGAATATACCAGGATGTCATCAATAAACACAATTACAGACCAATCCAACATGGTTTAGTATATGCGGTTTTTGAGATCCATGAGTGTGGTTGGAGCATTGGTGAGCCTGAAGGGCATCACCACGAACTCGTAATGGCCATATCAAGTCTGAAATGCCATCTTCTATACATCCTCCTCTCTGACCCTCATCTAATGATAACCCAAATGCAGATCGATCTTGGAAAACCAAGATGCACCCCGAAGCTGGTCAAACAAATCGTCAATCCTCAAGAATGGATAAAGGTTCTTCACCATTATCTTATTCAACTCCCGGTAGTTGATACACATCCAATGCGACCCATCCTTCTTATTCAAAAATAGGATCGATTCTCCCCACAACGAACTACCTGGACGAATGAATCCTCTATTTCACAAGTCATGCAACTGTGTAGAAAACTCCTGCATCTATGGGGGTGCTAGCAGATAAGGTGCTTTAGATATCTAGGATCCTTCATGAAGAATGATCATATTGTTAGTTCTTATCATTTGGGATTAGAGGTGAGTTTTGCACCATGTCCTCAAGATGGTCGTGGTAATTCAGGAAGAGGAAGTTAGTATTCCTTCAGATGAGTTTATGGGTATGTCATCCTCTGTTTCTTCTGGGTTGATATCGGGAATTTGTATTGCGTTGAAATTCTTCTTGGGTTTGGGTAAGTTATATCTTTGGTTGGTTCTCTACTTTTGTCTAGATTATATTATCAAGGACTGTGATATGCCAATCTGCATGTCGGGAGTCTTCGATGAATCTTTAATGGATCATATCGTGTTGAGTGGGTTTCAGCGTCTTCAGTTGTTGATCTGGTTCTTTGTCGGGATCAATTAAGGGGTTCTATTTGGAATATTTTTTGTCAGAGTTCAGTGGTTTTATCATCTGTTTTGGTATGGTCGACAGTTGCCTATGGAAGTACTATTGGGTTCAAGCACTACCGTTACTAGGAGAGGAGTGGTAGCAGGAAGATGGCGGTGTCAATTACATGAGTTGTTTAGTCATTAGAAATGTAAAGGGAGTTGTATGTTCACATGGGTTGAAGATGGTTAGAGTTCAGTGGTTCTTTTAGAAAGGAAATTGGAGTCAAAGCTTCGTCACTTTTGGGCAACGGTTATAGTTTTTAGTCGCCAGCATAAGAACTAAAGGAATTGGTAAGGTATCATGGGAGGTGATTTGGATTATCAAACTGGTTAAGATTTCAATAGTATTCTTTAGAATTTCAGAAGTTGGGCGATCATTGGGTTTGGCTAGTAATGGAACACTAGTATTGATCAGATCATGTTGTAGATGGTTCATGCTATATGAGGTTGATGGGTTGGGAATCCATCGGATTTAAGAGGTGAGAGAGCTTCGTCGAATCCAAATGGGGGATAAGTCTTCTAATCGAAGGATTATCTAAGCCTTCTGTCAAGTATAAGTGTTCTACAACGATAATTGGTCTGTGATTCTATTTTATAGTGGGAACCTCAAGTTATCAAAAGTTAAGTAGTCAGTTGGGAGGTAAGTGGAATGGATTCTGCAATGGTTCTATATGGGTGGTCTGTCAGGGAGTCAGACCATCTCTAGACTTCAGGTATCAGATTGAGTAGACGTGGTTGTTTTGCAGGGGATTATTTAGGGCTGAGAAAGGACTCATTCATCTTCAGGTTGGAGAGCCCTACTAGGGTTGGTTTTAGGAAGGTTGTGGTATGCTCGGGATTGTGTCCATGTTGCGTAGTTTTTCTGGCATGTCGGGGAGGATAAGGAATGATTTCAAGGACGAAATATAATTCAAGGGGGGAGAGTTGTAACGCCTTGTTTCAAATTGTTTCCCATTTTAGGGTTGTGATCAGGGATTGGGTATTAGTAGGCTTAGAACCCTTGGAGAATTGATTTTTAGGCTCATTTGGGGGGTGGATGATGTAATTTGGATGATCTGGGTATTAGGTTTTTGCTTTGCAGCCAAAGGGTATTTTGGTAAAATGTCAGCTCGGGCTTTTATGTAAATTGGATGTTTATTTGGGGAATGGTAAGGCAGATATGAGTTGATTAAATCGTAGAGCTTATGGTTACCTTTTCATGGATATATGGATCATCGAAATCGGATTTATATCGAAGAAGTGATGGCCTTCAAAGTGCTATACGGTTTAAGATAAAACCCTAGTATGCGGGACGTATCTAGGGAGTATGCGCAACGTACTGAGGCAAAGGAAATTATGATGGGTGTAATGTGGTGTACGCTTAGCTTACTGCAAGGATTGGATCGGGGGTGCGAAACCTGGTACGCTGAGCGTACGAGGGGTAAAGTGAAAACCCTACTTTGGATGTTGTACATATATAAGCACATTAGGTCTTTTTGACTGGCCACTTTACCAGCCTCCAAGTCCCAAAAACCCTAGAAATCGTCTGTTAGCCTCCGTGGTGGTGTTCTGAGCTCATTATGTGCATCTTGGTGTTTTTGGGTCATCTCCAAGAAGATGGAGTTTAGTGCAAGGTTGTGGATCAAGTAAGAGCTTGTGGATCTTGATTATGTGCTTCATTTCCAGCTTGTATGAGGTAAAAAGCCTTGATCTTGTTCATTGTTGGCTTAGATCTATGTTGTATGAGTTTTGGTCCCTTTTGGCCCCACGAGTGAGATCTAGTGCTTTGGTACCACTCCATGAGCTATGAGTTGCCTCACTTGGTGTTTCTGAGGTTCTAGATGCATAAAGTTGTCTCCTTTAGGGTTTGGAATCCCCCATGCATGAGATGGTATCCTTTTGGTGAAATTTTAATGCTTTATCTTGAAGATTGGTTCTTTTGGGGCATGCAAAGTCAACAAGTTAGTGACTTTTTGTTTCTACACACTTGTGTGGACTCAAATATGTGGTTTGGACATTTATACTTTAGCATTAATAGCTTAATGGAGTTTTTGGCTTAATGGATGAGTATGTTGGGAGTACAAGTCTATACGTGCAACGTACAAGCCAAATAGCAAGTACGCTTAGCGTACAGTTGATTACACCACGTGTACTCAGTCAGGTGAGTTTTTGCTTATTTAGGCTTTGAGTTTGGGCTTTCTTTTGGGCTTGGGTGTTTAACTTCTTAATGGGCCATCTGAGTGCAAGTGTTTTGGACTAGGAAAAATGGTTCGGCTTTAGGGTAAGTCCTATGAAAGGGGTTTGGGCCCAATTTGGAAAATTAGGCCATATTTGGGGCTTGGTTGATTAATTGGCTTTTGGGCCTTTCAGATGGTGAGTTTGGGCCTTAGTCTTGGACCAAGCTAGGTTAGGGGTAAAATGGTCTTTTTACCCCAAGTATGGATTTATGGATATGGATTGGGACCCAAATGTTGATTAGGAGTTGTTTTGATATTGATAGTTTGGGGATCTATCATCCAGCAGCCTGGGATTTTCTTTATGATTCGGCAGTGTGAGGTGAGTCTCCTCATTGGGTTTAGCAGGTCGAAGGCACCAATGTAGTCCCATGGTTTTTATGTTAGAATGCTAGATGCATGCATAACTCTTCCATGCGTTATGAGATGGTATGCTTACCGGGCAAGGCCTGATGAGCATATTGTATGCTAGTTATTAGTAACTATTTTATGCTTACCGGGCAAGGCCCGATGCCGGGCAGGGCTCGATGACTGAATGGTATGCCATAGTCTTTGTGATAATTGCATGGGCTATTAAGGTTATATGATTATATGATTGTATGGTTATAGGATTATGTGTATATCGGGGATGGGGGGCCAATGCCAGGTGGTCCTGGTGATTGACATATATGTAATCAGAGCGGGGCTCGATGCTGAGCGGAGCCCAAGGCCAAGTGGGACTCGAGACCGGGTGATGCCTGATGGAGGGTGGGGGCCTAGTATGAGATTTATATATGTATGGTATGAGGTATCTTGGAGAACTCACTAAGCTTCGTGCTTATGGTTTTTAGTTTATGTTTCACGTACTTTGATTTTCAAATGGAAGAGCTCGGAATGATTTTAGACCACACACCACATGTTTCCGCATTCTGTGAATTACTCTGATTGATCAAGTTTGCTAAATCTTTGTTACCTTGGCTTTATGGGAATGATATGTATTAGCGATTTATTAATCTAAAAATGAAAAATTTATGTCTTTATTTTGGGATGTTACAAGTTGGTATTAGAGCCTTGGTTTGAGGGATTTGGACATACTCACAAGTGTGTCTGAACTTAAACTGAGGATTTGGTAAAGTTTTTCCAAAATGAAAGAAAAATGATTTGAAAATGCGAAGAACAAGTTTTCTAATACAAGAAAGGGTGTGGTGTATGCTATCGACCGAGCTCAAGTAAGTTTTCCCAAAATATCCATACATGTTATATGTTGTGCTTTGATCTGTAAATCTGTGAATCGTATGCTAGTTAGGCCTAAGGACCTGCTCAGTTTTTGCATGATAGAATGATAGGAGAGATGCCTTGTATGCCTATTGTATGAGCTCATAGACTTGCATGCTAGTTCTGATTAGCCAGTGGTAGGGTGGCATGATATGTGATTTCTAGTAGCCTAGGAAGCATGGGATGTTGGATTGGGTTTGATTTATATATGTAAGGTAATCAATAGCATGAGTGAGAGATCTTAGTATGGTTTGTAGTATCTGGGATTGGATGCTTGTGATTATTTTCTGGATTGGAGTGTTATTTCACGAATGTTTCTTGATTTGTGCTTTGTGGAACTCATAAGTGATGTAAGTCAACTATTAAGTGAATATTTCAAGTCACATGTGGCAAAGTTTGGATAATCTCAGAGTGACGGATTTGACCCTATTGTGTATCACTTTTTTTATTCTGACCGTTGTATGGATGAGTTTATTACTCGAAGGATTATTAAATCTTTGTTGTAGGTGATTGCATTCATGAGGTAGCTAACTAACATTATGAAGAGTTCTTCAGTAGCTGATGGCAGGGTGAGATCGCGAACCTAAGAAAGCCTAGGGGTTGCTTTAGTGGGTTTTCTTTCATGGGTTAGCAAGTGTTGGTTTACGGATTTGAGAAGGTGAGTTAGAGGCTTCGGGAGGATTCTTGAGGAAAGTATGGATAGGTGTGGAAGGTAGTATTGGGCCTATACTACTGAAAGCACTGGATCTATACTCGAATCGAGGAGAGTCTTGGGGAATCTAGGAAACTTGTAGGATGAGGATTCTTGGATATATTCTGATCTTTTGCATGTTTTTTCGGTGGTGTTGAGCACTCAGGAATAGGATTCAGATTTTGGTTCCGGCTCCATAGCAGGTAGTAAGCCGATCGATGCGAGGCCACAGGAGTTTATCTCATCAGAGATTACTCATGGTGTTTTGGATTGGACCTCGGTGGTCTTTGGTTCAGCCAAGGAAGGGATTGTGAAGCTCTTTGATGGTTATTTCGGGGCCTTTCAGAACGGGATTTTGGTAAGGCCGTTGGGGGCTCATTTGGAGCCCAAAGCTTGTAGATCTCTAGGATCCTATTGTTAGTTCTTGTCATTTAGTATTAGAGGTGATTTTTGCACCATGACCTTAGTATGTTCGTGGTAACTCAGGAGGAGGAAGTCAGGATTCCTTCAAATGCTTTTACGGGTATGTCATCTTCTCTTTCTTCTGGGTTGATATCGGAATTTGTATTGCGTTGAAATTTTGCTTGGGTTTGGGTCAGTTATATCTCGGGTTGGCTCTCTGCTTTTGTCTAGATTATATTATCAAGGATTGTAATATGTCATTCTACATGTCGGGAGTCTTCGATGAATCTTTAGTGGGTCATATCATGTTGAGTGGGTTTCAGCGTGTTAAGTTGTTGATCTAGGTCTTTGTCGGGATCAATTCAATGGTTCTGTTTGGAAGATCTTTGGTCAGGGTTCAATGGTTTTATCATCTGTTTTGGTATTATCGGCGATTGCTTATGGAAGAACTATTGGGTTCAAGTACTATCGTTGCTAGGAGAAGAGCAGTAACAGGAAGATGGTGGTATCAGTTTCATGAGTTGTTTGGTTATTGGAAATGTCAAGGGAGTTGTCTGTTCGCATGGGTTGAAGACGGTTAGAGTTCAGTGGTTCTTTGAGAATGGAAATTGGAGTGGAATATTCATCAATTCAAGGTAAGAGTTACGATTTTTAGTCGCCAGCTGATATGTGCATATTTAGCTATGGATTTAGTATAGATTTTTTTCATTAATCGGCTAATTATTTTCATTTTATGGACAGAAGATACTTAATAGTGTTTGAATTATATTTTCAGTCCCAAAAGATATGCTTGGAAGCTAAAGGAAGCAGGAGAAGCGATTGGAAGTTCGGGAATTGAAACAAGGAAGAAAAATGCCAAAAACAAGAAGGACTCGGCGAGTAGGGACGGCTACTCGACGAGTCGTGTCGAGGATTCGTGAAGATCTAGTTGGAAATGCGAATAATGAATGAATTTGGTTCAGAATTCTATTTATAGTCCTGAGATATTTTTGGCAGAAAATATTTTTATTCCCGAAATGATTTCTATTATGACAGATTGTTGGAATAACAGTGTTGCACGAAACCCTAGTGCATCCACTCTCCTGATATCTCCTGAAGTGTAAACCCTGAATTACTCAAACTTATCCGAAAAGTCTGAAAATTTACTGTGACTGTTATAACTTCTATTGAAGTGATATTGTTTGTTCATAATGGAAATTTCGGGTTGTCACATCATCCCCCTGTTAAAGGGAATTTCGTCCCGAAATTAGAATTTAGGCAAGGAAGTATGTACGAATGATCGAGTCGTTATGTGAACTTCCTAATCGATTGGCTCTCGCACTCCTAAGTGAAATCGGGTTCTCAGTTGGTATCCCAACAAACCTTCACTAACGGGAGACGGCGTTGCTTCGTCCGCTTGACCTCTCGGTCGAGGGTCACTACGGTTCTAATACGAAGGCAAGGATCTCGTAAATCTCGATCTCGTCGAGAGGGATTACCAAAGTCCTAATGGAAGGATACCGTTCAAGTTCGAGATGCGAAGGGGAAAATGTACGTTACTAAGTTCGCGGAGTAGGTCTAGTTTGTGAAATGCAGGACCGATTCTGGTAAGAATCTCTGAGGTCCTAACTATATTGGATTTTAGCTTTCCACGCTTTACGAAGCGTATTAAGCCGTTCCCAGAGTGAGGTTTCCTAAAGAATTTGGTCTCTCACTTGGAATTCCAAAGGTTCTTTCTCTCGCTTACTTCCCAGTCAAGGGCCATCCCTTGCTGGGTCAAAGTCGAAAGGGTTTCTGAAATTTGTGGGGAGTTCCGAATGGACTATGATAATACGTCTGTAAGACCTAGAATTTGGCGAATTTTACGTCGGTGACTACGGTGCCGACAAATTCCCAACGGTTTTGGATAATTTGACAGAGTACTCAAGAATTTCCACAACACTAATAGTGTGTCTCAGGAAATTTGACTCTAAATTCCAAAACTCTTGATTAGAGAACTTTGCGAAAAGTATCTCCGAGGGTAATGTTTCTATGGGTTCTTTCTTACTACGAGGGTAGATAAGTAAGCCATTACATGGAGAAATGACGAACTGATCCCAGTAAGAAAGGCGTACTCCACTCATTTAGCTCATGAATACTATGGACGTATTGGTCCTATCCGAGGGGTATCACTACGGACTCGAAGTGTTTGTATCGAGTTCGGAGGGTAGTCCTTTAGGACATTCTTCCCTAACACTCGAACTGATGATATTCGGATCTCAGGTCCATTTCTGAATGTAATACTTTCCCTGTGGTTGTTCAATTAGTTCGATTATGCGAGGTAGAGACAACGATTTCGAAAGGAAATCTTAATGAAGTCTCCGGTCGTCGAGGTACATAAGATGCACTTCGTCGACTTCTGGTAATAATAAGACCAGAGCTCTCAAGGGTGAGAAGCCTGGTCTTCTAATTCTGTTTTTGAGTAGTTTGTTGTGTTGTCCGGGCTGTTCTTGTATCTTTTGTAGGTGTTTAGACTGAAGGCGATCTGGTTAAAAGAGTCATACTGGTTCCTAAGTTTGTTCTCATGCTACATGTAATTACTCGTAGTCTTGGGCAATCTCCGTCCTGAAGTTCATATTATAATTCATACATGGTTCAATGATCACAATTTCGTGTATACAAGTCGTATATAACTAAGGTTGAAAAGGTAGTCGAATAACTGATTCTTCCTTAACCTCACATCCCATCGAGGGAAAAGAAGTTAAAGTGGAATCATTAATTCTAAATCTGTAGAACATTGATTATATATAACACTCTCTTGTATACCTTCTTCAGTGATAGATCAACCGTATGAATCCTGGAATTGAACTTGACGTATTGCACGAGTAATACTGTGGGGATTCCTTCGAAAAGGAAAAGAACTATAAGGTACTCCTTGTATGAGTACTTCAGTGTTCTGATATAACGGCCTTGCTAAAAGACGATTTTTAAGAAAGGGATGTACTTATGAAGCTGGTATTGCGAGGATCAAATTTACTTGAGTCGTATGATAAAGTCGGAAACATATGGAAACTAAAGACATTAGATTTGAACATAAGGCGTTACAGACAAAACACAACAGTTCAACCATTAACAGAGTTACTGTACTTAGGATTTATTACAAGACTATTGCTGCAAAAATAGGTATACTACAAAAGACAAGTATACGCAGCACGAGAGTCCCTTAACGGACGGAATCTCGCAAAAGATAAGACTCTGGTTGCACTAGTTTTAAACATGTTTTTGAACATACTAAATACTGACAATTTGGAGGGAACCTATACTATATTAGGGTCCTTAACTGCCTCTTTGCATTCTGAGGTCAAACTCCTCCGGATTTGCCGTTGTCCTCCTCCGATGGACAGTCCCTCTTGAAGTGTCCCATGACGCCACATAGGTGGCATATCTGCGAGGTTTGGACATTGGTGGTTGAAGAAATGTGTTGGATCTGGATCCTGCAGTAACTAGCAGTATGTCCATTCCTGTTGCACTTATAACAGTGTAACGGTCGGCAACTACCCAGATGATGAAAGCTACACTCATAGCATTTTGGTAGGTTTCCGGCATATTGCCTGGCTGGTGTAGGGAAAATTAGGACACCAGAAGGAATGGTAGTAGGAGGTGCAGATGTCGTAGTTGTGTTCCTATTCGCCCCTCGAAGCGATTTGTTCTTCCTTTTGGCCTAAAACTTCCGGCTGTTACTCTTGGCCTCGACACTCGGGGTATCGTGGTAGTTTGTCGTTCGTTGCGGTGCCTGGTTGTTGTTTGGATTGAAATGATTGTTAACAATACCGCTAACACTTTTGTTGTTAGCGTTCAGATGGTTCAGAATGGCTGACATGGCAGCTGAGACTGCAGCTTGAAAGGTAGCTGCATCAATCTGAAGAGTTGGTGTTGGGTTGATGGGCTGATCGTTTTTCTTGGGTGACATGATTCTATTACACCGAAAGAAAATGAATTTGTGAGCGAAAATGGTTGAACCTAGACGTAGTTCGATCGCTCATGTAAAGAATAGAAGTATGTTCTCTAAGGTTCGACCTACATCCCCATGATGCAGTACTAGTACGGAATGGAAGTATGTTCAGGAAAGTTCGACCTACATAACTATGATGTAGTCCTAGTAAAGATCGGAAGTAAGTTCTTAAAACGGTCTCAAGATGTTTGTTGTTCGAGCCGAGGTATTTTTGGTTGGTGAATAACATGATCCAACCATTACCAGAGACTTGGAGATGTCTCCGGAGTTAAATGGCTATAGTCCAATGACTTGACTAGCGCATGTTTCAAATAGACTCTAATGAAAGTATGACCAGAGTATTTGAACAAAGAATGACTCAGAAGCTAGCCGACTGTCAATATCTTTGATATTCATGACGTACAGGTTCGGGAAAATGACCTTGTAAAAGGTCTTACATCATATCCAGAGAAGATAGTTCTCGACAGCATAAAGGGCCTAACTAAAGTACTTACAGTACAAGATAGTTTCATAGAAAATACCACATCTGGCATAGACAGAAAGACGATTCCTTTCTAACAAGGAAAAATAAAGTAAAGTATCTACTACTAGCGACGGTCATCCCTCTGGTGAACTCTAAGTTCAGCCAGTTGGCGTTCCACATCAAGTAGGTGTCTTTCGTACACTCTCTGGCATACCCGAAGTTCCATGACTTCGGCTCGTGATTCAGTCAGTTCTTGTAGCAGGGTTTCATGGTCTCTCTCAGACCTCTCACGAGCATGTTCAAGGCGACTAGTGCGAAGCATATGCATTCCTCCGTTTGTATCGACTTCTGCAATACGTTGTAGAGCTATCCTGCCCTGAATTTCGTTTCGGGCAACTCTTCGGATCAGAATTGGCATGATTCTGTCTGCTGAGCCCCCATTGCTCAGGTGATAGAAGCTTCGGTCACCATTAAATGGCATGGGCTGATCTTGTCCTTGGCTCCATGTTTCCAAACATTCCACCCACTCAGGCGTCGGGCCATGAAAAGTCGGACGAGGGTTAGGAATCGGAATGGGAGCTGCCTGTGGTAGGTTCTCAACCTCGGTTTTGGAGATGGCATCGTCTGAAAGGTCTTCAGCATGGTGAACATTCAGAGGGATTGGATGATCATTAACTGGTTCTTCTCCAAACCATCCAGCAATAACCGCGTTCGAAAGGAACAGGTTGTCGTGGGGATGGAATCCAGCCATGTTATCTACGCGAGAATTTGGGGTAAGAAAATAATTATTAGACGAACTATCTAGATAATTATTTAGGAAATCTTCATTAGTTCCATCGCTATTTGTAAAGTGCATACCAATTATATGTAATCAACACAAGATAGGCCTTCGAATAAGTGACCTCAACTCCAAATTAACAAGGAATAAGGGTAAAGCAAAAATTTCACCGATTCTAAGTCTATAACATCCTAGTTACATATAACTTTAGCGTATCCACTTAGCAATCATCAACTTAGGAATGAAGATTCCATTTTAGTTCTCAAGTATAAAGTACTTATAGTAACACAAACCACCGCTATGGTATTTTAGACTTAGGTTCTATTATAATGTTCTCATTGTGGTAATGTTGGTAAGTTTTTAGATTTGTTGCCCTATTACAACCATTCTTGGGCATGTGCTAATCACTCCTCGGAACAACATAGTTGTTCAGGCTATGCCACTCCCAAGACTGACCATACATCCCCGAGCTTACCTGTGATATTCAACAATCGTAATACTTTTGTTCTTGTCATTGTGACACTGATTTTAGTATGAATGCAGGCACGTATGCTTTGTTAAATATTTTATTATTTAAAGGTATAAACTCTTAGACAAAGTGTTTTAATCCCAATGTGTTTATAGTTAGTATATCTTTTATGGGTTGATATACTTAATTCACTATAAACAATGCTTTGATACCAATCTGTCACACCCCAAAACCACGAACGGCGGAAACGTTCAGGGGTGGAGGACATCATGTACAGTATCACAACAGTGTAAAATAGTAAACAAGAAACAACATCATCCATTGCATTAAAAGTAAAGTGTTAATACATGTGTGTTATTTCATAATGTACAACAATAATATGAATAATCAAAATAAGGCGAGTCTTTTTCTGTGCTCCATCTTCTCAAAAATCTGGCCATCGCACCTGTCTAACTGATGACCTGAGAATACAAGTTATTTTGAAAGCGAGTATCAGCTTTAAAGCTGGTGGATTCATAAGTATTTAAGTGTCATTGTCTGGCTTATGAAAATCTATTATGAAGGCCATGTAAACCTTTAATGAAAATGTTGATGTAAGTATGAAAAACCCTAGAAAATCCCTTGCTTTCTATAAGTATGAAATGCAGTCTTCTACCAAGACCCGAATGTTTTGTTATGACAATGTAGTCTTCTACCAAGACCCGAATGTTTTGTTATGACAATGTAGTCTTCTACCAAGACCCGAATGTTTTGTTATGATAATGTAGTCTTCTACCAAGACCCGAATGTTTTGTTATGACAATGTAGTCTTCTACCAAGACCCGAATGTTTTGTTATGACAATGTAGTCTTCTACCAAGACCCGAATGTTTTGTTATGATAATGTAGTCTTCTACCAAGACCCTAATGTTTTGTTATGATAATGTAGTCTTCTACCAAGACCCGAATGTTTTGTTATGATAATATAGTCTTCTACCAAGACCCGAATGTCTTGTTATGATAATGTAGGCTTCTACCAAGACCCGAATGTTTTGTAAGTAAAATGATAGTTTTTCCTTCAATTGTTTAGTACTAAAGTACTTAGTCTAACTCATCGTTTATGTAAAAGTATCACAAAATAAAGTAAACAGGAAAATGTACTACTGTAAGTGTTGTCACTGGGTACTAGGACTAACACAACATCGCATTAAGCGAAATATGTAACCTAATGAACATCCGAAGATTGTCCAGAACAAGTATTAATGTAAGTTGTACTACTGTAAGTGTTGTCACTGGGTACTAGGACTAACACAACATCGCATTAAGCGAAATTTGTAACCTAATGAACATCCGAAGATTGTCCAGAACAAGTATTAATGTAAGTGTCATCGCTGGGTACTAGGAGTAACACAACATCGCAATAAGCGAAAGGTATAACCTTATGAACAATCGAAGATTGTCCACTTGTCCTCTGTAGCAGCAGCAGGTGGGTGGAGGGGTTAGCCTCGATTATCGATCTACCTAGTATAAGTAGTAACCTTAGACCTCCGTAGATGGTCATCGACCACTGGTGTTAATCAGTGGGGTTCGGAATGGTAAGTCCCGCCGAGATATCCCATTGAACCGGGATAGGAAAGATAATTTACACAGAAAGTACTAATAAATCATCCTCGTAGTTCTAAGTACAAGTATCCAGGTAAGTAAAATATAGGATAATGCACCTATGTAAAAGTGTTCCAGTATGGTATTCATGTAAGTGTGTTCATGTAACAGGTAAGTATATGTAAACATATTCATGTATCATGTAATCCTAAGTAAGTGTACTCATGTATCATGTAAGGTATTGGTATAGACTCATGAATGAACTGACTCTTGTGTGATTCCTTGTAGTAGTAATAATGTTTGATATCTTCTAACTATCCCTATGATAGTTAACTGAAAGGTAATTGGTTGTTTACGTAGGTTTATGCACTCTTGCTACCCAAGAGTATTGGAAACTAAATGAAGGGTGAAAACTATAATCTCTAACATATATATGAACATATGCGCATAATTATAGTTTGATTCAAGAAGGTAAAATAATGGTTTTGCAAGATATCTAGGAGTTTTGAACAATAATTAAGAATGACTTGATGTCATTTTAATAAACATTTCAAAACTAATACTTTTGTTATCAAGGTATTTTAAGATAGAAAACCACTTCATGTGTCACCTTTTGAAATATGTGAAATCTACTGAGTGAAAACACCGTTATAAAATACATAAGATTGATTTAATAACATACTGTTTTCTACTTGTATTCCCCCCATTAAAACGTTTAAAATCATTTAAAACATTGATTAAGGGGTATGAACTCACCTGTTGTGAGGGGTTCTAGCGGGTACGCGTGTAGGGATGAGAAGTTCCACAAATGAAGTCCCGAGACACAATAAGTCCTAAATGATATTTAAGGACACATAATGACATGAATATATTGTTTATAACAACTATATGAAGGATAACACCTTCCAGGACTAGGAAACACCTTGACCAAGTGTTGGAATCACATGTGATTCAACATAGGAAGGTATAAGGCACACAAATGAGTTTACTACCATGAGTTCATGGCCCAAGGGAGTTTACGGCCGTAAAATCATGGTTACTCATGGGTTAGTGCAAGTATGAAAGCTAGGGAATGATTTAGGGACATTAGCTTTAGCCTAGGATGAGAAAGACCACTTATTTTGGCACTTTTGGGGTGTTCACGGCCCAAATGAGTTTACAACCGTAAACTCATGTCCAAATATGTTTATGAGGGTCTTAAAGGTCATAAGTAAGCATTCTAAATTCATGCCTAAGCCTTAGGAAGTGTTTGTGGCACCAAAACACCCCTAACTTGAGTTTTCGGCCCATAGACCATTTGGTCACGTGTTTGCGGCCGTAAACACTTGTGGGTGTTGGTATTTTGGTTGTTTTGGGTTTAGACACATCAAGGTAAAAAGCCATGCTAGTCTCTTGGCTTAAGGGTGGCATTTAGGGCACTTTGACACCCTAAAATGGAGTTCACGGCCCAAGAACTTCCTTGGCCGTGAACTCACTTTCACTCTTGATTCTTAATTGTTTTGGCGGTCTAAACATGTAATGGTAGCTTCTAGTTTGAGTTTCAAGGCTTTGAGGGACATTGGGACACTATTGGCCCTTAAAACGGAGTTTACTCTCCAAATGGAGTTTACTCTCCAAGATGTTCTTGGGGAGTAAACTCTCAAATCTTGTTGTTTTGAGTTTGTTTTTTGTTCCTAAACTCATTTGTGTACATGTCCAAACTAGTTTCATGGCTTAAGGAAAGACTAGGCACCATTTGGCTCTTGAAAAGGAGTTTAATCTCCAAGATGTTCTTGGGGAGTAAACTCACAGATCTTGATGTTCTGTCGTGATTTTGATGTTATTAAGCACAATCTAAGCTATATAATACAACTAGATTGAAGTACTCACGATTTGGGATAAAAAACCCGAAGATCCGTGAGAGAGAAAATGTCTTTTCTCTAGTTGGAAATGCGAATAATGAATGAATTTGGTTCAGAATTCTATTTATAGTCCTGAGATATTTTTGGCAGAAAATATTTTTATTCCCGAAATGATTTCTAATATGACAGAGTGTTGGAATAACAGTGTTGCACGAAACCCTAGTGCATCCACTCTCCTGATACCTCCTGAAGTGTAAACCCTGAATTACCCAAAATTATCCGAAAAGTCTGAAAATTTACTGTGACTGTTATAACTTCTATTGAAGTGATATTGTTTGTTCATAATGGAAATTTCGGGTTGTCACATTAACTGCAACTGTTCTGACTTCTATTGACTTGATATTCTTTGTACAGAATAGAAATCTCGGGTTGTCACATCATCCCCTCCTTAGAAGGAATTTTGTCCCGAAATTAGAATTTAAGCAAATAAGTAGTTACAAATAACTAAGTAAAGAGACGAGGATATTTAACTTTCATCTGATCCTCCCGCTCCCAAGTGAATTCCGGTCCTCGCTTGGCGTTCCAGCGAACCTTCACTATCGGGATACGGCTTTGTTTTGTTTGCTTGACCTCTCGGTCCATGATCTCTACTGGTTTCTCCAAGAAGTTGAGGCTCTCGTTGATCTCGATCTCTTCGAGTGGAATAACAAGAGTCTCGTCGGACAGACACTTTTTCAAGTTCGATAAGTGGAAGGTAGAATGTACGTTACTGAGTTCGTGCGGTAAGTTAAGTTTGTAAGCTACAGGACCGATTCTTGCGAGAATCTCAAAAGGCCCAATGTACCTTGGATTTAGCTTTCCACGCTTTCCGAATCGTATCAAGCCCTTCCAGTTTGAGACCTTCAATAGAACACGGTCACCCACTTGGAATTCCAACGGTTTCCTACGTTTATCAGCATAGCTTTTCTGACGGTCTCTGGAGGCTTTCAATCGTTCACGGATTTGAATGATATTCTCCGTCGTTTCCCGTATGATCTCCGGGCCTGTGAGAGTGATGTCAGGAATTCGTCCTTTAGCTAACTGGGTATCACCCACCTCAGCCCAGCACAGAGGGGATCTGCACTTTCGGCCATAGAGGGCCTCGAATGGAGCAGCCTTTATGCTCGTATGATAACTGTTGTTGTAGGAAAATTCGACAAGGGGTAAATGAGTATCCTATGCTTTCCCAAAGTCTATCACACAGGCTCACAACATATCTTCCAAGGTTTGGATAGTTCTCTCACTTTTCCCATCTGTCTATGGATGGTAGGTTGTACTCATGTCCAGCCTAGTTCCCAAGGAACTTTGTAACGAATGCCAGAACCTCGAAGTGAATCTACTATCTCTGTCTGAGATAATAGATAAGGGAACACTGTGCAGTCATACAATCTCCCTAATGTAAGTTCTTGTAAGTTTCTCTATCTTGTCTGTTTCTTTGATCGGCAGGAAGTGTGCAGACTTGGTCAATCTGTCGACGATGACCCATATGGTATCAAGTCCACCCGTTGTCCTGGGTAACTTGGTTATGAAATCCATAGTGATCCGCTCCCACTTCCTTTCTGGTATCTTAGGCTGTTGTAATAGACCGGAGGGTTTTTGGTATTCGACCTTGACCTTTGCGCAAGTAAGGCATTTACTCACGAAGGTAGAAATCTCTGCTTTCATCGCCAGTATAACTTTTTAAGATCCAGATACATCTTATCTGATCCCGGGTGCACGGAATAACGAGTGTTGTGCGCCTCGTTCATGACCAAGTCTCTGAACCCACCGAGTTTCGGGGTCCAGATCCGGTCCATGAAATAATAAGCTCCGCCACCCTTAACCTCCAAGTTCTTATCCATCCCTCTTAGGGATTCACCCACCACATTTTCAGGCTTCAAAGCGTCGAGCTGAGCTACCATAATTTGTGTGGACAAGTGTGAATGGATAGTCATAGTCAATGATTTGACGCTACGACTGTAATATTCCTTCCGACTCAGGGTGTCATCTACTACGTTGGCTTTACCCGGATGATAACGAATTTCTCATTCGTAATCACTGAGTAGCTCGACCCACCGTCATTGTCTCATGTTGAGCTCCTTCGGGTCGAATATGTGTTGTAAGCTCTTGTTGTCTGTAAAGATAGTGCTTTTTGTTCCGTACAAGTAATGTCTTCAGATCTTCAGAGCAAACACAACTGCTCCTAGTTCAAGATCGTGGGTCGTGTATTTGACCTCATGTGTCTTTAGCTGTCTCGAGGCATAGGCGATGACCTTACCTTGCTGCATCAGAACACATCCGAGTCCTTGATTCGACGCATCACAATAGACAATGAAGTCTTCTATTCCTTCGGTAAGGAATAGTATTGGTGCGGTGCACAAGGCTCGTTTGAGCGTTTGAAATGCTCTTTCCTGTTTCTCTTTTTCCAGTCAAAGGCCACGCCCTTCTAGGTCAGTGTTGTAAGAGGTTTCGCAATGCAGGAGAAGTTCTGAATAAACCTACGATAGTAGCCAGCGAGGCCTAGAAATTGACGAATTTCTGTAGGCGTCTTCAGTGCTGACCAGTTCTCAATGGCCTTGATTTTGGAAGGGTCCACGTGTATACCCTCTTCGCTAACCACGTGCCCTAAGAATTCGACTCTTCGAATCCAAAATTTGCATTTCGAGAACTTCGCCTAGAGTTTCTTCGAACGTAATGTTTCGAGGACTTGACGTAGATGTTGACTATGTTCCTCCTTACTCCGAGAGTAGATAAGTATGTCATCAATGAAGACGATGACGAACTGATCCAAGTAAGGACGACACACCCTATTCATTAAGTCCATGAATACAGCAGGCATGTTTTTCAATCTGAACGGCATCACTACGAATTCGTAGTGCCCGTAACGAGTTCGGAAGGCTGTCTTTGGAACATCCTCCCCTAGCACTCGTAGTTGGTGATATCTGGATCTCAAGTCGATTTTTGAAAAGAAGTTCGCCCCTTGAAGTTGGTCAAATAAATCGTCGATACGAAGCAACGGATAATGATTTTTGACGGTCAATTTGTTCAGCTCCCTGTAGTCGATGCACATACGAAACGATCCGTCTTTCTTCTTGACGAACAAGACTGAAGCTCCCCAGGGTGAGAAGCTTGGTCTTATGAAGCCCTTGCTGTGCAATTCATTAAGTTGACCGGACAGTTCTTGCATCTCTGCAGGTGCTAGAAGATAGGGAGATTTGGCTACAGGGGTAGCCCCTGGAACTAAGTCGATTCGGAACTCGACTTGACGTTGCGGAGGTAATCCTGGGAGTTCTTCTGGAAAGATGTCGGGAAAGTTGCGTACTACTGGAATGTTCCGAATGTCCTTCGTTTCTTGGCTCACATCAACCACATGAGCTAGGAATGCACGACAATCCCTTCACAAGAATTTCTGAGCTTGGATGCTCGAGATGATACGAAGGTTCGTGCCGGGTTTGTCGCCATAAACTACTAGGGTTTCGCCAGACAGCAGATTAAGGCGAACAGCCTTTTCGTAACACATGATATCGGAACGATGAAGACACAACCAATCCATGCCGATAATGACATCGAAACTTTTAATTGAGACCGGCATGAGATCGATCGAAAATGAATGGCTATCTAACGTTAGGGTACAGCCTATGAATATACTAGTAGTGCTCTCTGTCTTTCCATTAGCCATTTCTACAGTGAACGGTTCATTAAGTGCTCGTGATTTTTTCTTAAGTAAATGAGAAAATTTTTGGTTCACGAAACTCCTCTCTGCTCCACTATCAAATAGAATGCATGCATAAGAGTTATCGAGGAGGAACGTACCAACGACCACTGTGGGGTCGACAACCACTTCCTCATGGCCTATGGCCAGAACTCTTGCCGCTCCACCGGCAAACCCTGCCTTCGGGCAGTTTCTTTTGAAGTGGCCTACCTCGCCACATCTATAGCAAGTTTGGCCCACTCTAGCACCGGGGGCTTTATTGATTGGCTTCGCCGGAGCTTTACAAAAACAGGTCGTGTGCCCCTTCCCGTTGCAGTTCAGACACTGCATCTCCCGGCAGGCGTCGACGTGTTGGAAGTTGCACTTGTTGCACTTAGGCAAACTTCCAGCATACTGCTTTACCGGAGCAGCAGCGGCAGGTGCTATCACAGCACGTACTGCCATGACCTGCAGGTTTTTGGCAGCCTTAGCCTTCTTCTTGTCATCCTAAAACTTCCGCTTGGAATCAACGGTTCTTGGCGGTTCTGAGATGGCCAGGGTAGTTATTGCGGTCGGGGTATGAACCCCATGGTCTATGAGCCGCTGTGCTAATCGTTTGGCACTATCAAATGTAGTGGGGTGCGATGCCGAAACATTTCCTTGGTATGGTGGCACCAGCCCCCATATGTATCTCTCGATCTTCTTTCCCTCTGTATGAACCATGTTGGGACAGAGGGCTACCAGTTCACAAAACCTGGCGGTGTAGGCGACTACGTTGGAGACCTTCATGGTTAGGCTCCATAGCTCTTCCTCCAACTTTCGGATCTCACCCCTTGGGCAGTACTCCTCAATCATGAGGTCTTTTAATGTTTCCCAGCCCATCGCATTAGCTACTATAAGAGATAGTGACTTAACATGGCTATTCCACCATGTTAGGGATTTAGTTTCGAAGGTGCAAGCAGCGATCTTCACCTTGCTCTCCTCGGGACAAGAGCAGATTTCCAAAACTGATTCGGTTTTCTCGAACCATTGCGAGAGGGAAATGACTCCTCCTGTCCCCTTGAAGGACAATGGCTTGCAGTTGGTGAAGTCCTTGTATAAGCACTCTTTCAAGCGCACCAGGATTTCACCATGAGTTGACAGGACAGGGGTTCCTCCTCCAGTGGAACCAGATGAATGATACTGAGCCATGTTTGTAGCCACAGCTGCAGCTATAGCAGCATTTAAGGCCGCCACATTGAACTGAGGAGTAGGTGGTTGAGGAGGTGGAGGAGGTGGTGTTTTGTTATTGAGGTTTTTGCTTGGATTTCTGCGAGGCGGCATCTTTGATCTATAGTTTATGAAGATGAAAACATTGATAAGATTTCAATGGAAGGATTGATGAGAATGACTCATGGACTAACTCTCCATAGCCCAACGATACGATTTAATGGAAATCTAGAACTAATAGATGATCACATTTGGATAATAATTCCCATAAGATTAGGTACCTGTCAATATTATTGGAATTACAGATGTAACAAGTTCATGAAAAATGGCCAACTGAAGTAGGCCTTACATCAACCAAAATGGGAAAATTTTGACAGAATTACAACCTAACCAAGACCTAACAGGCCTATGGTTTACAAAGATAGGGAATTAGACCAGAGTTTTACATAACTAGGTTATATCCAAAAGAGAGAAGTTGAGGAAAATCTATCGGCGACGAGAACTACCAGAGTGAGTTCTTGATCCCGCCAGAAGACGTTCTATGTCCCTCATGCGCCTATCAGCTCTTGCTTGTTGAGCTCGAAGTTCTCTGACTTCAGCTCGGGTTTCAGCAAGTTCCCTCTGAAAAGCTACATTACCAGAGCCCTTTCATGAGCAGACTCTAGTTGGCGAATGCGGATAGTGTTAACACCAGTGTTGGCATCAATCTCCAAGACTCGATTGATAGATGATTGACCCAGTATCGTGTTCCGAGAAATCCTACGAACCATGAAAGGTAGGACTTTGTCGGCAGAACTTCCCTCAGTGAGGTTGTAGAAACTTCGGTCTCCATTGTAGGGAATGGGTTGACCCTATTCATGGCTCCATGTATTCAAGTTTGTGGCCCACTGAGGTGTGGGTCCTTGAAATGCTAGACGAGGGTCTGGGTTTTGATCAGCTGGGGGCAGGTTGTTGACTTCTGGCTCTAAGTCAGAACCATCAGAAAAGCCTTCAGCTTCATGATCATCCAAAGGAATTAGGTGATCATCTTCTAGTTCATCTTCTAGCCATCATGCATTGCCGTGGTTGGGATAGTACGGGTCTTCGGGAAGGTGGAATCCAGCCATTAAATCTACGCGAGAAGGGAGGTATAGGAATCTAGCACATAAGTAAGTTATAGTAATGCAAAATACTCCTATAGTATTGTAAGTTTAGGTTCTATTGTTCTCATTGTGGTATTGTGGGTAAGTTTTTAGACTTGTTGCAACCTCACAACCACACTTAGGCACATGCTAGTCAACCCTCGGATAATATAGTTGATCAGGCTATATCTTCCCAGTTTTGACCATATGTCTCTAAGTCTAATTGTGTTGCCCAACAATCATAATACTTTTGTACTGTCTTAGTGACGCTGATTTTAGTATGAATGCAGGCACGTATACTTAATTAAATATTTTATTATTTAAATTATAAGCTCTTAGTCAGAGTATTTTAATCCCAATGTATTTATAGTTAGTATATCTTTTATGGGTTGATATACTCAATTCACTATAAACAATGCTCTGATACCAATCTGTCACACCCCAAAACCATGAATGGCGGAAACATTCTGAGGCGGAGGACGTCATGTACAGTATCACAACAATGAATAACAGTAAACAACCAACAACATCTTCCATTGCATTAATAATATAATTGCATACATGTGTGTTCTGTCAAAATTATAGACACCAAAATATACATATAAAAAAAAGACAAGTCTTGAACGAACTCCCATCTTCTCAAAAACCTGGCACCTGTACCTGTCTACTGGTGACCTGAGAATACAAGTTATTTTGAAAGCGAGTATCAGCTTTAAAGCTGGTGAGATCATAAGTATATTAATGTCTGTGTTTGTATGAAAGCATTTGTAAAATGTTTGCAAGATGTTTTGTACTCTCCTAGAAAACCCTATGTTTCCTACTAATTGTACCCTTCTACCAAGGCATCTAGTGCCTGTGCGTGTGTCTCTTGTAAGAGTGTGTGTTTTCCCAATTCTGACTATCATTAACCAAAAATATAGTTTTTTACATTACCGTGCATCGTGTGAATATTCACGAAGTGAATGTAATGGGAAAATATCATAGTACCGTAGTATTTGTAATAAGTGACTACCGCTGTACTAACTACCTTAAAACAAAAGGTGTTCAACGTAACATGTGATCGACCTGTATCCTGCTACCGACTCTAGTAAAACGACGATGTAAGACGCCGTAAGAAATGAAATTTGACACCCGTAGACTTGCAAGTCCCACTGTAGCGAGCAGCAAGGTGTAGGATAGTCAATCCAGTATAGATCTATATGAAAACTCATACGCTCCCCAATTAAGGAGATTATGGATACAAACACGGTCATGGAAGGAAGTGCCATGACCCGTTTAATGGTTCACATTAACTGCATGAATGTACATGTAATGAATGTGCTAACTGTAAAGTGTACTCTTTCTCTGTCTAGCCTGTATGTACTGTAATGTTCTGTGTGTGCTAGCTGTAATGTGTGTTCTCTCTCTGTCTAGCATGTATAGTAATGTACTGTGTGTACTAGCTGTAATGTGTGCTCTCTCTATCTATCAAGTATTGACTCATGAATGAACTGACTCATTGTATGTTTCATTGTTCTAGTAATAGTATTAGTATCTTCCTGTGCTACCCCTATGGTAGCTTACTAGTAATATATGATCACGCTTGTGAAACCCTTGATACCCAAAGGTATGGAACTGATTTAAAGAACTTTTATGTCTATATATGTATACATAATATATAACTAATAGATAGACGACCTTCGAACGGATAGTCGATGCCCTAAAGCCACGTCCCAACGAGGAAAAGGAGATAAAGCGAGATGGCCTTCCTAAGCCCTTTAAACATTACTTATATAACTATACATACATAGGCATGCATTTGATAATAAGTATAAAAGAGTTTAAGTAAAAGTATTTGACAAGTAAAAGAGTTTGTAAAACAGTTTGAAGTAAAACAGTTTAATAAACAGTTTGAACAGTAAGCAAACTACTAGTTTGGTAGAACTCACATGTAGTGTGTGGTACGGATGAGCTGAAGATGTAGGATTGCTAGGAAAGGATTTAGACATTTTTCTAAGGCTAGAGAAGGACTTAGGCACACTTTGGTACCTTTACTTGGTGTTTACGGCCGAAGAAAATTCTTGGACCGTGAACACCTTGTTCTTGGTGTTCTAAGGATGATTTCTTGATGTAAAGATGTATAACAAGCTCTATGATACCCTAAGATAGAAGTACTTACAATATAGCAGCTTGAAATGAACTAAAAGTCCAAGAACACTAGTGTGTGTTCTTGGTGTTCTTGGTGGAAATGGAAGAATCAACCTTTTGGAATGATTTCATGGTTAGAAGTGAGTTAAAACACTAGATTAAGGCTTATAATCACTTAAGAAAGCTAGAATCACTTACTAGATTAAAGATCTTGAAAAACTTTTGGATTATACTTGAGAGAGAAATGGGTTTGGATCTTGAGAATTTGGAAAAAGTGAAAATAATAACAAATAGTCCAATATATACCCCCAAGATTTAGGGTTTTTGGCAGAAAATATTTTATTCAAGCAGTGAACTCTAATTTCATGAAGTTTTGGAATAACAGTGTTGCACAAAACCCTAGTGCATCCTCTCTCCTGATATCTCTTTAAGTGTAAATCCTGAAATACTGAAATTTATACTAAAAAGTCTGAAAATTAACTGCAACTGTTTTGACTTCTATTGACTTGATATTGTTTGTACAGAATAGAAATCTCGGGTTTTCACAGTCGAAGAATTCACCATTGAAGAATCTAAAAGTTGTCTTTAGTAAGAAAAAGGGCAAGAAAGTAGGAGAATCCAACTTCTTTTCAGTGGCAGACGAAGACCCAAAAAAGGAGGACACCGAGTACGAAACCGAAAGGGAAGCATCTGAAACCGAGGAAGAAGGCGACTTTGAAGGCGAATTAGCTAACCCCATGGCTAATATCGATGAAGTCCCCATGGGAGAATGGAAGAAGAGGATACGTGACGATACCGACCGAGGACTAGTGCAACCCGTGATTCCTGCGATAGCCACTTTCGAGCTAAAGGGCCACATACTTGCCCAACTTAAGGAGATTCCCTTCTATGGAAAAGATCACGAAGATGCTTACAAGCACTTAGACGAGGTAAATGATGTTGCCGATTACTTCAATGTTCTGAATGTGCCTCGTGAAACCGTTTTGCTTCGTATGCTTCCCGTCATGTTCAAAGGAGCTGCAAAAGATTGGCTCAAATCACTCCCTCCCGGATCCATCACTACATGGGCTAAGATGAAAGAAGAATTTATTGATCAATTTTGCCCTCCCTCAAAAATAGCCAAGTTGAAGAAAGCCATAGCTAACTTTGAACAACAAGTTGGAGAGTCCCTTTATGAGGCATGGGAGAGATATAAAGGTTTACTAAGGATTTGCCCACATCACGATCTAAATAGTCAACAAGAAGTCTCCATTTTCTATGATGGAGTAAATGTAACCACAAGGAAACTCCTTGATTCGTTGGGACCTCTCACAAAGAAGCCACCCCCGGAAATCAAGGAGCTAATTGAAGAATTCTCTAAGCACTCTAGAGAATATCATAACCCAAGGAATGAGCTAAGTCGGGGGGCTGTGAACTCAGTTAATGACAGCATGGCAGCAATGATGGCTAAACTAGAGAGTTTGGATCGAAGAATGACTAAGATGGACCAATCCATCCATGCCATTAGGGTCAGTTGTGAGAATTGTAGAGGACCTCATCTCACTAAGGATTGTGATCTTGATGAGAATGGGAACCAGAAGGTGCAAGGATGCTATTCAAGTGGTGATAGGTTTGATGAAAATTGGTGGAAACCAAGGAAGGAATGGCTTCCGTATGATGAGTACAAAAAGGCAAAGGAGGAGAAATACAAGCAAAAAGAAAGGGGTTTTTATCAAAAGTAGGAACCGGTTATGGAAAAGAAAGCTGATTTGGAGGAAATTTTCCAAGGTTTGTAGTTGCGTCCAAGAAGAGGCACAATGATACCGACATTGAATTGAAGGAACAACGAATAATGCTTAAAGATCATCAAGCTATGATGAAAGATAAACAAAATTTTCTTACGAATCAGCAAGCCTCCATTCATAACATTGAAAAACAGCTAGGTCAGCTTGCACAACAAATCAATCAAAGAACACCCGGTGAACTTCCTAGCAATACCGAACAAAATCCAAGAATGGCACATCTAAATGTAATAACCATTGATTCTGAAAAAATTTCACTCCTCTAACCTCTATCCAGAAGAAGACCAATAAGGTGCAAATAGAAGAGGCAACTGAATGGAATTCAAACAAACCCGACTCGACTCGCTAAGTCGGCAACATGGACTCGACGAGTCCGAGGTCTGATGAGAAAAACTGTTCTCTTTTGAAACCTTACCGACCCCCTTTTCCATTTCCGATCCGATCCATACCTGATTACCAGATTCAAGGGTATAGAAGATTTATGGAACATATAAAGACCCTCCAAGTAAACATTTCATTCATTGAAACAATACTTCAAACGCCTAAGTATGCAACTTTGCTTAAAAACCTCTTTACTACTAGACAGAATAAGGAAGAAGTTGCTAAGGTATTGCTAAATGAACTGCCAGAAAAGAGGGGTGACCCAGGAAGCATAACCATACCTTGCCAATTTGGGAACATAAGGACTACACGAGCATTGACCGATTCGGGGGGCAAGTATTAATATTATGCCATATTCCTTCTTCCAAAAGTTGAACCTCCCGATTCCGAAACCTATTCACATAAAGATCCACTTGGCCGACAAGAGAATAATACATCCAATAGGAGTGTCTAAAGACCTTCTTATTAAGGTTGATAAGCTAGTATTTCCGGTTGACTTCATAATATTGGATATGGAGGAGGATCTTAAAGTACCAATCATCCTTGGGCGACCATTTTTGAACACCGCTTGTGATTTGTTAGATATGAGTGAATCTACGCTAACATTAAGAGTAGGTGATGAATCGGTAATTTTTAAGGCTGAGCAAAAAGACTCGCAAGAAGGGTCGAGAGAGGAAAAGGATTTGTCATTAGATTTAGATGATGAATTGTTAGAGAAGGAGTTGGCGTACT
The DNA here is from genome assembly GCF_002870075.4 of Lactuca sativa. Lineage (NCBI taxonomy): Eukaryota > Viridiplantae > Streptophyta > Magnoliopsida > Asterales > Asteraceae > Lactuca > Lactuca sativa. The sequence goes on from NC_056627.2 coordinate 190,619,495, forward strand.
TGCAAGAAAGCGATCCAAATCAATTCTTTTTATCTTAGGATGATACTTCTGATGCCAAGGGAGATTTAGAGGAGATAGAAAGTCTGATCAAGGAAGCTGATTATCAAGAAAGTATAAAAAGTGTTCAAATTTCACAGACTCGCTGAGTTGAACTTGCTGACTCGACGAGTACTCTCAAAAAATTTAAATCTTGTGCAACTAGTACTCTGTAACCCATTAGTTCCCTTACTGAGTTAAATGTGCAACTTTTACCTGATCACTTTGAGAACTTTCTTGAGGAAAATGAGGTTATTGAAGATTTTATCAATTTTGGGAATGCATATTTGGCACTTCTTGAAACAATCATGGGAGGGGATGAGGTTGTCCAAGAGAAGAATAAGGTAAGTTTAGAAGATAAAGGAGATCCAAAAGCTTGTAATGATGATAGCCACCACTCTTCAATTGAATCACCAATGCTAGATCAAGAAGAAGTTTTGACCAAAAGAAAAAGGACCAAGCCTCATGCCATTGTCTCTACTATGTTCGAAGTGTTAACTTTCACAACACCGGATTCTGTAATGAACAAAAAGGCAAGCAAGGAAGGAATGAAGAGGAATAAGCATGGTAAAGGGGTGAAGCGTAAAACTAAAGAAAGTGCTGCGAAAAAGAGGATGAAAGACTTGAGAAAGGCTTATAAAAGGAAAATCCATCTCTACAAGACGAAATACAAAGTACAAAGGTTAAATAAGGAGATCCTCATGGAGGAAGCAGCAGCAACGTGAGCAAGATGGAGTCCAGCTAAAGACTCCTAAAAAAGAAGCGCTTAGCGGGACGCAACCCGTCAAAAGAGTTTGCTTTTCTTTTCTTTTTCCGTTTTAGTTTTCATTTTTTTAGGTTTTATTTAGGATTTTCCCATTTCAATCTTAATTTTTATCCATAAATGATTGCTTGAAGGTAATTAAGGCCTAAGTGTGGGGTCGTGTTATTATTAAATAAAGAAAACTTTAGAAAAAAGAAATGTTTTCCACATATTAATAGACTCGGCGAGTCTACTCGATGACTCAACGGGTCCTCGTGCAGGAATGGACAAAATTCGTGACACGACTCGTCGAGTCCATACTCTGAATCGACGAGTCAGTTCGATTTACTGAAAAAAAAATAACTTTTACATTTCTGTAAAATTAGGGTTTTTAACCTAATTGTAAAACAATTTCACTTCAAACGGTCACCATACCCCTTACTCGACGTGCCAAAAATTCTCTCAAGCATCCATCTCATCTCCCTTCTCATCTCCCTTGATTTCTTCCATTTTCTGCTCACAAGGTATGATCTTTTGTTCTTAATCTTCATAGTCTCGAATTTTGCAAAATAATGGACCAATTTTGGTTGGAAGCCTGGTTTTGACTAGATTGGGCATTTAGGGTTTTTAATTTTTTTCTAATTAGGATGTTATAAATGAAATTGGTTGTAGATTTATACTTATTGTCCATTCCGAGACAAACCCCTAAAAGAAATTATGAATTTTGTTGGATGATTTGGCCAGAATCGGAATTGCGACTCGAGCAGTTCATACGACTCGTCGAGTCTGTTCATGGACTCGATGAGTCAACCCCTGAGGCAGTCCAAAAAATTTAATTCTAACGTTTCCATGTTATCTGGTTTGTATGTGTTTGTTATTGTGCAGAAAATGTTTCCAAGAGGTGGATAAAGTTCTAGGGGTAACCAAGGAGACCATCCTTGGTTAAATTTTCCAAGAATTGAGTTGGAATCTACAATGAAAAGATGGAAGAAGAAGCTGGTTGCAGTTAAGAAGAAGGAGATTTGTGTCCCAAATGCAATTGATTGGGAATGGCGGGGGAGAGTCCATTATGAAGAGGAGTTGGCCCCGTACCTTATCAAAGTATACATGCATGATGGGGTGTCTATTACATGTGATGGCTGGAGCCGGCTTTTCCGCATTCAACACCGGTGTTCATAGAGCTATGTTGGGAGTTTTTCTCAACTATCAGTTTCCACGGAGGGCAAGACTACTATAACCCGGGAGTGGTTACTTTTTGCCTCGGTGGTGAATTCCTCCAGTGCAGTATGGTGGAATTAGCTTGCAGACTTGGTATTTGTGACCAACAAATGGTCACCACTGCAGATTTTGGCACCTTTCTTGAGCAATATCACAAGGAGTTCCCGGAGGGTATTGTGGGTTCCACTTTGTTGAATACCATTGCTAACAAGGTGTATATCCCCAAATCAGCTCAAGAGGGGAGTATTAGATAACCCACCCATAGATTGATATACCGCCTCATTGCAAACACCATAAACATGCGGAAAGATGATGACAAGGTTCCTAACCTTGATGTTTTCTACTTGTGGAGTATTATTACTCCCAATATTTTCTGCAATCTTCCATACTGCATGGCATCTTATTTAGCTGACGGGGCGGTTAAGGATCGTAAAACTTCAAAAATAAATGGCGGGATTTTCGTGACCCGCCTAGCCAAGTCATATGGGTTAATGGAATGGGGAGCATGGAACTTGATGGCAATGGTCCCGACCCCTCCCTTTAATCCTATTCTTTTTCGAAGGGCTAGAATTATTGAGGATTATGGAGGGGGACACTATGCTATTCCACATGATGATGTTGTGATCGGACCCGAGGAGCCGGGAAGGAGAGTGAGGCCGAGACGCGGTCAAGCACATCCCAATCCACCAGTTATTCTGGTGGAAGATGATATACCCTCGGAGTGGTTTAATGTTGAAGGAAGACAATATCCAGATGATTGGGGAAGGGGCGTGAATTTTGCCAACGGGTCCTTCATCCAAATGTTTAACCACTTCAACATCCAACATGTGGACGGGAGCCAATTTCCTTATATACTAACTTGGGAGGAGAGGATGAATGCACGTAGAAGTGAAGTTGGTGGAAGTGGAGTTAGAGAGGAAGATGCAGAATGAGACACGGAAGATGAAGATTGAATTTTTATCATTTTATGTGATTGGTTGTTTTAAAATAATTTCTATTTGTTGGCTTGGTGTGTTTAAACTTTTATGTAGGATTTGAATTATTTTGCTTGATTTAATATTTGTTTTGGTTCTTTTCAGAGTTTGAATTAGGAAGTACATGCAAAGGGTCTAGAGAATGAGAGAAAAATGAAGAGAGTTAAGCAAGGGCGAAGTATTGAGTCTAAGTATCGAGTCCGGTTCTAGAGGGGTTAAAGAGTGAATAATTACTGAAGCATATCTTTTTGAAGTATACCAAGAGTTGGATGTAGAGCAGAATCTGTTTTTGTCACCCAACAATGGACTTGCCGAGTGCATTAACCAGACTCGACGAGCCCCTGTATAATTACATGAATTCTGACTTTTCATGCTACGACTCGGCGAGTTCTCTTGCTGACTCGACGAGTTGTTCATCATTGCACCTCTATAACCTATTGATTTGATGCTATTTTGTACACTACTTGACTGCATTGTCTTTGAGATCAATTATTGAAGATTTCCAAGAATCTTTCCTGCATATTTGGAGCTAACCACACGAGATTTGACACCCGAGACATGGATGAGTTGTTCCCATGTCTAAAGTCGATTGAAGATGGAGCTTTAAATGAAGAAGATCAACCTCGCAACTACTATGCTAGGGGAGTTTGTTCTAATTCCCTGTTTACTTTGTTATTTTCTTTATCATGCATAATAGCCAATAGGGACATTGCATAAATTAAGTGTGGGGTAGGGGGTTAGTTACATTAGTTAAAATGTTAGTTACATTTTGAAAATTTTCAAATTTTTGCATTAAAATGGCTAGGGCTAAATTAGGAAATTTTGTTAAAAGCAATTAGGGTTCATGCTAGTAATGTGTTTGATGATTCTTTGAAGACCCAAATGTTTAGTTGAGCCAATATACGTTCTAGTGCATTTGTGGCCCCCTTTATTCTAGTGAAATCATGGGACAAAAACACAACCTTGCTTAGTTTTAGGGACGCAATATGTTTAGCATCGTGTATCAGAAATGTATCCAGGAAAATTATTATCTTTAACCAATAAGGGTTGAAGTTGACCGCCCCTGCTTAAGCATGTAGGTATTGAGTGAAAAAAAAAGGAATTACGATAAAAAGTTGTTAGAATTTTTAGAGCTATCAAGATTAAAGTATAAAGATCAAAGATCAAAATCTCGAAAGTTCAAAAGTTGAAGATACTGAAAAATCAAAAGACGGTGAATTCAAGGAAATTAAAGTAAAATTATCAAGAGTGAAGAATTCCAAAAAGTTGTATCAGGGTATCAAGAATTGTAATTTTCTCGTTTATGTATGTTTGGGTTGCTCAACCAAAAATACCTTGAGGTTAGAAGGTTTTATGTGTATGGATTCAGAGGGATGCGTAAAATGAGCGTTGCTCAAAAGAAGTGGGTGAGTGTTTATGAGGATTGTTAGTATTTAGAATTGAGGGGGGGTCCTTAGGAAAAATTTTAGACACAAATGCATGCGTTGCGGTCTTGGAATAATGGCTAGGTTTGATTAGGATTATCTTATATAATATTAGTGTGCTAAAATTAAGTTTTACTTGGTGGCAAGCAAAAGTCAAGTGTGGGGTATTTTGATATGTGCATATTTAGCTATGGATTTAGTATAGATTTTTATCATTAATCGGCTAATTATTTGCATTTTATGGATAAAAGATACTTCATAGTGTTTGAATTATATTTTCAGTCCCAAAAGATATGCTCGGAAGCTAAAGGAAGCAAGAGAAACGATTGGAAGTTAGGGAATTGAAACAAGGAAGAAAAATGCCAAAAACAAGAAGGACTCGGCGAGTAGGGACGGCTACTGGACGATTCGTATCGAGGATGCGTGAAGATCTATAAGTCCTTTCCGTACACGGATTTTTAATGAGGGACTCGACGATTCACCTCTGTTTCCAGAATAATATAAATAGGGACTTGTAGATTGAGATTAAAAACTTCTCTGGAACCCTAAGAGGCAAGATTGCGATTGAAGGCGTTGTTAGGTCGTCAGAAGCAGAGGAATCAACCATACATTCAATCTTAAAGAGAATTAAGGCAATTTTAGTTTATTCCTAGTAATCTTTTGATCTGAACCATGTTTAAACTCTTTAATTTCGTTTTTAAGTTTGTGTTTACTGCAATTATGAACTAAACCCTTATTCTTCTGTTTAGGGTAGATGATTTTGTGAATATGGATTGATTTTATGGTTAGGATTAATTTTAATTTGTGATTATGTTTTGTTAAGCTTGCTAAGGAACCTTATATGTTGATAATAACTATTCTTCTGTTAATAAATCAATAATTAAGTTGCATGAACAGTTCTTAGTTATTAATTTCATATGATTTATGTGACCATATAGTTGTATGTCTAGGAATAACGAACGTGAAAATAGAATTAACTACAAGATAAGTAAGTTAATGTGTGAGCTTGTATGACGAACCATCAGCAAGAGGTTAATTGAATGACCAATTTAATTAACCACTACAAGTCTTACTTAACCCGAATCAATAACTAGGAAATTTATTAATTTAGACAACTGGCCATTGCTTGAATTAATCTATTTTCTAAGGATTAGTAATAATGAATGTGAATCTAATCACCTTAATCGGTAACCAGTGAAGAATTAATCCGATACATTTACTATAAAATCATCCATGGGAACAAATGAGTCGAACCTAAACAGAAGTTCTCTTATCTATTGAATTTAGTGGTAATTATTTGCTTAGTGGCTAGTTAGTTAAATTGTGTGTTATTTAGTCTAATTAAGTTTCTAGTCTTGTAAAACTAGAGAAAACCCTACTTCCATTACTTGCTTTTTAGATAATATTAGTTATTAGTTTTAATTTTTCGTTCCCTGAGTTCGATACCCTACTTATTTAGCTACACCATAATTGATAGGTCCACTGCCTTTATGTGTTAATTTTATAATTAAAAGTAGGTTTAAAACTAGTTGAGTTTACAGACATCACCAGCATAAGAACTTAAGGAATTGTTAAGGTTTCATAGGAAGTGATTTGGATTATCAGACTGGTTAAGATATCAAGAGCATTCTTCAGGATTTCAGAAGTTGAGTGATCATTGGGTTTGGTTAGTAATGGAACGTTAGTATCTGTGCAGGTCGTAGGCAGTTCATGCTATATGAGGTTGATTGGTTGGAAATCCATCGGATTTAAGAGGTGAGAGAGCTTCGTCGAATCCAAGTGGGGGAGAATTGGTCATGATTTTCAGGAGATAGGAATGATATGAACTAGGAAAAGTTTCACATCATGGCCAGGAGGAGAGATGACCCAAGTGGTCATTTAGATTGAGGTTTTATAAGTTGGAGTTCAGGAAACTTCCAACCACTAGTTGGCATCTCCTTTATTATGCATAGCAGGCTTGGGGTTGAGTCTAAGTGGAGGGCTTTGAAATTCGAAGTATTACCTGAACATCTAATTGGATTTACTTGGATGCAAGTTTCGGCTTAGGATGAGTGGGGTTGTAATTATTAGGGTGTGGTAAGGTCATGGGTGGTAACCATGGTTAGTTAGAAGTGTTGTAAGACTAGGATGGGATTGTAGCCTTCACCGGTTCGAGGTAGACTATCATTGGAGGTGTTCATGAGTGTAAAGAGGGAAATCAGTTTGTGCCTTGGGTTTGCTGGTAAGGATTGTAGAGGAGTAATTATCTATTTTAGGTTGAGGACCATTTGGGTACGAGGCAGAGTCGGGCCTGTGTAACTCTAGATGGTTGGGAACTGTGGGTGAGGCCACTCCATGATATAGTTTGGGTGGGACCCATGGACGAGGCCCGTGTGATTATGCCAATATAGGTGGGACCTGGTAGAGATCGTTGAGTCAAGGTTTTGGATTTTGAGCTGCAAGATCAATTGGGTGGTCAGTTTGTGACTCAGATGGGTTTATAAGCTGGGTTGCCTTGTTATTTGAACTCTTGGGAACTTGGTGGTTGGACCAAGTGCAAGATTGGTAGTCTCATCGATGGTTGGGAACCTTTATATCTCGTTCTAGAAAGGCATTATCGTAAATCAAAAGTTTTGGGGTGAAATGCAATTGCAGATCAGTGGATCTCGGGTTATGAGTTGAGCATCGGGTTGGTTTTTGGGTGAGATCTCGAGTTGGAAATCGCGAGTGTTTATGTGCAAGATTTTATTTTCAGTTGGATAAGAATTGGGGTATCCATGTGCCGAGGGCATCAATCGAAGGGTTCATGGGTAAGGAATGGATTCAGTTTTGATGATAGATCAACCCATTGTGATTATGTCTTGGAATGGTTCTATTTGTAAAGGGCATCAAGTTAAGTCAAGGTGGTATTATTGATTGGAAATCGTGTGTGGAGTCGCTTGATATTCATAGAATATGTTAGTTCACTTGAGGTTTGGGTTAAATAATCTCAAAGTAAAAGATTTGACCCTATTGCGCAGCTCTCGTCTGATTCTAACCATTGCAGGGATAAGTCTTCTACTTGAAGGATTATCTGAGCCTTCTGTCAAGTATAAGTGTTCTGCAAAGATAGTTGGTCTATGATTATGTTTTCTAGTGGAAACCTCAAGTTATCAAAAGTTGAGTCAGTTGGGAGATAAATGGAATGGATTCAGCAATGATTCTGTATGGGCAATCTGTCAGGGAGTCAGACCATCTCGAGACTTCAGGTTTCATATTGAGTAGACGTGTTTGTTTTGCACGGGATTATTTAGGGTTCATATAGGATTCATTTATCTTCGGGTTGGAGAACCCTGTTGGGCTTGGTTTCGGTTGCCTTGGGAAGGCTATTGTATGCTCAGGATTGTGGCCGCATAGCACATGTTGTATGGCGTGGCCGACATGTTAAGGAATGATTTCGAGGACGAAATCTAATTCAAGTGGGGGAGAGTTGTAATGCCATGTTTCGAATCGTTTCCTTATTTGGGGTGGTGATCAGGGATTGGGTATTAGCATGCTTAGGACCCTTGGAAAATTGAGTTTTGGGCTCATTTTGGGGTGGATGATGTAATTTGGATGATTCGAGTATTCGGTTTGTGCTTTGAAGCCAAAGGGTATTTTGGTAAATTGTTGATCGGGCTTTTATGGAAATTGGATGTTTGTTCAGGGAATGGTAAGGCGGGTATGAGTTGATTAAAGCATATAGCTTCTCTTTAACTTTTCATGGATATATGGATCGTTGGAATCAGATTTATATCAATGAAGTTATGGCCTTCAGAGTGCTTTATGGTTTAAGAGGAAGCTCTAGTGTGCGGGGCATACCTAGGCAGTACGCACAGCATACTAATGCGAAGGTCATTAAACTGGGCGTAATGTGGTGTATGCTTAGCGTACAATGAGGATTGGATCGGGGGTGCGAGACCTAATTTCGATGTTCTACCCTATATAAGCACATTAAGTCTTTTTGGTTGGCCTCTTTACTAGTCTTTAAGTCCCCAAAACCCTAGAAATCGTCCCTTAGCCTCCATGGTGGTGTTTTGAGCTCATTGTGTGCATTTTGGTGTTTTTGGGTCATTTCCAAGAAGTTGGAGTTTGCTGCCAGGTTGTGGATCAAGGAAGAGCTTGTGGATCTTGATTATGTACCTCATTTCTAGCTTGTTTGAGGTAAAAAAGATTTGATCTTGTTCATTGTTGGCTGAGATCTATGTTGTATGAGTTTTGGTCCATTTTTGGCCCCAAGAGTGAGATCTAGTGGTTTGGTACCACTCCAGGAGCTATAAGTTTCCACTCTTTGTGTTTCTGAGGTTCTAGATGCATAAAGTTGTCTCCTTTAGGGTTTTGAATTCCCCATGCATGAGATGGTGTCCTTTTGGTGAAAGTTATTGCTTTGTCTTGAAGATTGGTTCTTTAGGGGTATGCAAAGTCACGAAGTTAGTGACTTTATGGTTCTAGACACTTGTGTGGAATCAAATTTGTGGCTTAGACTTTAGGACTTAAGCATTAAGAGCTTAATGGATGAGTAAATTGGGCATACAAGTCTATACGTGCAGCATACAAGCCAAATTGTGAGTACACTTAGCGTATAGCTGAGTACGCCCCGCATACTTAGTCAGGAGGGTTTTTGCTTATTAGGCTTCGATTTTGGGCTTTCTTTTGGGCTTGGGTGTTTGAGCTCTTAATGGACCATCTGAGTACAAGTGTTTTGTACTAGGAAAAATGGTTGGGCTTTAGGGTAAGACCCATGTAAGGGTTTTTGGCTGAATTTGGAAAATTAGGCCATATTTGGGCTTTGGTTGGTTAATTGGCTTTTAGTCCTTTCAGATGGTGAGTTTGGGCCTTAGTCTTGGACCAAGCTAGGTTAGGGTTAAAATGGTCTTTTTACCCCAAGTGTGAATTTATGGATATGGATTTGTACCTAAATGTTGGTTGGGTGTTGTTTCTATATTGATAGTTTGGGGATCTGTTAGCCAACATCTTGGGATTTTCTGTATGATTTGGCAGTGTGAAGTGAGTCTCCTCACTGGGTTTAGCGGGTCAAAGGCACCAATGTCGGCCCATGGTTTTTATATTAGAATGCTAGATGTCTGCGTAACTCTTACATGTGTTATGAGATGGTATGCTTACCAGGCAAGGCCCGATGCTAGGCGGGGCCTGATGAGTGTATTGTATGCTAATTACTAGTATATGTTTTATGCTTATGGGGAGAGGCCCGATGTCGGGCGGAGCTCGATGACTGAATGGTATGCTATAGTCTTTTTTATTATTACGTGGGCTAGTAAGGTTATATGTTTATATGATTATATGGTTATATGATTATGTGTGTATCGGCAGGGCCCAACGCCAGGCAGGGCCTACTGATTGATATATCTGTAATCCGAGCGGGGCTCATGGTCGGGCGGGGCCCAAGACCGTGTGGGACTCGAGACTGGGTGAGGCCTGATTGAGGGAGGGGACCAGTATAAGATTTATGTATGTGTGGTATGAGGTGTCTTGAGGAACCCACTAAGCTTCGTGCTTACGGTTTTCAGTTTATGTTTCCAGTACTTCGGTTTTCAAATAGACGAGCTTGGGATGATTGCAGAGCACACACCACATGTTTCCGCATTTTGTGAATTACTCTGGTTGATGAAGTTTTGATAAATCTTGGTTACCTTGGTTTTATAAGAATAATATGTATTAACAAATTATTAATCTAAAAATGAAAATTTTATGTCATTATTTTTGGGATGTTATTGTAATGCTCCCTCACCTTGAGCAAAGATACCACCTTGTTGCGCAAGGCCTTTGTCTTTCTATCCAAAATCACCACTGACCTCTCAACATAATTCATACAATCACCAACCTGAATATCATCCAAAAAAACAAACGTTGAATCATTAGCCACACACTTTTGAAGCTACAAAACATGGAAAGTGTTGCGAATCTAATTGAGCTCTTTAGGCAAATCCATCCTGTAAGCTACCTTTCCATCCCTGGAAATCACTCAAAATGGCCCAATAAACCGGGGCCCCATGTTTCCCCTCTTCCTGAAGCATATTACACCCTTCCAGGGTGATACCTTCAACAAAACCATGTCACCAACCTGGAACTCCAACTCGGATCGGCGCTTGTCGTCGTAGCTCTTGTGTTGACTCTGAGTTGTCTGAAGTCTCCTCATAATTTGTTGAATAATATATGTCTTCTAAAGGACTACCTCAGTCCTTCCCATTACTTTATGACCAATCTCTCCCCAACAAACTGGGGTACGACACTTCCTCCCGTAGAGAAGATAAAATGGCGGTGCGCTAATGCTGGAGTGATAACTGTTGTTTTAAGAAAACTCAACTAAGGGAAGGTAGGAGTCCTAACTCCCAACGAAGTCTATGACACAGGCTCTCAACATGTTATCAAGTGTCTGAATTGTCCTCTCACTCTGGTCGTCAGTCTGCAAATGATAAGCAGTACTAAGATGCAACCTCGTACCTCGTTCCCCTTGGAACTTCTTCCAAAACCGATATGCAAACCGAACATATCGATTGGACACAATGGAGACTAGAATACCATACCGAGCAACAATCTCATGCATATATAAATCGGCCAATTTCTCATCCGAAGAACTCTCTCGAATGGCTAGAAAACGGGCGCTCTTGGTCAGATGGTCCACGATAACCCATATCGTGTCGAATCCCTTAGCCGTCTGAGGTAATTTGGTGATGAAATACATAGTAATATGTTCCCATTTCCACATGGGAACCTCCAATGGCTGCAACTTACCATGTGGTCGCTGGTGCACGATCCATGAGATATATAAAACTCTTGTAATCAGTGGAGATGGCACAACGAACCCCGTACAAATAATGTTGCCAAATCATAAGGGAAAACACTATTATCCCCTACTCCAAATCATGTGTAAGATTTCGACCCTCATGCGGCTTCAGCTGCCTAGAAGCATACGCAATGACTCTCCTATGTTGCATAAGCAAGTCTCCCAAACCGGTGATGGACGCACCACTATACATGACAAAATCCTCAACACCCTCAGGGAGGGTCAACACTGGAGCCTCACATAACTTCTACCTCAGTGTCTCGAACGTAGCTTGCTGCTCAGAGCCCCAACGGAAATCCGCACCCTTCCTCGCCAGATGAGTGAGGGGTACCACAATCTTGGAGAAATCCTGAATAAATCTCCAATAATTCCCTGTTAATCCCAAGAAACTCTTGATCTCTGAGGGAGACTTCGGAAACTCGAACTGCATTACGGCCTCAATCTTGGCCTGATCGACCAAAATCCCATTCTGGTTAACGGGATGCCCCAAGAAATATACTTCTCGTAACCAAAACTCACACTTCTAGAACTTGGAATACAATCACTCGCACCTCAAAGCTCCTATAAGCTCTCGGATTTGCTCCTCATGCTGCTCCCTAGCCTTGTAATATACCAAGATGTCATCAGTGAAGATAATGATTGATCGATCAAGCATCGGCCTACATACCTGATTCATCAAATCCATAAATACCACAGGCGCATTGGTGAGCCCAAATGGCATCACCACGAATTCGTAATGACCATAACGAGTCTGGAACGTGGTTTTCTCCACATCCTCCTCTCTAACCCCCATCTGATGATACCCCGACCCCAAATCGATCTTGGAGAACCAAGATGCACCCTGCAACTGGTCGAAGAGGTCATCAATCCGCGGAGGGGGATAACAGTTCTTCACCGTCAACTTGTTCAATTCTCAATAATCAATGCACATATGGTGTGAACCATCCTTTTCTTGATGAGCAAAAGTGGTGCTCCCCACCGAAAACTGCTTGATCTAATAAATTGATTGCCTAACAAATCCTAAATTTGAGAGGACAACTCCTGTATCTCAGGTGGTACCAAATGGTACGGTGCCTTGGTAATCGAAGTCACACCTATAACCAAATCAATCATGAACTCAAAATGCCTCTGGGGAGGCACGTCGGGTTAACTCCTCTGGAAACACATTTGAACCAAAACCTACTTCCCAGCTCGATTATCCACCGCATACACAAGATAGCCCATACAACCATGCTAAATATATTGTCAATCCCTGGAAACAAAACAAAAGGTTAACCCAATCTTAGTACCCTCTCCAAAAATAACCAGTTCTCCCCTTCTTTGGGTTCGAACTACTACCCACTAACCCTCATAGTCAATCATAGCCCAAATTTGATGAGTCAATCCATCCCTACTATCACACACATATCCCCCATGTGGATAGGAATCAAATCAATCGGATAAGGCACTCCAAAAATCTCCAAGACACAACCCTGATAAACCCTCTGTGCAGAAACCTTGTGTTAATTGGCGATAGAAACTCGCAATGGACACTCCAACTCCCCAAGAGTCATATCGAAACCCCTACTAAAAGACTGAGGTGCAAAATTCTGACTCGCACGCGAGTCGAAAAGCAGAAGAGCATGCAGGGAGTTCACTAAGAAGGTACCTAGCATAATCATAAACATAAACACACCATAAAATAATTGAAAAAACAATAAGTAAAATATACTAGTAACGACGTCTGGCGTTGTCCTGTCCTACTATGCAGTGAGTTGGAAAGCACGACTTCGAGCCCTTAGGGGCTCGGCCCAACCCTGGCGTCCATCGGTGATCCTCAATGTAGTCAATGTTGGAGCATGCATCGGCCTCGCAGCGAGCAAGGCATAGTTGGCCTTCACATGGCCAACCTGCTCACAGGGTAACAAATTCAGGTACTCATTACTGCGACCTACTGACAATAATCCTAGGATAATGCCCCTCCTTTCCACATTTATGGAATCCATATGAAGATCAACAAACCTTGTCGTACTTGCCACAGGTTTGTCCACTCTGTCCCCCAGATCTCGTATCAACAAGCTTTAATCGCTTCATTTCAGGCTATGATTGAATAAGAGCCAGCCTTAGCTCCCTAGACTGGAGCTCTATCTCAATCTCCCGCCTCCTTGCGGACTCTTGAAGCTCGGCGAGAGTAAGATACCTTTGGGTGGACACAAACTGGTGGATATCCGCCTTGAGCATGCTCAAGTAACGGGTTATTTGAGCCTGCTCAGAAGCAACAAACTCAGGGCAAAAAAGAGCCCTCTTAGTAAACATCTTGGTGATCTCTATCACCGTCTCAGTCCCCTGTCTCAAATCCAGATACTTTTAAGCCAACGTCTCCCTCTCCACGAAGGGAACATATCTCGTACAGAACATCTCCGAGAACTGCTCCCAAGTAATAACATATCTCTACTCAGGAGTATAAGAGCTACTCACCAATCTCTACCAATCATTCTCCCCTGATCGGAGAAGGTTCAGGGCGCACTTGACCTTCTAGTCAGTAGGGCAAGAGCATGTGAAAATTGATACACTGCTCGCTTTAATGTCGCCTTTTTAGCCTTACTACTCTCATAATAAGTATTACAATTAGAATTTATTGGAAACTCCTTTAATAAGATTGAAATTCAATAATATTTCTCGATGCATTTCTCAACAAAAAGTTTTATTTTAATTGAAATTATAAGTAAGCAGTAAATAACTTCTGCTTTTCCACATCATCACACCATCAATGTGCATTGAATCAACATCTTTTCAGTAGCACCAACTTAGACATTTCAATCTATTCTAACAATTCCATTTTAGATATTTTAGTCCACTATAATAACTTGAATTTCAGCATATTTGTGTCCACTTCTGGTAGCTCCAACTCGATCAACCAACATCTTCATATCTTCTCTATTAATGCATATTTTCACAATACCCATCAACTCTACTAGAATGTGTTAAATGCATGATCTATATGAACTCTAGACGGTATAAATCAAATACAAGCATGTAGGTATCGTAATAATCTAACACCTAGGAAAATTCAATGGTTGGAGGCCATCAAATACGCCCACAAGCACCTAATGCATCACCTATTTCCAAAATCACACGTCGTGTTCTCCACTGATTCAACAATAGCACTGTACTTTCGGACACATCACATTTGTCTCATGTCACGCATGACATGATTAACAGCATCCATCATACTTTACCATACACGTCAAAAGACTTTGTAGTCCTATCTTATACATACTAAAATATTTCTTCATTTTATCGTATGACTACTAGCCATACTATTCCAATCTACCTAATTTTCCATAAATTTAACGATGATCACTTAAAATATTTCACATAAAAATCAATTATGATTACCATCACCAAAATGGGATTAAGTTGATCAAATTACAACAACTACTAATTCGTATTCTTGCGCGGCGTACACAATCTCTCGTACAAGTACTGCTTCCACCAAATTAATCCACAAAACCAATTTCTTCTTCACAACATAATTTATAGGTAATTAAATCAAAAAAATCATAGCATTCCTTATTCACATGTAATAATTGGCTAACCTATATTTGTAAGGCTTAGTCAACTCACATCTTCTTTCTCTACTTAGCTATTTATGTTTAGGAATCTACTACTAAACACCTGATTCACTTAAATACAAATCTGAGACCAACTTGTAATACCCAACTCAAGTGCATCAAAATTTCACTTTTAATTTATGAAATAACCTGGTGTATAGTTGTGCTAGCAAGCTGAACACAAGGAATTACCAAAAGGTATTGTATTATATAATATAATTATATAATGTAATAATTGCAGTGGACCTCACCTAACTAAGGAATGTCCACTACAGAGAGAAGTTATGCAACAAGAAAACACATGCTACTCGTCAACAAATATATATATATATATATATATATATATATATATATATATATATATATATATATATATATATATATATATATATGGACCTTGACCAAGGAAAGGATAAATATCAGACGATAAATACATTAAAAAAGGAAAATAAGATATAAGCAAGTAGGACAAGATCACTACAAGAAGGAACCTCTTGAACAAGTAGTACCCAATAGGAAAAGAAAACTATTTTGAAGATTTGTTGGAAAAGATTGCAATAGCTTCTAAGAAACAACATAATGGACTTGAAGCGGTAGTCAAAAGATAGGTTTTTGGGAACTCTACCAAGTTACATCGAGGCTAATCCAAAGAAAACGTAGAAGGCAGGATTCCAGCTAAAGACTCCATAAAGCAGCGCTTGTTGGAGGCAACTCAATGGTTGGTTTGATTTTCTATTAAATTTTTTAGTTTATTTGGTTTAATTTAGTTTTTGTGTTTTTCATAATTTAGTTTCCTTCAATTTAAATATCGTTGGAAAAGTTATTACTAATGATTTCTAAAGTTTAAAAGGTAGTTTAAAAGTTAAAAATTATGGAAACCATGTGTAGAAGAAGCAAACCCTAAAAAGAAGGTTCTGGAAGAAATTCACGTCGAGGCAGGAGGGTTCGTGCCGGAAAAAAGTGCACCGGCTCAAACCTATAAATTAGTCGCAATCTGCATCGTGACAGCGGCAGGTCGCACCGAGACTTAGGGCATACCAAGGTTATAAATTCTGAATTTTCTTTATTATTTTTAACCATTCTCTCATTCACTCTTGCAACCTCAAGAATTCATGTCCACGTCAAGTTCCTTGGAACTGTACTTTGCATCATCAAATGTATAAATATACAAAAAATTTATGTTTATGTATACATTGATCGTTGAAGGATGAAACCCTAGTTTTCTGAATAATTTGGAAAAAGGATGGTTTACTATACAAAATTCTACACTAACCATGTCACAACTGGCATTTTGCTAGGAAATTCTATTCTCATGTAATCATCATCCATTGTAAAAACATGTACTCTAAATGAATATCATGCTCTATGTTCACCCAATACATCTCTTATAGTCGATTATGTGTTGAAAACCCTAGAGATTCTGGTTCAAGTTTAACATGAACTAGGATTCTCTTATTGGGCCTAATGGCCCAATAAACTTTCAACTTGATCGCTTTGGGCCTAGGAAACCTAATTGGGCTCTAAATAGACCATATTCATAAAACTTTAGTATTTTGGGCCATGTGGGCCTAAAATAATCCATCCTATCTCTAATGGGCCTTGGTTGGCCATAAAAGATTTCATTTGCCCTAATGGGCCGTAAACTCTTTAATTGGGCGTCATTGGGCCGAGAACCTTAACAAGGGGCCCAATGGGCCGAAAAGTATTCTTAAACTTCATAAAAATCGAGCAAAGCCAACATTGAGCCCAAATCACTTCAACTCCTTTCTCCTAGCCCAAATTCTCATCCCAAGGTGTTTATTAGACAAAAAAATAAGAAATTATGTGCAAGTGCTACCTCAATACTGCATGGTGGTCACCCATGCACTAAAACCCCAAATACAACAAGGTAAGATCTCATATAACTAGGCAAGTCTTCTCTCTCCCTCTCCCATCTTCAAAACTCACGGCCATAAGGCCTCATCATTTTTTTTTACTTTCCCAAACTCTCATAAGAAATCCCTTAAGAACTCTCCTACATTTTCCCACTAAATTTTTGAGTTTTGATGTGGT
Organism: Lactuca sativa; assembly: GCF_002870075.4. Lineage (NCBI taxonomy): Eukaryota > Viridiplantae > Streptophyta > Magnoliopsida > Asterales > Asteraceae > Lactuca > Lactuca sativa. The sequence goes on from NC_056627.2 coordinate 190,636,336, forward strand.
TTCAAGAGGAGTTTTCATCAAAGATCACCATCCCTGGTAAGATCTCACAAACTAAGTTGATTTACTACATCTTTAAACTCAAATCACTCCTCTTACACCATATTTTCGTGGATCATGATTCTAGGAACCATCTAAGTTCAAGATCTACTCAAGAAAGCTTGCTAGGATCAAAAATCTTCTTCCACTTCTTCATCAAAACCGATCCATCACCCCAAGGTGAGTTCATACCCCATATTTTCGATTTTTACTTTGTTTTGTGGGAGAATACAAGTTGTGTTGTGTAGATCTATGTGTGTATGCATGAATATGTGTGTTTTTCATGATTTATTTGGTGGTTATGTGTTATTTACTTCATAAATCTAAAAATATGTTAAGAATATTAAGTTTATCACTTGGATCTACATGAAAACCTTGAGAAAAGTATGTGTTATCACATATAATACATGTAAACTATTAGATCTGGGATCTATACACTTAAAATAGTAAAAATGAGTGTTGTGTTCCAAGATCTATAAACTAAACTCAAAAATCAGCTCTTCACAGAAACGTTTTGGTCCAATCTTAAACTTTTTTGACCACCTAAATGATAATATTTTTGAAAACTGTTTTACATGAAAAACGTTCAGCTTTCTATCTTTTAAATGACTACTCTCACGTTTTCATACAATTTTTCTACAATTTTTGGCGAATTTTACAAAACTGCCTATCTGATTTTAAATAATTTTGGACCAGCCAGTTAAGGTGAGCAATTTCAAACTTGTTAGAAGCCATTAAAAATTATGAGAAAAATTTTGAACAAAGTAGACAAAATTTCCAAACTTTCAGAATTTACGGATCCAAATTTCGACTTACGATGAGTTTTCTACAAATTTTCCAACAACTAGGCCAAAAAAGCCCAAAACCAGAAAAATGTGTTTTTCACAAAAATCAAGCCAAAGATGATACTTTTGACAAAAATGGGTTTAAAATGTTATTTTTACCACAAACTAGTCATCAACACATGTTTTGAACAAAACGGAGACTAAAGTGTTATTCTTACAAAAATTGGGCTTTAATTGTAAATTTTTGGCTTATTGGGCCAAGAACGTCATTTTTACAAAAAATGGGCTTTTATGTGATTTTAGTGAATACTTGAACCAAAACCAACGATAAACTAACAAACGAATTAATTTGACCATTTTCTAGGTTATTGGGCCTTAGTGGCCCATTTGTATGTTTGATAGGTCATGTATACTATTTATATGTTTATTAGGCCTCATTGACCCATTAACATGTGCGACGAACCTTGGATACTATTTGTGTGCTATTTGGGCCTGTAAATACATTACATGTTAAATGGACCTTAGTTGTCCTTTCATATATATTTCGGGCCCATGTTATATAATCTCATTCCAATTGGGCCTTGAAATGATTTACATGTTTAGCGATGCCTTAGTGGTTCACTTACATGGTTCATTGGGCCTGGAATGAGTTTATACTTTTCTTCGCGTAAATTCGATTAAGGATCTATTGAGTTTTGTCGTTTGGCACCTATTAAGTGTACGATCGTAGCCTGTAGTTATAATCAAAGTCTCTTGGAGGGAGAGCAGGGATTTGTGTATAGATCTATACGGGGATGACACCCCACACCTGAGCTATTCGCTACAGTTAGACTAACTCAGTCTAGAGTGACGAAAACCTTATAATCAAAACCGACGTCCAACAACGCCAAGACAGGCGAAATTGTCTTTATTTAGTATGGTTACGACGGCTCACTTAGAGGTATTAACGTTATGAAGTTTACGGAAGACCATTGTCTTTTCTTTTAGATTACTCGGAAACATACTCATACTGGTACTCAACCTCGGGGGTTGGTATGACAGCTTTCTCTTTTACAGACAACATCAGGTTGTCTAGGAACATTCTCTTTACATGCTCTTTACATTCTCTCTACATTCTCTTTACCCTTTTAGTCAAATAAACAATAACATAAATGCATTAATACAAGATTTGACACAAACATACTAAACAGTTTGCAGAAAATATAGGATTTTCTGGTGGTTTCAAAGTTATACAAATCATTTTCACAAATATGCTTATGAACTCACCAACATTATATATGTTGACGTTTTCAAAATAACTTGTATTCTCAGGGACTCGTTAAGCAGAAGAATCAACAAGAATAGGGGATTAGTTTTGTGTACTGTCAAACATCAAACATTGAATGTGTTGGTCATGTTATTTAAACGATTGTACTTGATGTAAACAATGGCAGTTGTATTATATTATGCATGGTAATGATGATGTTATGTTTCATTTATATTCACTGTAATGATATTTCAAGATGAAGTCACGCACAAGCCCCCGGACGTTTCCGTAGTCTGGTTTGGGGGTGTGACAAACCACATTGAGTGTTACATTAAACTACATCAGGTAAAAGGCATCTATTATAAATCTTTGTATTCCATCATGAAGTTAGACTACTACCTTACCCTTTCTACTTGTACTTGCACCAGTAATCAAGGGTTATAAAAATAGTAAGCTACATAAGCTTGGTGAGTAACTATCATACTCTCTATATAAGGTGTATAAAAACCTTATAAATGTAATAATGGAGAATCAAATCAATAAAATTCACTAAACATCATAACATATTTAACAATTAAAGATAATTGCCTCCATATGTAATCTAAAGTGATCCTTAGGCAACCATCCACATTGGGTACAAAATAACTTACTATCTCTATCAGGGAATAAATAATCATCCATCCCCATCAATAAAAAAAATAAACAACCATCCCTGTCGGGAACAAAACAGTCATCCTTATCAGCGCTGAAATAAAACAACCATCCCTATGAGGGAAGAAATAAACAACCATCTCTATAGGGTACGAAACAAACAACCATCCCTATCGATGACGAAATAAATAACCATTCCTCTCGAGGAGGAAATAAACAACCATCTCTATTAAAGAAAATCATAATCCAGTTCACATCCATAATAAAGTGTTACATTATGAGAACCCTTTCATTAAGCTTTTATATATAAATTCCTAATTATTGACTAATTCGAAAACATATGATATTTTCAACAACAGTAAAAAAACTATCCTTAAATTACAAATATATCAAGTAGTTTTTACTCATAGTTATCTGCATGGGGAATCTGTTCCACTTTTTTATTTCTTACATATGGCATTAACTTCAAGTCAAACCCCTCTTTTATCTACTAATGAGATCATACGTATATAATCATCTCATGACTATCTTACAAAACTTATATGATAATCATTATCTTTATTAACTTGTAGCTCTTCATAATCAATGATATAAGTATACAATATCTTCTATTTACAAACATCCTTATAACTATTATGTGAATAATCTCATACCAAATACTTTACAATGAAGACCATCATTCTTAACTATCAACATTTTAACCCTTATTATTATCAATCCAAGAAGTCACGTACCCTTCCCTTTTTCACCTTGAACTATTATGGATGGAAAGTTCCATATTCTTTATGTTCTTTTCCTTTTTCAAGGTCCCCACCTATGCTTTACCAATACAAAACACTAACCATCATTTTAACACCTTGGTTTGAGGTAACCAAGAACAAAAAAACCAACTACTCATCTTCTATTCAATTTGTAGGTAAGTTTAATCTAACATTATCATTTGTAACATCCATCTCATCCACATTAATAGCTAACATCATCAAATCTTGTTAATTGTACAACACCCTTCTTAGGGTGTTGACTATTCTCTTTGAACATGGATTTGTCTCATCCATGGAGTTTTTGAGATAAATTATATGTTGATTATTTTACATAATAACTTAAAAGACATCATAAATTGGTCCATTATGACCTCTTTTAACAAGCTTAACCAAACCCTAGCTTTGTTTCAAATCCAAAGAGATGAAGGAACTCAAGAAGACATACCTTCTAATATTGATATTCTATGATCAAGGATGATTAAATCTAATTTAGAGACCTATGAACAAATTCTCCTTAGAACCTCACCTTGTCAATGGAACTAATTTGTGAAGAAAATGAGTAAAAGTAAATATTTTTCATCTTAAATGCCACTTACCACCTTAAAATCATCCAGGGTGATTGTAGAATTATTTAGCATGATTTTACTAAAATATCAAGCAGTCATACTAACTAAGATTGTACAACATGGGTCATAACTCACCCCAAATGATTTTTGATATTAGACAAATGGATCTTATCTTGTGATCTTGTTTTATCCCTAACTTTTTCATCCTAACTTCAATTAGGTGATTCAGTTGGTTTCGAAAACAAGAAAGATTCATTTATAACTTTGTAACTAGAAACTGGTTTTAATTTTTAGGGGTTTAATGGTCCCTAATTTGCACGCCTCTTGATTTCATCTAACACCCAGTTGAGTGTTAGATAATGTTGAGTAGAGAATATTACATTGCCTATAATAGAGGGTACCTAATTGTATTTATCTAATACTATTTATCTAGGATCTTATGAAATCTTTAATTATTGATGAAATATATGGTTTCACTCGGTATCAGAGCCAAGAAAACTCTAACCCTATGACTCAATAAAAATTATGTCATCGATCTCAATATCCCCCATGGCCTAAACTCTAATCGTCATTCAATTCAGAAGACTTCATGGCTACAATCGCTTCCTTCACCACTCAAGAAAGAATAGCTAATAAATCCCACGAGTTTGCTTTATTCTCTCACCCACAAACTATGGGTATTGGAAGGCTATGATCGAACCCTTCCTTGTTTCCAATAACTTGTTCGGATATATTGATGGTTCCATACCGTGTCCTAAAAAAAGGTTGGAACTGGAGAAACAATCATGGATAATCCTAGATATCAACATTGGATAGCTAATGATTCCCACATCTGCATGATTATTATATCAACCATATTAGAGGCTTCGTTTCAACATGTACAAGGTAATACCTCTCGAGATTTGTGGCTTGCATTAGAATGAGCTTATGCACCACACAATTCTTCTAGAGAATACACACTAAAAACACAACTACTCAAAATCACAATGCAAGGTGATAAGACTCGGGTTGCCTATCTAACTTGTATACAGGGATATGCTTTAGCCCTTGCTAACATCCATGAAGACGTCAAAGAGAAGGATTTGGTTTTACTTTTTATGTCTGGCTTACAAGAGGAGTACAATGGTCTCAAGTCAACTCTTTTGGCTCATCGCCCATGTATCAGTTTCATTGGGTTACACGCTCTCCTCAATGATCATGACTATACGATCAATAAAACTCTTCCTACTGCCACCGCATCATAGCCACACGCCTTCACTGCATCTACAATGATCATGACTATATGATCAACACTATTCATAATCAACTCCAGACACTTCAACGGATGGTGTCTCAACTTGGTTTCCAACTTAATCTGGATGCACCACAGAACGCTTATCCTCCAATTTTACTATGGCTTACCCCCTCAAAACAATTATCGGGGTAATTTATATGGCAAATATTGTGGGAATAGTTCGCATGGAAATTTTCAGAACCGGTCTCGTGACAGCAACAACTCAACCTCTTTTAGACAATTCTCTTAGGCCTGCACTCAAAACATGGTTTATGGTCATTGTAACTGTTGTGGCATAGGTCATCTACCTTCATAGTGCCCCAATAATCAAGGCTCTAACAAACCTACAAGATCGCATCCTCAGGCAAACTTTGCAACTTTTCCTGACAATGCCTCTATATCAGCCTCCACTTGGTTTCCTTACACATGTGCCAACACTCATACCATACTTGACCTATCCAACCTTCAAACCTCTAAGTTTTATCGTGGCCCTAACTTGCTTCGTGTTGGTGATGGTAATGCTCTTCCTATTCTTCATGTTGGTTCTTCCAAACTTTATTCAGCACATAAAACCTTCAATCTTTCTAATATTCCTCATGTTCCCAAAGTTAAGAAAAATGTTTTATATGTTAACCAGTTTGTCATGACAATGATTTTTCTTTGAGTTTCATTCTTCTTTCTTTCTTGTGAAGGATGAATCTACATGCACCACCCTCCTTATGGGAGCAAGTAACATGGTCTCTACTCACTACGTCTTCCTAGTTTCAAGTCCATTCCCAAGCTTTCCTTCACAGCCACCAAGGCGTCTTCTATTATTTGGCATCACCACCTTGGTCACCCACATGAACGCGTTCTTAGTTCAATTATATCTAGTTGTTCTTTACCACTTTCATCAAAAAAAAATGTTCTAGTTTGTGTTCTTCTTTTCGATTAGGAAAATCTTCTAAACTTTTCTTACCAACTTCATCTTTTCATAGCAATAAAATTTTGGATTTATTTATTGTGATGTTTGGGGTCCCTCACTGACCTTATCTTTTGATGGTTGTCGCTTTTTTATGCGTTGTGTTGATAAACATTCTCGGTATATGTGCTTTTATCCATTGACATTAAAATCAAATGGTTACACTACATTCACCAATTTTGTTAAAATGGTTGAACAATAAATTAATTCAAAAATCAAAAGTATCCAAACTGACTGGATCCGAGAATTTCAACTTATCTTCCTTTTTCACAAACCTTGGTATTATCCATCATCATTCATGTCCTCATACTAGTGAAAAAAACGGTTTTGTTGAGAGATGTCACCGTCACATTGTCTAAATTGGCCTTACTCTTCTTGCCCATGCTAATCTTCCTCAATGGTTTTGGAAATTTGCGTTTGAAACGGGTGTGTGTCTTATAAACAACCTACCTTCTCGTACTTCATCCAATAAGTCTCCATACTAACATGTCTTGAACCGGATACATTGATTACTCGTTTCTTTGGGTCTTCGATTGTGAATACTTCCTGTATCTTCATCCCTACAACCACCACAAAATGGATTTCAGATCCTCCCTTTGTACCTTTCTTGGTTATAGTCCATTACATCATGACTACCATTGTCTTGACACTTCCAATGATTAAATTTACATTGCACGTCGTGTTCATTTCAGTGAGAATGATTTCTTTTTAGATCACCACCACCTACTATCTCTACCTCTACTATTGATACCCTATATGTTTCTTCCTTTCCTTGTCTTATACCCGACCTATCTGATTCCACCTCTACCCCCATCATTGAAACTCCACTGCCATCTAACCACCCTCTCTCTCCAATGGTTATTGCCTCGGTACCGCCATAATCCCCACCACCCACTACAGCTCTGTCAACCGAGCCCTCTACACCTACCGCTCCAACGCCACCTACTGCCCCTCGTACCCGACCTCCAAACCTACGTCCCATCCCAAAATGCACTACCCCTTATATCCCTTCAAACTACACTACTACAATACCTCCTACAGAACCAACTTCCTTCTCGGTAGCTAACCGATTTCCAACTTAGCGTGCTACCATGGCCGAAGAGTTTCATGATCTCACCAAAAATGGCACATGAACCTTATTACCACCTGTTGGAAACACCAATGTTATTGAGTGCAAATGGGGTTATAAGCTGAAGCAAGATCCAAATGGAAATGTCTCTTGCTTTAAATCTCATCTTCTCGCTAAAGGTTTCAAACACAACCTGGCGTTGATTATCACAAGACCTTCAGCCCCGTCATCAAAGCCACCACTATTCATATTGTTCTATCTCTTAATGTGACCAACACCTGGTCTCTTCGGCAACTCTATATTCAAAATGCTTTCTTACATGGTGATTTAAAAGAAACGGTTTCCCTCCAAATTAGATCATGTGTGCTTACTTCACAAATCCATCTATGGCCTAAAGCAAGCCCAGAGGGCCTGGTTTCAACAAATCTCCAACGTACTACACATTTTAGGATTTCATGGCTCTCCTACGGATCCATCGTTGTTTATTCTACGATCTGGTTGAACTCTGATTTATATCCTTGTCTACATGGATAATATTATCATCACTGGAAATGATAATGTGGAAATTAATCGCACTATTTAATAGTTGGGATCCATTTTTGCTATTAAAGACCTTGGTAAATTACATTATTTCTTGGGTATTGAAGTTGTCTCTCATGATTATGATCTTATCCTGTCTCAACAAAAGTACATCTTGGATATTCTTCATCGCTCCTGTCTCAAGGATTGCAAATCAATGTCCTCTCCCATGAGCACGACTCAAGTCTTATCTCTTGTTAATAGTCCTCTTCTCCCGGATCTAACTATTTAGCGAAAGATGGTGGGGGCTCTTCAATACGCCACTATTTCTCAACCTGATATTGCTTTTGTTGTGAGTAAAGTTTGTCAATTTATGCATGCTCCTACAGAAAATCATTGGGCTACAGTTAAACAAATCTTGCGTTACTTACAGGGCACAGTTAATTATAGACTTCTTATTCGTCAAAACTCTGGATCTTCTTTACAGCTCTTTACAGATGTCCATTAGAAACACTCTGTTTTAGATCTTATTCACGCATTCTCATATTCAGATAAGGCTGGTTGTCTAGATGATCTGCGTTCCACAGGAGGATTTGTTATTTACATGGGATCGAAATTGATCTCTTGGACTGCTCGCAAACAATGCACTATTTCAAGATCTTCAACTGAGTATGAATATAAAGCTCTTGTGGATACTATTGCTGAAGTTATCTGACTGAAATCCCTTCTTATTGAACTAAGTGTTCCAGTAAAACATGTACCCACACTATGGTGTGATAATCTAGGAGTCACCTATCTTTTTACTAATCCAAATTTTCATACGCATACAAAACATGTTCAAGTGAATTTTCACTTTGTTTGTGAACGAGTGGCGTCAGGTCAATTACGTGTTCAGTTCATTTCTACCGCTGATCAAATTGCTGATGCGTTCACAAAACTGTTGTCCTCTCAAAGATTTACCTTTTTAAGATCCATGTTGCAGGTGGTTCCTCTCCCTCCGCTTGCGGGGGAATGTTAGATAATGTTTAGTAGAGAATATTACATTGCCTATAATAGAGGGTACCTAATTGTATTTATCTAATACTATATATCTCGGATCTTATGTAATCTTTGATTATTAATAAAATACACCGTTTCACGTTGAGCATTGTACTTAAACATGTCCATCTTGAACGCCAATATACATTCCAACATTTTAGTGTATTAACTTGTAACTGATGAAAACCATATCATTATAGGTTTCCAACGTTTAATAAAATATTATTTTTAGCCATTAAGTTGGTAATGTATTTTTACCAACACTATATACCCTTTTTAGTTCATAGTATCACTCACATCAACATGGATATGCCTACTACCAAGCACGGAACACGAACATTATCTACTACCAAGCGCAGAACACGCAGAACACGAACATTATCATTGGAGTAGCCGAAACTAAAACTTTAAGACAAAAAAGAAACAATATAAACATATTTAATTTGTTTCGAATTTATTACTATAACGTCTGTGTTTCTGGGGTTGTCATTAATGTTGATATAATAGTCTATGTTAACCTTTGTAATCCGTTTTGAAATAATAGAAGTGTATTATTTGAGTATTATGTGTTATGTACTTAATTGTGTGACTTAATTTAATTAAGAATAAAAATAAGCGTCAAAATGAAATGTTAGATAAAGCCGATATCTATGGATAATGTTGTAGTACTTGAAACGAGGTTTCCGAATATATAAAGAATGCCGAAATCCGAGTTATAACGAAGAAGTTATGACCTGTCGAAGTTTCGCTACAAAACCAGCACGACGCTGAATGACGTAAAAAGTGAAATTTACGTTAGAGCGATATTTAGCCTTAGTGATCTAAACGAAAGTCGTAGAGTTCATTAAACCGAGAGCGTGCAAAGAACGCCCAAGTCTGACTTCGTATGAGGATGTTATGATTTTTCTAAGTTTCGACTTAGCAGTATGCAGCCCGAATACTCGATTTGAGACCGAGCGGTTTTTAGCCGAAATAATCTAAACGAGAATCGAAGATATCGTTAATAGTAGTAAAACGATAAAAAGATAGGCAAAAACGGACGTCGGATGAAGAAGTTATGAATTTATAACGAAACTTTCATGTCCCGGCTTCTACTAAAAATAAATAATAAAAATAAATTCAAAATTAGCCGACGGAGTCTAAACGAAAGTTGTAGAGCGTAGTCTCACCTACACGCGGATATAAAGAACGTCGAAAACGGAGTTCGTATGAGGAAGATATGGATTTATGAAGTTTATTAAATATTTTCGATATTTAATTTAAATATAAAATAACCGATATTATCCAGGGGGAGTCAGCGATCCTATCCTCATTACACCCACCTTAATTTCTTATTACGCCCAGCGTAAATCGAAGTTCCATCCCCCTATAAAAGGATGTCGAGGGCAGCCGAGTTCTTTGCTCATTTCTTCCCTTTCTCTCGCGTTTTTGCATCGTTTTTCGTGCAAGAATTATCCCGAAGCCCCGGTATCATTCCCGAGCCCCGAAGCAAGTCCCGAAGCCCCGAAGATCCCGAGAAGTAAGATTCCCGAGCCGAATCTCTGCCCGCGAGGAGCCCGGTTTTTATGAAGATCTTCCAGATCTACCGAAGAATACTACTTCTACAAGTCGTAGTGTTGTCCGATCATCTTCTGATCAAGTGAGTGTGTAGTTACTTTCTTCTAACGCATAATTATGAAGTATTTTATATAAAATACGTGTTATGTGTATATTTTGTTGTTATAAGTGTAAATGTATATTCACTTTCTTCTATCTCATAGGTATGATTTATTCTCTATGAAATACGTGTTATGTTTGTGTGTGCCTCATCTGTTATGTGGAATATGTATAGAATGAGAATGCTATACAGGTTTTAAACTACGTATAAAAATATATATTTTTATCTACTAATATGTTGGGTAGAACATGGGTAGATAGTTGATGTGTGATAAAGAGATGAGAGGCCTCGATGTTGTTGTTGATCTAGTTATTCAGCGGAGTATGGATAACGATCACAGACTCTTTCTAGACAGTCCTGTGGAACGCTAGCAGGTTCATAACCTGTAGGTGTTGTGAACGATGTGTTCACCGGTGTACTCTATCCCCCTCATGGTTGCCTTTAGGACATCTATTGTCAAGGAAACCCCTTTTACAGTAATGTTCGTCCCGATGAAAATCCTAGATTAGGTCCCTTGAGATAGATGTTGTTTTAGGGACGTAAAGTGAGGATAACGGGAATTGGTAATCGGGTTATTATTGGTTGGTGAAATTAAATATAATTATTTATTGTGGGTTGAAAACCCTATATGCTCACCAGGCTCCTAAGCCTGACCCACTCACTTTTATTTGTATTACAGGAAGTGGCACAAGGGCGTAAGATGGATGAATCATCGATTTGTTTTGTTTACAAGTCTGTATATGTATATATTTGTTGAATGACTTGTAATGTTATCGTTTATGCTTTATGGTCTGTATCCGAACATGACATCCCAAGTTTTGATTATATAATGAAAATGCATCTCCTGATGAAATGCTTTGATAAATATTATTTTATCATATTTTGTTTTTGGGAACAAATTCTGCAACTCTTTTAAATCAAAAGGATTTACTCTGAAATTATTTTAAAAAGCATAAATGGAATCGGTCTTTTCTGGCCGTGATTTTGGGGATGTCACAGTTGGTATCAGAGCATTAGTTTAAGCGAACTAGGAATTTGTAGGATTTCTATACTTAAACCTAGAATGCTAAGTGGAGATTTTGAGATGTGTTTCTGTTATAATATAAACACGAGCACTAGTATATTTTAGGAAGCTGCCTAAAATGCTTTTATGTGCTAAATGTTATATGTTGCCATATATGATATTATTTGTTCGGATCTATGGTCTGTTGTCGACCGGATCTGGAAACCTTATGTGTGTAGGATTCTAAGCGTACGTCTACGGTATTAGAACTAACATGTAAATGTTTCGGAGTGATAAGGATGATTTAATTATCTATCATGGATGAGGATCTAATTTCACCTTATTCGGTTTGTAGATGAAAAATGGTAAGAACCAGAAGTGGCGTTGGAAACGCGGATAAAAACAGGAATCAACCACCAGTGATTGAGCAACCACCTGTTGTAGCAGCAGCACCAGAACAAATAACAATGGCTGGGGTGCAAGCCATGGTTCAGGCTATGTTAGCTGAACAAAGGGAAGAAATGCGACAGATGTTACATGAAAATAGGGACAAACCAATCATACCTATTGAGGAACCTGAACTGATTCCCGAACAATCGGAAGAAGGAAACAATAGTCGCATTATGAGTCAAGTTGGGACTCAAGGAGAACGAAGGAACGATCCGGAAAGGAGAAACAACAAGGATGGGCGAATGTACAAGAATTTCGTGGGCGCCAAGCCGCCAAGTCTTTCTGGAAGCCCAAATGTTGAGATTATGGATTGGATCTCCTAAATGGAGATGGTTGTAGAAACAAACAGAAGACAGTCTTTGCAGTTAGACAACTGAAGACCGGAGTCTTGAGTTGGTGGAAGTTGCTGGCAGATACTATGCCACGAGGAGAAGCCCTGAAAATGTCATGGGAGGAGTTCTTAGAACAGTTAAGGGTGCAGTATTGTTCAGAGATAGATCTGATTGATCTGAACAATGAGTTCCAAAACTTGAAGAAGGGGAGGATGAGCATATATGACTATGCTACTGCATTCACTGAGAAAATGAAGTTATTTCCGTACCTAGTGCCAACGGAACTCTCCAAGATTGAGAGGTTCGCTAATGGACTGCCTGCCGACTTTGGCCCGACAGTCAAGATGGCAACCACTCTGAAAACAAATGTTCAAGCAGCTAAGAATGTGGAGGCCCAGCAGAAGGAAAAAGGTCTGGAAAGGATAGATGTTGGTGACAAAAGGAAGTTCGATGGACCTTCAGGGTCCAACAAGAAAAACAAGTTCTCGAAGTCTAATTCGAGAGGAGGAGGAGGCGAAGCGAAATGGTGCGAAAAATGTAAGAAGAAGCATCATGGAAAATGTGAGGTAGCGGCCACATGCTTCAAATGTGGAAAGTCAGGGCACTATGCCAACGAATGCACCCTCACTAAAAAAGTTTGTTATGGTTGTGGTGAGGAGGGACACATGTCGAGGGACTGCCCGAAGAAGAAGGAGGCAGCTAGACCCAACATTCCGCCAAAGCCGAAGGCGAGAGCATTCTAGATGACACTGGAAGCTGCTAAAGATGAAGCTGATGTCGCTTCAGGTCCCTTTCTCGTAAACAAATTGCCTGCCCAAATTTTATTTGATTCTGGAGCCAACTACTCCTTTATATCGCATGAATTTGGTAGAAAACTAGCTTTGCCTGTTGATAGACTAGATAATGCCTTATTAGTCGAAGTTGCTAGTGGCAAGTTTGTACCTGTTAGCCATCGTATGAAAAACATCTTAATTGACTTGAATGGGAATAAGTTTCACGAGGAATTATTGCCTATCGAACTTAACGGTTTCGACATCGTGCTTGGAATGGATTGGCTTAGCGCCAATGAAGACGACATATTGTGCAAGAAAAAGATTGTAAAGGTAAACCCACCTGGGAAAGAGTCGTTTATGGTGTATGGAGATAAACGCAGAGTAAATTCTGGAATCATTTCATTGATGAAAGCCAGAAAGTGTTTAGCTAAAGGATGTATGTCGTATCTAGCATTTGTAATAGATGCTAAGAAGGAGAAAAAGGCGATGCAGAGCATTCCTGTCGTATGTGATTATCCGGAAGTATTTCCCGAAGATCTTCCCGGATTACCGCCTGATAGACAAGTGGAGTTTAGAATAGACTTGTTACTAGGGACGGCGCCAATAGCAAAAGCACCTTACCGATTAGCACCGACGGAGATGAAGGAGCTGATGATGCAACTTCAGGAGTTATTGGACAAAGGTTTCATTAGGCCTAGTTCATCACCCTGGGGAGCTCCGGTGTTATTCGTGAAGAAGAAAGACGGGAGCATGAGGATGTGCATTGATTACAGAGAGCTGAATAAAGCAACGATAAAGAATAGATACCTGTTGCCAAGGATTGATGAACTGTTTGATCAATTGCAAGGTTCGAGCTATTTCTCGAAGATCGATCTAAGGTCAGGATATCATCAGCTAAAACTAAGAGAGCAAGATATCAAGAAGACTGCATTCAGAACTAGATATGGACACTACGAGTTCTTAGTTATGTCGCTTGGACTAACCAATGCTCCAGCAGCATTCATGGATTTAATGAACAAGGTTTGTAATCCGTTCCTAGATAAATCTGTGATAGTGTTCATAGATGACATTCTGATTTATTCAAAAAACCAAGAGGAGCATGGCAGACACTTGCGAGAAGTGTTGGAAGTCTTGAAGAAGGAGAAGTTGTATGCTAAGTTCTCCAAATGTGATTTTTGGATTTGAGAAGTCCAATTCTTGGGTCACGTGGTCAACCAAGAAGGGATAATGGTTGATCCAGCAAAGATTGAAGCTGTGATGAAGTGGGAACAACCGAAAAGTCCCACGGAGATCCGAAGCTTTTTAGGATTAGCCGGATATTACCGAAGGTTTATCTAAGGCTTTTCTTCGATCGCTAGTCCATTTACAGCTTTGACCCACAAAGGAGCTACTTATGCTTGGAATAATAAGCATAAAGAAGCATTCGAGAAGCTAAAGAAGAAACTATGCGAGGCACCGATACTTTCTCTACCCGATGGAGTTGAAGACTTTAATGTTTATAGCGATGCGTCTGGTGTTGGATTGGGTTGTGTTTTGACCCAAAGAGATAAGGTGATCGCGTATGCATCTCGACAGTTGAAAGAGCATGAAAAGAACTACCCGACTCATGATTTGGAGTTGGCAGCGGTAGTTTTCGCTCTAAAGATATGGAGGCATTACCTCTATGGCACGAAGTGCAAACTTTTCACTGATCATAAGAGTCTCCAATATCTCTTTAGTCAGAAGGAATTGAATATGAGGCAACGACGCTGGCTAGAGTTACTTAAGGACTATGACTGTAAGATACTTTACCACCCCGGTAAAGCAAATGTTGTTGCTGATGCTCTCAGTCGGAAACTCAATCTCGAAAGAAAAAGGCCAAGTGCGTTGAGAATAGAAGTTGTCTCGACAATTGTGGAGAGTATAAAGAAAGCTCAATAAGAAGCTTTAGAGAAGAATGACCGAAAGGAGGAATGTTTGGGTAAAACGTTAGTGTTTGATACAAACGGTCATGGACTAAAGGTATTACAAGTTCAGATTTGGGTGCCTAAGTCAGGAGGAATAAGAGATCTTCTGATGGAAGAAGCTCACAAAACCATGTGCTCAATTCATCCTGGCAGTACTAAAATGTATAGGGACCTGAAACCCTACTACTGGTGACCGACGATGAAGCTTGATGTTGCAAAGTTTGTGGCCGTGTGTGTGACTTGTGCGAGAGTCAAGACACAACATCAGAAACCATATGTGATTTTATAACCTTTACATGTGCCTATGGGTAAATGGGAAGACATCGCTATGGATTTTGTCACTAAACTACCCAAAACAAAAAGTGGTCACGACATGATTTGGGTGGTCGTTGATCGATTCACTAAGATTGTGCATTTCATAGCAGCTAATGAGAAATGGTCTATGGAAAAGCTTGCGAATTCTTACGTGAAGTAAATTGTGAGGCTTCACAGTGTTCTGTTAACGATTGTATCAGATCGTGATAGCCGTTTCACCTCGAGGTTTTGGAAAAGTCTACAAGAGGAAATGGGTACCAAGTTGTGTTTAAGTACAGCTTACCATCCACAGACTGATGGTCAGAGCGAACGGACGATACAAACACTTGAAGATATGCTGAGAGCATGTACCCTGGAATTCCAAGGTAATTGGGATGAACATTTACCTTTGGTAGAATTTTCCTACAATAATAGTTTCCACTCGAGCATTAAGATGGCACCTTATCAAGCTTTGTATGGACAGAAGTGTCGTACGCCATCTTGTTGGCTTGAGGCTGGGGAAAAGCAGTTTATGGGACCGGAGATAGTCCATCAAACTGCTGAAAAGTTGAAAATAATTAGGGAAAGAATGTTAGCAGCTCAGGATCGTCAAAAGAGCTATGCTGACAACAAGCGAAGACCGATGACTTTTGAAGTTGGAGATTTGGTTTTGCTTAAAGTCTCGCCGTGGAAGGGACTTATAAGATTTGGTAAAAGGGGAAAATTAAGTCCAAGGTTTATTGGACCATTTAAAGTTCTTCAGAGGATTGGGAACCAAGCTTACAAGCTCGAACTACCAGAAGAACTGAATGGAATTCATAACACTTTCCATGTGTGTTATTTGAGGAAGTTCACGGGAGAAGTTCCCGACATGATTCCACTTTCGGAGTTGAGAATCGATGAGAACAAAAGGTTGATTGAAGAACCAGAGGCAATCGTTGACCGAAAGACTAAGATGTTGCGATGCAATACGGTCGAGTTAGTGCTTGTCCGATAGAAACACACGAATGGGCCGAATCTCACCTGGGAGATGGAGAGTGGCATGATGAGTCGCTATCTGCATTTGTTTGTTGATGTGTGATTCCGGGGACGGAATCATTCTAAGGTGGATAGAATTGTAACGGCTGTGTTTCTGGGCTTGTCATTAATATTGATATAATAGTCTAGGTTAACCTTTGTAACCCGTTTGGAAATAATAGAAGTGTATTATTTGAGTATTATGTGTTATGTACTTAATTGTGTGACTTAATTTAATTAAGAATAAAAATAAGCGTCAAAATGAAATGTTAGATAAAGCCGATATCTATGGATAATGTTGTAGTAGTTGAAACGAGGTTTCTGAATATATAAAGAATGCCGAAATCCGAGTTATAACGAAGAAGTTATGACCTGTCGAAGTTTCGCGACAGAACCGGCACGACGCTGAATGACGTAAAAAGTGAAATTTACGTTAGAGCGATATTTAGCCTTAATAATCTAAACGAAAGTCGTAGATTTCATTAAACCGAGAGCGTGCATAAAAAGAACGCTCAAATCTGACTTCGTATAAGGAAGTTTTGATTTTTCTAAGTTTCGACTTAGCAGTATGCATCCCGAATACTCGATTTGAGACCGAGCGGTTTTTAGCCGAAACAATCTAAACAAGAATCGAAGATCTCGTTAATAGTAGTAAAACGATAAAAAGATAGGCTAAAACGGACGTCGGATGAAGAAGTTATGAATTTATAACGGAGCTTTCCTGTCCCGGCCTACTAAAAATAAATAATAAAAATAAATTCAAAATTAGCCAACGGAGTCTAAACGAAAGTTGTAGAGCGTAGTCTCACCTACGCGGGGATATAAAGAACGTCAAAAACGGAGTTCGTATGAGGAAGATATGAATTTTTGAAGTTTATTAAATATTTTCGATATTTAAATTAAATATAAAATAACCGATATTATACAGGGGGGAGTCAGTGATCCTATAAAAGGATGTCGAGGGCAGCCGAGTTCTTTGCTCATTTCTTCTCTTTCTCTCGCGTTTTTGCATCGTTTTTCGTGCAAGAATTATCCCGAAGCCCCGGGATCATTCTCGAGCCCCGAATCAAGTCCCGAAGCCCCAAAGATCCCGAGAAGTAAGATTCCCGAGCCAAATCTCTGCCCGCGAGGAGCCTAGTTTTTGTGAAGATCTTCCAGATCTACCGAAGAATACTACTTTTACAAGTCGTAGTGTTGTCCGATCATCTTCTGATCAAGTGAGTGTGTAGTTACTTTCTTCTAACGCATAATTATGAAGTATTTTATATAAAATACGTGTTATGTGTATATTTTGTTGTTATAAGTGTGAATGTATATTCACTTTCTTCTATCTCATAGGCATGATTTATTCTCTATGAAATACGTGTTATGTGTGTGTGTGCCTCATCTATTATGTGGAATATGTATAGAATGAGAATGTTATACAGGTTTTAAACTATGTATAAAAATATATATTTTATCTACTAATATGTTGGGTAGAACATAGGTAGATAGTTGATGTGTGATAAATAGATGAGAGGCCCCGATGTTGTTGTTGATCTAGTTATTCAGCGAAGTAAGGATAACGACCATAGACTCTTTCTAGACAGTCCTGTGGAATGCTAGCAGGTTCATAACCTGTAGGTGTTGTGAACGATGTGTTCACCGGTATACTCTATCCCCCTCATGGTTGCCTTTAGGACATCTATTGTCAAGGAAACCCCTTTGCAGTAATGTCCGTCCCGATGAAAATCCTAGATTACGTCCCTTGAGATAGATGTTGTTTTAGGGACGTAAAGTGAGGATAACGCGAATGGGTAATCGGGTTATTGTTGGTTGGTGAAATTAAATATAATTATTTATTGTGGGTTGAAAACCCTATATGCTCACCAGGTTCCCAAGCCTGACCCACTCAGTTTTATTTGTATTACAGGAAGTGGCGCAAGGGCGTAAGATGGATGAATCATCGATTTGTTTTGTTTACAAGTCTGTATATGTATATATTTGTTGAATGACTTGTAATGTTATCGTTTATGCTTTATAGTCTGTATCGGAACATGACATCCCGAGTTTTGATTATATAATGAAAATGCATCTCTTGATGAAATGCTTTGATAAATATTATTTTATCATATTTTGTTTTTGGGAACAAATTTCGCAACTCTTTTAAATCAAAAAGATT
The DNA here is from genome assembly GCF_002870075.4 of Lactuca sativa. NCBI lineage: Eukaryota > Viridiplantae > Streptophyta > Magnoliopsida > Asterales > Asteraceae > Lactuca > Lactuca sativa. The sequence continues at coordinate 190,654,874 of NC_056627.2, forward strand.
TACTCTGAAATTATTTTTAAAAAGCATAAATGGAATCGGTATTTTCTGACCGTGATTTTGGAGATGTCACAATTACAAAATTATAATAACTACTATTAACATATAACAAAGTTAACTATTAATAATAAATAAAACAAAATACCTTTGAAACAAATAAAGTTCTTCGAAACACCTATTTTAATTTTTGTAAGTTTTTTATTCTTTATAAGACTTTTAACAAAGCTATTTTATATATATATATATATATATATATATATATATATATATATATATATATATATATATATATATATATATATACACGATTTTTAACAAAACTCCGACAGAAAGGTCATATATAGTATATGATTGGGATTTTGATTTGTAGTTGTATATTTTAACAAATGAATTTGATCTATAAAATTTTATGGTGTTTTTTTGTTTAGTTAAATAACAATTAGTAAAAAATGTTAAAGCATTTTCCTTTTTACATTATTGTAGTTAACCTAATTTGTCATTCAAATTTTATCATAAGTAAGTTCTATTAATCGGTGAGCTTATAAACTAATCTGTCATTCAAATTTTATCATATCTAAGTTCTATTAATCTACTGAGATAAAAAAAAAATAAAGAGAAAAAGAGAAGAAATTTACAAATCTAGTGGGGATGAGAGGTGGAGAGCTCATCTGAGGTTGTTGGTCAGAGTTGCAGATCGGCGAACAACGAAGAAGAGAGATAAAAAGCGTACTGGAAATGTAGTCAATGGTCGGTGTTCCAGTTCAACGAACAACCGAGAGGAGAGACCAAGAGTGCACATATGAAAAGTCTGCCGGAGGTGTTCACATCTTGGGAGTTCTTTTTTCCAAATAATAAGTTCTACATTTGAATACTTTTTTGTTTTCTTATAAAGTTTTGGTTTTCTTAATCAACTTGTATCCTAATTTTTCTAGAATTTATTTAGTTTTTCAATAATTTTTTGAGATTTTGTTAATCACTTATCTATTTTTCTTACCTATTATCCCAATGTCTAACAGAGATAATGATATAAAATTAATTTTCAAGTTTTATTGAAGTTAATTACTAAATAAAATAAATAGTTTTCCTGAATTGCATATATGAAGATATATCATGAATCTGGAGGGGCCAAAAAGTTATGAAAAAGTAAAACTACATATATATACATACATATATTTCAGGTATAATAACATCAAAAATCAGGGGGGCCATAGCCCCCTGGCCCTAACGATGTTCTGCCCTGACTATTACTATCATATGTATTTCAACTATAAGTCTTACAAAAACCTAGATGTTACAGGTGATGTAGCATTGAATCCATTTAACTCTCCCTTTATGAAGCTTCCACCGAAGAATTGGGTTCAATCACCATTCGATTGTTCAATGTGCTTTTTTATTTTAAAATAATTATTTATTTTATTTTAATAGAACTAATATATCTATTTATTTTTTTATCTATATTATATTTAATAATTTAATTTATTGAATTAACTAAAATGGCATAGTTTAATTTATAAGTAAACAAATTCTGTTATATAGTACATTTTTTATTTACTAAAAACAGTAAAAAAAATTCAAAAAAATTTGTTTAAAATGATAACATTTTATTTTTCCAATACAACATAGTCCACTTGCATATTAACGATATTTTCCAAAATATACCTCATTAAATCATGTCAAAGAGCATATTAAATAATGTCAAAAAGCATGATGTACTGTATTATCATCTATCTCGGAGTTTATTTGAATTTGATATTGAACTTCTTAGACAGGTCTTCATCCACACATATTGGAGGAGTAACATCATCAGACTAATTTCTAAATATATTTATTTTATACGATCATATTATGTAATATAATCAAAGTTGTGAAAAACGTTCGATGTTAGATAGTTGGTGGACTAGGTTAAGGGATTAATCAGTTAGGTGAGGATTAATCAGATGATTAATTGGGGATCATTTTTTTTTGAAAGAGATGATTAAATTAATCCCCAATTTATGATTAATTGGGGATCATAAATTGCTAATTGGTTGATTTTAATATATATATATATATATATATATATATATATATATATATATATATATATATATATATATATATATATATATATATATATATATATAAATGTTCGTAAATACCATTAATATCATAACTAAATACCACTAATATCATAACAAAATAAATTAATAGGATTAATAGTATTAATATTAATTTAATACAATACCTTCTTTTTATTAAAAAGGGAAAGGGCTTTTTCAGCTGGTGCGCAGTAGCGCACTTCCGTTTTTCCTTGACTAGTAGGGGTCCCGTGGTTCCTATGCCGCCGCCTTTCCCAATCCTTTTCTTTTAGTATTTCGACCCGAAGCGATAGCTTCTAGCTAGTTCAGTGGATAAGATGGCTGCGCAGTTTCTACTGAGATAAAACTTCTTGAAAGTAAAATTTTATCGTTTTCTACTGCTTCACTAATTGTGTAGGCAGAGATCAGTCAGCTATGCGCCCTCTATTCGGCCGGATAGCGCCTAAGGATTAATCGGAGATTAATCAGGACCTAGTCGGAACTTTTACAACACTAAATATAATGCATGAATATATTATATCGTTTACATTTTTAAGTTTTCAAAATCTTACAGGACCTCGTACAATCTTGTTTCACTATTTCTTTTTATATATCTTCAACTTTGTCCAAATCATCTTGAACTTTCAGCATATGATTGTTATGCTTCCAAATATTTTGATTCCATTTATAGTTGAAATGTAGAATTACTGACCTTGGTTAATTATTGAATCCAAAATAGAAAAAGATAAGGATGTTGAAGAAATTGTAAAAGAAATTAAAAAATAGTTTCAATTGGTAGTTGTGAATAATAAAGACTAGGTTGTCTTCTTTTATAACAAAAAAGTCTTGTCACAACGAAATATAATTTTACACAAACGAAATCTAGTTTTATGGATAAATATTATCTATAAAATGATAAATTAAACAAAATTAAAAACAAAATGATTAAAAATAACATCATAATTTGGAAGTTCATTAAACTTTAATAAAGGTTAATGGAATTTAAAATTCTAACTTGCATATAACCACCAAAACCAAAATATTAGTGTAACAAATCATTAAATTCTTAAAAGTTCAATATATTGAACTGATAGACCAATAGATAATTACAAAAGCTATGTGAAGTTACGCACCGACATGAATGGTCTTAGGAAACAATTTACTAAAAAAAATATATTTATTTTTAAATATATAACGTATAATACTTAATCAAATAAAACCCGATTAAAGGCTTTTTTGCCATTTCTATAATTTCATTTCCAAGTTAAATAAATTCCAAAACTAATAATTTTAAAATTTAAACTCAACCTAGATATACAAATACTTTACGTCCCGAATTTAAAGCATCTCTTCATCACCATGTCAAAACTCCAAACACCACCACCTTCAAAAGGCGTTGGTGTAGTAATCAGAAACCATATATACACTCCACTCCACCTCCTTCCGGTCGCCGGAAAACCAATATCAACCAGAAACTGCCGCCTGTTTCAACACAAATGCGTAAAGTATCTCATTCCATGCATCGGGAACTCCGGGAAGACACCAGTGGCTGCAGTCCTGGCGGTGAACCGCCGCCGGACTCATCATTGGGCCAAGATAGTACAATGAAGGGTGGCCATCTTTTCTCCTTGCTGACATAATGGTGGTGTTGAGTACATTCATTGATGAATTTTTTGAGCTATTTGAAATTATGTCTTTGAAAATATGGTATTGTGGCGAGGTGGTTGATGGTTGCTCCGGTGAGGAACCGAGATTTGGTAGTGTTTCTTGGTGGCAATTTCCGCCGGACCGCCAGCTGCCACGTCTGTAAAAATGATTATTGTTTTTATTAAAAAAAAAAAAAAGTTAAGAAATAGCAATGTATTTTTTATTACTTTGTTTATGGGTAGATTTTTCAATGCTTTGATTTTTTTTAAAGTACAGTGCTTTAATTAAAAAAAGAGTAAATTACACGAATGGCCCCTATGATTTGAGGTAATTTGCGCGCTTGGTCCCTAACTTATTTTTTTAACTCGAAAGGTTCCTACTGTTTGTTTTTGTTACACGATTGGTCCCTACTATTTGTTTTTGTTATGCATTTGGTCCCTGTCTTACCTAAAAAAACTATTATTTAAATAGAGAAAAATGGTGAGATAAATAAGGTAAGATAAGGGGTGTGGTTGGGGGTCTATTTATTTAAATAAATTAAAAAATCAAGGGGAAAATAGTCTTTTTAAGTAAGACAGGGACCAAACGCATAACAAATACAAACTGTAGGGACTTTACGAGTTAAAAAAATAAGTTAAGGACAGAACGCGCAAATTACCCTAAACCATAGAAATGATTTGGTATTTACCACCTATGTAGAAATGATTATTGTTTCTTGTTAAAAAATCTAAATGCAATAAATATCAATCTATTTACATAGGCAAAACAAGATTTTTTATTTTTTTTAAAAAAAAAAAACAAACCTGAAATGTACAGGAGCATATGTACGAAAAAACACCTGTGTTTTTGTTTTATTTACTTGTTTATCCACCCAAGCTATGACTGTTTCTAATGCCTTTTTGTATGCAGTTTCTACTTTCATCTCCATGTTGACTTTTTCTCCTTCTTGAAAATAACAACCTCTGATTATAACAAAGACAATTTTAGGAGATATTTAAGGTCAATTAAGATAATTAAAGACTTCAAAACTTTCATTAAGAATCAAAAACATAAGAAACGTTGGTAACTTTGTTAAACAAATAAAACAGTTAGAAACATATTCTGAAAATATTGGTGCTAAATTTGCATTCAGAATCATAAATCGTGAACTTAAAAAAGTCGTAGATTTGACCTTTAAAAGTCAAACATACCCTGTTTTTGGACAAATGGAGTATAATCAGTATATGATAAAGACAAGTGACATTAAATCTAAACAAAAGATTAATGAACCTCAGTTAGAAGAAAAAGGATGAAATCGTTTGACTTTTGAAGTCAACACAGATGATTATAGACTACAAAATTCTCATCAACATTCACAAACTTCGAAAAAATTGGCAACTCTATTAAACAAACAAATAGCAAGAAATTTATTTTGAAAAAAAAATGGTGTTAAATTTGGAAACGAAACACCAATTATGAATTTAGAAACCTATACGTTTGACCTTAACACACATCAAAATCGAAAGACCAAAAAAAAACGAAGTCTTTCCTTTAGAAGGAAAACGAGATACCATTTGACTTTTGAGGTCAACGAAGATAAAATAAACAGCATATTACATACATACCCCTTTATGGTCTTCTCATTATTCCACCAATGTCCTGTATTAAAAACAAGAACATCAGCATCTCGCCATTTAGCTGAACTCCAATCCATTTGATCCAATTTAAGTGTAGTTCTTATGTCTAATGGTGAATTGGGAGGTGGTCGACTTTGAAGCACAAGAAAAGGAGCTCTGTAGTACTCAATTGTAGAATTGTAATCGCGAAACTTGAACACCAAGAAACCTTTATGTTTAGTGATTGGATTTCCATTTACTTCGTATATTGAATCGTTATCTGTTTCTTTGGTAGAAGTAATTGTAGATGATAACATGCAAAGAAGAGACTCCCATTGATTTCGGCCTATTGAATCTCCAACAAAGACTATTCGCTTGTTCTTCATGCTTTCCAACATTCGTGTCCCATTAAACCTAATTTTTTAATTGAAAGAAAGTAAGAAAAGTAAGATTCGTTTCACTCGTAATCAAACCAAATTACCAATTAAATCGAATAAAACTTCACATATATTTTCATAATAACAAAGGTTTGTAGGTTTTGGTTCAATTTTTACATAATAGAGAAAACATAAAAGTTAAATTTAATTAATCCTCCTATCTATTTTAGATTGAGACAAGTGTCATTAAATTTAATTAAATTTAAATTTGATTGAGATTTTAAATTTATATACTTGTCGTCATCTTAAATAGGTAGAAAGAAAAATATGAATAAAAAGTAGGAGCATATTTAATTTCTCTAAAGTTAATACATGGGATTATAGTGTATGCAATAAAGCAATTGGTTGTTCCATGAAACTTTACAACATTAACAAAACCAAAATAGTGAAAAATACATGTCATTATATTTACAGTTTTGTTGTAACAATAAAAAGAAAAAAAAACCCGTGTCAAAATCGGTTAATTATTGACCTTGCAACAAAATTGGTCAATTAGTTGACATTACAACAAAATTGTAAATATAATGATATAATTGAGAAAAAAAAAATAATAACTCGGTATCAAAATCGGGATTTTATGATAACACATTGACTTTTTTGCAATTTGTCATATAAATAACACATAAAAGGTAACATATAAAATGTAACAAAATTAGGTATCATTCGGTTTACCTGAGAAATTAACCTAAAACGAACAGATAAGGTATTTTTATTTGGTTAACCCAAATCAAACAACCGAATAACCCAAATATCATTGGGTTTGGGCGGTTTATATATATATATATATATATATATATATATATATATATATATATATATATATATATATATATATATATATATATATATATATATATATATATATATTTTGACACTAGAACCCGACCCATTTATTGAGAGGTGACTATTTCATTGAAAATGTCTAATGCGTAAAATATCAAATGTTTGTATATCTTTGATGAGGTGTGAATTTTCTTGCGAATCAAATGCGCAAATTTGGCTATAACATGACTAATCTCCCAATCATGCCCCTTCCCTTCCTAGGTTAGAAAATCAAGGGTTTTCCCCACGAAATTAAAATTCCCAATTGCCCAATAGAAATTGCTCCTCCAATTAGTAAATTAAAATTTGGAAAGGATTAACACTTTCGGAAATAGCATAAATGCATAATAGGTGTATCAAGATTTATAAATCCCTCTAATTATTTGAATTAAAATTTTGGGAAAGGATACAATTCCCAATTTCATAACAGAAACTTTGCCCAATTCAAGTCAAGTCTATAAAGTTTCCAACAGAAAATATGCATAACAATTATAGAAAAATAAATAATAAAAAAATAAAATAAAAAAATTTGTGGGATTGTTAAAGAACCTGGGCAAGTTGCAATCTTTAGGTTGCCAACGCCATTTGGTGTAGAGTAAATCCGGTCGACCATTTTCGGAACACCTAAACCCTCCATCTAAAAACCTGCAATCTGTAGATTGATACAATGGATACTTCTCATCCCACAACCAATCACCTTCAAACACGTCACATCCATCTCCATCTACACTCAAAAAATCAATCTTTTTTGTACTATAAACTTCACTGTTGCTTCCAAACTTCAACCACTTCAACCTCTCTATCCCATTCGAAAATCGAAACACACCCCCTGTAACAACATTTCTGTAATCCAAGTAAACAAACCCAAAAACAATACAAACTGTAATGAATAAAAAACCCAGTATCCCCAATGAGGGTTCGAACAGTTTAAACGGCTTAAACTTTTTCAAAATAGTCATGTAAGTTGATGAATCGATGTCTTGATGCGATGGGTTCTTCACCATTTTTGGTAAAGATTGGGGTTTTTGAGGGATGTGAAAAGGAGCAGATAGGTAATGTGGTGTGGAAGCAAGAGCACATTAATCAATGGAGGATTTTGGGAGTTGAATCATTGGGTTTTCTTCTTTGCTTGGTGGATGAGTAAAGTAGCACTCATGGAAGTTAAAATAGAGAAAAGAAGAAGTCGGGTTGTGAAAAGGGGAAGGGGGAATTGGGATTGAAGGCAGTGGAAATGAAATCATGTGGGGAAGAGCATTGAAATCTTTACTCCCGGCATTGCACGTAAAGTTTTGTACAAATAAACCCTTTCTACTTTAAGAAATTGTCAAAATACTTCATCCAACTTTAAAACTTGTTAAAATTTTCATCCAAACTTAGTTAATACTATGTACCTCAACAAAAATATTTATAAAAGAATATGTTAATCAATTCTAATGAAATCACATTAGCAATTCATACAAAAGTTTTGAATTATAAAATAAAATGGTAATTAATACCAAAATAATTTTATCAGATGCTCTTCAATTTGTACGTATTTTATCTTGACATTATGCGAAAATGAAGATGTAGATGGTCTTGACACACAGTAGGAGAATACATATCAATTAATATATATTCTTAACATAACACAAACAAAACTCTTGATTAGTTGATTGTTTTTCAAGTAACTTAGTTAACCCAGTCAATAACTTGTGTTAATAATATGAGCTTTCTAATTAACTAGTTTAGTTTTTCCATCATGTCACATAGACAACTCCAATACGTGTTGGATGCATATTGTCACACATACATGCATAACAATGATATCTTTTAATGGTCGTTACCATAATTGCCACATATATGTTATTAAGACCTACCCTGATTACTCAAAGATACACGAAATACAATAAAAAGACACATGAGAGTAATCAATGAAAAGATAGGGTAGAGCCTAGAATTCTTACATGTTACAAACTTGTTAGCCACTTTGTTCTCAACTCTTCTCAGGTAAGACAAACAAACCATTATATATATATATATATATATATATATATATATATATATATATATATATATAGTTGAGAGATAGCATAATACAAGTAAGAATTAAAATAGTATAATCATAACAGACATATAAATTATCTAAATCAACTAAACATATATTGAACCTTACAACATAGATTACGTGATCGATATTAGATAAATTTGATATAATGGTTTAAAATTATATGAAAATCTCTATGCATTGACCATCTAGTTTAAAATTATATTAATGGTGTAAAAAAAATTAAAGTTAAAATCAACAAATTTGGTAATTATATGTCAATTTTAGAAAACAGTCCAAAGTTTGAGGGTAAGTTTTGTACAACCGTAAAAGAGGACACGATTCTTCCACCCTTAAAATGTGGGTCGGGGAATTCAAAGAGCCTTCGTGAACACGTGGCGAGTGAGGAATGGCGAAGTGGGGAAGAAAGGAAATAACTGTTAAAAATAGACGGATGGGATTAAGTGCGTGTAATAAACGTGGTTAACACGCTCCGTTGATGAGAGTTTGTTATCTTTTAATTCACGGCTCCGATGAGAAATCCCACGAGGGTTGCAGGCTTGGCATTGTAAAGACACGTGCATGTGATACTTTGTCACCGCTTACTCCTAACATTTGCTTTTTTAATATAGAAAATGTCATTAAAATAAAACATACGATTACTCGAAGTTTATTTTGAATTTGTATGCCCTTTTATACATGTGTGGTGGGGTTTAGTTTTTTTACCTTTTATTTTAACATGCATCTAGCCTAAACTTATTATTTTTCTTTTCTTCAAAACTTAAAAAAATGTCACTTATACTTTTTTTTTTGTTAAATTTTGATTAAAATATTATAATTTAAAAATATAATGAAATTAATAAAAAAAATATTAATAAGCACAAAACTAAAAAAAAGTTCATATATTTCATAACTTCTAAATAAAAAAATACACAATTAAAATTAAAAACAAAATCAATTTATAACTATAATCAAAACCTAAGTTATAATATTTTTTAGATACGATAATGATCCTTTTATTTATTTTTTCTAATCGTAAACTCTTATATAATCAAAATTAATGAGATATATATTTGCGGTCCGGGTCGGTCCTGATGATGTAAATATCCTCAAATGTCCTTGACAAATCAGAGAAAAAGAGTCTCTATCACTATTATAAGTTTTTATTTTAAAATAAATGTACATAATATATATATATATATATATATATATATATATATATATATATATATATATATATATTGTTAGGGTCAGTATCCTTATAATATTCAGGATCCTCAGCTACATCAGGATCCCGACTAATTACCGTTATTATTTTTGTTAATATTATAACAGTCATATTTTGTCTATAACTAACATGTGTATAGAAACAGTCAAGGGAAGACTAATTCTCAAAGAAGAAGCGTTTCAACAATGCAAAAGACCCGGAATACTTCATTAAATAACGTTCATGAAGTTGGTCATGGAGGATCCCAAGAATATCGAACATCTTGTTAGCTAGCTTAGAGTATAAATTGACACTTGTATTCTGCACACAACACACAAATTCTTAGTCTAAGCTCACTCTACAAATTTCTACATTCATTCTTACTAAAAACCCACTGTAATCTTTACTTTATATCAATAAAATCATCAAGGCAAGTGATCATTATCACCTCCCAAGGTTTTATGTCGGAGATCCTAGCAAGGATTAAGAGTTTTCCTTGTAAACCATTGTGTCACTTTTCTTTGACTACTTGCTATTACACAATCTGAACATCACAACCTCACATTCAATTTGGTTGATTAGTACTTGTGTAATTTTTTAACAAAACAATTTGGTGCCCACCGTAGGGTCGTGGTGTTTACAATCCTCGAAAAAATCATCTTTACACAGTCGATCCTCTCTTCGCCCTCTGCTCCTTCCATTCCAACCAAAACCTACCACCTCTTCCAAGTGGACCCCCCACTCAGAGGAAAACGCCTGACACTTCCAAGAAAAGCACCCCTTCAATCGCTAATCCAGGAAGTTTGGGATCCTCAGTGCTCCAGGATCCAACTCCCTCAATCACTACTGCAGAAATTTTCGCTATGATGAGGAAAATAACGCAACGGGTGACCTAACAACAGGAGGAGAATAGACCACCACTCAAAGAAGTGGAGCAGATGAAGGCGAAATTTCAGAATTCCCAGGAAACTACGCACACAGTTGTGCAACCAAGGATCCTGGACTTCAGTAGTGCAGGATCCTCAGAAAATCGCTAGAAGGATACGATTCCTACCACTACGGTGTCACCCTAGGGGCAACTATGGACAACCGAGCATCCATGATCAACGATCTCAATGAGCCTTTCAACACTCCTAGAAACCTTGATTCTAGTAACTTCTTAAACATCAATACTATTAATACTAACTATACTAACGTTGATGTAGGAATAAACCCAAACATGGCCAGGAACTTTAGCAATTAAGACAAATGATCACCAGTATACCTGGAGTGGTCCAACCAATACCAGAAGCATCTCCTAGAAGCCACAGGATCTCGATATTTGATCCCATGATAGTCGATACCGAAGTTCCTAAGTGCTTCCAAACTCCCAGCTTGAAGCTATATGATGGAACTACAGATCCTGAAGAACATATAGCCTAATACAGAGAAAGGATGGAGATCATTCCCATCCCGGGGCACTTAAAGGAAGCTTGCATATACAAAGGCTTTGGTTCGACCCATACGGGATCAACCCTCAAATGGTTGTTAAACGTTCCCCCATATTATATTGCTTCATTTGTACACTTAGTCAATATATTTATGTAACAACGCAAATTTTCAAACAAATTTTTCATTTTAAAAAATAAAGTATTTCCATTCAAAACAAGGCATAAATAATTTAAGTGTCATGTCAAGTACAAACTGTCTAAATCCCAAGATCATAAAAACATCCTTCAGTGTGTATCGATCACGCCGGCGCCTTCCCACGGTCCTCGCTAGTACCTGAAACACATACATAACAACTGTAAGCATAAATGCTTAGTGAGTTCCCCAATATATAACTTACGCACATACGCCTTTCCAGGCCCTGACCTATCGGTCCATGTGTCTCAGGGGACTTCCGTCCCTGCTGGGTAAACCTTCCGGTCCTACCCACGCCAACCTTCCGGTCCATCACACAACATATTGCCTTCCGGCCGACAACATATTGCCTTCCGGCCCATAACATACATAGCATATATAACAAACAGCTTACCACATATAGCATACATATCACATATCATATCTGACCTTCCGGTCACACGATCAAACCCTTCCGGGTACAGTATAGTGAGAAGACTCACCTCGTGAATGCTGAAAGCTAGCAAATCCTGAAATCACTCGTGCACAATCCGACGAGCTACAACCTCCCTATAACATCACATATCTCTCATTAACACTTATATCTTCTAAGTGTGACTATCCCTAAGAAGTCAGACTTAGGTCAACTCTGGTCAACGGTCAACGGTCAACGGTCAACTCGACCGGACTCGGCGAGTGCCATGGCGACTCGGCGAGTCTAGACGTCCTCCAACTCTCTGAGATTCCCTATCTACTCGTCGAGTATCCTCCTTGACCCGACGAGTTACTCCTGGAAGAATCGCGGGGCCACCCCGACTCAACTCGCCGAGTCTGAAGAACAACTCGACGAGTCCCAGTTAATCTTCAAGCTACTCGCCGAGTCTGTTCATCGAACTCGGCGAGTACATGCCATGCAACCGCTCAAACTGCATCCTAAGGTCAGAACTGCTTCGACCATTCCTAGGTCTGGCCTTCCTAGGCTGATCCATCACGTAAAGTCCTCATTTCAGTGCTCATGATACACCATATGATTCATAATTTGCATTTTGACCTAAGGCATAAGGATTCCAATCCAAAACCTTCATCAATTCCCGAAATGCACATACATGGGACATTCTGGACCTCCATAGGTCCCAATACAGGGTTACAATCGACATGGGGACTAGGGTAACATTCAATCTATTCATAAAAGGGTTCCATAAACCCTAATTCCACAATCACATCAACATAGCAGAGCATACACGAAATCTTACCTGGATTATGTATTCTCTGTGTCCCCAATCCTCAGAATGTGACTCCCTTGCTGCTCCTTTAGCCAATCCCTTCTCTTCTTTGCACCACCACTCTTCTATAATCAACAATGGCCTATAATCCTTGCTCCAGATGCACACAATCGATTTAGGGTTCTTCTCAGAAGGCTAAAATGAACAATGACGGCCAATAAGTCTCCTTTATACGTCCCAAACCTGAACGGTTAGGGTTTTCGCTAAACAGCGTAGACTCGCCGAGTCCATATCTGGACTCGTCGAGTCCAGTCGCGATCCCGCGACCAAGTCTGCGATCCTACTCGGCGATTCTAGGCTCCAACTCGCCGAGTCCCCTCTTAAATCACCCTAAAAACACAATTAAATAATACCTGAGATTCCGGGCTGTTACAATTTAATAACTAGTTTTATTGTAGCAGAACCTTCGAGAAGATCACTAGTGATCTCTACCGGGTGGTTCAGGATCCTAAGGGAAAACTTAGGGACTTTTGTTAACAGATTTGGCAGGGAAGCTCTGAGTGTCACACCCCTGCCGTCGGCAGAAACACCGGGCAGTGTAATGTCATTTCTTGTATCATAGTTATCAACTTCCTGAAAACACATGCATTTCAAAATACGTCAACATAAAGTTGGTGAGTTCACAGGTTTTGACTCTAAGTAGAAATAGTACTTTTTTTTGAATTCAAAAGTATAGTTTTGAAAGTATCGTTTTGACTCTCCAACATTTAGTGTGTGTGTGTGTGTGTGTGTGTGTGTATATATATATATATATATATATATATATGTCACACCCCAAAACCGGAACAGCGGAAACGTTCTGGGGTGGATGACGTCATGTCAAGTATCACAACACATGAATATAGTAATCAAAGTACAACAAAACATTACATTAATAGTAATAATTTTACATGGTTACATTACATATTATCACAGTAATACATTTAATATAATAAGTACAGCAAGGTATTAAGCCATCTTCATCAGCAGCTCCGGTGATGTACCTGTCTAATTGCTGACCTGAGATTACAAGTTATTTGAAAAGCGAGTATCAGCATTTTCACAAATGCTGGTGAGTTCATAAGCATTTAGTGACATTTCATTCAAACAACTTAATAAAGAAATAGTTTAAGAGGTTTCAGTGTATTAGAGTCTTTTCTAGAAAATCCTACATTTTCTTTAAATAAAGCAGCCTTCTACCAAGACTGGTCAATGATGAGTGGTAAAAAGTAGTTTTCCCTAAGTTGCTTATCATTATCAAAATACTAAATTTGAATATTGAGGAAAACAAACGACATCAGGGAATATCATACGCCTCAGCAGTGAGGACTGCTGACTAAGGCAAGAACCATAGACTCCAGGAAGGTATCAATCAAATGATATGCCTGGTTCAGTCTAACAAAGGGGAGACACAGACCCCAGAAGGTACTAGGTGAAAGGTACAGGTAGTAAGGTCTAAAACAGTGAATATAGACCGAAGACGATACTAAAAGAAAAGTACATCTCGCAAGGTCAAAACAAGGACTACAGACCCCAGACAGTATCAAATGAAAGATACAGCTAGCAAGGTCAAAACAGAGACTATAGACCCCAGACAGTATCAAATGAAAGATACAGCTAGCAAGGTCCAAACAGAGACTATAGACCCCAGACAGTATCAAATGAAAGATACAGCTAGCAAGGTCAAAACAGAGACTATAGACCCCAGACAGTATCAAATGAAAGATACAGCTAGCAAGGTCAAAACAGAGACTATAGACCCCAGACAGTATCAAATGAAAGATACAGCTAGCAAGGTCAAAACAGTACGACTCTGAAAAGTGACGTCAGCATACAGTGCAAATTGCTGACGAAATACCGTTACCTTAAGGCCATGAATTATAAGGTAACCCAGGATACTAGTAACCATACTGACTAGAGTTCCAGATGCCCTACAAGCATCTATATACTGTGACATTTGTCACCCCTTGGCTTGGTGAGCTGTGGACTGTAGCTAGCAGTCAGGGTGCGGGGGTGTCAATCTCGTATAGATCTATACACACAATGTCCGCTCTCTCTACAGGAGACTCTGGTTACCAACTAGACAACGGAGAAGGTCGTGTCCTGAAGATGCATCCCAAATAGTGGGTTTCTAATGAAAGTGTTGGACTAGAGGTAGAGACTTCCCAATAGTGGGTTTCTAATGAAAGTATAAAATAGAGGTTGAGACTCTTAACTGAATTGGCTGAAATAACCCGTATGTCTAAGCTTGTAAACATAGTATATAACTAATGAATCAAACGACCTTCGGATGGATATCCGATCCCACCAGACCACATCTCAACGAAGAAAAGGAAATAGGGTGGACAAACCTTCCTAAGTCCTTCAACCATTATTTATATGTGTCTACACAAGCACATACATACATCTAACTATGCTTGAGTGGGTGTCGAGTAAAAGTGATTCTCGTGAAGTAGGAGTGTCTAACAAGTGAAGTAAGAGCGGTCGCAAGTGAAGTATAAGTGTCGAATAAGTATAAGCACATCGCGAAGTGGAGACGGCAATAAGTGAAGTAAGAGCGGTCGCAAGTGAAGTATAAGTGTCGAATAAGTATAAGCGCATCGCGAAGTGGAGACGGCAATAAGTGAAGTAAGAGCGGTCGCAAGTGAAGTATAAGTGTCGAATAAGTATAAGCGCATCGCAAAGTGGAGATGACCACAGGTGAAGTAAGAGTGTATCAAGTATAAGTGAAGTAGACTCATATCACTAAGTGAGAGGGTGAATAAGTATAAGCGTCAACAGGTATAAGTGACTTCAGGTATAAGCGAAAGCATTACAGAGTAGGAGTATAAAATAAGTATAAGCGAAGCAGCAGTAACTAACAATTGAAAGTATTCATGAACACCTTTGAAAACTTTATTACTCAGGGAAATCGCATTTGTATTCTTCGATAAAATAGGGGTGAAAACCTTTAGAAATCTTTGGGAATCTTTTATAAATCAGTTTGAAAATGAATCTTTGATAAGCTATAAAAGTAAGAACTTGAACAATATAAAAACCCTTTTTGAAAGCCATTTATAGTGTCCTACTCGGTAAAACAGTGTACAGTGGTAAAATCTTGTGCATGCGGGTTATCAATCACATGTGATTGACATGATAACTAGCATGTTTAACTTGTAATCCCCCCCTATAAAACATTTGAAAGCATTTAAAAAGGTTCATTCAGGGGTATGAACTCACCTGGTGTAAGTAGGTCCGACGAAAGTGTCGTTTGGGCGTTCGGGGTCACGCAAGGACTTGAACACACACAAGGACCTATTTTAACATATGATAACATATGTTCACATACAATTAGCATATAATATACTAATTAAACAATTATACACACTCATAGGAGTGGAAAACACTTTTGGTTGAGTGTTTGGGGTCCCGGGTAGCGTTTAAGGGTGCTAAGGGTCTCCTATTAGTTGTGGGACTTTGCTATACTCACATATCAAGTGTGTAAATGGATTTAAAACAACAACATGGACCAAACAAGGAGTTTACGGCCCAACCTAAGGGAGTTTACGGCCGTAAACTCCCAAGGTCATATTCTTGGGTGTTTGATGCTTCTAGCTTGTTCATAGAATTATTCCAAGCACTTTTCCTCAAAGGCATGAGTGGGTTTGAGGCCTCTAAGGGTATGTTATGGGAGTTTATGGCCTAGGAACTCTCCCAAGGGAGTTTACGGCCGTAAACTCTCAATCTTTGAATTTAGTGAAGTTTTAAGCCCCTATTGCCTTCCTAGAATTTTCTTATGAAGTTTGATGCTATTTTGGGTGATTAAAACCAACATTTGAGGGGGTTTTGGGGAGTTTACGGCCTAGATAATGCTTGGGTCATAAACTCCAAGAAATCCCTCATTTTCCTTGTGTTTAAGCCCTTAATTCCTTTCTAGCATTTTATAGAAATAGCCTATGGTCATTTGGGGGGCAAAAACTACAATTTTGGGCATGAATTAGGGTGTTTACGGCCTTGACCATGTCTGGGCCGTAAACTCCTTTCATTAAATCATTTTGGAGTGTTTCAAGGGTCTAAAATCAAGAGGATAAGTCCCTAAATTATGTAATAAGCCCTAGGATGAGTTTGGGAGTGTTTTGGGGCACTTTTGACATGATTTTGAGGAGTTTACGGCCTAAGCTTGTGCTTGGGCCGTAAACTCTTGTTTGAGTCCTAAAATCATGCATTTTAATGTTTAAACACCCCTTTAATTATACCCGATACTGCCGGGGCTCAGTGGAATTTTACCCGATACTGCCGTTAAACGGGGCTTTTGGTCGCACCCGATTTAGTGGTCGTAATAATAAAACTTGACAATTTCCAATTGAATGAAAATGTGTGTCCTGTGTTTTTATTTCCTTTCATCACGACTTAACGGCATGTTAAAGGCAATCAAATGGAAATGTTTATTAAACTGACGCCCTTTAATTAACGGAACTTTTATACAGTGGAATATTCCGTTAACGGTAACGAGGAAATGTAACGGGACAACTTGGATTGTCACAATATATATATATATATATATATATATATATATATATATATATATATATATATATATATATCCTAGGTATAATGTTTTACTTACCAAATAAGTAGTATACCTATAAGTCACATACAAATGTTTGTAATCCCATACAAACTAAGGTTGCTACGTATAAATCTTATTTGATTTCTATACAAGTAAAACCGCTACATATAAATCTATTTCAATTCTATATGCGTAAGTAGAATAGGTGTAGTGGTCTACTTAATATACAAGTAATATACCTACTAATTCTTATACTTAGAGTATAAGTCTTTGGGAAACTTATACGTAACATTCATACTTGTATATCGACAAAGTATAATGCTTCTAAAGTTATGTTACCATAAGTCTGTAGCTGCGACTATATGACTTAGTTTTATACCTCTTATTATTATTATAAGGATCACACATTGTGGTGGTTACAAGGATCACACATTGCGGTAGTACAAGGATCACACCTTGCGGTAGTACAAGGATCACACCTTGCAGTGGTTTCCATACGCTTCATCGACGTTGGAACAAATAACAAATAAAAGGATAGTTCGTCACTCGCTTAAATTTGATTGTTGCTAGCAACCACGAGTGGGGTTGTCAACCCGTATAATAATTATACACGACTTCCTCGCTCACACGGGATTAATGGTTATAGTTCAGAGGATTTCTACTAAGATCCCCAATCTTAGTTAATGAATACAATTACTCATAGCTCTAACAACAAAAGAATTTTCGTGTCTAAAACCCTAAGTTATTAGACTTTGCTTTTAAACATTACTTCTAAGTTAATATTACTTTAGGCAGTATAACAACTATAACTTAAGGAAAAACCAGGTTTTATCATAAAACCAACAACAACTTATAACATACCAAGTTTTATCTTGTCATAAAACTAACAATAACAACATATAGCATACCAAGTTTTATCTTGACATAAAACCAATAATAGCAACATACTTTATAAAATTAACATATAGAACTTCCGAATATAACTTCGGAACTATATCGCACACAACACACACACACAAATATATATATATATATAGATATATATATATATATATATAGAATCCTAAGTATAACTCAAGATCTACATTAGTATAATAACATGCTAACAAGTTGATAATATTTGTATATATTCAAAATATTATATTTAAACAACTATATCTCGGTTAATATAACTATCTACGTTGATACTAATATACTATCATATAGACATAATATTAACGTGTATACAATATTTAGCATGCATTTTCCCCCGAAATTATTAAAAGTGGGGCCATGAAACTCACTTTAATATCGTGCTTTGAAAGAATCTAACTGAAAATAGTCAGCGGTTCGCGATCATCGGGCTCGGGAAGCGAAACGACTTCAGCAAATGAGAGAGAGAGAGAGAGAGAGAGAGAGAGAATAGATTAGGTGCAAGGAAGCTTAGGGTCGAAACCTCTATTTATAGGCTGATTTTTGGCCTCTCACAACGTGAGAATGATAGATTCACGTCGTGAGCTATGGCAAGAGTTATCTCGTAGCTTTAACCCATGTTTTATAGCCTCGAATAGTGTCTTGTAGCGTCCACACGTCGTGAGAAAACATTGCTCACGTCGTGAGCTTTTGGGTTATCATTCTGTAGACTTCTAGCTTCAAAATGTGACAGTTCGACTCCTCACATCGTGAGTTTTTATGCTTACGTCGTGAGTTCAGTCAGATTAGGGTTTCTGACAGCTGTATCTTCGGAAGGTCATAACTTTTGCATACAAACTTCATTTTTGACGTTCTTTATATTCGCGCGTAGTTATTTAGGAGTACTGCAACTCTACTTTAGACTCTAATAGATAATTCTAAGTCTATTTTAAATTCATCTTGTTATAGAGATTTTATAGTGTTAGAGTTTATCATAACTTCTTCATGCGAGGTCAGATTTAGACGTTCTCTATATTTTTGGAATCGTATGGACGTATACTTTGAGTTGTATCATAAAATATGTATGAAAGTTCATATTTATATTATAATTTATCATGAACTACATAGTAAGTTTATCACATTACTAGTTTAACAAAACCATATTACATGATTGGTATAATCATATGTGATTGTTATTGACCTAATTTTGACGGGTGTTATGTCACACCCCGAAACCGAAGGCGGAAACGTTCTGAGGCAGAGGTGACTTCATGTTGAGTATCACAACCAATGTACATAGTAAGCAAAGTAAACAACCATTACATTACATATGAAAATTTACAATTATTAGAAAACAAAGTGTTACAAGTGTTATACATATGTATATATGAACAAAAGTAAAGACGTGTCTTCTACGTACTCCGTCTTCGCCAAAAAGGATCATTGGGTACCTGTCTAATGCGGACCTGAGAATACAAGCAGTTTGAAAATCAGCATAAAGCTGGTGAGTTCATAAGCGGTTTGTTTATGTAAAAAGATCATGTTTCCTTTAGTTTTTCTGAAAATTTTTTATCCAAGAAAATCCCATATTTTCTTATAAAGACAGTTTAGTTAAGACTTCTGAATTCTGTTCGGTACAATAGTAGATAGTTTAATACGTAAAACTACAGATTTAAAACCACGGGAATACCATCCTATATCTCAGTAGGTAGTTTTAATACACAAAACTATAAAATAAAAACCATGGGAATACAATCCCGTATCACAGTAGGTAGTTTTAATACACGAAAACTATAGTTTGAAAACCATGGGAATACCATCCCGTACCACAGTAGATATAAAACTATAGATCAAGGATAGATATAAAATCCATGGATAAACTATATTTTAATACGTATTGTGAGTCGTATAACCATGCTAATGATACCCGAGACCTCCTTGACGTTCTTCAGGCGACGAACAATATCCAGAATTTGTCACCCCAGGCGTGCCCGCCTAACTGTAGCTAGCAGTTAAGGTGTGGGATTGTCAGTCCCGAATAGATCTATTCACAAATTCCGCGCTCTCCCTCCAGGAGACTCTAGTTATACTTCCGAGGAGGATTTACTGATAACCCAAAGGGTATAATGAAGACTAATCTCACAAGCTAGTATTAAATTATTCATGGTGTACTCGGTCGTTATCGAATATCATAATCTTTTTGAAACATAATAAACTATAAACGATTGAATACAGAGAAACTATCTGGCATAAAACTATACTTTAGACAGAGATAAACTGAATCAGACATAGTTTATCTATTAACATTGCATGAAATCCGAACTCATAAAACGAGAATTGAAGATCCCCAAATTATTCCCATAATAATTTGATTAGTTTGATTGTTTCCTTTACTGTAACTGAAATCCACATAGTTATATTCGATAAAACATCCCTTATGCTCCGCATAATACATAAGGGGTAAAGATGTCTAAAAGTTTTCCATATATTTATTGAATTACATCAGTTTTTAAGTTTCGAAAACATTTATAATTTGCTTGTATTCCCCCCTGAAAACAATGAAAAACACAGAAAAATGCGTAGGGGTATGAACTCACCAGACGGGAAAACGTGTCGGTTTGGATGCTAAACGTCGGCTTGGGGATTGAGAATGCGCCAGGTTCCTATGTAATATGAAATGATACACAAATGTATCTAATTAGACTTTAAATTACTAATTAGATATGATTATACACTCCAAGATGCGAAAACACTTCAAATCAAGTGTTTGGAGTGACCCGGGTGATATCTACGGACGTATAGGGCATAGATAATGAGTTTGCTCTTCAAGAGTAAACTCCTTAGGGATTTTTTGGCCCTAAGACCACACCCACATGAGTTCATGGCCGTGAACTCATGGGTGATGCATTCTAGGGTGTTCAAGGGTCAAACATCACTAAGGGAATGTTGCTAGGATTAAATCTAGGGCATAGGGAAGGATTAAACCACCAAAGGAAATACCAAATGGAGTTTACGGCTGTAAGCTCCTATATACCCTTTCTTTTCATGATTTGATGGTCCTAGATCAATCACATGTGATTCAAACTCATTTTACAAGCCATGGAATGGATTTACGGCATCATTTGACTAAGGTATAGGAGTTTACGGCCCAAGAACCTATCCTTGGGGGGGTTTACGGCCGTAAGCTCCTATGGCGTTGGTTTTCATCAAGTTTAAGGCCCGTAACTCGTTTGTGGTTGCTTCTAGACATTATTCCAAGGCTTAGGAGGTGTTTAAGTGGCATCTTAACACCTTAAAAGGAGTTTACTGCCCATGAAATGGTGTTTACGGTCCAAGAATGATCTTGGGCCGTAAACTCATGTTTACTCCCTAAATGACGAGTTCAAGGTGTTCCAAGTCCATTCCAATAAGTCCTTAAGTCATTTCCAAGCTCCAAAAGTGATTTGGGAGGGTTTTTGGGCTACAAAACCCATTTTATGTGAGTTCACGGCCTAGGACTGTTCTAGGGCCGTAAACTCATGTTAATGGTCCTATTTCATAGATTAAACACGAATTTGAAGGTTGAAGAGGTTATACTATGAGTTAGGATAGTTACCTTGATGATTTGGAGCTTGAATTTGATGATTTTGGACCAAGAATTTAGTTTGTAGAGAGAGAGAGAGTAGTGAGAGAGGGTGCAAAAGCTTCAAAATGAAGTCTTTTGAACTTTATATATGGTTCATGTTTGGGACACGGTGGAATTCTACCCGATACTGACGTCAAACGAGGCTTTTGGTCGCACCCGATTAAGTTGCCGCAACCCGATATGGTCGAAACTAAAAATTTTCCAATTATTAAATTGGGGCGTTATAATGAGTTTCTAATGTGTTTGGACACCCATTAAGTCATACTAGAAGTCTCAAAATTTATGACTTAACTTAATAACGTAAACGGAAATAATTCGAAAACGACGAATTTTTATTGACGGAACGGGTTACAATAACGGAACGAACTTCGGGTTGTCACATGTTACATTCTCCCACCATTGAAGTAAGTTTTGTCTCGAAATTTATTTTGTGCCAGAATCCACTACAGGGTCCTGGATAGCTTCCTTGCTTCCTATTACGAATTCCCTACCACAACCTAACTTCCTTGACTCCTTCGCTTTGGACATTCTTTCTTGATATGTACAATTTCACCATACTCAAAACGTGCTCGTCCCCCGTTATAGCCTGTTTCAGTGTTTGTTCCTTGATTTTCTGTTGTATATGTTGTGCTCCTGCAGTAATTGGCAGTGTGTCCCTTCTCTTTGCACTTCATGTAAATATAACAGTCAGTTACGCGCTGATGGTTGCATTGACTGCACCATGAACAGTTACCTAGGTGATGACGGTTGCACTGAGTGAACCATGGGAATGTTCCAGCATACTTCCTTGTTTGTACATGTATTGTTGTTGTGGCTGCATAATTAGTTGCCACATTTTGTCTCTCCTCAGATGATTGTATAGGATTCTTCCCATTAAATTTGCGCTTGTTTGTTCCAGATTCGGGAGACTCAGCTATAAATCCCACTTGGATTTCTATGTTGGTTAGCTGATGAGCTATACGCTTTGCACCGTCATATGTTTTAGGCTTTGATGCGATCACCATTCCTTTGATTTGTGATGCTAGACCCCATATATATCGCTCGATCTTCTTGTACTCTGGGGTTACTAGTGTTGGACACATCACCGTAAGATCATTGAATCCAGCGGTATAAGCATTTATCTTGGAACCCTTCATTGTTAGGTTCCACAGCTCTTGTTCCAAATTTTGTATTTTCTCTCTTGGACAATACTCCTCTACTAGCATCCTCTTCAGCTCTTCCTATTGCATGGAATTTGCAGCATTAATTCCCATTGTATTAACATGATTGTTCCACCATGTTAATGCTGCACCAGCAAAGGTACACACAGAAAATCATACCTTACATTTGTTCGGACAGAAGCTTATTTGAAATACTGATTATGCCTTTTCAATCCACCGGGTCAAGTTAACAACCTCGTCCGTTCCATGGAAGCTCTTAGGTTTGCAATTCATAAAATCCTTGTAGGTACACATTCTAGTGGTCCCTACATTGCCTCCATTTCAAACTCTTCCTGTTGTGACGTTAGCTAGAGCTGGAACGATTCTCTAAGCTATAATTTCTTCAAGTTCTGTTGAACTTATTGGAGGGTTTGTTTTTCATGGTGGTGGTTGCGGTTGTTGTCGTAGTTGTGGTTCTGGTCGTTGGTTAAGGTTTAGATGAGCGCTACTTCTTCTAGGCATTTTTGTTTAGTTCTTATACATTTTGGATCGCCAAGTGCTTAGTCTATCAAATATTACTCCGAATTTAAATAGTTCATATGATCTGATCATAGTAAAATATAGTTGTACACCTATACTTAGTTGTAATAGGATCTATGCACACATAAACTTTAGTTAGAATATCTGATCTAAATCCTTGAGATCAAAAGCATTCCGGGTATTTAGGTGTATTATCATCACGGGTCCGAGTCTTCATATATGACTCTATATTTATTATTTATTATATTCATGCTCTATTAATTATTGTTTGTTACTTCAGGGCTAGCTGATAAGGCACCGACCAGTCAAGACAGTCGGAGGGCTGGATCGTTTTAGCATATAGTCGTTCTGAAATCCAGCAACCCAATCACCACTCCCATATGTAGTCCTCAAGTAGTATAATTAATAATACTTTTTATTTGTAGGTTAAGGGATATACCAAAACCAAAAAGAGTAAGCCCCTAAACTATAGTCATGCTTTCCTAAGAAAGTACTAATTCACTATAGTTAATAGCTCTGATACCAATTTGTCACACCCCGGCCGTCGGCGGAAACACTGGTCAGTGTAACGTCATTTCTTGTATCATAGTTATCAACTTCCTGAAAACACATGCATTTTAAAATACGTCAACATAAGGTTGGTGGGTTCACAGGTTTAGACTCTAAATAGAAATAGTACTTTTTTCTCAACTCAAAAGTATAGTTTTGAAAGTATCTTTTTGACTCTCCAACAATATATATATATATATATATATATATATATATATATATATATATATATATATATATCCTAGGTATAATGGTTTACTTACCAAATAAGTAGTATACCTATAAGTCTCATATAACTGTTTGTAATCCCATACAAACTAAGGTTGCTACGTATAAATCTTATTTCAATTCTGTACGAGTAAAACCGCTACGTATAAATCTATTTCAATCCTATGCGAGTAAGTATAATAGGTATAGTGGTCTACTTAATATACAACTAATATACCTACTAGATTCTTATACTTAGAGTATAAGTCTTTGGGAAGCGTATACTTAACATTCATACTTGTATATCGACAAAGTATAATGCTTCTAAAGTTATGTTACCATGAGTTTGTAGCTGCGACTGTATGACTTAGTTTTATACCTCTTATTATTATTATGAGGATCACACCTTGTGGTAGTGATAAGGATCACACATTGTGGTCGTTACAAGGATCACACATTGTTGTAGTACAAGGATCACAACTTGCGGAATAGTGCAAGGATCACACCTTGCGGTAGTAAGAGGATTACACCTTGCAGTAGTTTCCATACGCTAGATCGACATCGGAAAAAATAAAAATAAAAGGATAGTTCATCACTCGCTTAAATTTGATTGTAGCTAGCAATTACGAGTGGGGTTGTCAACCCGTATAATAATTATACACGACTTCCTCGCTCACACGGGATTAACGATTACAGTTCAGAGGATTTATGCTAAGATCCCCAATCTTAGTTGATGAACACAATTACTCATGTAGAATTCAATGGCTTCCTATAGCTCTAACAACAAAAGCATTTTCGTGTCTAAAACCCTAAGTTATTAGACTTTGCTTTTAAACATTGATATTACTTTAGGCAGTATTGCAACAATAACTTGAGGAAAAACTAGGTTTTATCATAAACCAACCACAACATATAACATACCAAGTTTTATCTTGTCATAAAACTAACCATAACAACATATAACATACCATGTTTTATCTTGGCATAAAACCAATAATAGCATCATACTTTATAAATTAACATATAGAACTTTCGAATATAACTTTGGAACTATATCACACACAACATATATATATATATATATATATATATATATATATATATATATATATATATATATATATATATATATATATATATATATATATATAGAATCCTATGTATAACTCAAGATCTACGTTAGTGTAATAACATGTTAGCAAGTTGATAATAGATGTATATATTCAAAATATTATATTTAAACACCTATATCCCGATTAATATAACTATCTACGTTGATACTAATATACTTTCATGTAGACATAATATTAACATGTATAAAATATTTAACAAGCATTTTACCACGAAAATATTAAAAAGGTGGGCCGTAAAACTCACCTTAATATCGTGCTTCGATAGAATCTAACTGAAACCAGTTAGCGGTTCGTGATCACCAGGCTAGGGAAGCAAAACGGCTGCAGCAAACGAGAGGAGAGAGAGTGAGTGAGAGAGAGAGAGAGAAGAGATTAGGTGTAAGGAAGCTTAGGGTCGAAGCCTTCATTTATAGGCTGATTTTTGGCCTCTCACGATGTGAGAATGATAGATTCACATCATGAGCTATGGCAAGAGTCATCCCATAGCTTTAACGTGTGATTTCTAGCCTCGAATAGTGTCCTGTAGCGTCCTCACGTCGTGAGAAAACATTTCTCACATCATGAGCTTTTGGGTTATCATTCCGTAGACTTCTAGCTTCAAAATATGATGGTTTGACTCCTCACATCGTGAGTTTTTATGATCACATCGTGAGTTCAGTCAGATTAGGGTTTCTGACAGATGTATCTTCGGAAGGTCATAACTTTTGCATACGAACTCAGTTTTTAGGTTCTTTATATCCACACGTAGGTATTTGGGAGTACTACAACTCTCTTTTAGAATCCGATAGATAATTCTAAGCCTATTTTAAATTCATATTTTTATAGAGATTTTATAGTGTTAGAGTTTATCATAACTTCTTCATGCGAAGTCAGATTTAGACGCTCTCTATATTTTTGGAATCGTATGGATGTATACTTTGAGTTGTATCATAAAATATGTATGAAAGTTCATGTTTATATTAGAATTTATCATGAACTACATAGTAAGTTTATCACATTACTAGTTTAGCAAAATCACATTACATGATTGGTATAATCACATGTGATTGTTATTGACCTAATTTTGACCGGTATTACATTCTCCCCCCGTTGAAGTAAATTTCATCCCAAAATTTATTTTGTACCAGATTCCACTATAGGTTCCTGGATAGCTTCCTTGCTTCCTATTACGAATGCTCATAGCCTAACTTCCTTGATTTCTTCACATTGGACATTCCTTCTTGATATGACCAATTTCACCATACTCAAAACATGCTCGTCCTCCATCATAGCATGTTTTAGTGTTTGTTCCTTGATTTTCTGTTGTATGTGTTGTGCTCCTGCAGCAATTGGTAGTGTGCCCCTTCTTTTTGCACTTCATGTAAATATAACAGTCACATGCACGATGATGGTTGCATTGACTGCACCATGAACAATTACCTAGGTGATGACGTTTGCATTGAGTGCACCATGGGAATGTTCCAGCATAGATCCTTGTTTGTACAGGTATTGTTGTTGTGGCTGCATAATTAGTTACCACATCTTGTCTTTCCTCAGATGATTGTATGGGATTCTTCCCATTAAATTTGCGCTTGTTTGTTCCAGATTCGGGAGAGTCAGCTATAAATCCCATTTGGATTTCTGTGCTGGTTAGCTGATGAGCTATACGCTTTGCACTGTGTCACAACTGGAAATTTTGTGTCATGTAATCTATACATTCAAGCTAATGTGAATCAAAAACTTAAGAACATGTGTAACACCTATGATTATGACTTCAAAAACTTCAATCAAATACATTATACAAGTACTACAAATAGTCATCAAACAATTGGAAACCCTAGAAGTTCTTGTTTAAGTCCATTTTGGACTAGGACTCCCTTATTGGATCCAAATGGACCAATAAGCTTCCAATTAGACTATCATGGGCTTAGAACCCTAATTGGGCTCTAATTGGACCCACACTAATTTATTTCAACAATTTGGGCCATGTTGGGCCTAGAATGAAATGAATTAAAGCTTTGATCCATGAATACCCTAAACTAGTTCAACAAAAATGGAAAAATCATACTATATTCTTTTATGATAAAATTCACCCAAATTAACTCTAATATTGGGCTTGGGAGCAAAAAGCCCAAATTTCCTTTTTCCTTCCATGTTTTCGGCCCACATCAAGCCCAAGAGGAGGGTTTGACTTTCCCATGCCACCTCATTTTTATCCATTGGACATCCATGCATTATTTCTCATTCTTCCATGCACATCACCTCAAATATCACTTCTTCTTCTCTTGTCTCTCTCACTCTCGGCCACAAGCACACACACACACACACCACAAAACTCTCTCAAACTCTCTCAAGAACACTCAAGAACATCCCTCCCTCTCCACTCATAAATCTCGAGTTTTAGGAAGCATTCAAGAGGAAATTTCCACAAATTCTTCATCTAAGGTAAGATTATGCTTGGATCTGTGATTTAGATTCTTTTTGTTATCAAAATCCTTTCCTAATCTATGCAAAAATCGTGATCTTGCATCCTAGAACCATCTCAAACTCGAGATCTTCAAGAAAAGGGTGCTAAGGCCAAAAATCACCAAGTTTTCTCCCATCTTTTCTTCAAGAACCAAAATCACACCCTAAGGTGAGCTTCATACCCCCTATTTTCTGTTTTTATAAGTTTTGTGGGGGGGGGGGGGGGAATACAAGTGAAAGTGTAGATCTATATGTGTTTTGTATGCCTTGTATGATTTCCATGCTTACATGTATGCTTTTGTGTGCTATAATGTTGGATCTAGCCATAAAACCCCTCAAAACCGAGATATATCTTATGTTAAATGATTTTAGCTTCAAATATATTTCTACATACAAAGTGTTTCAAGAAAAATAGCTAAGTGGTTTAGTAACAATTTTCTTTGGGCTAAAAACACAAATTTTGGGCCTAAAATGTGAAAAATACAAAATTAAGGGCCCAAATTGACATATCACGAATTCTGATGGATGAGGTGTGTCAAAACAGTTTCAATAAAACAATTTCTGGAAATATACTCATTTAGAGGATTAAAAACATAAATTTCAAGCTTAATGGGCTAAAAATGACATTTTCGGCCCAATGAGGCCCATTATGCGAGATTTTCTGTTTTGGAGGGCCAAAACTGTATTTTTCTGTAAAACAGTGGACTATAAGTGTTCCAAGTCCTTTTCAAAGGTTTAAAATGCTTTTTAAATTTAAAAAGGACCAAAGTTGCAAAAATTTTACAATTTGGGTCAAAATTGTCAAAGTTGCGAAAAAGAAGGGTTATAACCGAGAAAACTGAAATTTCAGGGACTTAAACTGTTTTCATTGAAAAATATGCTGAAAAATATCAATTTCAATAATTTTTGGTGTTAAAATGTCAAGAAAATTGATTTAAGGACCAAATCGGAAAGTATTTAATTAAAGGGTTGAAAAAGTAAATTTTACAAACAATGAGGGGCTGAAAACAAAAAAATTTCAAGGCTAATTCAATACATGCAATTTGATCAAACAATGGCACCGCGACTATCGACGAAATACAATACACTACAATACCAAAATCGTTGTGAAACGAATTGGTTCGGTCTCGAACCAATGAAAATCCGAAACTACTAACATGACGACACTACGATTCATACAAATAACGTTTGGGAATTCAATATACATGCGAGTGTGCACAGACGTCTACGCACCATCTTTGGGCCCCAAAAGTGTAAAATCTTGTTTGTTGGGCCTAGCTAGCCCAATGACCTGATCTTAAGGCCCGAAGACCTTTATCCTACGAAGTGTTGGGTTTTACCGACCTGGCACAACGTAGAAGGACTTTTAATGGCTTGTATACTACTGGTCCCCAAGGGTCCTTTGGTATTGCTAGTAAAGTCTACATTTCATGCGAGGCGGGTCTGGGACCCCTCGTATATTTTTTTTATCCCCAACCGGTTAATGGAGTTATCGAGGTCTTCGTGTCCTCTTTCTCTTCGGATGTGGGACTACACGTAGTCAGGGCGGTTGGATAACGTGATTAGTACGGACGACGCCTACGGGATCGTTAGTATAGCTATAAACTGGTCGTTTGTGTAATGCATGTTTGTAGCAATTAATCATGCTCAAAAATAATCCAACGTCGCCTGGGAATGAGACTACTCGTTTTGCAATGGTTTCAACGTAACTTCATGGAATTCAAAGGATTAGGAAAACATCGGGTTTTCCTAGGGTTTTTCAATACATACGGACTCGAAATGCATACAACTTTAATGAATAATTTTTACAAGTATAGAAACAAACAAGCATACCTATGGATCTTCACAAACATTTTCGAAAGCTTTTCATTTCAGAAAATATCGGATTTTCTGGTGGTTTTCAAACGATACGAACATTGTTTTTCTTCAAATACCGCTTATGAACTCACCAACATTTCATATGTCGACGTTTTTCAAAATACTTGTATTCTCAGGGAACCAGTGATACAAAGGAAATAATATTCAGTGGTGGCCTGCAGTTTATTTATGTACAAATTGAACAATTTATTTTTAGGAATGTAATGTTTAAACAATGTATTTCATGTAAACTCTACTGGTTGTACTATATTAATGCATGGTGACGAATGTTGTTACGTTTCATATATATTCAATGTTATGTTGGAGGCTTTGATGCGATCACCATTCCTTTGATTTATGATGCTATACCCCAGATATATCGCTCGATCTTCTTGTACTCTGGGGTTACTAGTGTTGGACACATCACCACAAGATCATTGAATCCAGCGGTATAAGCATTTATCTTGGAACCCTTCATTGTTAGGTTCCACAGCTCTTGTTCTAGATTTCGTATTTCCTCTCTTGGATAATACTCCTCTACTAGCATCCTCTTCAGCTCTTTCCATTGCATGGAATTTGCAGCATCAATTCCCATTGTATTAACATGATTATTCCACCATGTTAATGCTACACCAGCGAAGGTACACACAGAAAATCCTACCTTTCATTTGTCCGGACAGAAGCTTCTTTGAAATACTGATTATGCCTTTTCAATCCACCGGGTCAAGTTAACAACTCCTTCCATTCCAGGGAAACTCTTAGGTTTGCACTTCATAAAATCCTTGTAGGTACACATTCTAGTGGTCCGTACATTGCCTTCATTTCTAACTCTTCCTGTTGTGACGTTAGCTAGAGCTACAGCGATTCTCTGAGCTTCAAATCCTTCAAGTTCTACTGAACTTATTGAAGGATTTTTTTTCGGGTGGTGGTGGTTGCGGTTGTTGTTGTTGTTGTTGTTGTGGTTCTAGTCGTTGGTTAAGGTTTAGATGAGCGCTACTTCTTCTAGGCATTTTTTAGTTCCTATACATTCCGTATCACTAAGTGTTTAGTCTATCAAATATTACTCCTATTTTAAATAGCTCCTATGATCCGATCATAATAAAACATAGTTGTACACTTACACTTAGTTGTGATAGGATCTATGAACATATAAACTTTAGTTGGAATATTTGATCTAAATCCTTGAGATCAAAAGCATTCCGGGTATTTAGGTGTATTATCATCGCGGGTCTGAGTCTTCATATATGACTTTATATTTATTATTTATTATATTCATGCTCTATTACATATTGTTTGTTACTTCAGGGATAGTTGATAAGGCACCGGTTAGTCAGGACAGTCGGAGGGCATGATCATTTTAGCATATAGTCGTTTTGAAATCCAGCAACCCAAGCGACGTGTATATCCTGTCACCGCTCCCATTAGTAGTCCTTTAGTAGAATAATTAATAATACTTTTTATTTGTATGTAACATCCGGGTTCCCAGGTGAATTATATTATGCTTTTATTTTAAGTTTTGTGGAGGAACTCGGAGAGTTAATGCTTAGACTTGCCGAGTAGGATCGCGAGTTCTTATCCGGATTAATGACGGGACTCGACGAGTTGACTCATGGACTCGACGAGTCCATGCTGTTAAGTGAAACCCTAATTTCCCAGGTTTAGGACCTATTTAAAGGCCCTTATAGCCATCATTTGCGGCCACTATCCCATGAGAAAACCCTAGAGAGCAGAGAGATTGTTGTGGTGCATAAAGGAAGGCTGACTCACTAGTTCTTGTGTGTTTTAGCAAGAAGGAAGGAAATAGAGCAAGCTAAGCAGATTGAAGAGCTTGGATGCACTCCTATTTGAACAGAGGAAGCTGTTGGAGGTAACCATCTGTGCCATTCTTGTGATTTTATGATTCTAGTGGAATCTAGGGTTTCTTTATGCATCTTTTAGTTTGAGCATGGAGTATGAGAGGTCCCAAGCCTAAATGGTTCATGGATTTGGACCTCAAGAGGCCTAGAGAGTTCTTATCACATTGCTTTTCACCATGCCTTTTGTGTTAGGAGCCTAGAAGTCCATGTTTGGGGTTATTTCGCCAAAAGGGAGCTTGGGGGTGTTGCATGTGTTCCAAGATCCAACCTTTACGTGATTATCATGCTTGGGGAGGTCAGATCTATAGATTAGAGGAATAGATCTGACCTCAGGAAGTCATTTGAGTATGAGCATGGCATGAACTCACTAAGTCCAAGAACAGAATCGACAAGTAGGAGTAGGTTTCCTCGAGAATCACATAGTTGGTGACTCGCTGAGTTGGGGAAGTGACTCGGTGAGTCATTTGGGATTTAGAGGACTTGAGTTCATGACTGAACTCGCCGAGTCAAGAGCCTGACTCGACGAGTTGGGTCGGATTGTCCCACGGTTCGCGACCAGTGACGATTTCAAAGAGTGGAGGGTTGACTCAGTGAGTCAAGTGAGAACCAGGGGTGAGGAGGACACGCATAGACTCGCTGAGTCACAATTGTGCACTCGACGAGTCTGGTCAAGGTTTGACCGTTGACTTTTGCTGACTTTTAGGGTTTGGTCAACAATTGGACTTGCGCACCGTTTGAAGGGTAAAATGGTCTTTCAGCCTTCTTAGAGGACATGTGAGAGTCTAGTCTAGCCTGGAGAGTTGTTATTGATTGAGATGATTTTTTATTTGTTTAGGCAGAGGCTAGATCAGTGTATATCCGAGCGAGGTATTACTCGAGACATCCGAGGTGAGTCTTCTCACTATACTTTACCTTGAGTAGGTAACCAGAGTTATGTGATAGAGTATCTTGTATGCTATCTATGTGATGTCTTGCACTGCATTATTTCTATGTGATTTATGTTGTGTGTATATCAGAGTTAAGAGCGGAAGGTCCATAGAGCTAGGACCAGAGGTTCCACAGAGTTAGGGCCCAAGAGCCCACAGAGTTATAGCCTCGAGTGGCTAATATGTGTTATATGTGGTATTTTGCGGAACTCACTAAGCATTTATGCTTACAGTGTTTTGTGTTATGTGTTTCAGGTACTAGTGATGATCGCGAGAAGGCGCCGACATGATTCGTACACACACGCGCGGAGTTTTATATGTTCTTTTGATCTTGGGATATGTTTTATGAATTGAGATGTGATACATGGAGATTTTTTTTTAAATATTATGTATGAAAATGTGTTTTGAAAATGTAAAAAAGTGTTCAAATTATTACGGTGTTACAAGTTGGTATCAGAGCCTTGGTTTGAGGGACTCAGATGTACCTTCGGGCGTATCAGAACTCAAACTAAGGATTTAAAGAAAATGTTTGATAATAAAATAAATTTCAAAGAGTAAAAGAGTTCTGAAACAAACAGAGCAGAGCCGTGTGTAAGATCAGCCAACGCTCGAACGGTGATTTCCCAAAATACCCTTACAATAAGTGTTATGAGATATGTTATGCTATGATATATGATGAGTTATGTTATGCATGCTAGAGTAGACTAGGTATTCTTATTAGGACTAGAGTGGCCTGATTTTTGATGCCTTAGTCTAGGAGTCTTACTGCTAGGGAAGCTTGAGAGAGTTTAGATAGCAGCGAGGAGCTATGAGAGATCTGCTAGAGAATAGCCTAGATATTTGAGAATAGAGTACTTGGGTTTTGGGACCCTGGGAGGAGGACTTGGGGTGAATGCTGATGCGGTGTGGAAAATAGTATTGGGCCCGTACTACTGGAGACACCGGATCCGTACGCAGTCTGAGTAAGAATCTTCGGGGTACCAGAGGTCAAGTAGGGTCGAGTTATCGAGTGTGAGTATACTCGAGCGAGTCCCTAATATTTTTTATGTTGTATTTCAAAGACATCATGGTTGGGACACGCCACACACCAGAGAGCAGCGGTGCTAGTGATGAAGAGATTTAAAGGATCACTCACGAGGAGGTGGCTGCGGCCATCAGGGCAGAGATACCAGACATGTTTGGGTCTATCAAGACCATGCTGATAGAGACTTTTGATGCGTGATATGCTGCTCTTTCTGATGTGGTTGTTGCTACGGCCACCACAGCTGTAGCTGCGGCTAGATCGCATGGTGGTGATGCGTTGCTGTTCCGGGAGTTCAGCAACACAAAACCACCAGAGTTTGATGGGACGCAGGATCTGATTATGACGATGAGGTGGATTTCGTACATTGAGGGGTGTTTCTTCAGATGCTCATGTCCAGAGCATTTGAGAGTTCGGTTCGCACTGAATCAACTTCGCTTGGGAGCGAAGGACTGGTGGAAGTTTGTGACGACGCACTATTCGACTGTTGAGCTTGTTGTAGTGACCTGGGAGAGGTTCACCGCTATGTTCCTAGAGGAGTATGTTCCCCAGGTGGAGAGGGAGCGTTTGGACCAGGAGTTTTTGACCCTCAAGCAGGGTACTGAGTCTGTTACAGTGATTACCAGGATGTTCCATGAGAGGGCGATGTTCTGCCTAGAGCACGTGTCTTCCGAGCAGGCACGTATGAGCTGATATTTGAGCATTTTGTGGAGGGATATACGAGAGTTCACAGCGAACTCATCGTACCGGACATTTGCTGAGCTTCAGAAAAATGCTCGGAAGAGGGAGATAGAGCTGGAGACTCAGGCTAGGGAGGATGCGAAGTCTCAGGGGAGGGACAGGCGACCGACACAGTCTTAGCCAACAGCCAAGCGGGCCAAGCCCGCGGATTCGAGGATAGTGAACTAGAAGGGTCTCACTTGTGGCAAGTGCGACAAGAGTCATGACGGGGTGTGCAAAGCAGGGTCTTGCTACAAATGTGGCAAGGAGGGGCATATGGCTAAGGATTGCCCCAAGGGGTTTGCCGTCTGTTTCCACTGCAACCAGACCGGACACCGGAAGGCAGAGTGTCTGCAGTTGCGAGGGTCAGTGCAAGGAGAATCTCCGGGATCCGCCCCTGCTGCAGGGAGAGCTACTGATAGTCGGCCAGTGAAGGCCAAGGCACCGAAGGCACGAGGGAGAGCTTTCCAGTTGACTGCGGAGGAGGTTCGTGCAGTGCCCGATGTTGTGGCTGGTATGTATTCTTTCATCTATTTATTTTGATTCTGAGATATTGTGCTTATTTTATGATATG
Source organism: Lactuca sativa (assembly GCF_002870075.4). Taxonomy (NCBI): domain Eukaryota; kingdom Viridiplantae; phylum Streptophyta; class Magnoliopsida; order Asterales; family Asteraceae; genus Lactuca; species Lactuca sativa. The sequence continues at coordinate 190,689,555 of NC_056627.2, forward strand.
CGTAGGTACTTTTCTTGTGAGTTCTGTACCTGCCTTGGTGTTGTTTGACTCGGGTGCGATTCGGTCTTTTGTATCTTTGGCTTTTAGTCAGCACATCAGTATTAGTCGAGAGGTGTTGAGTCGACCTCTGAGAGTTTCCATAGCTAACGAGAGGGCAGTTTATGCCACGGAGGTGATCCGAGGATGTGTACTCGAGATCTTCGGTGTTGAGTTCCCGATTGATCTAGTTCCTATTGCGATGGGGGATGTCTGTGTCATCGTGGGCATGGATTGGTTGAGTAGATTTGGAGCGGTTATCGACTGCGAGCGACAGCTGGTGACCATACGAGACCCTAGTGGGGGAGTTATTATGGTATATGGTGAGGGTACGCATTGTGGGTCGGCATATTTTTCAGCCGCTAGAGCGAGGCAGAGTCTACAGCGGGGCTGCAGTGGGTTTGTGGCGTATGTGATGGATACGAGGGTTGATTCAGGGAGACCGATGTCAGTTGATGAGGTTCCGATAGTGCGAGAGTTCACGGATGTTTTCCCCGAGGAGTTGTCGGGTGTGCCTCCCGAGAGGCAGGTAGAGTTCCGTATCGATTTGGTTCCGGGGGCAGCACCTATTGCCTTGCACCTCCAGAGATGCAAGAGTTATCCTCGCAGCTTCAGGAGCTGCTGGGGAAGGGTTTTATTCATCCAAGCAGTTCGCCGTAGGGATCGCCTGTCCTTTTTGTCAAGAAAAAGGATGGTTCACACCAGATGTGCATTGATTACCAGGAGTTGAATAAGCTAACGGTCAAGAATCATTACCCTTTATCGAGGATCGATGATTTGTTCGATCAGTTGCAGGGAGCGTCTTGGTTTTCCAAGATTGATCTGAGATCTAGATATCATCAGGTGAGGGTGCGTGATGAGGATATCCAGAAGACAGCATTCGGGACACGTTACGGGCACTATGAGATCGTGGTGATGCCTTTCGGGCTCACCAATGCACCAACGGCATTCATGGATCTCATGAACAGAGTGTGCAGGCCAATGTTGGATCGTTCGGTGATCGTGTTAATCGATGATATATTAGTGTATTCGAGATCCAGAGAGCAACACGAGGAGCATTTGAGGGAGATCCTCAGAGTTCTGAGATTGGAGAGGCTTTATGCCAAATTCTCCAAGTGAGATTTCTGGTTACGAGAAGTCCAGTTTCTGGGGCACCTCGTTAACCAGAATGAGATATTGGTAGATCCGGCCAAGATTGAGGCAGTGATGAGCTGGGAGGTGCCGAGATCACCCACCGAGATCAGGAGTTTCTTAGCGTTGGCTGACTATTATCGGAGATTTATCAGGGATTTCTCCAAGATCGTCGTGCCACCAGGTTGACACGGAAGGGTGTTGCTTTTTCATGGGGTCCGGAGCAGCAGGCCTCCTTCGAGACACTTCGCCAGAGATTATGCGAAGCCCCAGTGTTAGCTCTTCCGGAGGGAATGGAGGATTTCGTGATATATTGTGACGCATCGATATCGGGGCTGGGAGCAGTGCTTATACAGAAGGGACATGTGATAGCATATGCATCGAGGCAGCTGAAGCCTCATGAGACGAGGTATCCCACCCACGATCTAAAGCTAGGGGCAGTAGCGTTCGCCCTCAAGATCTGACGTCACTATCTGTATGGTGTTCGGTGTACCATATACACGGACCATAAGAGCTTGAAGTATTTGATGGATCAGCCCAATCTGAAGATGTGCCAGAGGAGATGGTTGGATGTGGTAAAGGATTACGATTGTGAGATCCTGTGCCACCCGGGCAAGGCTAATGTTGTAGCTGATGCCCTGAGCCGTAGGGCGGAGAGCTCCCCGATATGAGACGTTTGTATGAGATTGATAGTGATGACTCCGGTGTTAGACACCGTCCTAGGGGCTTAGGCTGAGGCCGTGAGACCGGAGAACCGCAAGAGAGAACGGTTTATCGGACAGGTATCAGAGTTCGTTACCGATAACTGAGGGCTTATGACCTTCTAGTGTCGGATTTGGGTTGCATTGGTGGGCGGGGCACGTACCATTCTGATGGAGGAGGCACACCGATCGAGGTTTTCGATCCACCCTGGGGCCACTAAGATGTATTTAGACCTGAAGAGAGAGTATTGGTGGCCCTGTATGAAGAGGGATGTCGCATGGTTCGTAGAGAGGTGTTTGATCTGTCGTAGGGTTAAGGCCGAGCACCAGCGTCCGCATGGTAAGTTGCAGCCTTTGGAGATCCCCGAATGGAAGTGGAAACAGATTGCTATGGACTTTATCACCAAGTTGCCAAGGACTACAAGAGGCGTCGATGCAATTTGGGTGATTGTGGACAGGTTGACGAAGAGCGCTCACTTTCTTGCTACTAGTGAGAGCTCTTCTGCTGAGAGGCTGGCAGAGTTGTACGTGAGAGAGGTGGTATCGCAGCATGGAGTACCGATCTCGATTGTCTCAGACCAAGATGTGCGTTTCACTTCCAAGTCTTGGAAGAAATTTCATGAGGAGTTGGGGACGAGGCTACATTTTAGTACCACATACCACCCATAGACTGACGGGCAGAGCGAGCGGACGATTCAGACACTCGAGGACATGCTTCGAGCGTGTGTTTTGGATTTCGGAGGGAGTTAGGACACGTATTTACCCTTGGCTGAGTTTTCCTATAACAACAGCCATCATTCGAGCATTGGTATGCCACCCTTTGAGCTGTTGTATGGGAGGAGGTGTCGGAATCCCATTTGCTGGGGTGAGGTCAAGCAGCGTGTGATGGGCAGCACGGAGATAGTGCTTCAGATGGCTGAGTAGATTCAACAGGTTAGGCAGAGGTTACTGACGACTTATATTCGTCAGAAGAGCTATGCAAATAGGCGTCGCTCGGAGCTCAAGTTTCAGGTTGGTGACTTCGTACTCCTGAAGGTATCTCCTTGGAAAGGAGTGATCCGGTTCAGGAAGAGGGGCAAGCTGGGGCCCCGATATATTGGTCCATTCCGAGTGATTGCGAGGGTAGGCAGGGTAGCCTACCGGTTGGAGCTACCTGCGGAGTTAGGTCAGATTCATGACACCTTTCACGTATCGCAGCTAAGGAAGTGTGTGGCCGATGAGTCGGCGGTGGCACCATTAGAGGATATTCAGGTGGATGCGAGCCTTAACTATGTTGAGAGATCGGTTGTGATTATTGATCAGAAGATCAAGGTTCTGAGGAAAAAGGAAGTGCCCTTGGTACAGGTCTAGTGGCAACATCAGAGTGGGTCCGAGCTGACTTGGGAGCCGGAGCGAGAGATGCGTGAGCAGCATCTAGAGTTGTTTGCGGAGTACGACTTCGAGGGCGAAGTCTGATACTAGTAGGGCGGAATTGTAACATCCGGGTTCCCAGGTGAATTATATTATTCTTTTATTTTAAGTTTTGTGGAGGAACTCAGCGAGTTGATGCTTAGACTCGCCGAGTAGGATCGCGACTTCCTATCCGGATTAATGACGGGACTCGACGAGTTGACTCATGGACTCGACGAGTCCACGCTGTGAAGTGAAACCCTAATTTCCCGGGTTTGAGACCCATTTAAAGGCCCTTATGGCCATCATTTGCGGCCACTACCCCCCCTGAGAAAACCCTAGAGAGCAGAGATATCGTTGTGGTGCAAAAAGGAAGGCTAACTCACTAATTCTTGTGTGTTTTAGCAAGAAGGAAGGAAATAGAGCAAGCTAAGCAGATTGAAGAGCTTGGATCCACTCCTATTTGATTAGAGGAAGCTGTTGGAGGTAACCATCTGTGCCATTCTTGTGATTTTATGATTCTAGTGGAATCTAGGGTTTCTTTATGCATCTTTTAGCTTGAGCATGGAGTATGAGACGTCCCAAACCTATATGGTTCATGGATTCGGACCTCAAGAGGCCTTGAGAGTTCTTATCACACTGCTTTTCGCCATGCCTTTTGTGTTAGGAGCCTAGAAGTCCATGATTGGGATTATTTCGCCAAAAGGGAGCTTGGGGGCGTTGGATGTGAACCAAGATCCAAACTTTACGTGATTATCATGCTTGGGGAGGTCAGATCTATAGATTAGAGGAACAGATCTGACCTCAGGAAGTCATTTGAGTATGAGCATGGCATGAACTCGCCGAGTCCAAGAACAGACTCGACGAGTAGGAGTAGGTTTCCCCGAGAACCACATAGTTGGTGACTCGTTGAGTTGGGGAAGTGACTCGATGAGTCATTGGGGATTTAGAGGGCTTGAGTTCATGACTGAACTCGCTGAGTCAAGAGCCTGACTCGACGAGTTGGGTCGGATTGTCGCACGGTTCGCGACCAGTGACGATTTCGAAAAATGGAGGGTTGACTCAGTGAGTCAAGTGAAAACCAGGGGTGAGGAGGACACACATAAACTCGCCGAGTCACAATTGTGCACTCGACGAGTCTGGTCAAGGTTTGACCGTTGACTTTTGCTGACTTTTAGGGTTTGGTCAACAATTGGACTTGCGCATCGTTTGAAGGGTAAAATGGTCTTTTAGCCTTCTTAGAGGACATGTGAGAGTCTAGTCTAGCCTGGAGAGTTGTTATTGATTGAGATGATTTTTTATTTGTTTAGGAAGAGGCTAGATCAGTGTATATCTGAGAGAGGTATTACCCGAGACATCCGAGGTGAGTCTTCTCACTATACTTTACCTTGAGTAGGTAACCAGAGTTATGTGATAGAGTATCTTGTACGCTATCTATGTGATGTGTTGCACTGCATTATTTCTATGTGATTTATGTTGTGTGTATATCAGAGTTAGGACCGGAAGGTTCATAGAGCTAGGACCAGAGGGTCCACAGAGTTAGGGCCCAAGAGCCCACAGAGTTATAGCCATGAGTGGCTAATATGTGTTATATGTGGTATTTTGGGGAACTCACTAAGCATTTATGCTTACAGTGTTTTGTGTTATGCGTTTCAGGTACTAGCGACGATCGCGAGAAGGCACTGGCATGATTCGTACACACACACGGAGTTTTATTTGTTCTTTTGATCTTGGGATATGTTTTATGAATTGAGATGTGATACATGCAGATTTTTTTTAAATATTATGAAGGAAAATGTGTTTTGAAAATGTGAAAAATTGTTCAAATTATTACGGGGTTACATTGTAGGTTAAGAGATATACCTAAACCTAACAGTGTAAGCCCCTAAACTATAGTCATGCTTTCCTAAGAAAGTACTAATTCACTATAGTTAATAGCTCTGATACGAATTTGTCACACCCCAGCCGTCGGTGGAAACACCGGGCAGTGTAACGTCATTTCTTGTATCATAGTTATCAACTTCCTGAAAACACAAGCATTTTACAATACGTCAACATAAAGTTCGTGAGTTCACAGGTTTTGACTTTAAGTAGAAATAGTACTTTTTTCTCAATTCAAAAGTATAGTTTTAAATGTATCGTTTTGACTCTCCAACATTTAGTGCGTGTATATATATATATATATATATATATATATATATATCCTAGGTATAATGGTTTACTTACCAAATAAGTAGTATACCTATAAGTCTCATATAAATGTTTGTAATCTCATACAAACTAAGGTTGCTACGTATAAATCTTATTTCAATTATATACAAGTTAAACCGCTACGTATAAATCTATTTCAATTCTATATGCGTAAGTAGAATAGGTATAGTGGTCTACTTAATATACAAGTAATATACCTACTAGATTCTTATACTTAGAGTATAAGTCTATGGGAAACTTAAACTTAACATTCATACCTGTATATCGACAAAGTATAATGCTTCTAAAGTTATGTTACCATGAGTCTGTAGCTGCGAGTGTATGACTTAGTTTTATACCTCTTATTATTATTACAAGGATCACACATTGTGGTAGTTACAAGGATCACACATTGTGGTGGTTACAAGGATCACACATTGCGGTAGTACAAGGATCACACCTTTCGGTAGTACAAGGATCACACCTTGCGGTAGTATAGGGATCACACCCTATAGTAGTTTCCATGCGCTTCATCGACGTTGGAACAAATAACAAATAACAGGATAGTTCATCACTCGCTTAAATTTGAATGTAGCTAGCAACCACGAGTGGGGTTGTCAACCCGTATAATAATTATACACGACTTCCTTGCTCACACGGGATTAATGGTTACAGTTCAGAGGATTTCTGCTAAGATCACCAATCTTAGTTAATGAATGCAATTACTCATGTAGACTTCAACGGCATCCTATAACTCTAACAACAAAATCATTTTCGTGTCTAAAACCCTAAGTTATTAGACTTTTCTTTTAAACATTACTCCTAAGTTAATTTTACTTTAGGCAGTATTATAACTATAACTTAAGGAAAAACTAGGTTTTATCATAAAACCAACAACAACATATAACGTACCAAGTTTTATCTTGACATAAAACTAACAATAACAACATATAGCATACCAAGTTTTATCTTGACATAAAACCAATAATAGCAACATACTTTATAAAATTAACATATAAAACTTCCGAATATAACTTTGGAACTATATCGCACACAATATATATATATATATAGAATCCTATGTATAACTCAAGATCTACATTAATGTAATAACATGCTAACAAGTTGATAAAAGTTGTATATATTCAAAATATTGTATTTAAACAACTATATCCTGGTTAATATAACTATCTACATTGATACTAATATACTATCATATAGACACATTATTAACGTTTCTACAATATTTAGCATGCATTTTCCCCTGAAAATATTAAAAAGTGGGGCCGTGAAACTCACTTTAATATCGTGCTTCGATAGAATCTAACTGAAAACAGTCAGCGGTTTGCGATCATCGGGCTCGGGAAGCGAAATGGCTTCAACAAACGTGAGAGAGAGAGAGAGAGAATAGATTAGGTGTAAGGACGCTTAAGGTCGAAGCCTCTATTTATAGGCTGATTTTTGGCCTCTCACAACGTGAGAATGATAGATTCACGTCGTGAGCTATGGCAAGAGTCATCTCGTAGCTTTAACCCGTGTTTTCTAGCCTCGAATAGTGTGTTGTAGTGTCCTTACGTCGTGGGAAAACATTTCTCACCTCGTGAGTTTTTGGGTTATCATTTCATAGACTTCTAGCTTCAAAATGTGTCAGTTCGACTCCTAACATCGTGAGTTTTTATGCTTACGTCGCGAGTTCAGTCAGATTAGGGTTTCTGACAACTGTATCTTCGGAAGGTCATAACTTTTGCACAAAAACTTCAATTTTGACGTTCTTTATATCCACGCGTAGTTATTTAGGAGTACTACAACTCTATTTTAGACTCTAATAGATAATTCTAAGTCTATTTTAAATTCATCTTGTTATAGAGATTTTATAGTGTTAGAGTTTATCATAACTTCTTCATACGAAGTCAGATTTAGACGTTCTCTATATTTTTGGAATCGTATGGACGTATACTTTGAGTTGTATCATAAAATATGTATGAAAGTTCATATTTATATTATAATTTATCATGAACTACATAGTAAGTTTATCACATTACTAGTTTAACAAAATCACATTACATGATTGGTATAATCATATGTGATTGTTATTGACCTAATTTTGACGGGTGTTACATTCTCCCCCCGTTGAAGTAAATTTTGTCCCAAAATTTTTTTGTGCCAGATTCCACTACAGGGTCCTGGATAGCTTCCTTGCTTCCTATTACGAATGCCCTACCATATCCTAACTTCCTTGACTCCTTCACTTTGGACATTCTTTCTTGATATGTGAAATTTCACCACACTCAAAACATGCTCGTCCTCCATTATAGCCTGTTTCAGTGGTTGTTCCTTGATTTTCTGTTGTATGTGTTGTGCTCCTGCAATAATTGGTAGTGTGTCCCTTCTCTTTCCACTTCATGTAAATATAACAGTCACCTACGTGCTGATGGTTGCATTGACTACACCATGAACAGTTACGTAGGTGATGACGGTTGCACTGAGTGAACCATGGGAATGTTACAACATACTTCCTTGTTTGTATGAGTATTGTTGTTATGGCTACATAATTAGTTGCCACATCTTGTCTCTCCTCTGATGATTATATGGGATTCTTCTCATTAAATTTGCACTTGTTTGTTCCAGATTCGGGAGACTCAGTTATAAATCCCACTTGGATTTCTGTGCTGGTTAGCTGATGAGCTATACACTTTGCACTGTCATATGTTGTAGGCTTTGATGCGATCACCATTCCTTTGATTTGTGATGCTAGACCCCATATATATCGCTCGGTCTTCTTGTACTCTGGGGTTACTAGTGTTGGACAAATCACCGCAAGATCATTGAATCTAACGATATAAGCATTTATCTCGGAACCCTTCATTGTTAGGTTCCACAGCTCTTGTTCCAGATATTGAATTTACTCTCTTGGATAATACTCCTCTACTAGCATCCTCTTCAACTCTTCCCATTGCATGAAGCGTGTAACATTAATTCCCATTGTATTAACATGATTGTTCCACCATGTTAACGCTGCACTAACGAAGGTACACATAGAAAATCGTACCTTACATTTGTCCGGACAGAAGCTTATTTGAAATACTGATTATGCCTTTTCAATCCACAGGGTCAAGTTAACAACCCCTTCCATTCCATGGAAGCTCTTATGTTTGCAATTCATAAAATCCTTGTAGGTACACATTCTAGTAGTCCCTACATTGCCTTCATTTCAAACTCTTCCTGTTGTGACGTTAGCTAGAGTTGCCATGATTCTCTAAGCTATAATTTCTTCAAATTCTGTTGAACTTATTGGAGATTTTGTTTCAGGTGTTGGTGGTTGCGGTTGTTGTTGTACTTGTGGTTCTGGTCGTTAGTTAAGGTTTAGACGAGCGCTACTTCTTCTAAGCATTTTTGTTTAGTTCTTATACATTTTGGATCACCAAGTGTTTAGTCTATCAAATATTACTCCCAATTTAAATAGTTCATATGATCTGATCATAGTAAAATATAGTTGTACACCTACACTTAGTTGTGATAGGATCTATGCACACATAAACTTTAGAAGGAATATCTGATCTAAACCATGAGATAAAAAGCATTCTGGGTATTTAGGTGTATTATCATCGCGAGATTGATTCTTCATATATGACTCTATATTTATTATTTATTATATTCATGCTCTATTAATTATTGTTTGTTACTTCTAGGCTAGCTGATAAGGCACCGACCCATCAGGACAGTCGGAGGGCAAGATCATTTTAGCATATAGTCGTTCTGAAATCCAGCAACCCAATCACCGCTCCCGTAAGTAGTCCTTCAGTAGTATAATTAATAATAATTTTTATTTGTAGGTTAAGGGATATACCAAAACCTAACAGAGTAAGCCCTTAACTCTAGTCATGCTTTCCTAAGAAAGTACTAATTCACTATAGTTAATAGCTCTGATACCAATTTGTCACACCCCGGCCGTCGGCGGAAACACTGGGCAGTGTAACGTCATTTCTTGTATCATAGTTATCAACTTCCTGAAAACACAAGCATTTTAAAATACGTCAACATAAAGTTGGTGAGTTCATAGGTTTTGACTCTAAGTAGAAATAATACTTTTTTCTCAATTCAAAAGTATAGTTTTGAAAGTATCGTTTTGACTCTCCAACATTTACTGTGTGTGTGTGTGTCTATATATATATATATATATATATATATATATATATATATATATATATATATATATATATCCTAGGTATAATGGTTTACTTACCAAATAAGTAGTATACCTATAAGTCTCATATAAATGTTTATAATCCCATACAAACTAAGGTTGCTACGTATAAATCTTATTTCAATTCTGTACGAGTAAAACCGCTACGTATAAATCTATTTCAAATCTATGCAAGTAAGTATAATAGGTATAGTGGTCTACTTAATATACAAGTAATACACCTACTAGATTCTTATACTTAGAGTATAAGTCATTGGGAAACTTATACTTAACATTCATACTTGTATATCGACAAAGTATAATGCTTCTAAAGTTCTGTTACCATGAGTTTGTAGCTGCGACTGTATGACTTAGTTTTATACCTCTTATTATTATTACAAGGATCACACCTTGTGGTACTGATAAGGATCACACATTGTGGTAGTTACAAGGATCACACATTGTGGTAGTGCAAGGATGACACCATGAAGTATAGTACAAGGATCACACCTTGCGGTAGTACAAGGATCACACCTTGCAGTAGTTTCGATACGCTTCATCGGTGTTGGAACAAATAACAAATAAAAGGATAGCTCATCACTCACTTAAATTTGGTTGTAGCTAGCAACCACGAGTGCGGTTGTCAACCCGTATAATAATTGTACACGACTTCCTCGCTCACACGGGATTAACGCTTACAGTTCAGAGGATTTATGCTAAGATCCCCAATCTTAGTTGATGAACACAATTACTCATGTAGACTACAATGGCTTCCTGTAGCTCAAACAACAAAAGCATTCTCGTGTCTAAAACCCTAAGTTATTTGACTTTGCTTTTAAACATTCAGATTACCTTAGCCAGTATTGCGGCAATAACTTGAGGAAAAACCAGGTTTTATCATAAAACGAACAGCATCATATAACATACCAAGTTTTATCTTGTCATAAAACTAACAATAACAACATATAGCATACCAAGTTTTGTCTTGGCATAAAACCAATAATAGCATCATACCTTATTAATTAAGATATAGAACTTTCGAATATAATTTTGGAAATATATCACACACAACATATATATAGAATCCTATGTATAACTCAAGATCTACGTTAGTATAATAACATGCTAACAAGTTGATAATAGTTGTATATATTAAAAATATTATATTTAAACAACTATATCCCGGTTAGTATAACTATCTATGTTGATACGAATATACTTTCATGTAGACATAATATTAACATGTATAAAATATTTAACAAGCATTTTAGCACGAAAATATTAAAAAGGTGGGCCGTGAACCTCACCTTAATATCGTGCTTTGATAGAACCTAACTAAAAACAGTCAGCGGTTCGCGATCACTAAGCTCGGGAAGTGAAACGGCTGCAGCAAACGAGAGAGAGTGAGTGAGAGGGATAGAGAGAGAGAGAGAAGAGATTAGGTGTAAGGAAGCTTAGGGTCGAAGCCTCTATTTATAGGCTGATTTTTGGCCTCTAACGTTGTGAGAATGATAGATTCACGTTGTGAGCTATGGCAAGAGTCATCCCATATCTTTAACGTGTGTTTTCTAGCCTCAATTAGTGTCCTGTAGCATCCTCATGTCTTGAGAAACATTGCTCACATCATGAGCTTTTGGGTTATCATTCCGTAGACTTCTAGCTTCAAAATACGACGGTTTGAATCCTCACGTCGTGAGTTTTTATGATCACATCGTGTGTTCAGTCAGATTATGGTTTCTGATAGCTGTATCTTAAGAACGTCATAATTTTTGCATAGGAACTCCATTTTTTACGTTCTGTATATCCACACGTAGGTATTTTGGAGTACTACAACTCTTTTTTAGAATTTGATAGATCATTCTAAGCCAATTTTAAATCCAGCTTTTTATAAATATTTTATAGTGTTAGAGTTTATTATAACTTCTTCATGCGAAGTCAGATTTAGACGTTCTCTATATTTTTGGAATCGTATGGTCGTATACTTTGATTTGTAATTATAACAGTCACATGTGCGCTGATGGTTGCATTGACTGCACCATGAACAGTTACCTAGGTGATGATGGTTGCACTGAGTGCAACATGGGAATGTTCCAACATACTTCCTTGTTTGTACGGGTATTGTTGTTGTGGCTGCATAATTTGTTGCCACATCTTGTCTCTCCTCAGATGATTGTATGGGATTCTTCCCATTAAATTTGCGCTTGTTTTTTCCAGATTCGGGAGACTCAGTTATAAATCCCACTTGGATTTCTGTGCTGGTTAGCTGATAAGCTATACGCTTTGCACTTTCATATGTTGTAGGCTTTGATGCGATCACCATTCCTTTGATTTGTATTGCTAGACTCCATATATGTCGCTCGATCTTCTTGTATTCTAGTGTTAGTAGTGCTGGACACATCACCACAAGATCATTGAATCTAGCGTTATAAGCATTTATCTTGGAAAACTTCATTGCCAGGTTCCACTGCTCCTGTTCTAGATTTTGTATTTCTTCTCTTCGACAATACTCATCTACTAGCATCCTCTTCAGCTCTTCCCATTGCATGGAGTTTGCAGCATCAATTTCCATTGTATTAACATGATTGTTCCACCATGTTAACGTTGCACCAACGAAGGTACACACATAAAATCGTACCTTAAATTTGTCCAGAAAAAAGTTTAGTTCAAATACTGATTATGCCTTTTCAATCTACCGGGTCAAGTTAACAATCCCTTCCGTTCCATGGAAGCTTTTAGGTTTGCAATTCTTAAAATCCTTGTAGGTACACATTCTAGTGGTCCGTACATTGCCTTCATTTCTAATTCTTCCTGTTGTGACTTTAGCTAGAGCTGCAACGATTCTCTGAGCTTCAAATCCTTCAAGTTCCGCTGAACTTATTGAAGGGTTTTTTTCTGGTGGTGGTGGTTGCGGTTGTTGTTGTAGTTGTGGTTCTTGTCGATGGTTAAGGTTTAGACGAGCGCTACTTCTTCAAGGCATTTTTGTTTAGTTCTTATACATTTTGGATCACCAAGTGTTTAGTCTATCAAATATTACTCCCAATTTAAATAGTTCGTGTAATCTGATCATAGTAAAATATAGTTGTACACATACATTTAGTTGTGATAGGATCTATGCAAACATAAACTTTAGTAGGAATATCTGATCTAAACCTTCAGATCAAAAGAATTCCGGGTATTTAGGTGTATTATCATCGCGGGTCTGAGTCCTCATATATGACTCTATATTTATAATTTATTATATTCATGCTCTATTAATTATTGTTTGTTACTTTAGGGATAGATGATAAGGCACCGACTAGTCAGGACAGTCGGAGGGCAGGATCATTTTAGCATATAGTCGTTCTGGAATCCCGCAACCCAATCACCGCTCCCGTAAGTAGTCCTTCAGTAGTATAATTAATAATACTTTTTATTTGTAGGTTAATGGATATACCAAAACCTAACAGAGTAAGCCCTAAACTATACTCATGCATTCTAAGAAAGTACTAATTCACTATAGTTAATAGCTCTGATACCAATTTGTCACACCCCGGCCGTTGGCGGAAACACTGGGCAGTGTAACGTCATTTCTTGTATCATAGTTATCAACTTCCTGAAAACACATGCATTTTAAAATACGTCAACATAAAGTTGGTGAGTTCATAGGTTTTGACTCTAAGTAGAAATAATACTTTTTTCTCAATTCAAAAGTATAGTTTTGAAAGTATCGTTTTGACTCTCTAACATTTAGTGTGTGTGTACACACACACACACACACACACACACACACACACACACACATATATATATATATATATATATATATATATATATATATATATCCTAGGTATAATGGATTACTTACCAAATAAGTAGTATACCTATAAGTCTCATATAAATCTTTGTAATCCCATACAAGCTAAGGTTGCTACGTATAAATCTTATTTCAATTCTGTACGAGTAAAACCGCTATGTATAAATCTATTTCAATTCTATGCAAGTAAGTATAATAGGTATAGTGGTCTACTTAATATACAAGTAATATACCTACTATATTCTTATACTTAGAGTATAAGTCATTGGGAAACTTATACATAACATTCATACTTGTATATCGACAAAGTATAATGCTTCTAAAGTTATGTTAACATGAGTCTATAGCTGCGACTGTATGACTTAGTTTTATACCTATTATTATTATTACAAGGGTCACACCTTGTGGTAGTGATAAGGATCACACATTATGGTAGTTACAAGTATCACACATTGCGGTAGTACAAGGATCACACCTTGCGGTATAGTACAAGGATCACACCTTGCGGTAGTAAAAGGATTACACCTTGCAGTAGTTTTGATACGCTTCATCGGCGTTGGAACAAATAACAAATAAAAGGATAGTTCGTCACTCGCTTAAATTTGATTGTAGCTAGCAACCACGAGTGCGGTTCTCAACCCGTATAATAATTGTACACGACTTCCTCGCTCACACGGGATTAACGCTTACAGTTCAGAGGATTTATGCTAAGATCCCCAATCTTAGTTGATGAACACAATTACTCATGTAGACTACAATGGCTTCCTGTAGCTCAAACAACAAAAGCATTCTCGTGTCTAAAACCCTAAGTTATTAGACTTTGCTTTTAAACATTCATATTATCTTAGGCAGTATTGCAGCAATAAGTTGAGGAAAAACCAGGTTTTATCATAAAACCAACAACATCATATAACATACCAAGTTTTATCTTGTCATAAAACTACCAATAACAACATATAGCATACCAAGTTTTATCATGGCATAAAACCAATAATAGCATCATAATTTATTAATTAACATATAGAACTTTCGAATATAACTTTGGAACTATATCACACACAACATATATATAGAATCCTATGTATAACTCAAGATCTACGTTATTATAATAACATGCTAACAAGTTGATAACAGTTGTATATATTAAAAATATTATATTTAAACAACTATATCCCGATTAGTATAACAATCTATGTTGATACTAATATACTTTCATGTATACGTAATATTAACGTCTATAAAATATTTAACAAGCATTTTACCACAAAAATATTAAAAAGGTGGGCCATGAAACTCACCTTAATATCGTGCTTTGATAGAATCTAACTGAAAACAGTCAGCGGTTCAAGATCACCAGGCTCGGGAAGCGAAACGGCTGCAGCAAACGAGAGAGTATGAGTGAGAGGGAGAGAGAGAGAGAGAGAGAGAGAGAGAGAGAGAGAGAGAAGAGATTAGGTGTAAGGAAGATTAGGGTCGAAGCCTCTATTTATAGGCTGATTTTTGGCCTCTGACGATGTGAGAATGATAGATTCACGTTGTGAGCTATGGCAAGAGTCATCCCATATCTTTAACGTGTGTTTTCTAGCCTCGAATAGTGTCCTGTAGCGTCCTCACGTCGTGAGAAAACATTGCTCACATCATAAGCTTTTGGGTTATCATTCCGTAGACTTCCAGCTTCAAAATACGACGGTTTGAATCCTCACGTCGTGAGTTTTTATGATCACATCGTGAGTTCAGTCGGATTAGGGTTTCTAACAGCTGTATCTTCAGAAGGTCATAACTTTTGCATAGGAACTCTGTTTTTTACGTTCTTTATATCCACACGTAGGTAATTAGGAGTACTACACCTCTTTTTTAGAATCTGATAGATCATTATAAGCCTATTTAAAATTCAGCTTTTTATATAGATTTTATAGTGTTAGAGTTTATCATAACTTCTTCATACGAAGTCAGATTTAGACGTTATCTATATTTTTGGAATCGTATGGTCGTATACTTTGAGTTGTATCATAAAATATGTATGAAAGTTCTTGTTTATATTAGAATTTATCATGAACTACATAGTAAGTTTATCACATTACTAGTTTAACAAAATCACATTACATGATTGGTATAATGTGACAACCCTATATTTTCCAAAGGCAGTGTAACGCTCAAAAGTCAAATACATCGAAATTAACCTCAAAAATAAAGGCGTTTAATTATCTAAGTTGGGATGCATCAAATATTAGATATCATGCCATGGTTTCCAAAAACATAAAGAACGCTCAAAACCGGGTTATATTGAAGAAATTACAACCACTCATATATTTACGACATGCCGTTAAAACATTATTTGACGTAAAAAGTAAAATCTCAATAAAATGCATTTTAGCCTTAAGTATCTAAACAAAAGTCGTAGATCTCGTTGAAAGGTGAGCGTGCATAAAAAGATCGCCCAAATTGGACTTCGTATGAAGAAGTTACGAATTTCCTAAGTTTCGTAACAGTAGTAGAGGGCTACAAACTCAAATTGAAGATTGAGTGTTATTTAGCTATCGCCACCTAAACGGAAGTTGAAGATCTCCACAATAGTAATAAAACGATAAAAAGACAAACGAAAACCGACGTCGAATAAAGAAACTATGAAATTTTAACGGACTTTAGGAGTACCGGCCTATTAAAATTATATCATTAAAAATAAATTCAAAACTAGCCGACGGAGTCTAAACGAAAGTTGTAGAGCATAATCTCACCTACGCGTGGATATAAAGAACGCGAAAAACGGAGCTCGTACGCGAAAGTTACGGAATTTAGAAGACGGAAGCCAGAATTACGCCCCGCGTAATATGGGAGTACGCCCCGCGTACTAGACCCAGAGTCGAGTCCCATCGGCTGCACCTCTACGCTTAGCTAGACCGGAGTCGTAAGCCATGACGCATTTTTACGCCCCGCGTACGAGGAGTTTCCAGCCTATAAATAGAGAGGTTGAGCTTCGAGTTTTTGCACACATTCTCAATTCCTCAGTCACTCTCCCATACTTCTAAGCTCCAGAGATCATCCCGACGCCCTCGGTTTCCACACTCGAGCCCCCGACGAAAGATCTACACTGCAGAGATCCCTGAAGAGCCCGAAGACGCAACTTTCCGCGGTCGAAATTCTGCTCAACTCTAGCCTCTCTCTTCAAACCAAACGAGTGAGTTCATACCCCTACTTTTCAATCCTTTTCATGTTTTAGGGGGGTAATACAAGTACATTACAAGTCAAAGTATCGTTTTATAAACATAAATGTAATTTCTATCTTCGAATATCGATACAAACAACTTTATGTATACAAGAGCTATTATATCACCAGGTTATTTTCACCAAATGGAACATACTATATTAAAAACTATAATAGGTATAGTTAACGAGTCAATCGTACATTTTACATATACATCTTGAAAAACGAAACACTTTCAAAAGAAGTAAGGTCATTTTATTGTAAATCTATTTATACTAAGCAATGTGAGATATTCAAACTTCAACGTATATTTATGTATGCATTTCAAGTCCTGTATTATATACCATAATCTTTTGGAGGGAGAGCGTGATATTTGTGTATAGATCTATACGGGATTGACAACCTCGCACCTAAACTATTAGCTATAGTTAGACCGGCAGGTCTGGGGTGACAAATGTCATAACACTACAACACCTGAAGAATGTTGTTACAGGCCGTCAGTGTCAATAGCATGGTTATAAAACTCACATAAAAAATATAAAAACAAGATTGATTTACGAGATTCATATATGCATTGTAGTTTTCTACATTATTTTTCATACAAAGTTATCTTTATCATTCAAGTACGAAAGATACCAACACATTCCAACTCTGGAAGCTTTTCGAATCATTTATAGAAAATATTGGATTTTCTGAAAACCTCGTTTACCGATTTGCTACCAAAAAGGATATACTTTTCAACTCAAAATGCTCATGAACTCACCAACTTAATTGTTGACACTTTTTCAAAACCACTTGTATTTCTCAGGGAATCAGTAATACAGGTAACTGCCAGCTTTTGAAGAAAGAACGCTAAGGATGTTTCATTTATGAACATTTATCATCATATTGTAATATTCTTTTGCTAATATGTATAACGCAACAATATACGTTTTCATTATATATATATGATGGTTGTGTTACTTTCTTTACAATATTCAATTGTTGTGATACTACGTGAAGTCATCCACCCTCGAATGTTTCTGCCATTCTGGTTTGGGAGTGTGACAGATTGGTATCAGAGCATTGTTTATAGTGAACTAAGTATATCAAACCACATAAGATATACAAACTATAAATACAAAGGGGACCAAAAAAAACCCCTCTGACAAAATGTTTTTCATAAACAATATACATACATTTTACTCGAATGCATCAGTCTCGTGTCATGACAAGTTTTCTAAATAAAATATTAAGGCAAGTTGCGACACTATGATTGGGCTTCGAGGTATGTAATCAAATCGAGAATAAATATAGCCTGATCAACTATGTTTATCCTAGGTTTGACCAACATACGTCGAGGAATGGTCGTAGTGGACAATAAGCCAAAAACTTACCAAATACAAATTATTTCGCTAAAGTGAAATACTATAGGTGTATTGTTAAAAATAAGTGTACAATAAAATATTTGCGCTACGTAAAAATATAGTTAGACATAGGAAGTCATTAAATAGAAATTTCTTATCTTATTAAAATTCTCATACCTCTATCCTAGTACAAACAAATGATCGGATTCCATTTACCAGGAGATCCCTACTACCCAAACCAAGGTAACGACGGCTGGATAGAAGAGGACTCGGAGGAAGACCCAGAAGAAATCGAGGAGGAGGTCGAGGAAGAACCCGAAGGGGTTATCGAAGAAGAATTCGAAGTCGAAGTCGGAGAGGATTCGAAGTCGACGAAGAGATCGAGGAAATTTCTAGCGGAACAGACTCCTAGCCGGAAGTAATCGACCCTCCCATCCCTCATCCTCCCGAAATCAAACCATATCAACCGGGACCCATTCCCGTGTGGGGAAGCCACCTCTACTACTGGAGCCGCCAGCAAGGTGTACGCCCTCCATTCGGCATGTGTCGGGATTTTTACAACGTCAGTGGGGGAGGCTCAGCTGATCAAGCACTTCCTGTCATCGTGAACGCTATAGCTAACCAGAACTACCAGGCGGACCAGCAAGCAGCCAGAGTTCGCGAGGTCAATGCTGCTACCCAAGGTAACATCGCTGACATCCGCCGTTTGGAAGGACTACATGAGAATACCCAAATCTACACGGGGACACTTCAGAACCAAATGATAACGGCTCTAGCAGAAATAAGAGAGATGAAGGAACAACAAGCAGATCTCGAGAGGCGACTGATGGGAGTCAAACGGTCGGATGCCGAATCTAGCTCCAAACGCCGCAAATAGAGCTTGTTCAAGCCCCAACAATTTTGTTATAAAATAGGATTTCGGATAAAAGTTTTTCTTTTCGCTTATTTCCTTTTGTAACTGTAATCGGAGACCTCTAGGTAGGTCAAATTTTCTAAACAAGATATGTAACACACCTAGGGTGTGACCAATATATATTAATATGAAGTACTTCTTTATAATACCTCTCGGAAACTTATGGGTTTAACTAAAAATTTCTATGCCTACCTTGAAAACATAAACTAAAGTCAAAACAAATTACAAAATACAACTAACACACATTAGAAACTTATAGTATTCATTCTTATTTTCTCTACCAGAACATGCCTCCTCATAGATCAACACGCAGAAACTCAACTTCAACACCACCTCCACCACCTCCTCCAATTATGGACGCCGTTATGTTCTAGACTGCTGTAACCGCTGCTGTAACCGCAGCAATGGCTCAAATGAGCAACAACGGATCGGGAGGAGGAACAAACAGCTTTACAAATGGCCAAGGTCAAGGCCGTTTAGGGGTATGCACTTACAAAGACTTCACAAACGGAAAACCTATTTCCTTTCATGGAACTGGGGGAGTATTGGCTCTATCTCA
Source organism: Lactuca sativa (assembly GCF_002870075.4). NCBI lineage: Eukaryota > Viridiplantae > Streptophyta > Magnoliopsida > Asterales > Asteraceae > Lactuca > Lactuca sativa. The sequence continues at coordinate 190,708,998 of NC_056627.2, forward strand.
ATGGATAGAGAAAACGGAAGCTGTATTCGAAATTTGCGCATGCCCAGAAGAGAGCAAAGTAAAGTTTGCTGCTTGTACTTTCTTTGAACGCTCCCTTACATGGTGGAACGGCCACGTCAAGACACTAACCCTAGTGGTGGCGAACTCCATGGGTTGGGAAAACTTGAAGCGAATGCTCCTTCGAGAGTACTGCCCAAGAGGCGAGATTCAGAAGCTTGAACAGGAACTGTGGAGCCTTTCGATGGTAGGCTCGGACATAGCAGGTTACACCAACAGGTTCAGTGATTTGATAACACTTTGCCCAGGAATACTAACCCTGGAAAGCCCAAAGGTCGAGAGATACATCTGGGGATTATCACCCCAACTTCGAGGAAGTGTGTTGGCTTCCAAACCCATGACCTTCGACAGCGCCAAGGAACTGGCGCAATTTCTCATTGATCATTGTGTCTGTCAAGGAGTCACGACTATCATGGCTGAACCAACCAAAGGGAACAACAACGAGATCAATGCCAACAACAACAACAAGAAGAAGAAAGTCTGGAACAAGAGAAAGGGGCAAACTTCGCAAGAACCTTCAAAGAAACAAATGGTGGCGGTCTATGCCGCTACTACCCCCGCTGCAACCCCTGCTACCCCTGCGCCAACAAAACAATATGCTGGGAATTTGCCCAAGTGCAGCAAGTGCAACTACCATCACCACGGTATTTGCCATGAGATGCACTACAAGAACTGTGACAGGAAAGGGCACACAGCCCGTTTCTGTAAAGCACCGGCACGACCAATCACTCAAGTTTCTGGTACTGGAGTAAGCCAGGCGTGTTATGGGTGCGGAGAAACTGGACACTTTAGGAGGAATTGTCCCAAGGAAAGGAATGTTGGCGGTGTGGGGAGAGTGCTGGCAATAGGACAGAATGAAGCAATAGCAGACCCCACGGTGGTTACGGTTACGTTTCTACTCGACAACATTTATGCATGCATACTCTTTGACTGCGGAGCGGAGAGAAGTTTTGGGAGTCATAAATTCAAACACCGACTTAGTCAAAAACCCCAACCACTCAATAAAATATTCACTGTAGAAATGGCAAACGGTAAAACGGAAAACACAAGTGACTTGTACGTAGGATGCACACTAGATTTAAACGAGCACTTGTTTCGAGTCGATCTTATGCCCATTTCCATAAGAAGTTTCGATGTCATCAGCGGTATGGACTGGTTGAGCCTTCACCATTCCGATATACTTTGTCACGAAAGGGTCGTTCGCCTAAATCTGCCAAACGGCGAAACTCTTGTCATTTATGGCGACAAACCTAGTTCAAATTTACAAATCATTTCCTGTATTAAAGCACAAAAATATCTTCGCAAAGAATATCATGCCTTTCTAGCCCACGTAGTAGACAAGAAACGAGAATCGAAAAACATTAAAGACATTCCGGAAGTCTGTAATTTCCCAGACATCTTCCCAGAAGATCTCCCAGGAATCCCACCGGAACGTCAAGTCGAGTTCAGAATCGACTTAATCCCCGGAGCTACTCCAGTAGCAAAGTCGCCTTACCGTTTAGCCCCAGCCGAGATGCAGGAACTGTCCAGTCAATTAAATGAGCTGTTGAGCAAGGGATTCATCAGACCAAGCTTCTCACCATGGGGAGCACCAGTCCTATTCGTGAAAAAGAAGGACAGATCCTTTCGCATGTGCATCGATTATCGGGAACTAAACAAACTCACGATCAAGAACCGATATCCCTTACCGCGCATAGACGATCTATTCGACCAACTACAGGGAGCAAGCTACTTCTCAAAGATCGATCTAAGATCTGGTTATCACCAACTGCGAGTACTGAAAGGAGACATCCCCAAAACGGCTTTCCGAACACATTATGGTCACTACGAGTTTGTGGTAATGCCCTTCAGATTGACAAATGCTCCAACAGTGTTCATGGACTTGATGAACCGAGTATGTCGTCCCTTCCTGGATAAATTCGTGATCGTGTTCATAGATGATATACTCATCTATTCAAGAAGCCAGGAAGAACACATCCAACATCTCCGCCAAGTCTTGGAAACATTAAGGGCAGAGAAACTTTACGCAAAATTTTCGAAGTGCGAATTTTGGATTCGGGAAGTGGATTTCCTAGGACATGCTGTAAGCAAAGAAGGAATACACGTGGACCCTTCCAAGATAAAGGCAATAGATAGTTGGACTACTCCAAGAACCCCTACAGAAATCCGGCAATTTTTGGGACTCGCCGGGTATTACCGAAGATTCATACCGAACTTTCAAAGATTGCCAAGCCACTTACCACCCTAACTCAGAAAAATGTGACCTTCGACTGGGGAGAAAAACAAGACAGCGCATTTCAGACACTAAAGCGAGCTTTATGTAGTGCACCCATCCTAACCCTGCCAGAGGGAACGGAGGACTTCGTAGTCTATTGCGATGAATCAAACCAAGGACTTGGATGTGTCCTGATGCAACGGGGGAAGGTCATCGCCTACGCTTCAAGGCAACTAAAGACGCACGAAGTGAACTACACAACGCATGATCTTGAGCTAGGGGCAGTCATCTTCGCTCTGAAGATATGGAGGCACTACCTCTACGGCACAAAATGTACAATCTTCACCGATCATAAAAGCCTCCAACATATCCTCAACCAGAAGGAACTCAACATGAGACAGAGACGATGGGTAGAGCTACTAAGTGATTACGAATGCGAAATTCGATATCACCCCGGAAAGGCTAATGTAGTGGCGGATGCAATCAGTCGGAAGGAATACTCAGGCCGCTGAGTGAAGTCCCTAACTATGACGATCCATTCACACATGTCCATGCAAATCAAGGAAGCCCAAATAGAAGCCTTGAAATCCAAAAATGTGACAGGAGAAGCCCTAAGGGGAATGGATAAGAACCTTGAGACCAAGAGCGACGGAGTTCGTTATTTCATGGATCGAATCTGGACACCGAAGTTTGGTGGATTCAGAGAAATCGTCATGGACGAAGCCCATAAGACACGATACTCCATACATCCCGGCTTCGATAAGATGTATCTCGACCTCAAGAAGTTGTACTGGTGGCCGAACATGAAAGCCGAAATTGCTACCTACGTGAGCAAATGCCTGACATGTGCCAAAGTCAAGGTGGAATACCAAAAGCCTTCGGGTTTATTACAACAACCAGAAATACCCGAATGGAAGTGAGAGCGGATAACCATGGATTTCATAACCAAATTACCCAAAACGACAAGCGGACTCGACACCATTTGGGTAATTGTCGACAGGTTAACTAAATCAGCGCATTTCCTACCGATCAAAGAGACGGATAAATTGGAGAAGTTAACGAGGACATACCTCAGAGAAATTGTACGACTGCATGGTGTGCCCGTATCCATTATCTCGGACCGAGATAGTAGATTCACCTCAAGGTTCTGGCAATCGCTACAAAAAGCTTTGGGGACAAGACTAGACATGAGTACCGCTTATCACCCACAAACCGACGGCTAGACCGAGAGAACCATACAAACCCTAGAAGATATGCTGAGAGCTTGCGTAATCGATTTTGGAAAAGCATGGGACACACATCTACCCTTGGTCGGGTTCTCGTACAACAATAGCTACCACACCAGTATCAAAGCTGCCCCGTTCGAAGCCCTTTATGGCCGCAAGTGCAGGTCACCTTTGTGCTGGGCCGAAGTGGGGGACACACAACTAGCAAAAGGACAAGCAACTGACAACACGCTCACTGGACCAGAAATCATAAGGGAAACTACGGAGAAGATTGTTCAAATCCGAGAACGTCTAAAAGCATCAAGGGATAGACAAAAGAGTTACGCAGATAAGAGACGAAAACCCTTGGAATTCCAGGTTGGAGACCGTGTCCTACTAAAAGTCTCACCTTGGAAAGGATTAATACGCTTCGGAAAACGTGGGAAACTGAACCCTAGATACATCGGACCATTCGAGATCCTTGCTAGGATCGGTCCAGTGGCTTACAAACTTAGACTACCTCAGGAGCTCCACAACGTACACCCTACCTTTCACGTATCAAACCTAAAGAAGTGCTTATCCGATGAGACCCTTGTCATCCCTCTAGACGAAATTGCAATAAATGAAAACCTCCAATTTGTAGAGGAACCAGTGGAGATCATGGATCGGGAAATCAAAAGGACTAAACAAAGCCGCATACCTATTGTAAAGGTCCGCTGGAACGCCAAGCGAGGACCTGAATACACCTGGGAACGCAAGGATCAGATGAAACAAAAGTACCCGCATCTTTTTCCTAACCTGTAAACTCTATCTTAGATTAAATTTCGGAACGAAATTCCCTTAACAGGGGGATGATGTGACAACCCTATATTTTCCAAAGGCAGTGTAACGCTCAAAAGTCAATTACAACGAAATTAACCTAAAAAATAAAGGCGTTTAATTATCTAAGTTGGGATGCATCAAATATTAGATATCATGCCAAGGTTTCCAAAAACATAAAGAACGCTCAAAACCGGGTTATATTGAAGAAATTATAACCACTCGTATATTTACGACATGCCGTTAAAACATTATTTGACGTAAAAAGTAAAATCTCAATAAAATGCATTTTAGCCTTAAGTATCTAAACAAAAGTCGTAGATCTCGTTGAAAGGTGAGCGTGCATAAAAAGATCGCCCAAATTGGACTTCGTATGAAGAAGTTACGAATTTCCTAAGTTTTGTAACAGTAGTAGAGGGCTACAAACTCAAATTGAAGATTGAGTGTTATTTAGCTATCGCCACCTAAACGGAAGTTGAAGATCTCCACAATAGTAATAAAACGATAAAAAGACAAACGAAAACCGACGTCGAATAAAGAAACTATGAAATTTTAACGGACTTTAGGAGTACCGGCCTATTAAAATTATATCATTAAAAATAAACTCAAAACTAGCCGACAGAGTCTAAATGAAAGTTGTAGAGCATAATCTCACCTACGCGTGGATCTAAAGAACACGAAAAACGGAGCTCGTACGCGAAAGTTACGGAATTTAGAAGACGGAAGCCAGAATTACGCCCCGCGTACTAGACCTAGAGTCGAGTCCCATCGGCTGCACCTCTACGCTTAGCTAGACCGGAGTCGTAAGCCATGACGCATTTTTACGCCCCGCGTAACCGAGGTACGCCCCGCCTACTTCGGAGGTACGCCCCGCGTACGAGGAGTTTCCAGCCTATAAATAGAGAGGTTGAGCTTCGAGTTTTTGCACACATTCTGAATTCCTCAGTCACTCTCCCAAACTTCTAAGCTCCAGAGATCATCCCGATGCCCTCGGTTTCTGCACTCGAGCCCCCGACGAAAGATCTACGCTGCAGAGATCCCCGAAGAGCCCGAAGACGCAACTTTCCGTGGTCGAAATTCTGCTCAACTCTAGCCTCTCTCTTCAAACCAAACGAGTGAGTTCATACCCCTACTTTTCAATTCTTTTCATGTTTTAGGGGGGGGGGGGGAATACAAGTACATTAGAAGTCAAAGTATCGTTTTATAAACATAAATGTAATTTCTATCTTCGAATATCGATACAAACAACTTTATGTATACAAGAGCTATTATATCACCAAGTTATTTTCACCAATGGAACATACTATCTGAAAAACTATAATGGGTATAGTTAACGATTCAATCGTACATTTTACATATACATCTTGAAAAAAAAAACACTTTCAAAAGAAGTAAGGTCATTTTATTGTAAATCTATTTATACTAAGCAATGTGAGATATTCAAACTTCAACGTACATTTATGTATGCATTTCAAGTCCTGTATTATATACCATAATCTCTTGGAGGGAGAGTGTGATACTTGTGTATAGATCTATACGGGATTGACAACCCCGTACCTAAACTATTAGCTATAGTTAGACCGGCAGGTCTGGGGTGACAAATGTCATAACACTACAACACCTGAAGAATGTTGTTACAGGCCGTCAGTGTCAATAGCATGGTTATAAAACTCACATAAAAAGTATAAAAACAAGATTGATTTACGAGATTCATATATGCATTGTAGTTTTCTACATTATTTTTCATACAAAGTTATCTTTATCATTCAAGTACGAAAGATACCAACACATTCCAACTCTGGAAGCTTTTCGAATCATTTATAGAAAATATTGGATTTTCTGAAAACCTCGTTTACCGATTTGCTACCAAAAAGGATATACTTTTCAACTCAAAACGCTCATGAACTCACCAACTTAATTGTTGACACTTTTTCAACACCACTTGTATTTCTCAGGGAATCAGTAATACAGGTAACTACCAGCTTTTGAAGAAAGAACGCTAAGGATGTTTCATTTATGAACATTTATCATCATATTGTAATATTCTTTTGCTAATATGTATAATGCAACAATATACGTTTTCATTATATATATGATGGTTGTGTTACTTTCTTTACAATATTCAATTGTTGTGATACTACGTGAAGTCATCCACCCTCGAATGTTTCCGCCATTCTGGTTTGGGGGGTGTGACATATAATCACATGTGATTGTTATTGACCTAATTTTGACCGGTGTTACATTCTCCCCCTGTTGAAGTAAACTTCGTCCTGAAATTTATTTTGTGCCAGATTCCACTACAGGTTCCTAGATAGCTTCCTTGCTTCCTATTACGAACGCCGACTTCCTAACTTCCTTGACTTCCTCTCTTTGGACATTCCTTCTTGATATGACCAATTTCACCATACTCAAAACATGCTCGTCCTCCATCATAGCATGTTTCAGTGTTTGTTCCTTGATTTTATGTTGTATGTGTTGTGCTCCTGCAGCAATTGGCAGTGTGTCCCTTCTTTTTGCACTTCATATAATTATAACAATCACATGTGCGCTGATGGTTGCATTGACTACACCATGAACGGTTACCTAGGTGATGACGATTGCACTGAGTGCAACATGGGAATGTTCCAGCATACTTCCTTGTTTGTATGGGTATTGTTGTTGTGGCTGCATAATTAGTTACCACATCTTGTCTCTCCTCAAATGATTGTATGGGATTCTTCCCATTAAATTTGCGCTTGTTTGTTCCAGATTCGGGAGACTCAGCTATAAATCCTACTTGGATTTCTATGCTGGTTAGCTGATGAGCTATACGCTTTGCACTGTCATATGTTGTAGGCTTTGATGCGATCACAATTCCTTTGATTTGTTATGCTAGACCCCATATATATCACTCGATCTTCTTGTACTCTAGGGTTACTAGTGCTGGACACATCACCGCAAGATCATTGAATCTAGCGGTATAAGCATTTATCTCAGAACCCTTCGTTGTTATGTTCCACAGCTCTTGTTCCAGATTTTGTATTTCCTCTCTTGGAGAATACTCCTCTACTAGCATTCTCTTCAGCTCTTCCCATTGCATGGGTTTTGCAGCATCAATTCCCATTGTATTAACATGATTGTTCCACCATGTTAACGCTGCACCAGCGAAGGTACGCACAGAAAATCGTACCTTACATTTCTCCAGACAAAAGCTTATTTAAAATACTGATTATGCCTTTTCAATCCACCAGGTCAAGTTAACAACCCCTTCCGTTCCATGGAAGCTCTTAGGTTTTCAATTCATAAAATCCTTGTAGGTACACATTCTAGTGGTCCGTACATTGCCTTCATTTCTAACTCTTCCTGTTGTGACTTTAGCTAGAGCTGCAATGATTCTCTGAGCTTAAATCCTTCAAGTTTTGCTGAACTTATTGAAGGGTTTTTTTTCTGGTGGTGGTGGTTGTGGTTGTTGTTGTTGTTGTTGTTGTGGTGGTGGTGGTTCTGGTCGTTGGTTAAGGTTTAGACGAGCGCTACTTCTTCTAGGCATTTTTTTAGTTCCTATACATTCTGTATCACTAAGTGTTTAGTCTATCAAATATTACTCCTAGTTTAAATAGCTCCTATGATCTGATCATAATAAAACATAGTTGTACACTTACACTTAGTTCTGATAGGATCTATGCACATATAAACTTTAGTTGGAATATCTGATCTAAATCCTTGAGATCAAAAGCATTCCAGGTATTTAGGTGTATTATCATCACGGGTCTGAGTCTTCATATATGACTTTATATTTATTATTTATTAGATTCATGCTTTATTAATTATTGTTTGTTACTTCAGGACTAGCTGATAAGTCACCGGTTAGTCAGGACAGTCGGAGGGCAGGATCATTTTAGCATATAGCCATTCTGAAATCCAACAACCCAAGCGACGTGTATATCCTGTCACCGCTCCTGTAAGTAGACCTTTAGTACAATAATTAGTAATACTTTTTATTTGTAGGTTAAGGGATATACCTAAACCTAACAGAGTAAGCCTCTAAAATATAGTCATGTATTCCTAGCAAAGTACTAATTCACTATAGTTAATAGCTCTGATACCAATTTGTCACACCCTAGCCGTCGGCGGAAACACCGGGCAGTGTAACGTCATTTCTTGTATCATAGTTATCAACTTCCTGAAAACACATGCATTTTAAAATACGTCAACATAAAGTTCGTGAGTTCACAGGTTTTGACTATAAGTAGAAATAGTACTTTTTTCTCATTTCAAAAGTATAGTTTTGAAAGTATCGTTTTGACTCTCTAACATTTAGTGTGTGTGTGTGTGTGTGTATATATATATATATATATATATATATATATATATATATATACACACATATATATATAATGGTTTACTAACCAAATAAGTAGTATACCTATAAGTCTCATATAAATGTTTGTAATCCCATAGAAACTAATTTTGCTACGTGTAAATCCTATTTCAATTCTATACAAATAAAACCGCTACGTATAAATCTATTTCAATTCTATATGTGTAAGTAGAATAGGTGTAGTGGTCTACTTAATATACAAGTAATATACCTACTAATTCTTATACTTAGAGTATAAGTCTTTGGGAAACTTAAACTTAACATTCGTACTTGTATATCGACAAAGTATAATGCTTCTAAATTTATGTTACCATGAGTCTGTAGCTGCAATCATATGACTTAGTTTTATACCTCTTATTATTATTACGAGGATCACACATTGTGGGAGTTAAAAGGATCACACATTGTGGTGGTTACAAGGATCCCACATTGCGGTAGTACAAGGATCACACCTCGGTAGTACAAGGATCACACCTTGCGGTAGTAGAAGGATCTCACCTGGCAGTAGTTTCCATACGCTTCATCAACGTCGGAACAAATAACAAATAAAAGGATAGTTTGCCACTCGCTTAAATTTGATTGTAGCTAGCAACCACGAGTGGGGTTGTCAACCCGTATAATAATTATAGACGAACTCCTTGCTCACACGGGATTAATGGTTACAGTTCAGAGGATTTCTGCTAAGATCACCAATTTTAGTTAATGAATACAACTACTCATGTAGACTTCAGCGACTTCCTATAGCTCTAACAACAAAAGCATTTTCGTGTCTAAAACCCTAAGTTATTATACTTTGCTTTTAAACATTACTCCTAAGTGAATATTACTTTAGGCAGTATAACAGCTATAACTTAAGGAAAAACCAGGTTTTATCATAAAACCCACAACAACGTATAACATACCAAGTTTTATCTTGTCATAAAACTAACAATAACAACATATAGCATACCAAGTTTTATCTTGACATAAAACCAATAATAGCTACATACTTTATAAAATTAACATATAGAATTTCCGAATATAACTTCGGAACTATATCGCACACAACATATATAAAGAATCTTAAGTATAACGCATGATCTACATTAGTATAATAACATCCTAACAAGTTAATAATAGCTGTATATATTTAAAATATTATATTTAAGCAACTATATCCCGGTTAATATAACTATCTACGTTGATACTAATATACTATCATATAGACATAATATTAACGTGTATACAATATTTAGCATGCATTTCCCCCCGAAAATATTAAAAAGTGGGGCCGTGAAACTCACTTTAATATCGTGCTTCGATAGAATCTAACTGAAAACAGTCAGCGGGTCATGATCATCAGGCTTGGGAAGCAAAACGACTTCAGCAAACGAGAGAGAGAGAGAGAGAGAGAGAGAGAGAGAGAGGGAGAGAAGAGACTAGGTGTAAGGATGCTTAAGGTTATTTATAGGCTGATTTTTAGCCTCTCACGACGTGAGAATGATAGATTCACATCGTGAGCTATGTCAATAGTCATCCCGTAGCTTTAACCCGTGTTTTCTATCCTCGAATAATGTCCTGTAGCGTCCTCACGTCGTGAGAAAACATTGCTCACGTCGTGAGCTTTATCATTCCGTAGACTTCTAGCTTCAAAATGTAACAGTTTGACTCCTCACATCATGAGTTTTTATGCTCACGTCGTGAGTTCAGTCAGATTAGGGTTTTTGGCAGCTGTTTCTTCGGAAGGTCATAACTTTTGCATACGAACTCCATTTTTGACGTTCTTTATATCCATGCGTAGGTATTTAAGAGTACTACAACTCTCTTTTAGACTCCAGTAGATAATTCTTAGCCTATTTTGAATTCATATTGTTGTAGACATTTTATAGTGTTAGAGTGTATCATAACTTTTTCATGCGAAGTTAGATTTAGACGGTCTCTATATTTTTGGAATCATATGGACGTATACTTTGAGTTGTATCATAAAATTTGTATGAAAGTTCATGTTGATATTAGAATTTATCATGAAATACATAGTAAGTTTATCACATTACTAGTTTAACAAAATCACATTACATGATTGGTATGATCACATGTGATTATTATTGACCTAATTTTGACGGGTGTCACACTGAGCATCCCCAACATCAACGTGGATACCGCTGTGGAAGCTTTTAAATGGTATTAAGAAAGGATTCACCCTTCTATGTAGACCTTATGATGACCCCATGAAAAAGACTGGACAAAGTCAGGTGCCGGGCGTTGAGATTCATAAGGCTCGAAGAGGATAGAGAGATCTAGAAGAGAAGCAACTCTTCGGATTAATATGAGAACCCCAATAGGAAGGTCGAATCCTCAACTCAGAGATCCTACAAATCGAGGCCGTATTCCAAACCAGATCATCACAGGGTTAATTCCCTTGAAGATGCAGGAGAAGAAGAAGAGCTTCCTAAAATCGATGACTATTGTTTTTCTGTGGAATTTCAGGTGTAATTCATGCCATGCAGGATCTTGGAGATAAAGCAAGATGACCAAAGAGACAACAAATCCACCGCTTGGAAAGACAAGTCTAAAAGGTGTGCTTACCACAACGACTTTGGCCACATGATGGAGAACCGTATAGCCCTACAAAAAGAAATCAACTACCTACTTAGCAAAGGACACCTCAAAGAGATCCTCGGAAGAAAAAAGAGAAAAATCCAAGAAGAATATCCAAGATGATCATAGGATCCCAAAGAAACCAAGATCTCCACCCTATGACGCTAAGATAATTAACATTATCTCAGGAGGATCTAACATCTGTGGTACCTCTTATTTTCAGGCTAAAAGACACGCCAAGGTCTCCAAAACAAAAAAGGAGGATAGACCACGAAATAATACCATGGCCAGTAGTGAAAAAGAAATCACATTCGACGAGACTGACATGGAAGGAATTCAGGATCCTCACCATGACGGACTCGTGATAACACTGTACATGGCCAACCATTTTGTTAGAAGGATCCTCGTTGACGGAGGATCCTCGGTCAATATTGTACTCCTAGATGTGCTGAAGAGAATGAACATCCCAGAATCAGAGATAGTCAGAAGATCCTCAGTCCTCCTAGGATTTAGCGAGGAAACAAAACACACAGTGGGAGAAATAAAGCTATTGATATATAGAAGGGGTAAACTCAATACAAAATTTCTGTGTTCTTGACACCCTGTCTTCTTATAAGCTGATACTAGGTAGATCATGGATCCACAATATGAAAGTGGTGACATCAACATACCATTAGTGTGTGAAGTTGCCCACTCCTTGGGGGACAATGAAGATCATAGGAGATCAAAAAGAATCGAAAGAATGTCACACCCCCGAACCAGACGACGGAAACGTCCAGGGGCAGGTGACTTCATCTCATAATATCATCACAGTGTATATAAATGAATCATAGACAACATCATCACCATACATTCAATAATACAACATCTAGGGTTTACATCATTGTATTTGTTCACAAATTACATACAAAATATTTAATGTATGATGAAAGCAAAAAATACAGCAAAAGTCCACATTTTCTCGATGACCGACCTTTTTACCGAGTCCCTAAGAATACAAGTTATTTTGAAAATGTCAACATATATAATGTTGGTGAGTTCATAAGCATGTTTGTATGAAAGCTTTGTATTATTTTGTAAACACCAGAAAATTCGATATTTTCTGTAAAAAAGGTTTGTAAGTTTTGTTTCAAATCTTGTATTAGAGCATGCGTGTTCTTGTTTGATAATGTATAAAGAGAGTTTCCCATAAAATCCTATATTTTCTGTATAATGAAAAAGTGTGGTCTTAACCCCAAGACCCGAGTAATGAAAATGTATAGTACATACTTTGTATCACGAAAGGAGTATATGTATTCCGTAAATTTATTTGTTTGTTATTCTCTATGTGAGTCGCTATAACCACGCTTGACATGACTGATATGTCTGTCATGACGTTCTTCAAGCGTCGCGTTAGGTAAGACATTTGTCATCCTAGACTGGCCCATCTAGGTGTAACAAACAACTCAGGTATGAGGGTTTCAACCCCATATAGATCTATACACAAATTCTCGCTCTCCCTCTAGGAGACTCTGGTTATAACTACATGACTTATGAGGTTACAAAATAACGCCTTTGGATGACGCCAAGACTTCGGAAATACAATTAGTGTACGCCTTGAGTGTCACCAGAGTTTCGAAATTAATTTGAAAGTACGCCTCTGGACATCAACTGTGTTTCGAAATCAAACGCCTTTGAATGTCGACAGAGTTTCGGAAATACGTCTAATGTACTCTTTTGGAAGTCACCATAACATCGAATATACTGTTAATGTACATTTCTGAGTGTATCCAAATATTCGAAAATACAACTAAGTACAGTAGATAATCGACATTCAAGAGTAGGAAAACTAAGATATCAGAATACTTAACTAATACTATAAGTATGGTAGCTGCTAGTACATCGAAATCTAAACTAAGAACTAACCACAACACTTAGGAAAATATGGGATTTTCCTGGGATAACATAACAACTCGTAAACGAATTAAGTAACGAATGGATAACTAAACTATTAGGAAAATATGGGATTTTCCTGGAATAACATAACAAATCATAATTGAATTGGTAACAAAAGATAACTAAACTGTTTTTATAAGAAAATATGGGATTTTCTTGGATAAAAACTTTTTCAGAAAACCAAAAAGGGAACTCACTCTTTTCAAAACTAAACCGCATATGAACTCACCAGCTTTATGCTGATTTTCAAACTGCTTGTATTCTCAGGTCAGCATTAGACAGGTACACCACCATCTTTGGAGAAGACGGAGCGTTTCGAAGACTCGTCGTTGCTTTTGTTCATATGATATATGTGTATAACAATTGTATAACTTTACTTTCGAACAAATGTAAATAATTCTATGTAATGTAATGTTTTGTGTTCACTGTGCTTACTATGTACATTGGTTATGATATTCAACATGAAGTCACCTCCGCCCCGGAACGTTTCCGCCCTGGGTTTCGGGGTGTGATAGATTGGTATGAGAGCCCTTGTTTATAGTGAACTAATATACCAAAGCTTACATGGTATAAGACTATAAACACTAAGGGGCCTAAGTGCTCTGAACTAAAAGTATACTTCAATGTATAAGTATTTTCAAAAGTCTACAAGTATACCTAACCGTCGAGATCCGTAACTACAAGTAGAACAAAACAGAAGTAAATGGGTGTTGTACACTGCGGTTAAACCTAGGCAGTTATGTACTCGTGTCTAGGATCAATATAGCCTGGCCAACTATATTCATTCGAGACACGACCAACATGTGCTTGGGAGTGACTGTGGTACGCAGCATACCTAAAACTTACCCAACACCCCAAACAACGAGCCGTCGTTGCAGCGAATCATGAAATACTATGGGAGTATTTACCGAGCCAATCCGTTGCTGAAATCCTCATTCAAGCATTGTTCCTTGATCATTCCTTTAGCAATAATTTTTTTGCTTTGATAACTCTTTCTTGTTTTATCGCTTAATAAAATTCTATATTTGTCTTAATGAGATATCCCATGTTCCGTATCTCTTGATTCAATTCAGAGGATTCATGATCCTCTCTTTCCTGGCTATTTTAGATCAAGATGCCTCCGAGGAAAAGACCCAACTCAAAAAATAACAACCCTCCGCCACCACCACCTCCTCCTGAATTTGATCCTGTCGTGTTCCAGGCAGCCATTGCTGCCGCAGTGGCAGCCGCCCTGTCTCACATAAACCCCAGTGGTTCAAGGGGTGGTACCCAAACCCAAAATCAGGAAGGTAATCAGGGACACCGGAAGGAGTGTTCCTATAAAGAATTTATGAACGCAAAACCCACATTCTTCGATGGCACAGAGGGTGTCATTGCGCTAACTCGATGGTTAGAGAAGATCGAATCTATCTTTGAGATCTGTGCTTGTTTAGAATCCGACAAGGTGAAATTCGCCGCCTGCACGTTCACCGGTAAAGTTATGACTTGGTGGAACGGCCGAGTCAAATCCTTAACTTTACCTGTAGCAAATGCTATGGGTTGGGAAGTTATGAAGGAACTTCTGTTTGCAGAATACTGCCCTCGGGGTGAAATACAGAAGTTGGAGAATGAACTCTGGAACCTGAAGATGAAGGGTTCTGATATCGCCGCCTACACATCCAGATTTGATGACTTGGCACTTCTCTGTCCGAGATTGGTTACCCCGGAGAGCAAAAAGATTGAGAGGTTCATCTGGGGATTAACCCAACCAATCAAAGGGAACGTTTTAGCTACGAAGCCGGATACCTATGACAGTGCCAAATGCCTAGCGCAAACCCTGATCGATCACAATGATGACCAAGAAGAAGCAGCCACCACTCCTGAGCCAACAGAGAATAATGGCGAGAAAAGAAAGTTTTGGAAGAAGAAGAAGAAGAGTCCGTCTTCCCTGGAGCCCTCAAAGAAACAGCAGATAGTGGCAGTCCACGCTGCCACTACCCCTGCTGTTGTTTCTGTTGTCGGTTCCTCAGCCCAAGCACCTATCACCGGATATGCCAGTATCCTCCCGTGGTGTAACCGATGTAGTTACCACCATCGTATCCTTGGCCCTTGTCGTGCAAAGTTTTGTAAAAACTGTGGCCATGAAGGTCACCTCGCGCGAAGCTTCAGAGCACCAACCCAATCAACTAGTCAAGTTTCCAGAACTGGTATCGGTCAGACCTGCTATATTTGTGGAGAAATTAGATATTACAAGCGAAACTACCCTAAGGCAGTAACATCTGGAAACACCGGGAGAGTCCTAACTATGGGACAAGAAGGGGCAGCCGCCGACCCCACCGTTGCCACAGGTATATTTCCCCTCGATGAATCTTATGCATGTGATCCTTTTCGATTCTAATGCTGAAAGAAATTTGCTAACTATTCATTCATACACTTTTCTAAACTTAGTCCTTCACTAGTAATCGAAAACGTGTACCATTGAGATGGTTAACCAGTGAGAAAGAGACGCTAACGTCATATCCATAGATTGTATCCTCAATCCGGACAATTATTATTTTCCATTCGATTAAATAGCAAACTTTTCATGAAAAGCTTTGATGCGATCATTGACATGGAATGACCGGATCTCATTCATGTTGTTATTCTTAGTTTCGAAAAGGTCGTCCGTCTAAATCTTTCCTCCGACCCGACTCTGATGATCTTCGGCATTAAATCTAAATCCAAACCTTCGCATCATTCTATGCATCAAGGCTTAAAAAGTTTCCCCGAAAGGAGTGCCATGCATTCCTCGTCCGTGTGATCCTTAGGAAATGGGAAGTCTACAACTCTTTCCCTGATGTCTTTCCCGAAGATTTCCCGAGAATTCCTTCCGAACGTCTAGTCAAGTCTCATATCGACCTAATCCCTGGAACTACCTCGTAGCCAAACCTGCGTGTGGATGATGTGTTTAAGACAGCGACCAGGGCTCGATATGCTCACTACGAGTTAGTAGTGGTGCTTTTCGGTCAAACCATTTTCCCTAGTCATGTAGTAATCAAAGCAGTCATAACCATGGACCTTTCCAAAAACTAAGGCGATAGGGAATTAGTCGGCACCGGAGATACCCATAGAAACCCGTCAATTCTTGGGTCCCATCGGCTATTATCGCAGACCCACCCAGAAATTTCTTTTAGAACCATCAGACCCTTAGCTACCCTGCCACATGAAGATATACCCTCTTGTTGGAGCTTATGTCCAGTTGAAGGTCTTATCTCAGAAAGGCATGTTATGCTATTGGGAAGCGCGGAAAACTTCACCCGTGATGCATCGGACTTTTCGAAATCCCTGCCAAAACCAGAACCGTGAACTACAAACTTCGTCTATCTCAAGGACATGGTAGTAGTATCCATCTTGTCTTTCCTGTCTCGCATCCCTGCCAAAACCGGAACCATGAACTACAAACTTCGTCTATCTCAAGTATGTATTTTGAATACAAATCATCGGTGATAAAAAAAATATATTCGTTCATATAAAAACGTCAAATATTTGTTTATATCGATCCGATTAGCATAGAGCGTGTCGTATACGCCAAATAAGTAAACAAATGGGCATTTAATGCCCAATTAGGATAGAATTGTCATATATGGCTCATTTTTGTTAAAAATGACATTTTTGGCCCATTAAGCCGAGAACTTACAACAAAGGCCCATTTTTGTTAAAAATGACATTTTTGGCCCATTAATCCGAGAATTTACAATAAAGATTTTTGTTAAAAACGACATTTTTGGCCCATTAAGCTGAGAATTTACAATAAAGGGCCATTTTTGTTAAAAATGACACTTTTGGCCCATTAAGCCGAGAATTTATAATAAAGGCCCATTTCTGATAAAAATGACATTTTTAGTCCGTGAAACCGTGATTTTCCAAATAAAGCCCATTTTTATGGAAAATTTACACTTTAGACCCAAATTAATCGTATATTTTCATTTAAAGCCCTCTTTTTATGAAAAATGACACTTTTGGACCCATAAAATAGTATATTGACAAATAAGGCCAATAAAACTGAAAATCGTCAATTTAAGCCCATTAAACCGAAAATGACTCCGAAGGTCCATCTTGTTTATCTTTATTGTCAAAAATGGCCCTTTTGCATTATTTCTTTGCTTTTCTAGTAACTTTTGCATGTTAAATGTTTTCAACATTATGTAGAGTTACTTCAAGTACTTTAGTTTACAAACATCACCAAGATTTGGTAGGTATTTTGAGTTTTATGAAAGTTTAACATGTCTTAATGGCATAATCAAAACATATCATGAAAAATATACACATACATGTATAATACTAAGATTAACCATAAAACTAGCTTGTATTCTCCCCCTAAAAGATAGTAAAACTTGAAAACTAGGGGGTATGAAGCTCACCGTGGTGATGGATCAGTTTTGATGAAGAAGTGAATGAGAATGAAGGTGTTTTCGGCCTTGGATGCTTCTTTGAGACGAGTTTTCGAATCCTAGCGAGCTCTAAGAGCATGATCATGAAAAAAAAGTGTTTATGAGGAATGATCTAGCACCAAATGGAATAAATCAACTTGAGTTTAGCTAAAGACTTACCAGGATGATGATACTTGATGCAAAGCTTCTTGAAATTCCACACCAAAGTCACAAAATTTGTAAGAGAAAGTGAGGGGATTTCCTGAAGTTTTGAGAGGAAATTAGGAGTGGAATGAAGTTTGAGATAATTTTGTGAAGGAAGGAATGGCCTTAGGCCAAGAATTTTAAAGAGATAAGAGAGAGAGGATTAGCGTGGTCATTACATGGAGGATTAGAGGGTTTGAACTTAGAAATATGTGAGACAATTTGCATGGATAACCTCTAAACAACAATGAGGTGTCACCAATTTAAATTAATTCAAATTCTCTCTTTTTTTAATATATAACCGAGAATAGGTGAGGGAGGAAGAAAAAAGAAAAAGGCTATTGGGCTTGGATTTAAGATACAACTGAAAGCACATTGGTCCAATAGAGGTCTTTCAGCCCATTGGGCCCACACACGAGCTTACGGCCCAAAATGGTAAAAGAAATAGGTTTTTAGCTCAGTGTGGTTAAATAGGTGGGTTTTCGGCCCATAGAGACAAAGTGAGTGCTTTTCGGCCCAATAAGGCTCATGAAAGGTCTTATAGTCCAAAATACTAACGCTTAATGAATGTGGGTCCAACTAGGGCCCAAATGTGGATTCTTGACCCAAGAGAACCAATTTTAGGGTTTATTGGCCCAATGTCGAGTAAATATAGTGTATTGAATTAGGTTTAGAGCTTGCACAAGTGAATTTTGATTCGAATTGTCGTTTTTGAATGAATAACTTGTATAACATCATACTTAGGGTTACAAGATACATCAGAAGTTCATTACACATGGACATAATTTCTTGGCCCTAGAATGCTAGTTGTGACATCATCCCCCCGTTGGTGGGAATTTCTTTCCGAAATTCTTTTGAAAACTATTCTTAGGAACTAGAGAAAAGGTGAGGGTACTTTTGCATCATTTGATCTTCGCGTTCCCATGTGAATTTCGGTCCGCGCTTAGCATTCCATCGAACTTTCACAATCGGAATGTGGCTTTGTTTTGTACGCTTCACTTCCATGTCCATGACTTCAACTGGTTTTTTGATGGACAGGAGATTCTCGTTCACCTCGATTTCATCCAAGGGAACAATAAGGGTTTCATCTGATAGGCACTTTTTCAGATTTGACACTTGGAACACGGGGTGTATGTTACTGAGCTCCGTGGGTAGCTGCAACTTATAGGCCACCTGACTGATCCAGGCAAGAATCTCGAATGGACCGATGTATCGTGGGTTTAGCTTGCACCGCTTTCCGAATAGTACTATCCCCTTCCAGGCAGAGACTTTCAGTAACATGCGATCACCCACTTGGAACTCCAGAGGCTTTCGCCTTTTATCAACATAGCTCTTTTGTCGATCTCATGGCGCTTGGAGTTATGCTCTGATTTGAACTATTTTCTTCGTTGTTTCCCGAATGATCTCAGGCCATGTGATTGTGTTGTTTTGTACTTGTCCCCTTGCCAACTGGGTGTCTCCTACCTCAGCCCAATAGACGGGTGATCTACATTTCTAACCGTACAAGGCTTCGAAGGGAGCGACTTTAATGCGTGTGTGGTAGCTGTTGTTGTATGAGAATTCAATTAATGCCAAGTGAGTATCCCATTCCTTGCCAAAATCTATCACACAAGCTCAAAGCATATCTTCCAGTGTTTAAATGGTTCGCTCGCTTCAGGGTTTGAAAAGCAGCTTCTTGCTTGCCATTCCAGTTGAAGGGTACGCCTTTTTGGGTTAGAGTGGTGGGGGGCTTGGCGATCTTGGAGAAATTTTTAATGAATCTTCTATAATATCCCGCAAGACCCAAAAATTGCCTAATCTTTGTTGGCGTCTTCGGAATTGCGCTGCCTTCAATAGATTTGATCTTGGAAAGATCTACATGAATTCCTTCCTCATTGACTACATGACCCAAGAAATTCACACTGTGAATCCAGAACTCGCATTTGGAGAATTTTGCATATAACTTCTCTGCTCTTAACGTCTAAAGAACATGTCGTAAGTGCTGACCGTGTTCTTCCTTGTTTTGAGAATAGACGAGTATGAAACAATTACAAAGTTGTCTATGAATGGGCGGCAAACTCGGTTCTTGAAGTCCATAAATGATGAGGGTGCATTCGTTAGAATGAAGGGCATAACAACGAATTCATAGTGGCCCTATCAAGTTCAGAAGGCAGTTTTGGGGATATCTTCTTCCCAGACTCGCAACTGATGATATCTGGACCTTAGATCTATTTTTGAAAACTAACTGGCTCCTTGAAGCAGGTCGAATAGATCATCAATCCGAGGGAGTGGGTATCAATTCTTAACAGTGAGCTTGTAACATCATAAAAATTACGCCAATTTAAAACATTTTAATCCATTCAAAATCCATTAAGTTATTACAACTTGTTTTCAAAATAGTTTAAACATCAGAGTATCCCCAGAACCAAATAAGAAAATCATGAAATATGAGGAGCGGTACGATCACGCCTTTGACTTGCCACGATCTTCTGATATACTTGAAACAATAAACTTAAACTGTAAGCCCGAAAGCTTAGTGAGTTCCACCAAAATACCCATACACATATAACCAAACACATACAACAATGAACAACATACTGTGGGCCCGATCAACCATCCAGTTGGAATACCCCTGGCCCTCAACCA
Source organism: Lactuca sativa (assembly GCF_002870075.4). Classification (NCBI taxonomy): domain Eukaryota; kingdom Viridiplantae; phylum Streptophyta; class Magnoliopsida; order Asterales; family Asteraceae; genus Lactuca; species Lactuca sativa. The sequence continues at coordinate 190,729,380 of NC_056627.2, forward strand.
TCGGGTTGGAATGCCAACATACTACGAGTCCAATAATCCTCGGGATGGAATACTCTTGGCCCAGAACCATCGGGTTGGAATGCCAACATACCTATACATACAATAACTACTATGGGTCCAATCATCCCTCAAGATGGAATACCCCAGGCCCTCAACCATCGGGTTGGGATGCCCACCTACTATGAGTCCAATCATCCTACCAGGATGGAATACTCCTGGCTCACAACCATCGGGTTGGAATGCCCACCTACTATGAGTCCAATCATCCTACCGGGATGGAATACTCCTTGCCCACAATCATCGGGTTGGAATGCCCACATACTAGCAAACATGAGCACATATCAAATAATCACATAACAGTCTACAGAAACGACATACTAGGGCCCTATCATCCTACCAGGATCGAATACCCTCTACTACTGCTCAAACATGTGCACATATAACAGGTAATCTCCTACCCACATACAGACAGACAAACAAACTACATGTCACTAAGCATAGCCACATCCAATCTACCAGGATACCGATATAACCAACAATACTAACACATAAGCAACCTTTATACCCGAATGCCAACTAACATATCACGACAGTAACTATCTCAATTAAGAAATCAAAGGGCCGGTCTTGGTGCCTTAGCCCCTTGGGTATAGTGAGGATAAATCACCTTGCAACTGCCGAATCGAACCACGAAAGCACAATCCCGAAGCAATGTCCCAGACTCCAACACCTATAGCGATCAATGGTCCATTGACATAAATATCCAAATCACCATAATACCCTTGAAGGTCAAACGGGTCAAATTCAAAGTCCTGGCCAAATTCAACCTTCCTGATTGACCCTACTCGCCGAGTCAGCCTGTTAACTCGTCGAGTTCTTAAACTCAGAAAACTCTCATATCACGACTCGACTCGCTGAGTCACCCCATGACTCGTCGAGTCCATCAATCTCCAAGTCCTATCCTGTCCAACTCACTGAGTCACCACTCGACTTACTGATCCGGGTCTTAACCAGAAGAGGTTAGGGTTCTGCACTATAATTTTCCGAGTCCAAGAACAGACTCACCGGGTCCACGACAATCTTCATCAGACTTGCTGAGTTGGTCATACAACTCGTCGAGTCCATGCCCATCATCATATGACTCGCCGAGTCAACCCATGAGACTCGTCGAGTCTCTTCAGTCATTCATCCATACAGTCACTTTTTGACCCATGCAGAAGCTCCATACTGTAGATCCATCCTCCTAGGGTATGACTCTTACGTAAAGCTGCCAACTTTACGTGAGTACAAGGTCCTATTGGCCCAAAACAAGCTAGGGATATGTAACATCCGGATTCCCAGTTATTCTATGATATATATTTATTTTGAGTTTAAGAGAGGGACTCCACGAGTCGATGCCTAGACTCGTCGAATAGGATCGCAATTTGCTGACTGGATTAATGAATGGACTCGACGAGTCGACGGGTAGACTCGACGAGTCCGCGTTGTGGACATAAACTCTAAATCCCCGAGCATGTGCCCTATTTAAGGGTCCTTATAGCCCTCATTTACGACTACCAGTCCAGAGAGAAAAACCCTAGAGAGTTTGGTCGAGTTGTGTGAGAGAGAGAGAGCCTTTTTATCCTTATTTGTGTGATTTTGCAAAGAAGAAGGTGTTTCCAGCAAGAGGATGTCAAGGGGATTGCTATTCAGTGAGTTTCTAGCTTGGATCTGCAACTTTGAGGTAGTAAGTTGACCCCTTCTTCTGTTTAGTATGAGGTCCTTGAATTTTAGGGTTTTCTATACCCTTTAATGGCTTAAAATGTTGAGTATGATGTCCCTTTGAGTGTTAGACTCTAGATCTGGACCTCTAGAGGTCCAGAGGGCCTGATCCATTGTACTTTATGTTGATCCATGGAGGATATGAGACTATGTTGCCATTTTAGAATCCATTTCACCAAGGAAAGCCTTGTAAGCGTTGCATGAATGTCAAGACTGAACCTTTACATGATTATCATGCTTGGGAAGGTCATATCTATAGGTTAGAAAAGCAGATCTGACCTCAGTAGGTCATTTGAGTGTGGCTATGGAAGCAACTCGTCGAGTTCATAAGTGGACTCGACGAGTCGAGTCGGGGTTGCTCCGTGATTCGTGACAAGTGTAACCCGTCGAATGAAGTGATGACTCGACATGCCAAGAGAGGCTAGAAAGATTCAGAGGACCCCGCATGGACTCGCCGAGTCACCCATGTGTACTCGACGAGTCGGGTCAAAGTTTAACTTTTGACTTCAGTTGACCTTAGGGTTTTGGTCAAGACTGATTCAAGGAAGTTCAGGGAGGGGTAGAATGACCTTCTACCCAATCTTTAGGGATGAGATTACGGGAGAATATTGATTAGGGATGTTATTGTGATAGGAGGAGGCTAGTTCGGGTATTCGAGCTCAGGAGATTTTCCGATATCATACGAGGTGAGTCTTCTCACTATACCATACTTGGAAGGGTACCTATGTATGACCGAAAGGTCTTATATTGTATGAGATGTATGTGTTGTATGCTGTTATATGATATGTATGTGTTATGTATGTTATGAATGATATGGAGTGGAAGGTCAAGATGATATGGACCGGAAGGTCAGGAGGTTACGGACCGGAAGGTCGATACGGGTAGGACCGAAAGGTCTACTAGGATTTCGAGACGGAAGTCCCCTGAGACACTTGGACCGGATGGTCCCATAGAGTTATGGCCTTGAGTGGCGTATGTGTTGTATGTGGTATTTTGGGGAACTCAATAAGCATTTATGCTTACAATTGTTGTGTTATGTGTTTCAGGTACCAGTGAGGATCGTGGGAAGGCGCCGACATGACCCGTACACACTCATGGAGTTTATGTATTGAGATTCTGGGATATGTTTTGTTATGATAACATTGGATACACTATGTTTTGATATTATTTTATGAATGGAAATGTGTTTTAAAACTGGAAAAAAAATTGTTCGAAAAATTTACGTTGTTACAAGTTGGTATCAGAGCCTTGGTTTGAGGGATTCGGATGCACCTTCGGGCATATCTGAACTCAAACTGAGGATTTGAAGAAGTTTTTCATAAAATAAACAAATTTTTTAAAGAAGTAAAAGAATTTAAGAAAAGCAGAAAGAAGCAGTGTGTATGATCAGTCGGCACCCGAACGGTGATTTCCCAAAATACCCTTACATTATGTGTTATGCGATATGTTATGATATGTTGTGAATTCTAGAGTAGGCTAGGTATTCATATTAGGACTAGAGTGGCCTGATTTGTGATGCCTTATCCTAGGAAGATTTCTGCTACTATGAGATGTTTGAGTGGGAGTAGGTAGCAGTGAGGAGCTTATGAAAGGTCTACCGAAGGGTAGCCTATGCTAGCGAGATGTAGAGTACTTGTGATCTGGGATCCTAGGAGGAGGACATGGGGTGAATACTGATGCGGTGTGGAAGGTAATATAGGGCCCGTACTACTGAAAACACCCGACGAGTAAGCAGTCCAAGTAAGAATCCTTAGGGTACTAAGGAGCAAGTAGGGTTGGGTTATCATCTGCGAAAATGCTCGAGCGAGTCTCTGATATTTCTTATGATGTATTTCAGAGGCATCATGGTTGGGACGCACCCTTGACCAGGGACCAGCGATGTGAGTAACGAGGAGCTTCGTCAGATGATCCACGATGAGGTGGCTGCGACTATCCGCGCAAAGATTCCGGAGATGTTTGGGTCTATCAAGACCACTTTGATTGAGACCTTTGATGAGTGGTACAAAGAAGTTACTAAGACTGCGGTTGCTACAGCTACTGAAGCTGTTGCTGCTGCTAGACCTCAGGGAGGTGACTCGTTGCTGTTTCAGGAGTTCAGCAACACGAAGCCACCAGAGTTTGATGGGACGCAGGATCCAATCGCTGCGATGAGATGGATTTCTGGTATTGAGAGGTGTTTCTATACTTGCTCGTTTCCAGAGCATTTGAGAGTACGGTTCACACTGAACCAGCTTCGTTTGGGGGCGAAGGACTGGTGGAAGTTTGTGTCGGCAGATTTCACCCCTGCCGAGCATACTGCGGTGACCTGGGAGAGTTTCACCACTATGTTTCATGACGAGTACGTTCCTTCAGTGGAGAGGGAACGGTTGGCTCAGGAGTTCTTGTCCCTCAAGCAGGGCACTGATTCTGTTACTGTGATCACCATGAAGTTTCATTAGAGGGCGATGTTCTGCCCTGAGCAGGTGTCTACCGAACAGACACGCATGAGCTGATATTTGAGCATTTTGAGGAGGGAAATTCAGGAGTTCGTGGCAAACTTGACTTACTGAACATTTGCTGAGCACCAGGAAAATGCCCGGAAGACGGAGATTGAGTAGGAGGCTCAGGCAAGGGAGGAAGCCGAGTCTCAGGGGATAGATAGACGGTTGGTACAGTTGCAGCCGACAGCCAAGCGGGCTAAGCCCGCCGATGCGAGATCAGGAGGCAAGAAGGGAAACACTTATGGGAAGTGCGGCAAGGGACATGATGGGGTCTGTCGATTAGGCGCTTGCTACAAATATGGCAAGGAGGGGCATATAGCCAAAGACTACCCCAAGAGATTTAAGGTTTGCTTTCATTGCAACCAGACGGGCTACTGAGGGCCGTCCAGTGAAGGCCACTACACGAGTTACAGGGATCAGTGCAAGGATCTGCCCCTGCCACTACACGAGCTACTGAGGGCCGTCCAGTGAAGGCCGAGGCACCGAAGGCTCATAGGAGAGCCTTCCAGTTGACAGCGGAGGAGGTCCGTGCAGCGCCCGATGTCGTGGCTGGTATGTATTCTTTCATTTATTTATGCTGAGTTGAGATATTGTGCTTATTTTATGATATGCGTAGGTACCTTTCATGTGAATTGTGTACCTTCTTTGGTGTTATTTGACTCGGGTGCGAGTCGGTCATTTGTGTTTTTAGCGTTTAGTCAGCACATCAGTATCCGGCGAGAGGTGTTGAGTCGACCTCTACGAGTATCTGTAGCTGACGAGCGAGCGGTGTATGCTATGGATGTGATACAAGGATGTGTACTCGAGATCTTCGGTGTTGAGTTCCCGATAGATTTGGTCCCGATTGCGATAGGGGACATGTGTGTCATAGTGAGCTTGGATTGGTTAAGCCGGTTTGGCGCTGTTATAGACTGCGAGCGACAGTTGTTGACGATACGAGACCCTAGTGGGGGAGTATTTACGGTGTACGGCGAGGGTACACGATGTGGGTCAGCATTTTTTTCGGCTGCCAGAGCGAGACAGAGTTTACAACAGGGATGCAACGGGTTTGTAGCCTATCTGATGGATATACGAGTTGTCGCTGAAAGGCGTAGTTCGATTAATGATGTTCCGATAGTGCGCGAGTTCCCGGATGTTTTTCCCGAGGAGTTCCCGGGTGTGCCTCCCGAGAGGCAGGTGGAGTTCCGCATCGATTTGGTTATGGGGGAAGCGCCTATCGCCAAGGCGCCTTATGGCCTTACGCCACCATAGATGCAGGATTTATCCTCGTAGCTTTAGGAGCTGTTGGGGAAGGGGTTTATTAGACCGAGTAGCTCACCGTGGGGAGCGCCGATCCTTTTTGTCAAGAAAAAGGATGGTTCACACCGGATGTGCATTGATAGTGTTTTTGTACTAAAATTTGCATGTCTTTTAGTAAAAAAAATAAATGAATATGTTTTCCAGAAAATCCAATATTTCCTTTCCATAGCTTGAAAAAGTTCCAAAGGCTAAAGTGCAATAGTATCTTTCGTGCTCAAATGATGAAAGTGAATTTGACTCAAAATATGTATTTACCAAATGCATTCAAGAGTCTCATAAATCAAACTTATTTAATACTTCCGTGTGATTTTTATAACCATGCTATTGAGCCAGACTACCTGTAACGACGTTCTTCAGGCGTTGCAGTGTTATGACGTTTGTCAACCCAGACATGCCGCTCTAACTGTGGCTAATAGTTTTGTCACACCCCGAAACCCAGGGCGGAAACATTCCGGGGCGGAGGTGACTTCATGGTGAATATCATAACCAATGTACATAGTAAGCACAGTAAACACAAAACATTACATTACAAAGAATTATTTACATTTGTTCGAAAGTAATTGTTATACAATTCCGCGGCGGAAACAGTGGACTGCCACTATCTGCTGTTTCTTTGAGGGCTCCAGGGAAGACGGACTCTTCTTATTCTTCTTCCAAAACTTTCTTTTCTCGCCACTCTTCTCTGTTGGCTCGGGAGTGGTGGCTGCTTCTTCTTGGTCATCATTGTGATCGATCAGGGTTTGCGATAGGCATTTGGCACTGTCATAGGTATCCGACTTCATAGGTAAAACGTTCCCTTTGATTGGCTGGGTTAATCCCCAGATGAACCTCTCAATCTTTTTGCTCTCCGGGGTAACCAATCTCGGACAGAGAAGTGCCAAGTCATCAAATCTGGATGTGTAGGCGGCGATATCGGAACCCTTCATCTTCAGGTTCCAGAGTTCATTCTCCAACTTCTGTATTTCACCTCGAGGGCAGTATTCTGCAAACAGAAGTTCCTTCATAACTTCCCAACCCATAGCATTTGCTACAGGTAAAGTTAAGGATTTGACTCGGCCGTTCCACCAAGTCATAACTTTACCGGTGAACGTGCAGGCGGCGAATTTCACCTTGTCGGATTCTAAACAGGCACAGATCTCAAAGATAGATTCGATCTTCTCTAACCATCGAGTTAGTGCAATGACACCCCCTGTGCCATCGAAGAATGTGGGTTTTGCGTTCATAAATTCTTTATAGGAACACTCCTTCCGGTGTCCCTGATTACCTTCCTGATTTTGGGTTTGGGTACCAATCCTTGAACCACTGGGGTTTATGTGAGACAGGGCGGCTGTCACTGCGGCAGCAATGGCTGCCTGGAAGATGACAGGATCAAATTCAGGAGGAGGTGGTGGTGGCGGAGGGTTGTTATTTTTTGAGCTGGGTCTTTTCCTCGGAGGCATCTTGATCTAAAATAGCCATGAAAGAGAGGATCATGAGTCCTCTGAATTGAATCAAGAGATACGGAACATGGGATATCTCATTAAGACAGATATAGAATTTTATTAAGCGATAAAACAAGAAAGAGTTATCAAAGAAAATAAATTATCGCTAAAGGAATGATCAAGGAACAATGCTTGAATGAGGATTTCAACAACGGATTGGCTCGATAAATACTCCCATAGTATTTCATGATTCGCTGCAACGACGGCTCGTTGTTTGGGGTGTTGGGTAAGTTTTAGGTATGCTGCGTACCACAGTCACTCCCAAGCACATGTTGGCTGTGTCTCGAATGAATATAGTTGGCCAGGCTATATTGATCCTAGACACGAGTACATAACTGCCCAGGTTTAACCGCAGTGTACAACACCCATTTACTTCTATTTTGTTCTACTTGTAGTTACGGATCTCGACGGTTAGGTATACTTGTAGACTTTTGAAAATACTTATACATTGAAGTATACTTTTAGTTCAGAGCACTTAGGCCCCTTAGTGTTTATAGTCTTATACCATGTAAGCTTTGGTATACTAGTTCACTATAAACAGGGGCTCTGATACCAATCTATCACACCCCGAAACCCAGGGCGGAAACGTTCCGGGGCGGAGGTAACTTCATGTTGAATATCATAACCAATGTACATAGTAAGCACAGTGAACACAAAACATTACATTACATAGAATTATTTACATTTGTTCGAAAGTAAAGTTATACAATTGTTATACACATATATCATATGAACAAAAGCAACGACGAGTCTTCGAAACGCTCAGTCTTCTCCAAAGATGGTGGTGTACCTGTCTAATGCTGACCTGAGAATACAAGCAGTTTGAAAATCAGCATAAAGCTGGTGAGTTCATATGCGGTTTAGTTTTGAAAAGAGTGAGTTCCCTTTTTGGTTTTCTGAAAAAGTTTTTATCCAAGAAAATCCCATATTTTCTTATAAAAACAGTTTAGTTATCTTTTGTTACCAATTCAATTATGATTTGTTATGTTATTCCAGGAAAATCCCATATTTTCCTAATAGTTTAGTTATCCATTCGTTACTTAATTCGTTTACGAGTTGTTATGTTATCCCAGGAAAATCCCATATTTTCCTAAGTGTTGTGGTTAGTTCTTAGTTTAGATTTCGATGTACTAGCAGCTACCATACTTATAGTATTAGTTAAGTATTCTGATATCTTAGTTTTCCTACTCTTGAATGTCGATTATCTACTGTACTTAGTTGTATTTTCGAATATTTGGATACACTCAGAAATGTACATTAACAGTATATTCGATGTTATGGTGACTTCCAAAAGAGTACATTAGACGTATTTCCGAAACTCTGTCGACATTCAAAGGCGTTTGATTTCGAAACACATTCGATGTCCAGAGGCGTACTTTCAAATTAATTTCGAAACTCTTGTGACACTCAAGGCGTACACTAATTGTATTTCCGAAGTCTTGGCGTCATCCAAAGGCGTTATTTCGTATTCGTGTTCGTATTCGTTCTATCCTAACGGTTCTTTCATATTTCGTATTCATTCTATCCTATTCGTTACATTTGTATTCGTATTCGTATTCGTTCTATCCTATTGGTTACCTTTGTATTCGTATTCGTATTCGTATTCGTTCTATCCTATTTGTTATCTTCGTATTCGTTACTTTCGTATTCGTATTCGTTCTATCCTATTCGTTATCTTCGTATTCGTTACTTTCGTATTCGTTCTGTTGGTACTTTATTATTATTATTCTTAGTTTATGATTAGTATGATTCCTTTGCAAAACATAATATGTAACATTGATTATATCACTTTTTATAGGAATCCACATTTTTGTCTGACAGTTCACTCTGCAATTCGAACCATTTGTTAGTATGATTTTTGATATGAAAAGCATACAAAATATGAAACATTTGAACTGAAAATAATAAGTTTAAGTACAAGATTTCCTTGTATTTTGCTTGTATTCCCCCCCCCCCCACCCCCCTGAATTCATTTGAAAAAAAAAAGGAAAAAGGGTAGGGGTATGAACTCACCGGTTGACGAACGCGTCGGTTTGGATCCTAAACGTTGGTTATGGGTTTGCAAACGCACAAGATTCCTATGTATTATGAAAAGATACACATTTTTATCTAATTAGGACTTGAATTATTTATTAGTTAGGGACATACACTTCTAGGCGCGAAAACACTCCATTACATGTGTTTGGAGGGACCCAGGTGGCATCTATGGACACATAAGGCTTGGATATGGAGTTTACTCTTCAAGAGTAAACTCTCAAGAGAGTTTTCGGTCCTATAGATGCACTCCCCATGAGTTTACGGCCATAAACTCATGGTGGGTTGTTCTAGGGTGCAAAATGGATTTGAATCAATTGAGGGGTAATTCTAGGGTTGGTTTCAAGGCATGGGAAAGTGGTTTGGACATCTTAGGGACCATTTGAGGAGTTTACGATAGTAAACTATGAGTTTACGGCCGTAAACTCTTATGTACCCATTCACAAAGTGTTTTGGTGGTCCTTAGTCAATCACATGTGATTTCAAGCCATTTTACAAGCCAATGGGTAAAGTTTGGGCACCATTTGACATTGTTCTAGGAGTTTACGGCCCAGGGACCCATCTTTGGAGGGTTTACGGCCGTGAACTCCTTAGGGGGTTGTTTTCATAAAGTTTTAGGCTTCTAATTCATTTGTGGTTGCTTCTAGATTTTAGTTCAAGGCTTAGTAGGCGTGTAAGTGGCAATTTAACACCTTAGAAGGAGTTTACTACCCATGAATGGGTGTTTACGGCCCAAGCATGTTCTTGGGTAGTAAACTCATTTTTACTCCTCTAATGATGAGTTTAAGGTGTTATAAGTCCAATCCCATAATTCTATAAGCCATATCTAAGCTCCAATGGTGGTTTGGAAGGGTTTTAAGGCTCAAAAACCCCATTTTTATGTGTTCACGGCTCAAGAATGTTCCAAGGCCGTAAACACATGTTTATGGTCCTAAATCATGTTTTGAACTCGAATTTGAAGGCTAAAGATGTTATACTAGGAGTTAGGGTAGTTACCTTGTTGATTTGAAGCCTTAATTTGATGATTTTGGACCCTTAGATTGGATTTGAGGAGAGAGGTTAGAGAGAGAGTGAAAAAGCTTCAAATGAGGCTTAAACCACTTTATATATGGTTCGGGTTTGGGACACGGTGGAATTCTACCCGATACCGACGTTAAACGGGACTTTTGGTCGTGCCCAATTAAGCTGTCGTAACCCGGCGGGACCGAATCTTAGAAATTTTCAAATTAATAATTTGGGCCATTTTCATGAGTTTCTAAGGGGTTTGAACACTCATGAGATTATAATAAACATATAAATTTAAATAACTTAGCCCAAAAACGAAATCGGAACGAATCGTTAAAGACGGGTTTTACGGACGAAATGGGTTTCGGCGATGGACAACTTCGGGTTGTCACAAGTTTAGGTGCGGGATTGTCAATCCCGTATAGAACTATACACAAATATCACGATCTCCCTCCAAGAGATTTTGGTTTATAATACAGGGCTTGAAATGCGTACTTGCGAGTATGTTGAAGCTGAATGTCTCACAGCACTTAGTATTGATAGATTTATGAAAAGAAAAGTCTATATTTCATGTAGAAGAAAGTATTTCATTTTCACAACGTTGACGTAAAGATGTATTGAATAGCTTGTAAACTATACCCATTATAGTTTTTCCGAAAGTGTGTACCGTTTGGTGATAAAAACTCGATGTAATTCTAACTTTGCATGTAAATTATAATGTTGATATCGAAGTTCTTTAACATTTGTAAATATGTAGGTGGTGTAGTTGGATTTGTATAAAACGATGAGTTTTTCTTATATTGCACTTGTATTTCCCCCCATAAAACATGAAAATACGTGAAAATGAAGGGGTATGAACTCACTTGTTTGGTTTGAAGAGAGTGAGACGAGAATCGAGCAGAACTTCGACTCCGGAAAGCTGCATCTTCGGATTCCTCGGGGATCTCGATAGTGTAAAAAACTTCGTCGGGGCTCGGGTATGGAATCGAGGGTGTCGGGATAGTCTCTGGAGCTTAAGAGAGTGTAAGAGTGAGAGGAGCGTTGAGAAATGTGTGCCAAAACCCAGGGCTTATGCACTCTATTTATAGTGCAAAAACACCCCGTACGCTGGGCATACTCTAGGGGTACGCTGGGCGTACTCCGGAGTCGTCATCGCTTACGACTCGAGCCTAGCTAGCCTGTTAGCCGATGGGACGCGACCCTGCGTCTGAGTACGCTAGGCGTACACTAAATTACGTTGGCCGTAATTTGTATTTCCAACTTCTAAATTCCGTAACTTTAGCGTACGAGCTCTGTTTTTTGCGTTCTTTATATCCACGCGTAGGTGAGACTATGCTCTAAAACTTTTATTTAGACTCTATCGGCTAGTTTTGACTTTATTTTTAATAGTATATTTTTAGTAGGTCGTGACTGCTAAAGTCCGTTAAAAATCCATAACTTCTTTATCCGACGTCCGTTTTCGTTTGTCTTTTTACCATTGTACTCCTATTGTGGAGACCTTCAACTCACGTTTAGGTTGCATTGGCTAAAAATCGTTCGATCTTTAATTCGAGTTTTTAGCTGTCTACCGTTGTTACGAAACTTACTTCTTCATACAAAGTCCAATTTGGGCGTTCTGTTTATGTACGTTCACGGTTTAGCGTAATCTACGACTTTCGTTTAGATACCTAAGGCTGAAATACATTTTATTGGGATTTCACTTTTTACGTTTAGTAATGTTTTACCGGGTGTGTCGTGGATTTTCGAGTGATCATAACTTTTTCGTTATAACTCGGATTTGAATGATTTTTATGTTTTTAAAAACCTTGGCACGATATCTGACATCTGATGCATCCCAATTTAGATTTTAGAACCCTTTATAAAATATCTATAATTTGATTTATGATCATGCCATTGAAATCATAGAAATTTGTTTATGTATCATCCACTTACTGCATCCAATGATAGAAAGAAAACACACTCACCCTCTTCCTTTGGATCTCACTCTTTCTCTTTCTCTTCTAGTTGCCCTCCCAGTGAAATCAAAGAAGCAACAACTTCTCAAAAACTATGTTGTCGCCCTTTCGATCCAGTTTCCCCCCGATCTGAAATTGTCGAGATTATCAAGCCCAAACACCACTGGAAAACCCATTCTTTTCTTCTTCCTTTCTTTTCCTGTCAACTGGAATAACAATCCAAACACCCCTAAATGTTGTATTCCCGCTCCGAGGCTACCATCGATTCTGAAATAAGAAAACATAAGGGAGCTGCCGATTGCAGCCCCCATCGTTCGACGAAGAACCACCTAAACCCCCTGAATGCCGACTGATGTCGATGTGCTTCCCTTTTCTCGAGCTGTGGCTGCCGACGAACCAAATGCACCAAGGAAGGCTCGTCGGAGACCGATCGCTGCTACGGTTCATCACCGGAACATCCTCCTCGCCATCACAGCTGTTGACGATAACCATCACCAAGCCACCTCAGTTTGCTTCTTCAACCGTTCGATCCTTTCCCTTCCTTGATCTGTGGAGAAGACGACGAAGGACTCACCGGAGATCGACCTCCCCGTCCCTCCTCACGATTTGAATGACCACCATTGAAACTCCTTCATCGCTTCCTGTTCATTCGTTCCTCTCGATCCCCAAAACAGATGAAGAAGATGAGGCGTCGACCCTTTGGTATAATTGATGAAGTTGTCAAAATCAGTCCCTGCAATTGTAGCCAAAAATCAAAATCAGCCATTTGATAAAACCCTTATAAACCTAGTCCCATGTGATTTAGTCTTTTAAAAAATAGTCCCTAAACTGTTTTAAAAGATCAAAAATGGTCCCTCTGTGTAAAATAAATTACAAAATAACTTTTTCTCTTAAATATAAGATATTTGAAAACAAGTACCATTAGTTTAAAACATTACCAAACAAACCCGTAAACGTTTTAAAGTCCAAGAAAGGTGACCTCACGGTTATTCACGAAAAGCTTCACCAAAACGAATCGAGATCGAGATCATGCATCAAATGTGAGTTTTTATGGCCCCTCTTTTACTGTTTTAATATTTTGGGGGAGAATATATGCATGTCTATTAAAGTTGATGATTTTCAAGTTTTATATACAAAATAACATCATACTTTATTATTGGTCAAAAGTTTATGATATAGCTATCTAAAAATGTGATAAATCACCAAAAAAATCTGTTAAGTTAAAATAGATTGTTAAAAGATGATATATTTATACTATACGTAAAATATAAATATAGATATTGAGAAAATTCTTAAGATTATAAGTAGATTGCTATAATAACACATGTTGATATTATAAGTCACACGAATGATGATTGTATATGTATAAGTTAAAGTATCTCATTAAAGCACATAAAGGTATAAAAATGACCAAAACTTATTATTCACGTATAAAGCGAAAGTACATTGTCATAATTGATGGAAGATTAAATTCATGAAATTATATGATTATTAGTTAAAATTATAAGATTTAACTTTTAATACATATATAAGGTTATGCATAAATGAAGTGAGAATTTATTAATATATTTTTATATTAATTATAACAACATAACTTCATTATACTAAGTTATTTATTCTTATCACAATAAATAACATGATCGACTTCAGAGCTTAAGAGTCGTTATTTACGAAATAAATAATTGTCGGGTATTGTATTTAAAGACTTTATCTTTATCCCAAATTAAATGTATTAAAATTATTCTCGCATAATTTATATAAAATTTAGGGAATGTAGATCTACGGTCGATCCAAACTTGGATAAATTCAAAATTTAGCTATTATGCTAATACAACATCGAAACCGTATCTAGTATGATAAATTCTTGAAGTTATAAGAATTTCAGTTATCGTTTTCCTAAACAATGAATAATGTTACATATACAGTGAATTTAGAATGGATTATATAGGTTCATTATACTTATTCTATGTAGGTTCATCATACCTACCCGATGTATTCCGTATAGGTTCATCATACCTATTTCATGTAGGTTCATCATACCTACCCCATGTATTCCGTATAGGTTCATCATACCTATTCCATGTAGGTTCATCATACCTACCCCATGTATTCCATATAGGTTCATCATACCTATTCCATGAAGGTTCATCATACCTACCCCATGTATTCCGTATAGGTTCATCATACCTATTCCATGTAGGTTCATCATACCTACTCCATGTATTTCGTATAGGTTCATCATACCCATTCTATAGGTTCATCATACCTATTCTGAATACCATATCCTATACGTTTGAGTTTCCATTATAAACTATTCCGGGTTTCACGAAAGCTAAGATCTCAATAATTAGTAGAAACTCTCCAATATATAACCTTTAATCCTCGAGGGAACGACTAACGTCGGGTGTAAGTGTCATATTATTGATCTTATATAGTACGACCGCCCGCATGGAGTTGCTAGCTACAACTACATTTGACGAGAGGAATTGTGGCGCTGACGTTAGCATTATGGAAACATTACCATGTATTACAACGGGGTGAATGAATTTAGCACGCGCGCCTTATTATGGTGTCGGTGCATTAATAAAGTATAGTGTCACAAGTTCGGTTATGTGTAACATCCATAAATTTTACGCCAAATTTAAACTTTTTCAATCATAAATGTAATCAAACAAAGTTTGTTTACAAAAATGTTTTCAAATCCAAATCCATCAGAGTGTCCCAAAATCATAACATAAGGATGAGGAGCGGTACGGTCACGCCTTTGCCTTTCCACAATCTCCTGAAGTACCTGAAACAATAAACTGAAAACTGTAAGTCCGAGGGCTTAGTGAGCTACCCCCAAAATACCAATACCACGCTGACAATACCATGTCAGTAATAATCAATCAATCGACATGCATACTGGGCCATCGGCCTGACTGGATCGCCCTACCGGGTCTACAGTCTGTCTGAATCTATCCCGAGCCTTCGGTATGACAGGTCTGCCACGTGGGCCTACAGTCTCCCCGGACCGCTCATAGGGTATATTGACCTTCAGCACAAAGCAGGACCGCCTCAACCCAGCCACAAGCAAATAACCATGTGTGCATACTATCATATACATGCATATATAAACATCGAACATATCTGTCACACTGATCGTCAATCATAGAATTCTCCTGTAACTTCAGTACCGACCTAGTAGGTCACTAAACACCAATCCCTACAGATCATAAGAGCATAACATATTGTCTACCTCGATTCCGAACTAACAGATCATAACCACATACCATAACAATAATAACTAAAGGGGTCGGCCTTGGTGCCGTAGACCCTATCGATATAGTGAGGATAACTCACCTTACAGATGTCGACTCGAAAGGCAAACTCCAAATCTCGATTCACTTGACACATGCCCCACCACCTATTGTCATAGTACAATATACTCATAAGTCCTTAACCTTATAAGGTACTCCATAACCCACTAGTCAACCCCTGGTCATAGTCAAAGTCCTCAGTCAAGGTCAATAGTCCATGTTGACCTTAACTCGCCGAGTACCCTTGGGTACTCGCCAAGTTCACTAAAGTACATTCCAACTCGCCGAGTCATCGGAGTGACTCGTCGAGTTCCTTTGATTCTCGATCAAACTTAAGATCACCCGTCGAGTTCCCTCCTTGCAACTCGACAGATACACATTCATACATATCCCAGAGAAAACTCATCCGACTCGTCGATTTGTTCTTCAACTCATCGAGTCTTATGACGATCTTCATCGGACTCGTCGAGTTGTTCATCCAACTCGTCGAGTTCACGACCATCTTCATGTGACTCGCCGAGTCAACTTTGCAACTCGCCGAGTCCATTCAGTCCTCTTTCTATACAGACTTATTTTGAGCCATGCAGCGGCTCCAAATCACAGATCCAAGCTTCTAGGGCATGCTTATCACGTAAAGTTTCAAACTTTACGTGCATGCATGGCCTTAAAGGCTCCAAATGCCAAATCTAAGTTCTTAATGGGGCCACCTGCCCAAGAGGGACCTCAATTACATCCAATACTGTGACTATATCCTTCTAGAATCCAAGGAGGTTCCAAATATGAAGTTACAACTTCAGATCTAGCCCATAGCTCATCATACCAACTTGAAAATCCATAAAAGCCCTAGAACTCAACAAAAGGGAAAAAGGGAAGTAAGGATGGCACTTTGATACCTCCAAAGGATGCTAGCTGAGGTAAATCTGGCTTCCCACTCCTTCCTTGCTTCAATTTCCTTTGCACTCTTAGCTTTCTTCCTCCAAGATCCTCTTTTCCAAGCTTCAACACCACACCAAGGCACACACACACGAATTAGGGTTTTAAGGGGGCTCTCAAATACTATAAAGAGGCCATAGGAGGCTAAGGCTCCTTTAAATAGAGGTGCAAACCTCGGGATTTAGGGTTTCCACTGCCAGGTCCTACTCGCGCGAGTCTCACTATGGATTCGTCTAGTAGGTCACTTAACAAGCGATCCTATCCTGCTGCTACTCGAGTAGAGCTTAACCTAATAAATCTTATTTAAGCAATACCTGAGAATCGGGGCGTTACAAATCTCCCCCACTTGAACTAGACTTCGCCCTCGAAGTCCGTTATAATAAACAATGTCAGGTAATGCTCGCGCATCTCCGCCTCCGGCTCCCATGTCCACTCGGATCCCTTCCGATGTTCCCACTGTACCTTTACTAAAGGTATTTCCTTGTTCCGCATAATCTTCTTCTTCCTTTCCAAAATAGCCACAGGCCTCTCCACGTAGTTCAGGCGCTCATCGACCTGAATGTCATCCAACGATACCATTGCCTCCTGGTCCATAATGCATTTTCGCAATTGCGAAACATGAAATGTGCTGTGGATCCGGCTAAGCTCCTCCGGAAGCTCTAGCCTATAAGCAACCCTACCAACCCTGGCAATAATCCTGAACGACCTAATGTAACGGGGACCTAATTTTCCCCTCTTCCTGAAGCGGATCACACCCTTCCAGGGTGAGACCTTTAGAAGAACCATGTCACCCACCTGAAATTCCAGCTCAGTTCAGCGTCGGTCGGCATAACTTTTCTGCCGGCTCTGAGCGGTCTGCAGTCGCTGTCTAATCTGCTGTATCATTTCGGTAGTTTGCAGAACTACCTCTGTCCGACCCATCACCCTGTGCGCAACCTCACCCCAACAGACTAGGGTCCTACACTTCCGCCCATATAACAGCTCGAAAGGCGGGGCGCCAATACTAGAATGATAGTTGTTGTTGTAGGCGAATTCAGCAAGCGATAGGTGGGAATCCCAACTCCCACCAAAATCAATGACGCACACCCTCAACATGTCCTCGAGGGTCTGAATGGTCCGCTCAATCTGCCCATCAGTCTGTGGATGGAACGCCGTGCTAAAATGCAGTTGTTGAGTATTTGAGATATTGAAACTGATATGGCATATTTAGTTATTTAGGGAAGCCTTTTTAGGGTTAATCATTTTAGGATTCCCTACGTTGCCTTTACAGTAGAAATTCTTAATTGAGCTCTTCTAAGGCATTGGTTTTATATTAGGCATTTATTTTATATTTATGGTAGATATTTATTGTTCCCTATAAATAATCATTAGGTTTACTTTTGGTGTAAGGTTTTTATCTGATTAGGGTTTTTCTCTATATGTTCATGAGATAATCAATATACAAAAACCCTTTATCAAATTACTTGCATATTATGGTGATTGATTCTTGATTGTTCATGATATTCCGCATTCATCATCTCAGATTTATTCTCAACAAGTGGTATCAGAGCAGGAGACTGTGTAATTCATACACATCTCTTCTGTCGAAGAAGTTATTAGGGTTTCTAATTCCGCATTGATTGATATTAATTGAGCCGTCAATCCATATTGACGTATCTCATTAATTGTTGATCTAACCCTAACGATATATTACAAGTCTGATCTTTTACAGGTAATCGATCAAAAGTCATTACAATGTCCATGGATAATTCACAAACCAATCCAATCAACATCTCCAACAGCATTGGTTCTATGACAAGGATACCAATCTTGTATACACAAGACTATGAAGTTTGGACGCATCACTTTGAAGATTATGTGATTGGATCGGAGGATAATGGATACTTGATCTGGGAAGCGATCACTGTTGGCCCATTCGCTCACTCAAGTACCTCTAAGATTGTCAAAGCTCAGAAAGAGAACAATCAGCTTGTTAACGATGTCAAAGATATTCCTCAAGACGAGAAGGAAAAGTGTCAATGCAACATCAAAGCCCTGAGGATGATAAGGTTTGCGCTGCAGTCAGATACGTTTCGTTTGGTAAGTTCTTGTGCCACGGCTAAAGAGATCTGGGATAGATTAAAAGAATTTTATTCCACTGACGAAGATTTGGAACATTCAATTCAAACTCTCTTGCTGTCTGAATTTGGAGACTTTAAGCAGAAGCCTGAAGAGAAACTTGTTCAAGCCTTTGATCGCTTCAATCATCTTTTATGTAAGATGATAAATCATGGGATTGAAAGGAAAGTTATCGAACAAAAAGTTACTTTCATGAATGGTCTCAAATCCGGATGGATGGCTGTTGTATCTACAGTTAAAGCTCATGAACAGTTCAAGTCATATTCTCTGGCGAAACTAGTGGGTATTTTGAAATGCCATGAAAGTGCACTGTCTAAGGAAACGAATGTGGTTTCCACTCTGGGTTCTTTAGCTCTTGTCTCTAAAGGAAAAAGCTCAGTTGAAGAAGAAGAGGAATTAGATCTTGCCAATTATGATCTAACCGGTGAAGAATATGCCATGATGGTGTCTAATCCCAGAAAATTTATAAAGACGAAATTCCCAGCAGACAAGAACCGAAACTGGAAGGGTAGTTATAGCGCCGAAAAGATCAAGGAGGAACCGAAGATGGTATCAAAGTCTGAAGAGTCGAAGAAAGAAACGAAAGTTGGAGGAGACTCAGGATTCGACTGCCATTACTGTGGAGGCAATAACCATTTTGCAAAAGATTGTATGCTAAGAAAGAAAGAAGAAAAGATAAATGAAGAAGATGAGGAAGCGAGCCTCCTGAGAAGACTGGAGGAAATCAAGAAAAGAAAGTCTGCTGCTAACAATACTACCATGAATGCTTTAATTGTGCAGGATACAGACAACTGTGATAATTCGGTGGTGTGGAAGTTTGGTCCACAGATTCAGAGGATGAAGAAGTCAGGAAGCCCACTCATGGGAAGGCTATGCTGGTAAAAGAAGAACATGTACCAGGAAGGTGCTTTGTGGTAACCGAAGGTGTGTCTCAAATGACAGGATATACAACCGACGGGGGAATAGAACGCGAGAATGTCACACCCCAAAACCGATGGCGGAAACATTCCGGGGCGGAGGACATCATGTAAAGTATCACAACCAATGTACATAGCAAGCATAGTAAACACAACAATTACATCACATAGGAATATTTACATTTGTTTTAAAGCAAGAAAATACATGTTTAATCTATACATCAGTATAACAAAAGTAAAGACGTGAATTCTATACGCTCCGTCTTCTCCAAAAGATCGCAGGATACCTGTCTAACGAGAACCTGAGCATACAAGAAGTTTTAAAAATATCAGCATAAAGCTCGTGAGTTCATAAGCACGTTTGAAAGGAAAAACCGGTTATTTAATCTTGTGATAAATACTTCATTTCCTTTGATAAAGATTTCTGTAATATCGAAAACCATTGTGACTGAGTTATGAAATACATAAGCATGTTTTTCCCAGAAAATCCCATATTTTCTCACATGTAAGTCGATTTCCATAAAATAAGAAAAACCCTGACTAATCACCAGCAACTTAAGAAAACCATAAGTTAAGATCCCTGGAATACCCTCCGGTACGAAAGTAGGTAGTTTTAATACATTAAACTATAGATTAAGAACCGTGAAATACCCTCCAGTACGAAAGTAGGTAGTTTTAATACATAAAACTATAGATTAAGAACCCTGGAATACCCTCCAGTATGAAAGTAGGTAGTTTTAATACATAAAACTATAGATTAAGAACCCTGGAATACCCTCTAGTACGAAAGTAGGTAGTTTTAATACTTAAAACTATAGATTAAGAACCCTGGAATACTCTCCAGTACGAAAGTAGGTAGTTTTAATACATAAAACTATAGATTAAGAACCCTGGAATACTCTCCAGTACGAAAGTAGGTAGTCTTATTACATAAATAAGACTATAGAAGACAGAAAGAAATCTGTGAATAAAACTAATTAGTTTAATACGTATTGTGAGTCGTATAACCATACTAATTTGACCCGTGACCTCCTTGATGTTCTTCAGGCGTCGTTCGATTCCAAAATTTGTCACCCCAGGCGTGCCCGCCTAACTGTAGCTAGCAGTTAAGGTGTGGGATTATCAGTCGCAAATAGATCTATCCACAAATTTTACGATCTCCCTCTAGGAGACTCTGGTTATACTTCCGGAGAGGATTTACTGGTACCCCGAAGGGTATAACGAAGACAGTCTCACAAGCTAGTATTAACTTATTCACAGGATAATAGACCATTCTCGAGTTTCGAAATGATTTGGAACAAAGTAGAGTATAAATAATC
Source organism: Lactuca sativa (assembly GCF_002870075.4). Classification (NCBI taxonomy): domain Eukaryota; kingdom Viridiplantae; phylum Streptophyta; class Magnoliopsida; order Asterales; family Asteraceae; genus Lactuca; species Lactuca sativa. The sequence goes on from NC_056627.2 coordinate 190,749,981, forward strand.
AAATACGAGATAATTATTTAAGAAGATACTCTAGATTAAACATGGATAAACTAAATCAGACATAGTTTATATTGAATTTGCATGAATCTGAATCCGTAAAACCAGTAATAAAGATCCCAAATTATTCCCATAATAATTTGAATGATTTGATAAGTTCCCACATTGTTTTGAAAACTATGTAATTATATTCCGAAAACGTACCTTATGCTCCGCATATTACAAAAGGGATAAAGTATCTAAAGTTTGTCAGAAATTCGTATAATTACATTAGTTTTAAGTTTCGAAAACCTTATGATTTGCTTGTACCCCCCCCCCCCCCCCCTGAAAACATGAAAAACTCGGAAAAGTGTAGGGGTATGAACTCACCAGTCGAGAAATGTGTCGGGTAGGATGCTAAGTGTCAGTTTAAGGCTTGAACACACGCGAGGATCCTATGTAACATGAGGCGATACACAATTGTATCTAATTATACTTTGAATCACTAATTAATTAAGATAATACACTCCGAGACGTGGAAACACTTTATTTCAATTGTTAGGAGTGATACGGGTTGCATCTAAGGGGTGTAAGGCCTAGATATGGAGTTTGCTCTTCAAGAGTAAACTCTTAGGGGAGATTACAGCCCATAGACCATATCCCCAAGAGTTTACGGCCATAAACTCGTGGGTGGTGTGTTCTTGGATGCTTAAAGGTCTTACAACACTTGTGGAATTAAGCTAGGTTCAATTCTAGGGCATAGGAAGTGATTAACTCATCAAATGGACCGTCTATGGGAGTTTACGGCTCTAAACATAGAGTTTACGGCCATAAACTCTTACTTGTCCCTTCCTTTTGTGTTTTGAGGGTCCTAGGTTAAGCACACATGATTCTAGTCCAATATACAACCCTTTGAAGGAAGTTAGGGCACCATTTGACCTCCTTTGAGGAGTTTACGATCAATGAACCATTTCCTTGGGGGTTTATGGCCATAATCCCTTTATGGTCATGTTTTCTTTCAAGTTTAAGGTCCCTACTTCGATGGTGGTTGGTTCTAGACATTATTCCAAGCCATATGAGCTGTTTAAGGGGCAATTTAACACCTTAAATGGTGTTTACGGCTTATGAATGAGGGTTTACGGTCCAAGAATGTTCTTGGGACGTAAACTCAAGTTTACTCCCCAAATGACAAGATTTTGGTGTTCTAAGTTCATTCATGCAAGCCCCTAAGTCATATCTAAGCACTAGAAGTGATTTTGGAGGGTTTTTGGGGCTTCAAAACCCCATTTATGGGTGTTTGCGGTTGGGGCTGTTCTAGGGCCGTAAACACAAGATTTTGATGTTTTTGGATGATTTAAACATGGATTTGCATGCCAAACAAGCTAAACTATAAGCTAGGATAGATCACTTACCAATTTGGAGCTTGAAAGGGGGTGTTTTTGGATCAAATTGGCTTGTAGAGAGAGTGTGTTAAGAGAGTGGAAAAGCTTCAAATGAAGTCCACTCACCCTTATATAGGGTTTGAGTTTGTGGCCCGGTGGAAATCTACCCGATACCGACGTTAAACGGGGTTTATGGTCGTACCTGATTAAATTGTCGTAACCCGACTTAGTTGTAACTAAAAATTTTCAAAATAAATATCGAGGGTGTTTTCACGTGTTTCTAATGCGTTCTGACACTTATGATGTCAAAAATAAAAGTCCCAATTTAAATAACCTAATCCAAAATGTTAACGGAAAAATTTGATAAAGACGAGTTTTATTGATGGAAACGGGTTACAGAGACGGAATAAATTTCAGGTTGTTACATTATCCCCCCGTTAGAGGGAATTTCGTCCTAAAATTTAGAATTAAGATACAAATCATGGAATTGGAAAGAGATGCGAATATTTCTGTTTCATTGAGTCTTCGCATTCCCAAGTGAATTCGGGTCCCCGCTTGGCATTCCAGCGAACCTTCACTATCAGGATGCAGCTTTGTTTCGTACGTTTGATCTCTCGATCCATGATTTCGATTGGTTCTTCCACAAAGTTCAGATTTTCGTTGATCTCGATCTCATCAAGAGGGATCACGAGAGTTTCATCGGATAGACACTTTTTAAGATTTGAAATGTGGAAGACAAGATGGATGTTGCTAAGTTCTTGAGGTAGTCGAAGTTTATAGGCTACGGGACCGATCCTAGCGAGGATCTCGAAAGGTCCTAGGTACCTCGGGTTAAGTTTCCTGCGCTTTCCAAAGCGTATCATGCCTTTCCAGGGTGAGACCTTCAACAAGACACGATCTCTAACCTGGAATTCCAAGGGTTTCCGTCGTTTATTGGCGTAACTCTTTTGTCTGTCTCGTGAAGCTTTCAGTCGATCTCGGATTTGAATGATCTTTTTGGTGGTTTCGCGGATGATTTTAGAACCAGTGAGAGCATTGTCGGGGACTCGACCCTTAGCTAGCTGCGTGTCCCCTACCTCGGCCCAACACAGAGGGGATTTGCACTTGCGACCGTAGAGGGCTTCGAACGAGGCAGCCTTGATACTGGTGTGGTAGCTGTTGTTGTACGAGAACTCGATCAAGGGTAAATGGGTGTCCCACGACTTTCCAAAATCAATGACACATGCTCTCAACATGTTTTCCAGGGTTTGGATTGTTCTCTCACTTTGTCCATCGGTCTGAGGATGATAAGTTGTACTCATATCCAGCTTAGTTCCACGAACTTTCTGCAGGGACTGCCAAAATCTTGAGGTAAACCTGCTATCTCGATCAGAGATAATGGATACAGGTAAACTGTGTAGTCGGACTATCTTTTGGATGTAGATTCGCGTGAGTCTTTCCATCTTGAATGTTTCTTTAATCGGAAGGAAGTGAGCGGATTTTGTCAAGTGATCGACAATTACACAAATGGTATCGTACCCACTCGGAGATCTGGGTAACTTGGTGATGAAATCCATGGTAATCATCTCCCATTTCCAATCAGGTATCTCAGGCTGTTGGAGCAGACCCAAGGGTTTTTGGTATTCAACCTTCACCTTAGCGCAAGTCAGACACTTGCCCACAAAGGTAGCGATTTCAGCCTTTATGTTTGGCCAACAGTATAGTTTCTTGAGATCCAGGTACATCTTGTCCGAACCCGGGTGCACATAATATCTAGTCTTGTGAGCTTCGTTCATGACAACCTCCCTGAAACCTCTGAACTTTGGGGTCCATATTCGATCCATGAAACAATAGACTCAGTCACCTCTGATCTCAAGATTCTTATCCATTCCCCTCAAGGCTTCGTTCAACATGTTCTCTGGTTTTAGGGCTTCCAACTGAGCCTCTCGGATTTCCAAGGATAAGTGGGAATGGATGGTCATTGTCAATGTCTTCACCTTGCGACTTGAACTCTCCTTTCGGTTAAGGGCATCTGCCACCACATTAGCCTTGCCGGGATGATAGCGGATTTCTCACTCATAGTCACTGAGCAGTTCTACCCATCGCCGATGCCTCATGTTTTGGTCTTTCTGATCGAAGATATGTTGCAAGCTTTTATGGTCGGTGAAGATCGTGCACTTGGTTCCGTAGAGATAATGTCTCCAAATCTTCAGTGCGAAGACCACTGGTCCTAACTCCAGGTCGTGAGTTGTGTAGTTAACTACGTGTGCTTTCAGCTGTCTCGAGGAATAAGAAATGACTTTTCCTCTCTGCATAAGCACACAGCCTAAGCCCTGATTAGACGCATCGCAATAGATAACGAAATCCTCTGTCCCTTTGGCCAGGGACAGGATAGGTGCGCTGCACAAGGCTTGCTTCAACGTTTGGAAGGCAGTGTCTTATTTTTCACTCCAACAAAAGGGTACACCTTTCTGTGTCAGAGTGGTTAGGGGTTTGGCGATTCTGGAAAAATTATGAATGAATCTACGATAGTAGCTGGTGAGACCCAAGAATTGATGGATTTCTGTGGGTGTCTTCGGTGCCGACCAATTCTCTATCGCCTTGATTTTGGACGGGTCCACGTGTATACCCTCCTCGCTTACCACGTGACCAAGGAAAGCTACCTTTCGAATCCAGAATTCTCACTTGGAGAATTTCGCGTATAGCTTCTCCGTTCTAAGAGTTTCCAACACTAATCTCAAGTGTTGTTTATGATCTTCTTTGCTTCTGGAGTAGACAAGTACGTCGTCAATGAACACGATAACAAACTTGTCCAAAAAGGGGCGACACATCCGGTTCATCAGGTCCATGAACACTACCGGTGCGTTAGTTAGACCGAAGGGCATTACTACAAACTCGTAGTGTCCATATGGAGTCCTGAATGTTGTTTTGGAAACATGATTCTCGTGAACTCGTAGCTGATGGTACCCTGATCTAAGGTCTATTTTTGAGAAGTAACTGGCTCCCTGAAGTTGATTGAAAAGGTCATCTATTCGAGGAAGAGGATAACGGTTTTTGACGGTCAATTTGTTCAGTTCACGGTAGTCTATGCACATCCGAAAGGATCCATATTTCTTCTTCACAAATAATACTGGGGCTCCCTAGGGTGAGGAACTCGGTCTGATGAACCCTTTCTCGAGCAGCTCATTGAGCTGACTGGATAACTCCTGCATTTCTGCCAGAGCTAAGCAATACGAAGACTTGGCTACAGGATTTGCTCCAAGAATTAGGTCGATGCGAAACTCAACTTGGAGTTCGGGAGGAATTCCTGGAAGCTGTTCGGGAAAGACATCAGGAAAGTTGTAGACTTCAGGGATGCTCTCAAGGTCTTTAACATCCTGTTTATCGTTTACCACATGGGCTAGGAATGCATAGCACTCATTTCGCAGAAGATTTTGAGCTTTAATGCTGGAGATTATGCGAAGATTGGAGCTAAGTTTATCGCCGTAAATGATGAGAGTCTGGTCCGAGGGTAGATTGAGATGGATGGCCTTTTCGTAACAAAGGTGTAACACCGTAAAAATTTGAACAATTTTTCACTTTTGAAAACCATGAAATATAATTTTGCATTCATAAATAAAACATTGTATCAACATTGTATCAGTACAAAACCCCAAGATCAAAATATTTAAACTTCAAGGTGCGTGTGTACGAATCATGTCGGCGCCTTCCCGCGATCATCACTGGTACCTAAAACACATAACACATAACATTGTAAGCATAAATGCTTTGTGAGTTCCCCAAAATACCACATACTGCACATACGCCTTTCCAGGCCATATGATCTTCTGATCCAAGTGTCTTAGGGGATTTCCATCCCAGACTCTGTTGACCTTCCGGTCCATATCATCTTGACTTTCCGGCCCACATCATACTCATATCACATAACATATAATATATACATCATACACATAAGACCCTTTGGTCACATATAATTACCCCATCGGGTAAGGCATAGTGAGAAGACTCACCTCAGATGTCTCGGTAAATCTCTGACTTGGTAGAAATATTGCCTAGCCTCCGCCTATTCACATAAAGTAAATACTCTCATAAATATGACTCTCGAGGCTAGACTCAACCCTCTATTTTCACCCTCAGAAGGGTAAAAGACTATTTACCCCCCCCCCCCCTCTTGACCCAAGGACCCCATTGTTGACCAAACCCTAAAAGTCAACAAAAGTCAACGGTCAAACTTTGACTCAACTCGCCGAGTGCACTCCGGCGACTCGGCGAGTACATACATGTCCACTAACTCTTTGTTCCGCTTGGCATGTCGAGTCCCTCCCTATGTCCGACGAGTCACACCTGGCATGAATCGCGGGGCTACCCTGACTCAACTCCCCGAGTCTCAAAAACAACTCGGCGAGTACCACCTTGAACTCCAGTCCTTTAATCCCCTTCTGAATCACTGAGTTAACCCCCAACTCGGCAAGTCTACTCACTGAGTGATTTGCGTGAAACCTTAACTCTACTCGCCGAGTCTCAAGAACAACTCGGCGAGTTCATGCCATGCACAAACTCTATTGACCTCCTGAGGTAAGATTTGTGCCCCTAATCCATAGATTTGGCCTTCCCAAGCATGAATGTCACGTAAAGTCCGAATCTTGATGCTTATATATCAACCGAAAGGCATCAAATGGTGCTTTAGTCCCAAAAATGGCAACCTAGGTCCAATAACCCCTAAATGACTCATAAAGCTCCAAGGGTTAAGGTCTCTGGACCTCTTTGAGTCTAGATCCAAGGCACAAACTCGAGTAGGGACCAAATACTCTACACAATCATCGTTCAAAGGGTGAGAAAACCCTAACTCTATAAATAACCACTCAAAACTGGAGATGCCCAAAAGAATACCTTAATATGAAGCCCTTGAACTCTGAAATCACTAGATTTGCTTTAGCCTTCTCTTGCCTTGATCACCTTCTCCTTCAATATACACCAACAAAAGATCAACAATGGCCACTCTTTGCCTCTCAAACGATCTAAGACTCTCTCTGGGGTGTAGTAGCTGCAATAGACGACTATAAGGGCCTTTAAATAGGTCTCAAACCCTAGAAATTAAGGCTTCACTAAACAGTGTGGACTCGCCGAGTTCACCCATGGACTCGCCGAGTCCGGACGTGAACTAGGATGAACATCCACGACCCTACTCGGCGAGTCTTGGCACCAACTCGCTGAGTTCCTCCACAAACTCCAAAAATTAAATGAATAAATAATATACCTGGGAATCCGGATGTTACAATTCTCCCCCACTAGAACCAGACTTCGCCCTCGAAGTCTCACTCTGAAAACAACTCCGGATGCTGCTCACGCATCTCACGCTCCGGCTCCCAAGTAAGTTCTGACCCTTTCCGATGCTGCCACTGGACCTGCACCAGAGGCACTTCCTTGTTCCTCAGAACCTTGATCTTTCGATCCCGAATCGCCACCGGTTTCTCAATGTAGTTCAGGCCCACATCCACCTGAATATCCTGTAATGGCACTACCGCCGACTCGTCGGCTATACACTTTCTCAGCTGCGACACGTGGAAGGTGTCGTGAATCTGACTTAGCTCTGCAGGTAGCTCCAAACGGTAGGCTACCCTGCCTACCCTTGCGATCACCCTGAAAGGACCAATATATCAAGCATAGTAAACACAACCATTACATCACATAGGAATATTCACATTTGTTTGAAAGCAAGAAAATACATGTTTTAAGTATACATCAGTATAACAAAAGTAAAGACGTGACTTCTATACGCTCCGTCTTCTCCAAAAGATCGCGGGATACCTGTGTAACAAGAACCTGAGAATATAAGCAGTTTTAAAAATATCAGCATAAAGCTGGTGAGTTCATAAGCACGTTTGAAAGGAAAAACAGGTTATTTAATCTTGTGATAAATACTTCATTTCCTTTGATAAAGATTTCTGTAATATCAAAAACCATTATTACTGAGTTATGAAATACATAAGCATGTTTTTCCCAAAAAGTCTAACATGTAAGTCGATTTCCATAAGATACGAAAAACCCTGACTAATCACCAGCAAGTTAAGAAAACCATAAGTTAAGATCCCTGGAATACCCTCCAATACGAAAGTAGGTAGTTTTAATACATAAAACTATAGATTAAGAACCCTGGAATACCCTCCAATACGAAAGTAGGTAGTTTTAATACATAAAACTATAGATTAAGAACCCTGGAATACCCTCCAGTACGAAAGTAGATAGTTTTAATACATAAAACGATAGATTAAGAACCTTGGAATACCCTCCAGTACAAAAGTAGGTAGTTTTAATACATAAAACTATAGATTAAGAACCTTGGAATACTCTCCAGTACGAAAGTAGGTAGTTTTAATACATAAAACTATAGATTAAGTACCCTGGAATACTCTCCAGTATGAAAGTAGGTAGTCTTATTACATAAATAAGACTATAGAAGAAAGAAAGAAATATGTGAATAAAACTAATTAGTTTAATACGTATTGTGAGTCATATAACCATACTAATTTGACTCGTGACCTCCTTGACGTTCTTCAGGCATCGTTCGATTCCAAAATTTGTCACCCCAGGTGTGCCCGCCTAACTATAGCTAGCAGTTAAGGTGTGGGATTGTCAGTCCCGAATAGATCTATCCACAAATTTCACATTCTCCCCCCAAGAGACTCTGGTTATACTTCCGGAGAGGATTTACTGGTACCCCGAAGGGTATAACGAAGACAGTCTCACAAGCTAGTATTAACTGATTCACGAGATAATAGACCGTTCTCGAGTTTCGAAATCATTTGGAACAAAGTAGAGTATAAATAATCAAATACGAGATAATTATTTAACAAAATACTCTAGACTAAACATGGATAAACTAAATCAGACATAGTTTATATTGAATTTGCATGAATCTGAATCCGTAAAACCAGTAATAAAGATCCCAAATTATTCCCATAATAATTTGAATGATTTGATAAGTTCCCACAACGTTTTGAAAACTATGTAATTATATTCCGAAAACGTCCCTTATGCTCCGTATATTACAAAAGGGATAAAGTATCTAAAGTTTGTCAGAAATTCGTATAATTACATTAGTTTTAAGTTTCGAAAACCTTTATGATTTGCTTGTATCCCCCCCCCCCCTGAAAACATGAAAAACTCGGAAAAGTGTAGGGGTATGAACTCACCAGTCGAGAAATGTGCCGGGTAGGATGCTAAGTGTCAGTTTAAGGCTTGAACAGACGCAAGGATCCTATGTAATAGGAGGAGATACGCAATTGTATCTAATTAGACTTTGAATCACTAATTAATTAAGATAATACACTCCGAGACGCGAAAACACTTTATTTCAAATGTTAGGAGTGATATGGGTTGCATCTAAGGGGGTGTAAGGCCTAGATATGGAGCTTGCTCTTTAAGAGTAAACTCTTAGGGGAGATTACGGCCCATAGACCATATCCCCATGAGTTTACAGCCGTAAACTCATGGGTGGTGTGTTCTTGGATGCTTAAAGGTCTTACAACACTTGTGGAATTAGGCTAGGTTCAATTCTAGGACATAGGAAGTGATTAACTCATCAAATGGACCATCTATGGGAGTTTACGGCTATAAACATAGAGTTTACGGCTGTAAACTCTTACTTGTCCCTTCCTTTTGTGTTTTGAGGGTCCTAGGTTAAGCACACATGATTCTAGTCCAATATACAAGCCATAGAAGGAAGTTAGGGCACCATTTGACCTCCTTAGAGGAGTTTACGACCAATGAACCATTCCCTTGGGGGTTTATGGCCGTAATCCCTTTATGGTCAAGTTTTCTTTCAAGTTTAAGGTCCCTACTTCAATGGTGGTTGGTTCTAGACATTATTCCAAGCCATAGGAGGTGTTTAAGGGGCAATGTAACACCTTAAATGGTGTTTATGACTTATAAATGAGGGTTTACGGTCCAAGAATGTTCTTGGGCCGTAAACTCAAGTTTACTCCCCAAATGACAAGATTTTGGTGTTCTAAGTTCATTCATGCAAGCCCCCAAGTCATATCTAAGCACTAGAAGTGATTTTGGAGGGTTTTTGGGGCTTCAAAACCCCATTTACGGGTGTTTGCGGTTTGGGGCTGTTCTAGTGCCGTAAATACAAGATTTTGATGTTTTTGGATGATTTAAACACGGATTTGCATGTCAAACAAGCTAAACTATAAGCTACGATAGATCACTTACCAATTTGGAGCTTGAAAGGGGTGTTTTTGGATCAAATTGGCTTGTAAAGAGAGAGTAGAGAGAGTGTGTGTTAAAGAGTGGAAAAGCTTCAAATGAAGTCCACTCACCCTTATATAGGGTTTGATTTTGTGGCCCGGTGGAAATCTACCCGATACCGACGTTAAACGGGGTTTATGGTCGTACCTGATTAAATTGTCGTAACCCGACTTAGTTGTAACTAAAAATTTTCCAAATGAATATCGAGGGTGTTTTCACGTGTTTCTAATGCGTTCTGACACTTATGATGTCAAAATAAAAGTCCCAATTCAAATAACCTAATCCAAAATGTTAACGGAAAAATTTGATAAAGACGAGTTTTATTAATGGAAACGGGTTACGGAGACGGAATAAATTTCAGGTTGTTACAAAGAAGGAGCGAGAGGACAGGTGTTTTGCTGCCGAAGCTGTCAGCACACAGATCCACGAATGTGATGAGTTGATCAAAAAGGTATAAAACATTCTTGCTTCTCTAAAAATACCTGTTACTAACTATGAAAAGGAATTAAATAACTTAAAATCTAAATTTTCAAGCATAAGTAGCAGTCTCACCCAAACTCGTGTCACAAATTCTAACCTAACTGATCAAATCAGCAGTATTTCATCAAAGAGTGAGGAAAGGAGAATGTGGATCGAGCAAAAGAAGAAGGAGTTGATTAGGTCTAAGGATGATTCAGTTTATTTGCAAAGAGACAATCTTAAACTTCTTAAACAACGAAATGTGTTTTGTTTAATTGCTAAAAGACTTTATTTTAACATCACTCAGTTGCATCTTGATTGTGAAATAGGAAAGAAGATACATCGCATGATTTTACCCTTCCTTGAGTTAAAGGAGGATGAAATCGATGCTGAAGCCTACAACTGTGAAAGCGTTGTATCTTCTGACGAGGTTTCTCCAGCATATAAAATAGGTCTGGACAAAATTGAATCCTACATAAAGTCCAAAGACCAATAGGAGATGCTCAAAAATCTGTTAGACAAAAATGATAGATTGAAATTAAGAATCGAAACCGTACAGAAATTTGACTCTTTAAATGCCAAATTAAGTTGAGAAAATAAAATTGATGATGAAAATGCATCTGAACTTAATGAGGATGATGATATGAGTGAAATCTCTGTAGATGATGTGGTGGACTGTTCAGAATTTGTTAAAAGCGAACCTAAGTCACGCAAAAACCTGATTTCTAAAAAATCTGTTTAGTTTGCTCGCTCATCCACTAACAAAACCAAAGTTCTCAAAGCCAAAGCTGTTGTGTACCAAAAGTTACAAACCACTCCAAATCAAGTCTACACAGTTCCAGGTGTCACTCTACAACAAACTGTAGAATTGACAGCTATGGTGGAAGAAGATAATTGTCACACCCCGAAAACCGAAGGCAGAAACATTTTCGGGGTTGACTCCATGTTGAGTATCAAATCCAATGCACATAGTAAGTAAAGTAAAACAACCATTACATTAAATATAGAAAAGTTTTACAATTGTTTCAAAAGTAAAGTTGTACATGTGATACATAGTTTATATATAAACAAAATGGAACGGTTCTTGGGATGTCATGGCCGTATACACCTAATTGGAGGGTGTTTGACATGTTTAAGGTCCCCAAACTATTTTTAGATGATTCTAGGATTTATTCCAAGGCTATTGGTGGAGTTATATGGCTTTTAAACATGTTTAAATGAGTTTACTCCCTATGTTTGAGGGGTTTACGGCCCAAGAATATTCCTTGGCCGTAAACTCTTATTTGCTCCTCAAAATTCATGTTTAGGGTGTTCTAAGTCCGGATTTGTAAGCCATAAGGTCGTATCTAAGTCCCAATGTTGGTTTGGAGGGGTTAAATTGCTCAAAAACCCATTTATTAAGTGTTTACGGCCCAAGCATGCTCCTTGGCCGTAAACACATGTTCCAGGTCCAAAATCACATTTTAAACACAGATTTGAAGGCCTAAGAGGTTGAATAACAAGTTAGGAAAGTTACCTCTATGATTTGGAGCCTTAATTCTATGTTTTTGGACCTTAATCTTGAATGAGGAGAGAGGTTAGAGAGAGAGTCGTGAGATGAAGCAAAAGCTTCAAATGGAAGTTTGATTCACTTTAAATAGTGCTCGAGATTTGGACATGGTGAAATTCTACCCGATACCGGCGTTAGACGGGGCTTTTGGTCGCACCCGACCAAGTTGCCGTAACCCGATATGGTTGATTCTATAAATGTTCCGATTACTAATACGGGGTGTTAGAATGAGTTCTAAATGTGTTTGAACACCCATTAAGTCATTTTAGATAATTTCAATTTAATGACTTAATTAAATGGCTAAATCGGAAACGAATTTGAAAACGACGATTGGTTGATCGAAATGGATTACGAAAAGGGTTACAAGCAATGATACGAAATTTCGGGTTGTTACCATAATGCTAGCGAATGTGACGAGTTTTTCTGGTCATCCCCAATAGACAACGCTGACGAGACTAAGGGCCTATCTCAGAAAACCTCATGGAGAGTGAAAGGTAGATATATACCCGAACCTCTAAATGAGCCTGCAAGATATGATGTGCCGAGCACAAGTGGAACCAAAACCTCATTGGGCGAACCTGTGCAAACCACTAGCGAAACATCCTCAACAAAGAGCGACAACTATGCTCTTGCTTCAAGGGAAGAGGCTAACATCCACAGGAATCCAAAACAGGTGGCTGATCAAAAACACAAACGAAATCTGAGATACAAGAAGAATATCTCAGAAAGGAAACAGTTTTGAAGATCGCAAAATCCACACTATGTAAGGATTGAAAAGAAGCACAAATCCCAAGAGGAATCAAGGAACAGAAAGGGCAGTTTCGGTCCCACACCCGAAAGGAAACGAAAGGATAGTTTCGGTTCTCATGACAACATCAACCGAAAGGGTGGTTTCGGTCCTTCGACCGAAACGAACCAAAAGGGTGGTTTCGGTCCTTCGACCGAAAGGAACCGAAAGGATAGTTTTAGTCCCTCAACCGAAAGGAACCGAAAGGAGAGTTTCGGCCCCCCATCCAATAACAACCGAAAGGGCGTTTTCTGTCCTCCACCCAATAACAACCGAAAGAGCGATTTCGGTCCTTCACTTAATAGCAACCGAAAGAGCGGTTTCGGTCCTTCACCCAATAGCAACCGAAAGAGCAGTTTCGGTCCTCATCCCTCCAAGTTCAGTCAGACACACAGAAGATCCAATGACACCTCTAAACCCAACACCTCCAATTCTAGTTCTCTTTCGTCAAAAGAGTTAAAGGGAAAAGGAAAGCTCTTTCCCGAAGATAACAAACGTCCAAAAGAGATCCAAAAGAGATCCAATTCTAGTTCTCCTTCACCCAATAGCAACCGAAAGAGCGGTTTCCAATCCTATTAAATCAACCAAAATTAAAGTTTTCACCATAAAAAGAAAAGATGAAACAACTTTAGTTAAACATACATACATGGTTGATATTTCTCTTACTATTCCCTGTCCTGTAAAAGGCTCACAAGGACCCAAGAAACTTTTGTTCCTAAATCTGCTTAATATTTTGCAGGTTATTCGTGATGAGAAGTTTGACGAAGAATGGTACAATAATAGTGGCTGCTCACGTCACATGACAGGAAGGAAGGAAGAACTAAGGGAGTTTCGGTCTCTCAAGAATGGTGGTATTGTGAAATACGACAATAACTCATTTGGTACTATCAAAGGCTATGGAATGATCACTAATAGCAAGTTCTCTATAAGAAAAGTGGCTTATGTTGAAGGGCTCCAACACAACCTTATCAGTATATCACAGGTGGTAGTTGGTACTGGATTGAAAGTATCATTTGACGATGAAGGCTCAGAGATTGTCGAGAAGAAATCTAATAACGTTCTGCTGAAGTCAAAGTGAAAGGGGGAAATGTATCCTTTGAACTTCAACCCAATTTGAGGTAAACCAGCAGTTTGCTTACTCACAAAGGCTCACTCTGATGAAAGCTGGTTATGGCATCAAAGACTCTCTCATATGAATTTCAAGGATATCAACAAGTTGGTTTTGGGTGATCATGTTCGAGGTCTTCCAGTTCTAAAATTTGATAAAGAACATATTTGTGCAACATGTGAAATGGGAAAGCAGAGTAGGCAAAGTCATCCTTCTATTATCAATACTAAGGTGATAGAACCATTGGATCTGTTACATATTGACCTGTGTGGTCCATCGTCTATTGAAGCAAAAGTCTGAAGCCACTCCAAAGCTTAAGCTATTTATAAAACAGATAGAAACACAACTAAGAAAAGTCATTCGTAATGTGAGAAGCGATAATGGCTTGGAATTCAAGAACAAAGATTTTGAAGATTTTCTTGCTGAAATGGGAATGACTCACTATTTCTTAGCCCCATACACTCCACAGCAGAATGGTATCGTTGAAAGACGAAACCTATCTCTATGTGAAGCAGCTCGCACAATGCTATGCTTCGCCTCCTTGACGCTGCATTTTTGGGCCGATGCAATTGCTGCTGCTTGTTATACTCAAAACAGATCATATTTAAAAAAGTGATTCTCCATTACACCTTACGAGATCTTTAACAATCATAAACTGAATGTGAAATTCTTTCATGTGTTCGGTTCAAGATGCTTCATCTTCAACTCTAGAGAGAATCGAAACAAGTTTGATGCTAAGGCTGATGAAGGAATTTTCTTATGTTACTCCCTGAACTCCAAGGCGTATAGAGTTCTCAATAAGCGCTCAAAGAAGATTGAAGAAACATACTATGTCACCTTTGATGATAGTTATGTTAAGAAGATGAAATCAATAGAAGGTGCAGCGCATGAGATCTTTCCAAAGAATGGTCAAGTTACGACCTCTATCTCAAATCTTTTTGAGCAATATTTGCTTCTGTTTGATGAGCCTCAAAAAGCGATTAACTCTGAATCTACTGCAAAAGACAACAAAGTTGATAATCTAAAACAAATTATCGACGACGCTGCTCAAAAGAAGGCTGGTGATCAAACCAAAGAAACCTAAAGGCCAAAAGCAAGCGAACCTTCAAGTGACCGTCCTAATGTCCAGGGGGAGGGTCCATCTCTTTATCATGATCAAGGTTCATCATTCCAGGGGGAGAGCTCATCGTCTCATTCTTCAAGCTCTTCTGAGAGTCCAATCAAAGGAGGGAATACCAATCCAGGTACTGAAAAGGTGTCATTCTTCGAGGGGGAGAACACCAACGTCAATAATGATGACATTCTATCTGAATTAGAAGAAGAAATAAATGCAGAGTTTGATCCTACTTATGATCCAAATTACCCACCTCTTATCAAATGGACCAAAGATCACCCTCAAAGTCAAATTATCGGAGAATCTTCAAAAAAGGTGTTAACTCGATCTCAAATCAAAGCGAAACAAGTTGCACTCTTTTCTCAACTAGAGTTTTGCATGTTCAACTCCTTTGTCTCCAAAGTCGAACCAAAGATCGTTAACTCTGCACTTGATCATTCAAACTGGGTTCAATCCATGCAAGATGAGTTAAATGAGCTTGAAAGAAACAAATTATGGCGTCTTATTCCAACTCCAAAGGATGCTTCAGTTGTAGGTCTTAAATGTGTATTCAAAAACAAGATGGATAAGGAGGGGAATGTCATTCGTAACAAAGCAAGGCTAGTGGTCAAAGGATACTGTCAGGAAGAAGGCATCGATTATGAAGAGACCTTCGCTCCAATTGCAAGATTAGAGTCTGTTCGTATCTTTCTTGCCTATGCAGCTCACAAGAACTTTGAAGTCTATCAGATGGACGTCAAATGTGCCTTTCTCAATGGGGAACTTGAAGAAACTGTGTATGTTGAGCAACCGCCAGGCTTCGTGAACGAGAAGTATCCAAATCATTGTTATGTTTTTGACAAAGCTGTATATGGCCTAAAACAGGCTCCCAGAGCATGACAGGGACCCGAAGGCATTTTTATTAATCAGGAGGCATACACCAAGACTCTATTGGCTAAGTTTGGGATAATGGGAGACTCCAAAGTGAAAGTGCCTATGGCCTTTGGGACAAAGCTTACACCCTCATTGGAGAAACTACCAGCTGACATGACACTCTATCGACAAATGATTGGGTCTCTGATGTATCTTACAGCCAGTAGACCTGACATCATGTTCTCAGTCTGTTACTGTGCAAGATTTCAAGCCAACCCACGCAAACCTCAACTGCAAGCCGTGAAAAACATCTTTCGCTATCTGAAGCGAACCTCCTCTCTCGGTTTGTGGTATCCAGCCAACTCAGGATTCTTTGTTCAAGCATTCTCAGATGCTGACTTAGGTGGCTATGGATTAGATCGTAAAAGCACCACTGGAGGATGCCAATTTCTAGATGGTAAATTGGTTAGTTGGCAATCGAAGAAACAAACTTGTGTTTCTCTCTCCACTGCAGAAGCTGAATACATTGCTGCAGCATCATGCACATCTCAAGTCGTATGGATACAAAGTCAGCTTAGGGATTATGGACTAAACATGAAGAAAATCCCACTACATTGCGACTCTGAAAGCGCAATTAGGATTTCTCACAACCCAGTGCAACACTCGAAGACCAAGCATATAGCATTGAGATATCACTTTATCAAAGATCACGTCGAAGATGGCAACGTAGAAATCCATTTCGTCAAAACAACTGATCAACTGGCTGATATATTCACTAAGGCTTTACCTGAAGCAAGCTTCAACAAGATCCTACAAGGCCTACAAATGATGGAAGCAGAATCAGTGCCCAAATCTCCTTTGCTTCAATAAAGGTTAGAAGTGAAATAGAGCGAACCGAACGTTCGGTCTGTTTCGGGTTCGGTCTATTTCGGGTTCAGCTTGACCAAGAAAAAAAACGAGCCGAACGTTCGGTCTATTTCGGGTCGGTCCTTCTGAACTCGTTCGCTTCTTTTTCTTAAACAAGGCATTTTGATTATATTCTTTTGTACACTTCTTCATTACTTCTTTTCTACTTATAAAATCCCAAAATATTCTTCTCTTTTATTCTCATAACAATACTTATAAAATCCAAAAATATTTTTCTCTTTCGTTCAATTGGTCAATTCTCACAAAATTCAAATATATTTTTACTTTATTTTTTTATTTTTATTTTTATTTTTTTTTCTAAAGTTTTTTTTGTCTAAGTGTGATTCTCGATGGCGAAGCTAAGGCAGGTAAATGTTTTTATTAGTTAGGAGTCCCTATAAGCATGCTGCTGTATGTTGACTAAAGCCTCAAAAGATTTTTGAGTGAAGCCTTAGAAACATGATATATACCAATCATGTTTTCCAAATCCAGGCTGTCATATTCACTCTAATCATGAGCTACCTTACTCTACTCACATTGAGTTTAGAGTTTTCTGCTTGGTCACTCTTTTTCTTTAAAGCAGAGGTACATTCACTTCTTATACCATCTCCATCACTTTTCTCCATTATAATTCATTTCACCAATATAACCCCTGAGACTCTCAGTATTAACCACTGAGGTTTATGGTTATACAACATTTGTGTTTATGATCTTAGTTTCATGCTACTATGTACTAAGTGAAACCCAAAGTTCAAGACCACTAATGAATTGACGGTGAATTCTAATATTCAAGATCTTACTTGTTACCTAATGAAATCACTTTTTTACTTCTGAGTGATCTTTATGAGTTTGTCTTAAACCAAGGCTTCTCTTATCCTAAAGATCCAGTTTAATTTTTTTTTTTTAGAATTCGTTACTTCCTTTTGTCAATATAAAATTTATCCTACCTACTTGTTCAACAGATCACAATGATCTCACAGGTACTTCATTCAGATTCGGTCGTATTTCAAGTATCGAAATTATGAATTGAAGCGAAAGCCACCCTTTATAACCTTCAAAAGATGCCTTTCAATACTTCTCAACAGGTTATTGATCGTTATTTAATAGGAAACCAAGCAAGCAATTTAATGTCTCTCTTGACTTTGAAGGAAGTGATTCGTGCCCATAATCCATTGTTTTATGTCTATTTAAGGCATCACAGATTATGTCACACCCCAAAATCGGAACGGCGGAAACGTTATGGGGTGGATGACGTCATGTCAAGTATCACAACACATGCATTATAGTAATCAAAGTACAACAACCATTGCATTAATAGTAATAATTTTACATGGTTTACATTACATAGAACATCGAAGTAATATGAGTAAATATAATAAGTACAACATGGTACTAAGCTATCTTCATCAACAGCTCTGGGGATGTACCTGTCTAATGCTGACCTGAGAATACAAGTTATTTGAAAAGCGAGTATCAACATTTTTACAAATGCTGGTGAGTTCATAACTATTTTAGTGTCATTTTATCCAAATATCTTTAATAAAAGTGGTAGTTTAGAGTGTATTAATTACATTAGTGTCTTTTCCAGAAAATCCTATATTTTCTTTAATAAAAGCAGTCTTCTACCAAGACTAGACGGAGTTATGTGGTAAAAAGTAGTTTTCCCTTAATCGCTATCATTATCAAAATACAGAATTTGATTATTAAAGAAAGCACGAGAAATCAGGGAAATAACATATGCCTCAGTAGTGAAGATTGCTAACAAAGGCAAAGGAGTCATAGACTCCAGGAGAGTATCGGACAAAACGACACGCCTGGCTCAGTCTAACAAAGAGAGACACAGACCCCAGACAGTACCAAATGAAAGGTACAGCTTGTAAGGTCTAAAACAGTGAATATAGACCCCAGACAGTATCCAATGAAAGATACAGCTAGCAAGGTCTAAAAACAGTGTGACTCCGAGAGTGGGTTCCAGCATACAGTGTAAATTGCTAGTGAAAAAACCATTACCTTAAGGCCATGAATTATAAGGTAACCTGGGATACTCGTAACCATACTAACCGACACTAGAGTACTTGACGCCCTATAAGCGTCCAGAGAATATGACATTTGTCACCCCTTTGCTTGGTAGGCCGTGGACTATAGCTAGCAGTCAGGGTGCGGGGGTGTCAATCCCGTATAGATCTATACACACAATGTCCGCTCTCCCTATAGGAGACTCTGGTTACCAACTAGACGACGGAGAATGCCGTGTCCCGAAGATGCATCCCAAATAGTGGGTAGTGTGTTTCGAATACAGTGTTGAACTAGAGGTAGAGACTCATAACTGAACTGACTAAAGTAACCCTATATGTCTATGCTTGTGTACATAATATATAACAAATGAATCAAACGACCTTCGGATGGACATCCGATCCCACCAGACCACATCTCAACGAAGAAAAGGAAATAGGGCGGACAAGCCTTCCTAAGTCCTTCAATCATTATTTATATGCATCTATACAAGCACAGACATACATCTAACTACGCTTGAGTGTGTAACAAGTGGAATCATACCGTGAAGTATAACCGAATTGTGATGTATAACCGAATCGTGTGGAATAACCGAATTGTGAAGTATAAGCGTACAGTGTGGAATAACCGAATTGTGATGTATAAGCATACAGTGTGGAATAACCGAATCATGATGTATAAGCATACAATGTGGAATAACCAAATCATGATGTATAAGCGTACAGTGTGGAATAACCGAATCGTGATGTATAAGCGTACAGTGTGGAATAACCGAATCGTGTGGAATGACCGAATCATGTGGAATAACCGAATCGTAAAGTATAAGTGTTACCAAATATAAGTGTATCACGAAGTGGAAACGCTATCAAGTAGGAGTTTAAAGTAAGTAAAAGCGATGCCGCGGTATCTAACAAGTAAGTGTATACGGCATGAAAGAGAACTTTGATGAAAACCTTGGAAAACCTTTATGCTTAAGAAAATCACAACTTGGTGTTCTTTTGGTAAAATAAGTTTAAATACTTTTAGAAATTCTTTGGAAACTTTTCATAAACCAGTTTAATATGAACTTTGATAAAACAGTATAAGTAAGAGTTTTGAACAAGTGAAAACGTTTTAGAAAACCATTTATAGTATCCTACTTGGTAAAACAGTTTACAGTGTGGTGAATCCTTGTACATGCGGGTTATCAATCACATGTGATTGATATGATAACTGTCATGTTTAACTTGTATTCCCCCCTATAGAACATGTAAAAACATTTAAAAAGGTTCATTCATGGGTATCAACTCACCTGGTGTACGTGGATCCGACGAAGGTGCCGGTTGGGTGCTCGGTGTCAAGTAAAGACTTGGACACACTTAGTGACCTATTTAACATATGATAACATATGTTCACATACAACTAGTACATTATATACTAATTAAACAAGTATACGCACTCTAAGGAGCGGAAAATACTTTGGTTAAGTGTTTGGGGTTTCCCGGGTAACATCTAAGGGCTTGAATGGCTTAGGAATGGAGTTTACTCTTCAAGAGTAAACTCTCTTTATTGTGTTTACGGCCCTGGGACAACTCCCCATGAGTTTACGGCCGTAAACTCATGGTGAGGGGTTCTAGGATGTTTAAAGGCCTTAATTCAATCGTGGAATTTTGCTAGGTCCAAATCTAAAATGTATGAGTGGATTTAAGGCACTTAAATGGACCAAATGCGAGTTTACGGCCCATGGACCACCCTTATGGGAGTTCACGGCCGTGAACTCCTACCCTCTTGGTTTCATGGAAGTTTAAGGCCCTTATTTCAATCCTAGTAATTATTCAAGGCAATAGGGGTGTTTGGGGTTCCAAGAGTGCATTCCTTTGGAGTTTATGGTCCAAATGACCACTCCTTGGGAGTTTACGGCTGTAAGCTCTTGGCTTGGCCGTGAACTCTCATATACCCCCTTAAACTTTGATTTTAAGCCCATAATTAAACCCTAGCATTTTCTAGTGAAGGTATAAGGCCAATTATGGGGTTTAAACTCTCATTTGGTGAGGTTTGGGAGTGTTTACGGCCTGAGCATGTGCTTGGGCCGTAAACTCCTTTTTACCCCTCAATTCTTAGTGTTTAATTGTTCTAAACCGAAATAGCATGTCCTTAATTTATGTCTTAAGCCTAAGGGTGGTTTGGGAGTGTTTTTGGGGCATTTTAGCAAGGATTAGAGGTGTTTACGGCCTAAGCATGTGCTTGGGCCGTAAACTCTCTTTTATGCCCTAAAATTGATTGTTTTATGCTTCAAACACTCCTAGGCTAAATCCTTAATTGGTTCCTAGGCTCAAAGGGACAAATTTGGGTCATTTTGGCCTCTTTTTAGGGGTTTATGGCCTAAGGAGGCTCTTAGGCCGTAAACTCCTTTTCAACAGCTTAAATGGTCGATTTTTGGGGTATAATCACAAGCCAAGATGTTTAGAATAAGTTAGGGTAAGGAGACTCACGTTTTGGAGGCGTTTGGTTGCGGATTTGAGGCGAAATCGGGCTTGTATGAGAGAGAGTATAGAGAGAGAGTGAAAAGGGGTGGAATGAAATCCATTCCCCCTTATATATGGGTTGGAGTTGGAGCTCAGTGGGATTCTACCTGATACTGTCGTTATACGGGGCTTTTGGTCGCACCCGATTTAGTGGTCGTAATAATAAAAACTAACTTTTTCCAATTAAATGGAAATGCAACTTAGGTGTTTTTATTTACTTTTATCACGACATTAACGACATATAATATAAATAAATAAAACATTTATTTATTTTGCGACCTCTAGTTAACGGAACTTTTATAAAATGGAATATTCCGCTAACGGTAACGGGGTGATGTAACAGAATAAACTTTGGGTTGTCACATCATCCCCCCGTTAGAGGGAATTTCGTCCCGAAATTCAGGTCTAGGCAAGGTAATAGGTATGAATGACCGAGTAGAGGCAGGAGGGTACTTCCTATTCGGTTTGTCCTCGCACTCCCAAGTGAACTCTAGCCTGTGTTTGTCGTTCCAACAAACGTTCACCTACGGGATGCGGATTTCATCTCGTGTAGTTAGTAGGTTCCGACTGGTGTATCTACGAGGTTATGGTTCTCAATGGTTTCTATCAAGATGAGTGGGATACGAAGAGTGACGTCGGGCAACACTGATCAGGTCTAAGAGGTGGTTCGATCGGGTGTGAAACTTGTGGAATATCTGGAAGTAGTAGTGGTCTGACGAGGGTTGGACCAAATCTCCGCGAGGATTCTCAGATGGTCCTAAGCTCATGGAATGGTAGAGCTTTTCAGTACCTAGAACATAGTGTACTTCTATGGCAAGATCATCACTGGCGTGATTGCCATTCCGAAGTTCCTAACATTCTCTCTCATACTGGTAGTGTAGTCCCTCAGGTTGGTTCTTAGGAAGCTCGGGTTGTCTTTGGTTTCGTGTTTCCTGTCAATTAGCTTTTAGAGGGTCTCTAGGTCGTCAGATGGGTTGTGTATCTACGATATCTTTTTGCTGTAGAGTGGCTATCTCAATCTTGTGCAAAATGAACCTGTACTAATGAATCTTGAGATACGGAAACCCTCAGGGCCGGGGAGATAGGGTTTCACCAGATGAGTGTTGGACTATCTCGGGAGGTGGTTCTACTATTTCTGCGTGAGATAGTATTCGTGGAACACCTAATAGTCCAATTAATCTCTACGACTTTGGTTTATTCTAGTGCGGAATGCGCATGTTCCTGCATAACCCCTCGACTAACACCAAGGTTGGTGTCCAGTCTATAATCTCTTCGGGATTTGGGTCATGAGGCTTAACGCAACTACTTTCGCACTTTGATCGAGTATTCTTGGCTGCGGAGATTATCCTGTGGTTCTCGGTATTCTAGTGTTCACTTCGGAGAATGAAGTATATCGTCTACAGGGCGACGACGATTTCCTCCATACGAGAGGGTGTAGGATCCTAGGCACTACTTATCTGTAACGGGGTGGACGAAGTGCCTGAGTAGTGCGAGCATCTACTACAACTACTCTTCCGAAGGTTCTGACTTTTCTCGGTCTAGGTCAGATCTAGTGAGTATATGGTTCCATTACTCGGAACTTTAATCTCTTCATCCATTCTTCTCAGAGTTTAACTCATCGCAGCTTTCAGATTTCTGGGATATCCGCTGCGATGCTTAAATCGGGGGATTGAGCGTGAATGGATGGTCGTAGTCAATGGTCTTGACTCCTATGACTCATATTTCTTTACCAACCGAGGGTGTTTGCTACTATGTTGGCTCAAGCGGAATGACGACAACTTCAGATTTGTGGTCATTATAGTAGCTCATTCTGTAGGGGTTCTCTTGACTCTAGCTCCCGTTCCATGGGATAGGATGAAGGGTCTTTCTGGGGAATCTACTAGGTATGCTTCGGGTGGTTGTCGTCTTCTGGAATGTATGAAGTGCCTTTCACTTTGGTTCTTATCTGTCTAAGGAGGGTTGGTTAACAGCACGCGGTACCCCTCTCCTGGGTACTTCGGAAGGTTTGAAATAGAAGTGACAACTGATGGATCGCATTAGTCTTTATTATTTTTATTTTGTTTAGGTTCAGAAGAACCTTTATTTTCCGAAATGGCTTACGGAGAAAGTTCTTTTTACACAACACTAAGGATTTACACATGGTTGAGCGAAGTCAAACCATGATCGATAGAGTCGTCGGAGTTGGCACACTTCGACATGATATAAAATGAGGGTTGATAGAGTCATGCGCCGAGCAGGCACACAAATTCTAGTCGTCTCGGGTTTTCGTCCTGTGTATCACTGTCGCGGATACTTGGACCGATAGAGTCGACGCGGAACTATAGAGAGTCCTAAGTGTTTCCGAGTAGAGTACCTTTTCATGAATGGATTCTCACGAGGCATTTCCATAATCGCCTAACATATACTGGTCATGTATAGTTAAGGTGGGGAGGACTGTTGATTGAGAGACTCCGCCCTATATCCACAACCAAACAAGGAACAGGAAATGAGGCGGCATTCACTCACTCTAGGTCTATCCATCTTAACCATACATGGCCGTAATGTATATGTTTAGCCATTATGGTTTTACCTGATGAATTTTAAATTTTATAATAGTGCTGCGACTTTCGCCTTAGTGGGGAAGTAATTACATTTAGAATTAGTCTTTTTATGTTCTCGGTTAGTTATCTGGGATCGATAGACGTACCAAAATCTACCAGGTTCCTTGATGCTTCTCCCTAAGCATTAGAGTTAGACTCCTCCTGTGTCTTTGTCTTTCCCATTGGTTGGGCAGTCCTTCTTGAAGTGTCCCACTTCACCACATAGGTGACAAACTGTACAGGTCGCCATATGGGTGGTTGTTGTAATGAACTCAACCGGGGTTCTGCAGACGCGAGCAATATGCCCCAACATGTGGCACCTAGCACAATAGAGCTCCCGGCAGACACCATGATGATGGTAGCTGCACTTGCTGCAATGGTGAAACTTTCCTAAGTATGGTCTCCTAGGTGTAGGGATGGAAGGGTTGGCAGGAAATTTGACCATCTCGGCTCGTTGCTCTTCGGAAGGTCCTTGAGCCGAGGTACTTCCCTCCTCGATCTTGATCTTTCTATTCAGTGGGTTTGAGTGAGGTTCTTGGGTGGCTGGGTATGTAGGGGTTGGTTGTTGCTGTCCATTGCTAGGATCGGGATTCCCGATAGGGCCCTTACTAACATTGGCGTTGTTAGCATTCAGGTGAGCCATGATAGCTGCTGTCACACCCCAAAACCAAGAACGGCGGAAATGTTCTGGGGCGGAGGACATCATGTAAAGTATCACAACACAGTAAAAGTAAATAAGCAAACAACATCATCCATTGCATTAAATATATAATTTTAATACAAGCGTGTTCTGTACAGTTATAGACACAAAAAATATAATGTAAATCAAAATAATAAGATGAGTATTGGATGCGCTCCATCTTCTCAAAAGCTGGCCTCGGTACCTGTCTACTGATGACCTGAGAATACAAGTTATTTTGAAAGAGTTTATCAGCATTAAGCTGGTGAGTTCATCAGTGTTTTAGTGTCGATGTTTGCTATCAAAACGTTTGAACATATCTCAAATGTAAGTTTGTAAAAATGTAAGTAAATGTCTGTAAGTGTTTGTAAAAGTTTGAATCTCTCAGAAAAACCTATATTTTCTATTAAAGTAGCCTTCTACCAAGGCTTAACTGTTTTGTATGCTCGTTTGTTGTAAGAGTGTGTAATTTCCCATGTGTAACTATCATTTAATAAAATATAGGTTGTACATTAATGTTTAAGTGAAATAATCACTAAATATATGTAATGCATAAATTAATGTAGTACTGAGTGTTGTATTATAGGAACTACTATTGTACTAACTACCTTAAACCGGATTTATATTAAGGTATCATGTGATAAATTGCACCATACTATAGACTGGTAACAACGACAACGTATAGTCGAAAAATAAGGTATGACGTTTGGCACCCGCAGACCTGCCGGTCCGACTGTAGCTAGCAGCCAGGTGTATGATAGTCAATCCAGTATAGATCTATATGCAAACTCACGCTCTCCCTTCAAGAGACTCTGGCTACAACTCGGGTCATGACAATTAAGGCATGCTCCCATACAGTGGATCACAATTGTTAACGTATTCGTGTATATGTAATGTAATGCTACCTGTTCTAGTATCTTTGTATATGTACTCTTAGTAATAAGTATTGACTCATGAATGAACTGACTCGTTGATCTAGAAATTGTAGTAGTATGATCCTGTGTTACCCTGATGGTAACTTACTAATGATGTGACTAATACGCATGAATATGGAAGTACATTTATGTCTATATATGTACATTTGATATATAATTAATATTGAAACGACCTTCGGACGACTACCCGAAATCCCACCAGACCACATCTCAAGCATGAAAAGGAAATAGGGCGGATGGCCTTCCTAAGCCCTTTAAACATTGCTTATATATCTATATATATATGGGCATGCAATTTATAAGAAGTATAGCAAAGTTTAAATAAAAGTATTTGATAAGTAAAAGAGTTTGTAAAACAGTTTGAAGTAAAACAGTTTGATAAACAGTTTGAACAGTAATAAAAATCATTGGTTTTCTAGTTATTAATCACATGTGATTGATGTAATAACTATAAGTATTTAACTTGTGTCCCCCCATAAAGTATTTAAAACATTTAAAAGTATTTCAAAGGTTAATTAAAGGGGTATGAACTCACTTGCGGTGAGTGGATTGGATTGAAGTATTGGATACCGTGCTAGGTGGCAAACGGAGACTTGTTCACACGCACGAGCCTAGTTATCATATAATGAGCATATATATAACTAATTAGCCAAATAATAACTTACTGAAATAATTTGGGACACTAAGGAACATGTAAACACTTTGTATAAGTGTTAAAGGTCCTAAGGGTTGCTTCTAGGTTGTTATGGGACAAGGCTAAAGGGGTTTAATGTACCAAAGGGCGTTATATAAGTGTTAACTACCCAATAAACCCCACACAAGGAGTTTACGGTCGTAAACCCTTGAGTTTACAGATGTGAACTCCAATCTTGGTGGTAATTGGTGTTTTGAAGTGTATTTGATTTCTAGAATAAGCCTAACTTGGTGGCTTAATCCTTTGGGTAGTTTAGGGCATAGAAAATACTCCTTTGAGGAGTTTACGGCCAAAAGACCATATCCCTTAGAGTTTACGGCCGTAAACTCTCATGGGATGGGTGTTTTAATTCTTTCAAGTCCCAAACACAAGTAGGATAATTTCTAGGCATTTGTTTAAGGCTATGGAGGACCCTAGGCACACTTTGGTGCCCTTATTTGGTGTTTACGGCCTAAGAGTATTCCTTGGCCGTAAACTCCCTTTAAGGGGGTGCTTTTGATGTTTTAAAGTCCACAATTTAGCTAGAAGTAATTGAGGGTTAATGTCTAAAGCCTTAGGAGTGATTAGGGCACATTATGGCCATTGAATTTGGAGTTCACGGTCCAAGAAGTTCTTGGGCCGTGAGCACCCTAAGCTATGTGTTTTTGATTGTTTTCTAGTCTCTAATGTACATACATATTATCCTAAGCTAGTTATCTAACAAGGAAATGGGACTAGATAGCCTTTAAGCTTCATTTTGGAGTTTACTCCCCAAGAACGTTCTTGGGCGGTAAACTCCTGGATCTCACATATTTGACATGTAATCTATGTTATTAAGCATATAACAAGCATTATAAAACAACTAGAGAAGTGTACTCACGATTTGGGATGAAAACCCGAAGATCCGTGAGAGAGAAAATGGCTTTTCTCTAGTTGGAAATGTGAATAATGAATGAATTTAGTTCAGAAATCTATTTATAGTCCTGAAATATTTTTGGCAGAAAATATTTTTATTCCAGAATTGAACTCTAACATTAAGAAGTTTTGAAATACTCAAGTTTCACAAACCCATGAGCATCCCCTCTCCTGATATCTCCTTAAACATAAACCCTAATGTACATGAACTTATTCGGAAAAGTCTGAAATTCATTGAAACTGGTCTAGCTTCTATTGAATAGATGATGTTCATACAAAATGGAAATTTTGGGTTGTCACAGCTGCTACGGCTGCTGAGACTGCAGCTTGGAATGTAACTTCATCGAATAAGAGAGTAGGTTTCTTGCTTGCGGACTGGTTGCGCTTCTTCGGTGGCATGGTTTTTCCTACACGAAAAGGAATACAAGATGATGAGAGACGATGGCTAGTCCTGGACATATCTGTCCTGACTGTATTAGGCGTAAACTTTCCCATGCCTCGGACGTTGGTTGCCTGAGTGTCGACCTACATCCCTATGATGTAGTCCTGGTGTACAAGTTAGGAGTGTGAGTATCGAAAAAGGCCATAAGATGCGAGTCGTTCCTATTAAGTTACCTTTATACAGGGAAAGGTTTCACTCTCCGGCCTGGAGAGATTTGAGAACAGTTCGGAACGAAATCGCGGAAAGAAAGGCTCATGAAGACTTATGGCCAAACAACCTCAACAGAGGTGCGTAGATCCGCTCTAATTGTGTAACTGGCAACGGGAAACGACGATTTACCTAACACATAGCGTGAGTAGTGTAACCAATAAATCACTAAATTTGTATTATTTTACGGATTTATTAGTGTGACAAACACGAGGGTAAGACACTTTTTGGGTTCCATGTACTGGCTCCCTCTGTCTGCCTTGTATCTTTGACTGGAATCAGCGTTGGCTTCCTTCGGGTAGTTACCTAGGGTTCTCTCCTCGTATGGACATATTGAATTTCTACTCCGCCTTCCTTCTGATTCCGACTCTGGGTGTCATCACTTCATGGTGGATGACTGGGAATCTTGGAAGTTTAGGCGAATTTCTCACCGAGGTCCCTAAAAAGGTATAGGCACTTGGTGAATTCAATAGTCTCGACCCAGTTCATTTATTTCCGAAATGGAAATCTTCTCAATGAACCTCTTCTGGGTCTGAATCTACTCTTCTATCAAGCACTGAAGTGGATAGGGTTTTCTACAGGGTTCGTGCAAGAATGGAAATGTCTAAAGAATCCTAAGAGATTATTAACATTTCACTGGATGATCCATATCGAGTCCTGCTACGATTACACAAGGTATACAAATCATATATAGCTTAGATCCGGTAGGCCTTCGAATATGTGATACTACTCTAGAACCACATCCCAACGAGGAAAAGGAAATAGGGAGAAACCACACATTCTTAGCCTATGGGATCCTTATTATATATAACCTTGGGAGTATACTCTTTGTAATTATAGGTATATCAATAAGGATCTTTTTAGTTCTTCACACAAGGTTAGTTATGGATCCTAAAATACCCATATGGTATTTCAATTCTTGTTTGATTCTTATCTTCTGATTATGATTCTGGGATTATTGTGAGTCTTTTAGTATTCCAAAATACTCCTATAGTATTTTAAACTTTATGTTTGGCTCTAGCATCCCTAGTTGCTAAGTTTCAGACCTGTTGCAACACCACTATCACTCCCAAGCACACGTTCATCGCATCTCGAATAAATGTAGTTGATCAGGTTACATTTATTCCAGCTTACGATTACATAACTGCCCAGGTTTGACGGTAATGCTCAACATCCGAAGACTTTTATCATTGTTCTTCTTGTGATACTTTTGTTCGAGTGTTTAGATTCTGGATGTTCTTATACTTTGGTAAAATATGGTTATATTTTAAAGTATAATTCTTGGTCAGAGTGTTTTATCCCTTTGTGTTTATAGGTTGTATATCTTTTATGAATTGATATACTTAGCTCACTATAAACAATGCCCTGATACCAATCTGTCACACCCCAAAACCGGAACGGCGGAAACGTTTTGGGGTGGATGACGTCATGTCAAGTATCACAACACATGCATTATAGTAATCAAAGTACAACAACCATTGCATTAATAGTAATAATTTTACATGGTTTACATTACATAGAACATCGAAGTAATATGAGTAAATATAATAAGTACAGCATGGTACAAAGCTATCTTCATCAACAGCTCTGGGGATGTAGCCGTCTAATGCTGACCTGAGAATACAAGTTATTTGAAAAGCGAGTATCAGCATTTTTACAAATGCTGGTGAGTTCATAAGTATTTTAGTGTCATTTTATCCAAATATCTTTAATAAAAGTGGTAGTTTAGAGTGTATCAATTACATTAGTGTCTTTTCCAGAAAATCCTATATTTTCTGTAATAAAAGCAGTCTTCTACCAAGACTGGACGAAGTTATGTAGTAAAAAGTAGTTTTCCCTTAATCGCTATCATTATCAAAATACAGAATTTGATTATTAAAGAAAGCACGAGAAATCAGGGAAATCACATATGCCTCAGCAGTGAAGACTGCTGACAAAGGCAAAGGAATCATAGACTCCAGGAGAGTATCGGACAAAACGACATGCCTGACTCAGTCTAACAAAGAGAGACACGGACCCCAGATAATACCAAATGAAAGGTACAGCTTGTAAGGTCTAAAAAAATGAATATAGACCCCAGACAGTATCCAATGAAAGATACAGCTAGCAAGGTCTAAAAACAGTGTGACTCCGAGAGTGGGTTCCAGCATACAGTGTAAATTGCTGGTGAAAAAACCATTACCTTAAGGCCATGAATTATAAGGTAACCTGGGATACTCGTAACCATACTAACCAACACTAGAGTACTTGACGCCCTACAAGCGTCTAGAGAATATGACATTTGTCACCCCTTGGCTTGGTAGGCCGTGGACTGTAGCTAGCAGTCAGGGTGCAGGTGTGTCAATCCCGTATAGATCTATACACACAATGTCCGCTCTCCCTACAGGAGACTCTGGTTACCAAATAGACGATGGAGAAGGCCGTGTCCCAAAGATGCATCCCAAATAATGGGTAGTGTGTTTCCAATGCAGTGGTGAACTAGAGGTAGAGACTCATAACTGAACTGACTAAAGTAACCCTATATGTCTATGCTTGTGTACATAATATATAACTAATGAATCAAACGACCTTCGGATGGACATCTGATCCCACCAGACCACATCTCAACGAAGAAAAGGAAATAGGGCAGACAAACCTTCCTAAGTCCTTCAATCATTATTTATATGCATCTATACAAGTACAGACATACATCTAACTACGCTTGAGTGTGTAAAAAGTGGAATCATATCATGAAGTATAACCGAGTCGTGATGTATAACCAAATCGTGTGGAATAACTGAATTGTGAAGTATAAGCGTACAGTGTGGAATAACTGAATCATGATGTATAAGCGTACAGTGTGGAATAACCGAATCGTGATGTATAAGCGTACAGTGTGGAATAACCGAATTGTGATGTATAAGCGTACAGTGTGGAATAACCGAATCGTGTGGAATAACCGAATCGTGTGGAATAACCGAATCGTAAAGTATAAGCGTTACCAAATATAAGTGTATTAAGAAGTGGAAACGTTATCAAGTAGGAGTTTAAAGTAAGTAAAAGCGAAGCCGCGGTATCTAACAAGTAAGAGTATACGGCATGAAAGAGAACTTTGATGAAAAGCTTGGAAAACCTTTATGCTTAAGAAAATCACAACTTGGTGTTCTTTTGGTAAAATAAGTTTAAAAACTTTTAGAAATTCTTTGGAAACTTTTCATAAACCAGTTTCATATGAACTTTGATAAAACAGTATAAGTAAGAGTTTTGAACAAGTGAAAACGTTTTAGAAAACCATTTATAGTATCCTACTTGGTAAAACAGTTTACAGTGTGGTGAATCCTTGTACATGCGGGTTATCAATCACATGTGATTGATATGATAACCGGCATGTTTAGCTTGTATTCCCCCCTATAAAACATCTAAAAACATTTAAAATGGTTCATTCAGGGGTATGAACTCACCTGGTGTACGTGGATCCGATGAAGGTGTCGGTTCGGTGCTCAGTGTCAAGTAAAGACTTGGACACACTTAGTGACCTATTTAACATATGATAACATTTGTTCACATACAACTAGTACATTATATACTAATTAAACAAGTATACGCACTCTAAGGAGCGGAAAACACTTTGGTTAAGTGTTCGGGGTGTCCCGGGTAACATCTAAGGGCTTGAATGGCTTAGGAATGGAGTTTACTCTTCAAGAGTAAACTCTCCTTATTGTGTTTACGGCCCTGGGACAACTCCCCATGAGTTTACGGCCGTAAACTCATGGTGAGGGGTTCTAGGATGTTTAAAGGCCTTATTTCAATCGTGGAATTTTGCTAGGTCCAAATCTAAAATGTATAAGTGGATTTAAGGCACTTAAATGGACCAAATGGGAGTTTACGACTTATGGACCACCCTTATGGGAGTTCACGGCCGTGAACCCTACCCTCTTGGTTTCATGGAAGTATAAGGCCCTTATTTCAATCCTAGTAATTATTCAAGGCTATAGGGGTGTTTGGGGTTCCAAGAGTGCATTCCTTTGGAGTTTATGGTCCAAATGACCACTCCTTGGGAGTTTACGGCCGTAAGCTCTTGGCTTGGCCGTGAACTCTCATATACCCCCTTAAACTTTGATTTTAAGCCCTTGATTCAACCCTATCATTTTCTAGTGAAGGTATAAGGCCAATTAGGGCGTTTAAACTCTCATTTGGTGAGGTTTGGGGGTGTTTACGGCCTAAGCATGTGCTTGGGCTGTAAACTCCTTTTTACCCCTCAATTCTTAGTGTTTAATTGTTCTAAACCCGAAATAGCATGTCCCTAATTTATGTCTTAAGCCTAAGGGTGGTTTGGGAGTGTTTTTGGGCATTTTAGCAAGGATTAGAGGTGTTTACGGCCTAAGCATGTGCTTGGGCCGTAAACTCTCTTTTATGCCCTAAAACTGATTGTTTTATGCTTCAAACACTCCTAGGCTAAATCCTTAATTGGTTCCTAGGCTCAAAGGGACAAATTTGGGTCATTTTGGCCTCTTTTTAGGGGTTTACGGCCTAAGGAGGCTCTTAGGCCGTAAACTCCTTTTCAACAGCTTAAATGGTCGATTTTTGGGGTATAATCACAAGCCAAGATGTTTAGAATAAGTTAGGGTAAGGAGACTCACGTTTTGGAGGCGTTTGGTTGCGGATTTGAGGCGAAATCGAGCTTGTATGAGAGAGAGTATAGAGATAGAGTGAAAAGGGGTGGAATGAAATCCATTCCCCCTTATATATGGGTTGGAGTTGGAGCTCAGTGGGATTCTACCTGATATTGTCGTTATATGGGGCTTTTGGTCGCACCCGATTTAGTGGTCGTAATAATAAAAACTAACTTTTTCCAATTAAATGGAAATGCAACTTAGGTGTTTTTATTTACTTTTATCACGACATTAACGACATATAATATAAATAAATAAAACATTTATTTATTTTGTGACCTCTAGTTAACGGAACTTTTATAAAATGGAATATTCCGTTAACGGTAAGAGGGTGATGTAACGGAATAAACTTTGGGTTGTCACAGATTATCCCAAAACATTTGCTTTATTTCTCTATCTTTCACACCCTATGCACGAAAATTTTTAATTTTCCACATCTGGTTCTTTAATGGCTGTTCAATAAAGCATTATCGGCAACGGGGATTCAAATGTATTTTCGAGTGACGATTGGGATAAAGTGAAAGCTGACTCACCGGTTATGTAAACGATTTGGCAATTTGAAAAAGTGTATTTTATGGAATGACGTGCAAAAAGGAAACGTCCTTTCTCTTTCCTGCGTCATCTTCAGCATGCCAACTGTTCATCCATCAAGTCAGGAGCTATTTTTGAGATAATCCAAGATATCAGCCAGATTTTTCTCTCTTTTCCTTGTAAGTATAAAAGGAATTGAAACGATACTCTCTTAACTTTTATCACTTACCAATCTCTCTCAAAGAACACAGGCGATTTTTACTGTTCATCATCTTCTCCAAGCTCTACAATGGCAGACTCTTCATCCGTTCATGATACTTCTGTTCGTCAACCACTTCTCACAATCAAACCCCAACAGAACCTGATCATCGAACTCACTCTGTTCCCCTATGAGCCATACATGCTATATGTTGTTGGGTGTCTCAAATACTCACCTCCCGTCGAGGCGCTGACTAAAGTCGAAGTCGTACCAATGTCATGCCTTTGTCTTGTCTACTCTACTGCCTACTATGACAAGGTTCATGAAAGGATTCACTTCGAAATCCACAATGAGAAGACCTCTATCTCCAAGCACCGCTTCTGTGCCCTAATCGGTATTTCTTAAGAACAATCTCTGGTAAACCCTGAATCTATCACTACTGATCAATTGTTTTCAATGTTATATTAGATGGGGTATACCGAAACCCTCACCACAATCACAAAGTTCAAAAAGTCCTGCCTTCCTCCTCAATGGAATGGCCTTTTCACGTTACTGTTCAAGGGACTCTCTGAGCGAAGCGCCGGCTCAGATGGTGCGAGCAAGTCTTTTATGACTGTGCTTTATGGGCTATATCATGGGATCGACTTAGAAAACTATTTTTTGTTATTTTTCCGGTTTTAATTTTTGAGAAATGAGTTTATTCTAAAGGGATTTATTTCATCATATCTGACGGGTTTTGAAGATTGTTGGTGATTGTTCTTAACTTTCCGGATTCTCTCCATGGTATTTGTTGAAGATTCAAGGGGGAGTGATGATTATTCAAGGGGGAGTTCGTATTTGGAAGATTATTTTTATTTCTCTCGCTTTGAAGACTCCATGTGCTGATGAGTATCACAATTTAGGGGGAAAAATGCCAAGAAGATCGGAAATCGTGATCTTCATTAGTTTCAACATCTAGGGGGAGATTATTGAGTATTTGAGATATTGAAACTGATATGGCATATTTGGTTATTTAGGGAAGCCTTTTTAGGGTTAATCATTTTATGATTCCCTACGGTGCCTTTACAGTAGAAGTTCTTAATCAAGCTCTTCTAAGGCATTGGTTTTATATTAGGCATTTATTTTATATTTATGGTAGATATTTATTGTTCCCTATAAATAATCATTAGGTTTACTTTTGGTGTAAGCTTTTTACCGGATTAGGGTTTTTCTCTGTACGTTCATGAGATAATCAATATACAGAAACCCTTTATCAGATTACTTGCATATTATGGTGATTGATTCTTGATTATTCATGATATTCCACATTCGTCATCTCAGATTTATTCCCAACAGCAGTCTCGTACCCAGTTCCTCGTAGAACTTCTGCCAAAAACGGGAAGTAAACCTGACATCTTGATCGGAAACGATAGAAATTGGAACCCCATGGCGAGAGACAATCTCTCTAACGTATAGGTCGGCCAACTTTTCTGCCAACAAACTCTCTCGTATGGCTAGGAAATGGGCACCCTTGGTCAATTGATCCACGATGACCCATATAGCATCGAACCCCCTTGCCATCTTTGGCAACTTCGTGATGAAATCCATTGCGATCCATTCCCATTTCCACATGGGAATCTCCAGAGGGTGCAGCCTACCATGCGGCCTCTGATGCTCGGCCTTGATCATCCTACAGGTCAAGCACCTCTCAACAAACCAAGCGATATCTCGCTTCATGCCAGGCCACCAATAACTCGAAATCAAATCACGATACATCTTGGTGGCTCCCAGGTGAATCGAAAAACGAGACTTATGAGCCTCCTCCATCACTGTCTGCCAGACCCCTCCGGACATCGGAACCCAAACCCGACCATAACGGGTCAACAACCCGCAGCTATCCTAAACAAACTGGGCTCTTTCGCCCTTAATCCTCTCAATCTTCCAGTTCTCTGGTCTCATACCCTCAATCTCAGCATCCCTGACCAAACCCACCAGTGGGGAATCCACCGCTATTCTCATACACCTGGCTGGGGTCGAGGACCCAGCTGACTTGCGGCTCAGAGCATTCGTAATCACATTCGTTTTACCAGGATGGTAAAGGATCTGACAATCATAGTCCTTGACCACATCCAGCCACCTGCGCTGCCTCATGTTCAGGTTCTGTTGATCCATGATATGTCTTAAATTCTTGTGATCTGTGTATATCGTACAATGGACCCTGTACAGATAGTGCCTCCAAATATTAATAGCGAAAACCACCGCTCCCAACTCAAGATCGTGCGTTGGGTATCACGTCTCATGCGGCTTCAGCTGCCGCGATGCGTAGGCTATCACTCGTCCCCTCTGCATGAGGACTGCCCCCAAGCCTGTGATGGATGCAGCACAAAATACCACAAAATCCTCCACTCCCTCGGGGAGTGTCAACACCGGTGGCTCACATAAACACTGCTGGAGGGTCTCAAACGCCCTCTGCTGCTCAGGGCCCCACCGGAAATCCACCCCTTCCTCGTTAGACGTGTGAGGGGTATGGTAATCTTGGAGAAATCACGAATGAATCTCCGATAATACCCTGCTAAACCTAAGAAACTCCTGATGTCTGAGGGAAATTTTGAAAGTCTCCTAATGCATTACCGCCTCCACCTTGGCCGTATCGACCAAAATCCCCTCCTGGTTAACGAGATGTCTGAGGAACTTGACCTCTCGTAACCAAAACTCGCATTTCGAGAACTTGGCATACAATCATTATCGCCTTAGAACCCCCAGCAGCTCCCTAAGATGCTCCTCATGCTGCTCTCGAGTCTTGGAATACACCAAGATATCATTTATGAAAACGATGACCGAGCGATCGAGCATGGGTCTGCTGACTCGGTTCATCAGATCCATGAACACCGCTGGCGCGTTGGTGAGCCCAAACGGCATCACCACGAACTCGTAATGACCATAACGAGTCCGAAACGTGGTCTTCTCCATGTCCACCTCCCTCACCCTGACCTAGTGATATCCTGATATCAAATCAATCTTTGAAAACCAAGACGCACCCTGCAGCTGATCAAAAAGATCAACTCTCCTCAGGAGTGGATAACGGTTCTTCACCATTAACTTGTTCAGCTCCCTAAACTCAATGCACATCCTGTGCGAACCGTCCTTCTTCCTGACGAAAAGGATCGGTGCTCCCCAGGGTGAACTACTCGGATGAATAAACTGCTTGCCCAGTAGCTCCAACAACTGAGATGATAGCTCCTGCATCTCAGGCGATGCCAGTCGGTACGGTGCCTTGGCGATAGGGGCTGCACCTAGCACTAAGTCGATCCTGAACTCAAACTGCCTCTCCGGAGGCACTCCGGGTAACTCCTCTGGATACACATCATCAAATTCCCTCACCACCGGGACCTCAGAAACTGAGAGCTACTCTCTAACTCATGTATCTACCACATATGCCAAATAACCGGCACACCCGTACTGAATATATTGTCGTGCCCTGGCTGCCGAACAAAACCCTGATCCTAACCTGGTAACCTCACCATATACTACAAGTTCTCCCCCACTTGGGGTTCGAACCAGCACCCGCTGTCCCTCACAGTCGATCATGGTGCCAAAACGGCTAAGCCAATCCATCCCTAAAATCACGCATACATCCCCCATGGGGATAGGAATCAAATCTAATGGAAAGGACACCCCGAAAATCTCTAACTCGCATCCCCGGTAGACCAAAGAAGTAGAAACCCCATGCTCGTTGGCGATCGGAACTCACAACGAACACTCAAGATCATCTATCGGCAGACTGAACCCTCTAGAGAAGGACTAACATACAAATGACCGACTCACCCCTCGAGTCAAATAATACCAAAGCGGGCAAAGAATTTACTAAAAACGTACCTAATCACAGGTACAATGAATAAGCATAACACAAATACAATAACTGAGACAGAGAATAAAAACGTACCAGCAACCACATCTGGTGATGACTTGGCCTCCTCAGCCGTGAGATGGAAGGCACGACCCTGAGCCTTCGGAGGCTCCACCTTGACTTGGCTCCCATCTCCAATCCTCGCAGCAGCTGGAGCGGAACCCTGTGTCGGCTTGGCGCCGAGTTGCGGACAGTTGGTCTTCACATGACCAACCTGATGACAATGGTAACAAATCCACATATTTGTGGGAGGGGTGAACTGACGGTAGTCCCTGGCATAGTGCCCCTCCTTGCCACATTTGTGGCACCCACCTCCTGCTCTACAAACTCTCGAATGAACCCGGCCACACTTTCCACAAGTGCGGCTCTGCTGACCCCCATACCGTGTATCAGCGGTCTTAGACCGCTTAGGCGCCGACTGAAACTGTGTCGGTGCCTGACGCTGCTCCTTCAGCTGCAGCTCTATCTCTAACTCACGCCGCCTCGCAACTTCTTGAAGGTCCAGGAGGGTATCACATCGTTGTGTAGACACGAACTGTCGAATATCAGTCCTGAGCATACTCAGATAACGAGTCATCTAAGACTGCTCTGAAGCGAAATCCGGGCAAAACATAGCTCTCTCCGTCAACATACGGGTAATCTCCATCACAGACTCCCATCGTGTCTAAAGGTCAGAAACTCCTGCGCAAGCCGCTCCTGCTCAACGCGTGGAATGTAGCTGGTGCAGAATATATCTCTGAACTACTCCCAAGTAACAGCGGCCCGCTGATCATCAGTATACGATCCAGTCGTCAGCCTCCACCAGTCCTTTTCCCCAAGCCTCAGCTGGTTCAAGGCACACCTGACCTTTTGGTCAGCAGGACATGAGCACGTGAAGAAACAACCCTCCACATCATACAACCGCCTCATAGCCCTAATCGCATCCAGTGTACCATCAAACGTTTGGGGCTTCATATTATCGAAGTCCCGGTACTGGAAATCCCTGCCGGCTCCTCCTCCAACCCCTGTCGCAGTTACAGCCGAAGTGGCTATAGCGGCAACTGTCACTGCTAGAGCTGCATATCGCTCATCAAAGTACTCCACCATCGCGGTCTGAATCGACCCAAACATCTCTGGCAGCTGCGCTCGGAATGCAACAACAATCTCCTCATGCGTGATCTCCCGGATCCTGGCACCCAACTCCTCGGTCCCTATCTGAACCACGGGCTCAGGTGCTACCGGCACCTCCAACCCTCCGTCTCCCGAACCCGATCCTGATCCGGATCCTGAAGCCACACTTCTCGTCACCACCATACTGAAATATATATATATATATATATATATATATATATATATATATATATATATATATATATATATATATATATATATATATATATATATATATATATATATAAGCCATCAAATAAATAACATAATGTCAGGAGACCAAAACCCAAAAACTATAGGGGTTGTGATTCCCTTGCTATGCGTATGGGTCCTGTGCTTTCAGTAGTACGGGCCCATACTACCTTCCACACCTACCCATATTTGTCTCAAGTATCACCACAACGCCCTAACAATATCATTAACATAGAAATGCGCCCAACCCTCACTTCTAGGGGAATATCAAATATCTCGCATCTAATCTCACCACTTCTCATGACTCATACATCCATGCAACTTCCATCATCCCCTGCAGCGCTAGTGCATGCTAGCTGCACATAATGCTGGACCCAATAGACTTTCGAATATCCAATCCTACCCGAAGGCCGAATCAACATTCTCAGGCTATAAGGTCTTTATTATGCACACCCGTGATGCATAAACTAAACATCTACAGTTATGATGTCAATTCCACATACAAGAAACCCTAGGCTAATAGGCATCATGCAATCAGGCAAATCTATCATGTGATTCCTAAAGATCCCTAGCCTAGCACTAGCATGTTGTTCTAACATATCAGAATATCAAATATCTGCATGGTATTTTGGGGTTTACTTACAGGTTATGGCTGATCGTACCCTCTACATCCTCCATCCTTTATTTTGAAAACCATTTTAAAACTTATTTCCGAAATTATCCTTGATTTGAGACTGGATTCACACGAGTGTTCCTCCAATTCACTCAAACAAAGGCTCTGATACCAACTTGTAACATCCATAAATTTTACGCCAAATTTAAGCTTTTTCAATCGCAAATATAATCAAACAAAGTTTGTTTACAAAAATGTTTTCAAATCCAAATCCATCAGAGTGTCCCAAAATCATAACATAAGGATGAGGAGTGGTATGGTCACACCTTCGCCTTTCCACGATCTCCTGAAGTACCTGAAACAATAAACTGAAAACTATAAGCCCGAGGGCTTAGTGAGCTACCCCCAAAATACCAATACCACGCCGACAATACCATTTCCGTAATAATCAATCAATCAACATGCATACTGGGCCATCGGCCTGACTGGACCGCCCTACCGGGCCTATAGTCTGTCTGAATGTATCCCGAACCTTCGGTATGACTGGTCCGCCACGGGGGCCTATAGTCTCCCCGGACCGCTCATAGGGTATATTGGCCTTCAGCACAAAGCAGGACCGCCTCAAACCAGCCACAAGCAAATAACCATGTGTGCATACTATCATATACAAGCATATATAAACATCGAACATATCGGTCAAACTGATCATCAATCATAGAATTCTCCTATAACTAGAGTACCGACCTAGTAGGTACTAACACACCAATCCCTACGGATCATAAGAGCATAACATACTCTCTACCTCGATTCGGAACTAACTGATCATAACCACATACCATAACAATAACAACTAAATGGGTCGGCCTTGGTGCCGTAGACCCTATCGATATAGTGAGGATAACTCACCTTGCAGATGTCGACTCGAAAGGCAAACTCCAAGTCTCGGTTCACTTAACACAGTCCCCACCACTTATCGTCATAGCACAACATACTCATAACTCCTTAACCTTATAAGGTGCCCCATAACCCACTAGTCAACCCCCTGGTTATAGTCAAAGTCCTCAGTCAAGGTCAACAGTCCACGTTGACCTTAACTCGCCGAGTACCCTTGGGTACTCGCCGAGTTCTCTGAAGTACATTCCAACTTGCCAAGTCATCAGAGTGACTCGTCGAGTTCCTTTGATTCTCGATCAAAATTACGGTCACCCGTCAAGTTCCCTCCTTGCAACTCGATGGATACACACTCATACATATCCCAGAGAAAACTCATCCGACTCGTCGAGTCTTATGACGATCTTCGTCAGACTAACCGAGTTGTTCATCCAACTCGTCGACTTCACGACCATCTTCATGTGACTCGCCGAGTCTACTTTGCGACTCTCCAAGTCCATTCAGTCCTCTTTCCATACAGACTTGTTTTGAGCCATGCAGCGGCTCCAAATCATAGATCCAAGCTTCTAGGGAATGCTTATCACGTAAAGTTGCAAACTTTACGTGCATGAATGGCCTTAAAGGCTCCACATGCCAAATCTCAGTTCTTAATGGGGCTTCCTGCCCAAGAGGGACCTTAATCCCAACCAAAACTATGACTTTATGCTTCTAGAATCCAAGGAGGGTCCAGATCTGAAGTTACGACTTCAGATCTAGCCCATAGCTCATCATACCAACTTGAAAATCCATAAAAAGACCTAGAACTCAACAAAAGGGAAAAAGGGAAGTAAGGATGGCACTTTGATACCTCCAAGATCCGGCTTCCCACTCAAGGGATGCTAGCTGAGGTAAATCCGGCTTCCCACTCCTTCCTTGCTTCAATTTCCTTTGTACTCTTAGCTTTCTTCCTCCAATATCCTCTTTTCAAGGCTTCAACACCACACCAAGGCACACACACAAATTAGGGCTTTAATGGGGGCTCTCAAAGACTTTAAAGAGGCCAAAGGAGGCTAAGGCTCCTTTAAATAGAGGTGCAAACCCCGGGATTTAGGATTTCCACTGCCAACTCCTACTTGCGCGAGTCCCAATATGGACTCGTCGAGTAGGTCAACCAACTTTTCGAGTAGAGCTTAACCCAATAAATCTTATTTAAGCAATACCTGAGAATCGGGGCATTACAACTCTCCCCCACTTGAACTAGACTTCGCCCTCGAAGTCAGCTGGAATAAACAATGTCGGGTAATGCTCGCGCATCTCCGCCTCCGGCTCCCATGTCCACTCGGATCACTTCCAATGTTCCCACTGTACCTTTACTAAAGGTATTTCCTTGTTTCGCAGAATCTTCTTCTTCCTTTCCAAAATAGCCACGGGCCTCTCCACATAGTTCAGGCGCTCATCGACCTGAATGTTATCCAACGATACGACTGCCTCCTGGTCCATAATGCATTTTCGCAATTGCGAAACATGAAATGTGTTGTGGATCCGGTTAAGCTCCTCCGGAAGCTCTAGCCTATAAGCCACCCTGCCAACCTAGAAATAATCCTGAACAACCCAATGTAACGGGGACCCAATTTTCCCCTCTTTCTGAAGCGGATCACACCCTTCCAAGGTGAGACCTTCAGAAGAACCATGTCACCCACCTGAAATTCCAGCAAAGATCAGCGTCGGTCGACATAACTTTTCTGCCGGCTTTGAGCGGTCTGCAGTTGCTGTCTAATCTGCTGTATCATTTCGGTAGTTTGTAGAACTACTTCTGTCCGACCCATCACCCGGTGCCCAACCTCACCCCAGCATACTGGGTTCCTACACTTCCGCCCGTATAATAGCTCGAAAGGCGAGGCGCCAATACTGGAATGATAGCTGTTGTTGTAGGTGAATTCAGCAAGCGATAGGTGGGAATCCCAACTCCCATCGAAATCAATGACGCACGCCCTCAACATGTCCTCGAGGGTCTGAATGGTCCGATCACTCTGCCCATCAGTCTGCGGATGCAACGCCATGCTAAAATGCAGTCTTGTACCCAGTTCCTCGTGGAACTTCTGCCAAAAACGGGAAGTAAACCTGACTTCTCGATTGGAAACCATAGAAACTGGAACAACATGGCGAGAGACAATCTCTCTGACGTACAGGTTTGCCAACTTTTATGCCAACAAACTCTCCCGTATGGCTAGGAAATGGGCACTCTTGGTCAATCGATCCACGATGACCCATATAGCATCGAACCCCCTTGTCGTTTTCGGCAACTTCATGATGAAATCCATTGCGATCTGTTCCCATTTCCACATGGGAATCTACAGAGGCTGCAGCTTACCATGCGGCCTCTGATGCTCGGCCTTGACCATCCTACTGGTCAAGCACCTCTCGAGAAACCAAGCGACATCTCGCTTCATGCCAGGCCACCAATAACTCGAACTCAAATCACGGTACATCTTGGTGGCTCCCGGGTGAATCGAAAAACGAGACTTATGAGCCTCCTCCATCACTGTCCGCCAGACCCCTCCGGACATCGGAACCCAAACCCGACCATAACGGGTTTACAACCCGCGGCTATTCTGAACA
The DNA here is from genome assembly GCF_002870075.4 of Lactuca sativa. Classification (NCBI taxonomy): domain Eukaryota; kingdom Viridiplantae; phylum Streptophyta; class Magnoliopsida; order Asterales; family Asteraceae; genus Lactuca; species Lactuca sativa. The sequence goes on from NC_056627.2 coordinate 190,792,004, forward strand.
AATCGGTATCTTTCAACCTTAATCCTCTCAATCTTCCAATTCTCTGGTCTCATACCCTCAATCTGAGCATCCCTGACCAAACCCAACAGCAGGGAATCCACTGCTATTGTCATACACCTGGCTGGGGTGGAGGACCCAACTGACTTGCGGCTCAGTGCATCCGCAACCATGTTTGTTTTACCAGGATGGTAAAGGATCTCACAATTATAGTCCTTGACCACATCCAGCCACCTGCGCTGCCTCATGTTCAGGTTCTGTTGATCCATGATATGTCTTAAATTCTTGTGATCTGTGTATATCGTACAATGGACCCTGTACAGATAGTGCCTCCAAATATTAATAGCGAAAACCACCGCTCCCAACTCAAGATCGTGCGTTGGGTATCATATCACGTCTCATGCGGCTTCAGCTGCCGCGATGCGTAGGTTATCACTCGTCCCCTCTGCATGAGGACTGCCCCCAAGCCTGTGATGGATGCATCACAAAATACCACAAAATCCTCCACTCCCTCGAGGAGTGTCAACACCGGCGGCTCACATAAACACTGCTGGAGGGTCTCAAACGCTCTCTGTTGCTCAGGGCCCCACCGGAAATCCACCCCTTCCTCGTTAGACGTGTGAGGGGTATGGTAATCTTGGAGAAATCACGAATGAATCTCCGATAATACCCTGCTAAACCTAAGAAACTCCTGATGTCTGAGGGAAATTTTGAAAGTCTCCCAATGCATTACCGCCTCCACCTTGGCCGTATCGACCAAAATCCCCTCCTGGTTAACGAGATGTCTGAGGAACTGGACCTCTCGTAACCAAAACTCGCATTTCGAGAACTTGGCATACAACCGTTCTCGCCTTAGTACCCCCAACAGCTCCCTAAGATGCTCCTCATGCTACTCTCGAGTCTTGGAATACACCAAGATATCATCTATGAACACGATGACCGAGTGATCGAGCATGGGTCTGCTGACTCGGTTCATCAGATCCATGAACACCGCTGGCACGAAGGTGAGTCTAAACGGCATCACCACGAACTCGTAATGACCATAACAAGTCTGAAACATGGTCTTCTCCACGTCCTCCTCCCTCACCCTGACCTTGTGATATCCTGATCTCAAATCAATCTTGGAAAACAGAGATACACCCTGCAGCTGATCAAATAGATCATTTATCCTTGGGAGTGGATAACGGTTCTTCACCGTTAACTTGCTTAGATCCCTATAGTCAATGCACATCTTGTGCGAACCGTCCTTCTTCCTGACGAAAAGGAACGGTGCTCCCCAGGCTGAGCTACTCAGACGAATAAACTGCTTGCCCAACAGCTCCTGCAACTGAGATGATAGCTCCTGCATCTCAGGCGGTGCCAGTCAGTATGGTGCCTTGGCGATAAGGGCTGCACCTAGCACTAAGTCGATCCTGATCTCAACCTGCCTCTCCAGAGGCACTCTGGGTAACACCTCCAGAAACACATCAGCAATACCCTCACCACCAGGACCTCAGAAACTGAGAGCTTCTCTCTAACTCGCGTATCTTCCACATACGCCAAATAACCGGCACACCCTTGCTGAATATACAATCGAGCCCTGACTGCCGAACAAAACACTGATCCCAACCTGGTGCCCTCACGATATACTACAAGTTCTCCCCCACTTGGGGTTTGAACCACTACCCGCTGTCCCTCACAGTCGATCATGGCGCCAAAACGGCTAAGCCAATCCATCCCTACAATCATGCATACATCCCCTATGGGGTTAGGAATCAAATTTATCGGAAAGGACGCCCCGAAAATCACTAACTCGCATCCCCGGTAGACCAAAGAAGCAGAAACCCCAAGCTCGTTGGCGATTGAAACTCGCAACGGACACTCAAGATCATCTATCGGCACACTGAACCCTCTAGAGAAGGACTGAGATACAAACAACCGACTTGCCCCTGAGTCAAATAATACCAAAGCGGGCTAAGAATTTCCTAAGAACGTACCTAATCACAGGTACAATCAATAAGCATACACACAAATACAATAACTGAGACAGAGAATAAAAACGTACCAGCAACCACATCTGGTGCTGACTTGGCCTCCTCGGCCGTGAGCTAGAAGGCACGACCCTGAGCCTTCGGAGGCTTCACCTTGACTGGCCTCCCATCTCCAATCCTCACAGCAGCTGGCGCGGAACCCTGTGCCAGCTTGGCCACGAGTTGCGGACAGTTGGCCTTCACATGACCAACCTGATGACAATGGTAACAAATCCTCATATTCGCGGGAGGGGCGGACTGACGGCAGTCCCTGGCATAGTGCCCCTCCTTTCCACATTTGTGGCACCCACCTCCTGCTCTACAAACTCCCAAATGAACCCGACCACACTCTCCACAAGTGCGGCTCTGCTGACCCCCAGACCGTGTATTAGTGGTCTTAGACTCCTTAGGCGCCGGATGAACTGTGTCGGTGCCTGACGCTACTCCTTCAGCTGCAGCTCTATCTCCAACTCACTCCGCCTAGCGACTTCTTGAAGGTCGAGGAGGGTATCACATCGCTGTGTAGACACGAACTATCGAATATCAGTCTTGAGCATACCCAGATAACGAAGGGTATTTGTCAATGAGTCATAACACAATGTTATAAACCAATTATTTTATACTTTTAATTGAAAAGTATATATTTATAAAAGCTGGTCAACCAGCTAAATTTTATTAAACACTTTTGGGTATAAAAATACTCCGTGTCAAAACTGTAGAACTCACCAACAATTTTGTTGACGTATTTTAATGCATGTATTCTCAGGTTATTTAGCAGGTCGGAAGTGCTCACTCAGAAGACTCTCCGTTAGTTATATTATATCACCAGATTTTTAGGCATGTGTCACACTTTAGTAATAGTCATTGTCAATGTAATTTCTATTTCAGTTATAATAGAAGATTATATTTGTATTGTTCAATGTATGTTTAATAACTGTGATTACTGATTTACATCGCGCACCTCGGCGTTTCCACCGGCGGCCGAGGGTGTGACATAGAACCAATCAGCTCACAGAAGGCGACATTTCCACTATCAGCTGATTGCTCAACTCGGACCGTAGTCCTTCATAAAACACCATCCTTACTCATCCTTGAATCTTGCGACTCCCACTGTCATCTCATCACAGATTCCTCGGAACTAAACGGATTTCCGTCTCAAGGTATGCTTCATTAAAACTCATTCAGCCTTGCCCTTAGGCCTCATACTCTACCGCATCCGATCTCAGCCTAATCGATCATGACAGAATAACCGGAAATCGATACAAGCATTATCTGCTACGAATCATGGTACCCGAACCATGACACCACCTCTAAATCTGCCACCAACCATGGTACTCGAACCATGATATCTCCTCTCATTCTGCTACCAATCATGGTACTCGAACCATGATATCGCCTCTTGCGGCTATCGGATCCTGTCCCATCAAACCATGGTGGCTTCGTGTTGCTGAGCTCCCGGTATAGCAACGAGTCACCCCCCCTTTTTGGCCTAGCAGTTGCAACAACTGCGGTGGCTGTAGCAACAGCCTCCGAAAAAGCAGCGTATCGCTCATCGAACGTCTCAATCAACATGGTCTCGATAGACCGAAACATCTCATGTATGACCTCTCGCATGGTCGCGACTCACCACAAATCATCCTGCGAATCTCGTCATCGCTAACTCCGCTGCTCTCTGGCATGTGACGTGTACCCACCATGATGTCTCTGAAACACAACACAAAGATACCAGAGCCTCGATCGAGTATACTTGCACTCAATCAGCCAACCCAACTTGTTCCTTGGTACCCTAAGGATTCTTACTTGGACTACTCACTGATTCGGTGTTTCCAGTAGTACGGGCCCTATACTAGCTTTCACACCGCATCATCATTCATCCCAAGTCCTCCTCCTAGGATCCCATATCACAAGTACACTACATCTAGCTAAGCATAGGCTACCATTCGGTAGACCTCTCATAAGCTCCTCATTGCTACCTACTCACTCTCGAATCATCTCATAGTAGCAGTAATCTCCTAGGCTAAGGCATCACAAATCATGCCACTCTAGTCCTAACATAAATACCTAGCTTACTCCAGCATGCATAACATATCACATAGTATCTCATAACACATAATGTAAGGGTATTTTGGGAAATCACCGTTCGGGCGCTGACTAATCGTACACACTGTTCCTCCTGTTTTTCTCAAAATCTTTTACACTTTTAGAAAAAATTGTTTCTTTTATGAAAAACTTCCTCAAATCCTCAATTTAAGTTCAGTTACACCCGAAGGTGCATTCGAATCTCTCAAACCAAGGCTCTGATACCAACTTGTAAGGAGTGATTTTTCAAAACAAATTTTCATTTCCAAACATAAAAAATTTCATAAAATAATTCCAAAACTCATTGTATCAAATATTATTTCAGAAAACATTGAATCTCGAATACATAAATCTCCATCAGTGTGTACATATCATGTCGGCGCCTTCCTGTGATCCTCGCTGGTACCTGAAACATATATCACACAACACGATAAGCATAAATGCTTAGTGAGTTCCCCAAAATACCACATATGCCCATGCGCCACTCAAGGCTATAACTCTACAAGACCTTCCGGCCGATGTGTCTCAGGGGAATTCCGTCCCACAATCCTGGTAGACCTTCCGGGCCTACCCATAACGACGTTCCAGTCCATATCATCTTGACCTTCCGGTCCATACACTGTTGACCTTCCGGTCCATATCATACTACTCATAACATAGCACATACATATCATATAACAACATACATCACATTCTCATCATAGCGCATAAGACCATCCGGTCAAACGTAATTACCACTCTAGGTAAAGTATAGTGAGAAGACTCACTCACATGATGTCTAGTAAACCTTCTGGCTTGATAACCTTGATCGAGCCTCCGCCTAACACATTTGGAAAACATCTCTAATTAATACTTTCTATTGTCCTCATCTCTATAGAAGGGGTAGAAGACAATTCTACCCTCCCTGACCTCTCTTGAATCATTTTGACCAAAACCCTAAGGTCAACTGAAGTCAACTCTAGTCAACGGTTAAACTTTGACCAGACTTGTCGAGTGCACTCAGGTGACTCGGCGAGTCCATGCGTGTTCTCAGAATCCCTTAAGGCCTCACTCAAATCGTCGAGTTAGCCTTTCACTCGATAGGTTACCACTGGTCATGAATCACGGGGCAACCCGACTCGACTCGTCGAGTCCTCTTGTGGACTCGGCGAGATACCTCCATGGCAACCCTCAAATGACCTTCTGAGGTCAAATCTGTTTCCCTATCTTATAGATCTAACCTCCAAACACCCAATAGTCACGTAAAGGTCCAGACTTTATACTCATGCAACACATATATAGCTCTATATGGTGAAATAGCTCTAAAAATGGCATCCTAGATTCATAACTCCAATGGAACTACATAAAGTTGGAAGAATGGGACTCTCTGGAGCTCTTAACGTCTAGATCTAATACTTATTCCACATTGGGACCACATATGCGTCATATACTAGCCAAGAAAGGGTAAAGTAAACCCTAGATTCAAGGATTCTTCACAAAACAGAAGAAAGGGTCGAATTACTACCTCATAATGGAGATCCCTGCTTGAATGTCTCAGAATGGCATCCTCCTTTGGTTCTTCTAGCTGAATCCCTTTCCTTCCTTTGCAAAATCATACCAAAATACTTGATTCCATCATAAGAACTCTCCCTTGGCTCCAATGGCGGTTTAGGGTTTCTCACAGGAGATATGAGGCGCACCCAAGGTCATAAGTTCCTTTAAATAGGCTCCAACCCCGGAACTTAGGGTTTTCTTTACCCAGTACCTACTCGGCGAGTCCATACTTGGAATCGTCGAGTCCACTCATTAAATCCACATGACCAACCCGGCGTGACTCGGCGAGTCAGACCTACGACTCGTCGAGTCCTTCCTAAATCCTCAATGTTGAACCACGAACTATCATACCCGAAATTTCGGATGTTACACTGAAACCAACTTGTAATGACATAAATTTTCACACAAGTTTTTCATTTTTAAAACCCAATATAAATCATTTCATAATTCTCAAAATCACATATGTCTCAAAAGTTAGCAAGTAAATCACAACCCCATAATCATGAAAACAATCTCTCTCCGGTGTGTACAATCATGTCGGTGCCTTTCCGCGATCCTCGGAACTACCTGAAACGCATAACACATAACATGGTAAGCATAAAGCTTAGTGATTTCCCCAAAATACCACATACAACACATTATCCACTCGAGGCTATAACTCTGTAGGACCCTTTGGTCAATGTGTCTCAGTGGGACCCTCCGGTCCCACAACTCAAGTGCACCCTCTGGTCCCTCAGCTCAGCAACTCAATATAATACACAGTAAGCATATCACAAAACAAATAGAAGGATATCTCAATACACAACACATACACATAAGACCCTCTGGTCGCACATAAGTTACCACTCAAGGTAAGTATAGTTAGAAGACTCACCTCGTAAGCTAGCAAGTGAAAACCTCGTACTCGGAATCTCGAACTCTACCCAACGGTCTAGCCTCCGCCTAAAACATAATAATTATCCGTAATCAATATTGCCGCTTAAGAAGCTAGACTAACCCTTCTACAACTCACAAAAGGGTAAAATACCATTTTACCCCTCCATAGGCTTAATAGTCCTCAATTTTGACAAAACCCTATAAGTCAACAAAAGTCAACGACATGGAGTACGTTGCGCGTGCCAACTCTCTACGTTGGGCATGCTCAGCTGCCATGCAGTCATCGGGGATGCTCGACCCCTACGCTGCGCGTACTGGGATTACGCCCAACGCGTCCCAGTTTCACACTCCTCACGATTTTGGTCTTAATCAATTAAGACGTAGGCTTATATTTCAGAACTTGTCACCCTAACATCTCTTAATCCATAAAGTCAGAGACTTTAAACCTTTACATGGTTGAAAAGGTCAACAACACTCAAAACACCCAACCCCTTTCCTTATGAAGCTCATAACTCATGCATGGCTCACTCCTGACGTCCAAGATTGGATTTTTATGACTCTACTTCACAACATACACTTAAAAGGGGTAGATCAAGGTCTCTGGAGCTCATTTACTCATAAATTCTCCACCTTTTGGGACAAAAACCCGAAATACACCAAATGAATGAACCCAATCAAAGAATAAGAAAGCTTGAAGCTTTATACCCTTTTATAAAGCTTTTCATGAAGCTAAGCTCAGATCTAAACTCCTGGGGTTCTCACTCCTTCTTATCTAAGCTCTTTCTCCACCTCAAGATCACAAAGATATACTCACAAGCTCCTAAATGCACTCTCCAGCTACAAGGACGAAGATTTAGGTTTAGGAGGGTTTGGTGTCTGGGAACAATGGCCATCAATGAGGCCATCATATCCTTTAAATATAGAGCTTGCTAACAATTAGGGTTTCATTTTTAGCCTAGTACGCCCAGCATACCCACTGGTACACCCAGCGTACTAGGTGGTCTCCACGTCACATGCACGCATTCGAGTACGATGAGCGTATTATTGGATTTTGAGCATTATAACACTCCTAAGTGTACATGCAACCCTAAATACCTTGGATCTATGTTTCCTCTATTATACATGCAAATATGAATATCCAAGGTATTATCCTAACTAGCATATCAAAACAATGATACTTGAGTAATAAAATAGATAGAATACATACCTTACTGATGTAGATTGACTCCATGAAGCTCGAGAGCCTAGTGCCCCAAGTGTGACACCTCAAATGGTTCACACAACATCATCAACATTTGGAATAACCATGAGAAGAAGACACTCCAAGCTCAAATCGGCTAGGCCTCACATATGTATCACTTATGCCAATTTCTTGAGCTAAATGTGTCCTTATATAGTATGCACATTAGGGTTACTCCATGTAACCCACGACTATACCCATTCCTTATGCTTCATGGGTTTTAACCTCCATAGAGTATCCATGGGCCACCACATGGGTTAAATCCAACATAAGGGATCATGGATCATAAGCCCACATATATAAGAATGAATGATTTACACAATCAATCCTCATATATTTAATTAGTCTCTTTTGATCACTAAATTAAGTCCAAATTAATTCTTGATCAATACTAATTAAATAACATGATTTCATATTAATATATTAGAACTTATAATATATTAATATGTCACAAATGTCTTCTTCTCACAAAAGGTCTATCCAAATGTCCCGATGCCATGAAACCCAAATGGACCATGTCGAGTCAGGTCAAGTCTTACCAATTATAGTTATGGACTTGGACACTAATCCAACAGTTTCCAACTTGGATAAGTCTAAAACTATTATTGAATATAACTTCAAAACCTAACTGGCAATCGTCGCTCTCAAAAGTCGCTGTCGAACTCTGACCTTGTCGATGCACTCTGACCTTTGTCAATGACTTGTCTATTAGATAAGGGATCATATATCCCTCCATTCTAGATATCATATGGACTGATACATGAATTATAAATCATTCTCTCTGTCCATTTGTTGTTTCCCGATTTATGATTTATGACGACTGACTGATTGAACAAATCAAATCAGCCCTGGCTTGGCCAAGCACTCACATGTGTCATCATTAAATCAACGAGGGGCCCACAGATATCGCTTTTATCCCGAAGGTAAAAGGAATGGATAAACATCGACTCATATGGCTTGTTCTACTACTTTTTGAATCATACACAAAGACACGTTTTATAACATCGAGTTACCAATGCGTTTTCGTGCAATCAATGTACAACCAACTCATGGTAACAACTCATATCTCTAGGTTTGAAGAATATAATACATTATCATCTCATGATCACTCGTGATAAAATCCATTAAGTGATTCAAAAGAGCGTGGTTTGAATCCAATACTCAGAACTTATGAGCACTCATTAGTGTTGTAGCACCACTTTGTCCAACATCTTAGACCTCTACAAGCAAACCCATGACAGTCTTGATTCATATCTACTTCCAACATATGACCGACTGTGGATACTTTGAATAACTTAGTCATTCAGGAAGAATGACCTAGTTTATTCTACAAGTTAAAACATGCAAAATGAAACACAAGAATAATTGAATCCAATATGGTATCAAATCCTATGAATATAAATAAAACACTTTTGATTTATGACCATACTGATTACTCATTATTCATTATTTTGGTTTGTCAACTTTATACTTGAATTAAAGACCTCGTCGTCCCATGCTCCAAGCATATACACTATGTTTTTCAAAACAATAGCTTTGCCGTACCCTAAGTATGCACTCTATGTTTGTCTATGATCCTTACTTTGTGAAATAAATCAATTGAACATTATTTTTTATTCTAATTTCACACTCCCAAATCCTTATCGTAAATGTAAGAACTCCAAATTCTTATCATTTATCAAAATCTATTAGATTTTAAACTTATATGCACTGATCCTCTTGTAATGATTATGCACAAAGTCACAAAGAGTTGTTAACATGCATTACAGAGTATTCCAATGGAGATCAACTCCATGTTAACATCCTTCTTGCATTAAGTTTTCTAATCTTACACAGATTGAATAATTTCCACATATGACACAGTCCCATTTTGACTATCACTTCTGAACAAGAGTTGCCTCTTTTCAGAATATGTCAATATGGATCTTCCAAAATTAACACTATACTTTCAACTGTCCCTGAGCAACCAATCTTTGGTAAACCTTAGATTGTCCTCGATAATTGCTTAATCATTTTAGTCATATCCAGTTCTAGACTTTTCCCTTCTTAATACCCAGAGCATTTGGAAAATTTAGAAAGGATGAATATTATAGCACATGCAATCGATCCTATTCTGAAGCATATGAGACACGATTCATGATGTCTCACATAAAGACATGATACTAGACAAGTCTTTTGCTATATTATTTCTATTTCTATTTGCCACGTTCTCATAATTCAGATTATGAAAAGGGATGCCATAATCATAATCTAATTTTAGAGCGCAAATAATGGACCCATGTATAGAATTTCCTTATGTTGAGCCATTCCAACATAAAATTCATATATATATATATATATATATATATATATATATATATATATATATATATATCCTTGACTAAAGACGATTAAAACCTCATTTTAAGCTTTTAGAATTGAAATGAAGTATAATTTCCTCTCCCTTAATTATAGCAAAACAAGTTTTCCCAATTGAAACTCTTGTTTTTTTATAATTAACACTGCTAACTTGCAACACTTATCATAATTATCATGCTCCCACTAACATGATGATTATTAGCATAGCCTTATGCTCCCACTACCTTTGACATGTACTCAGAACTCAGCTGGACTTCTAGAAAAAACAATACTTTATTGACTTTCTTACCAAAGTTCAAATTTCTAATACGAGATGCTTTGATAAAACTTTATCAAAATCATACACCTTTCCTTAGATAGCACACATGTGTTGCTAAACAATTTCAGAACTATGAAAAGGGATGTTGTAATCATAGTCACAATTGTTAAGACCTTTGCCATTTCTGACAAGTCCATGTCAGTGTGCCGGTTAACCACACACGCTCCACTAACGACTTTGAGAATGACAATATCACAATTGCTATCTACTTAAAATCTTTTTAGTGAAAGCATTTCCTCACCATCATTTTCATGAATCAGAGATAAACCTTATGAAACATAGATTTTATTCTGTATGTGTTCCTATCCATGTGAATTTGTCAAAACCATAATCACAAGACAAGGTTAATGACAAACCCAAACTCATATGGATTGAACTTGTGCAATCTTAAATTATTGCCACCTGGCAGCACAAGGGCCTGCCATTGCTTCTTCCTGACGAAAAGGAATGGTTCTCCCTAGGGTGAACTACTCGGACGAATAAATTGCTTGCCCAGCAGCTCCTGCAACTGAGATGATAGCTCCTGCATCTCAGGCGGTGCCAGTCAGTACGGTGCCTTGGCGATAGGGGCCGTACCTGGCACTAAGTCGATCCTGAACTCAACCTCCCTCTCTAGAGGCACTCCGGGTAACTCCTCCGAAAACACATCAGCAAATTCCCTCACCACCAGGACCTCAGAAACTGAGAGCTACTCTGTAACTCGCGTATCTACCACATACGCCAAATAACCGGCACAACTGTGCTGAATATACTGCCGAGCCCTGGCTGCCGAACAAAACCCTGATCCCAACCTGGTGCCCTCACCATATACTACAAGTTCTCCCCCACTTGGGATTCGAACCACCACCCGATGTCCCTCACAGTCGATCATGGCGCCAAAACGGCTAAGCCAATCCATCCCTACAATCACGCATACATTCCCTATGGGGATAGGAATAAAATCTATCAGAAAGGACACCCCGAAAATCTCTAACTCGCATCCCTGGTAGACCGAAGAAGCAGAAACCCCATGCTACTTGGCGATTGAAACTCGCAACGGACACTCAAGATCATCTATCGGCACACTAAACCCTCTAGAGAAGGACTGAGATACAAACGACCAACTCGCCCCCAAGTCAAATAATACCAAAGCGGGCTAAGAATTTACTAAGAACGTACCTAATCACAGGTACAATCAATAAGCATACACACAAATACAATAACTGAGACAGAGAATAAAAACGTACCAGCAACCACATCTGGTGCTGACTTGGCCTCCTCGGCCGTGAGCTAGAAGGCACGACCCTGAGCCTTCGGAGGCTTCACCTTGACTGGCCTCCCATCTCCAATCCTCACAGCAGCTGGCGCGGAACCCTGTGCCAGCTTGGCCACGAGTTGCGGACAGTTGGCCTTCACATGACCAACCTGATGACAATGGTAACAAATCCTCATATCCGCGGGAGGGGCGGACTGACGGCAGTCCCTGGCATAGTGCCCCTCCTTTCCACATTTGTGGCACCCACCTCCTGCTCTACAAACTCCCAAATGAACCCGACCACACCCTCCACAAGTGCGGCTCTGCTGACCCCCAGACCGTGTATCAGTGGTCTTAGACTACTTAGGCGCCGGATGACCTGTGTCGGTGCCTGATGCTGCTCCTTCAGCTGTAGCTCTATCTCCAACTCACACCGCCTCGCGGCTTCTTGAACGTCCAGGAGGGTATCACATCGCTGTGTAGACACAAACTGTCGAATATCAGTCTTGAGCATACCCAGATAACGAAGGGTATTTGTCAATGAGTCATAACACAATGTTATAACCCAATTATTTTATACTTTTAATTGAAAAGTATATATTTATAAAAGCTGGTCAACCAGCTAAATTTTATTAAACACTTTTGGGTATAAAAATACTCCGTGTCAAAACTGTAGAAGTCACCAACAATTTTGTTGACGTATTTTAATGCATGTATTCTCAGGTTATTTAGCAGGTCGGAAGTGCTCACTCAGAAGACTCTCCGTTAGTTATATTATATCGCCAGATTTTTAGGCATGTGTCACGCTTTAGTAATAGTCATTGTCAATGTAATTTCTATTTCAGTTATAATAGAAGATTATATTTGTATTGTTCAATGTATGTTTAATAACTGTGATTATTGATTTACATCGCGCACCTCGGCGTTTCCGCCGGCGGCCGAGGGTGTGACATAGAACCAATCAGCTCACAGAAGGCGACATTTCCACTATCAGCTGATTGCTCAACTCGGACCGTAGTCCTTCATAAAACACCATCCTTACTCATCCTTGAATCTTGCGACTCCCACTGTCATCTCATCACAGATTCCTTGGAACTAAACGCATTTCCCTCTCAAGGTATGCTTCATTAAAACTCATTCAGCCTTTCCCTTAGGCCTCATACTCTACCGCATCCGATCTCAGCCTAATCGATCATGACAGAATAACCGGAAATCGATACAAGCATTATCTGCTACGAATCATGGTACCCGAACCATGACACCACCTCTAAATCTGCCACCAACCATGATATCTCCTCTCATTCTGCTACCAATCATGGTACTCGAACCATGATATCGCCTCTTGCGGCTATCGGATCCTGTCCCATCAAACCATGGTGGCTTCGTGTTGCTGAGCCCCCGGTATAGCAACGAGTCACCCCCCTTTGTGGCCTAGCAGTTGCAACAACTGCGGTGGCTGCAGCAGCAGCCTCCGAAAAAGCAACGTATCGCTCATCGAACATCTCAATCAACATGCTCTCGATAGACCAAAACATCTCGTGTATGACCTCTCGCATGGTCGCGACTCACCACAAATCATCCTGCGAATCTCGTCATCGCTAACTCCGCTTCTCTTTGGCGTGTGACGTGTACCCACCATGTTGTCTCTAAAACACAACACAAAGATACCAGAGACTTATTCCTTGGTACCCTAAGGATTCTTACTTGGACTGCTCACTGATTCGGTGTTTCCAGTAGTACGGGCCCTATACTAGCTTTCACACCGCATCAGCATTCATCCCAAGTCCTCCTCCTAGGATCCCATATCACAAGTACACTACATCTCGCTAAGCATAGGCTACCCTTCGGTAGACCTCTCATAAGCTCCTCACTGCTACCTACTCACTCTCGAAGCATCTCATAGTAGCAGTAATCTCCTAGGCTAAGGCATCACAAATCAGGCCACTCTAGTCCTAACATGAATACCTAGCCTACTCCAGCATGCATAACATATCACAAAATATCTCATAACACATAATGTAAGGGTATTTTGGGAAATCACCGTTCGGGTGCTGACTAATCGTACACACTGTTCCTCCTATTTTTCTCAAAATCTTTTACTCTTTTAGAAAGATTGTTTCTTTTATGATAAACTTCCTCCAATCCTCAATTTAAGTTCAGTTACACCCGAAGGTGCATTCGAATCTCTCAAACCAAGGCTCTGATACCAACTTGTAACGAGTGATTTTTCAAAACAATTTTTCATTTCCAAACATAACAAATTTCATAAAATTATTCCAAAACTCATTGTATCAAATATTATTTCAGAAAACATATCCCAGAATCTCGAATACATAAATCTCCATCAGTGTGTACATATCATGTCGGCGCCTTCCTGCGATCCTCGCTGGTACCTGAAACACATATCACACAACACGGTAAGCATAAATGCTTAGTGAGTTCCCCAAAATACCACATACTCACATACTCCACTCAAGGCTATAACTCTACAAGACCTTCCGGTCCATGTGTCTCAAGGGACTTCCGTCCCACAATCCTGGTAGACCTTCCGGCCCTACCCATAACGACGTTCCAGTCCATATCATCTTGACCTTCCGGTCCATACACTGTTGACCTTCCGGTCCATATCATACTACTCATAACATAGCACATACATATCATATAACAGCATACATCACATTCTCATCATAGCACATCAGACCTTTCGGTCAAACGTAATTACCACTCTAGGTAAAGTATGTGAGAAGACTCACTCACATGATGTCTAGTAAACCTTCTGGCTTGATAACCTCGATCGAGCCTCCGCCTAACACATATGGAAAACATCTCTAATTAATACTTTCTATTGTCCTCATCTCTATAGAATGGGTAGAAGACAATTCTACCCTCCCCGACCTCTCTTGAATCATTTTGACCAAAACCCTAAGGTCAACTGAAGTCAACTCTAATCAACGGTCAAACTTTGACCAAACTCGTCGAGTGCACTCGGGTGACTCGGCGAGTCCATGCGTGTTCTCAGAATCCCTTAAGGCCTCACTCAAATCTTCGAGTTAGCCTTTCACTCGACAGGTTACCACTAGTCATGAATCACGGGGCAACCCGACTCGACTCGTCGAGTCCTCTTGTGGACTCGGCGAGATTCCTCCATGGCGACCCTCAAATGACCTTCTGAGGTCAAATCTGTTTCCCTATCTTATAGATCTAACCTCCAAACACCCAATAATCACGTAAAGGTCCAGACTTTATACTCATGCAACACATATAAAGCTCTATATGGTGAAATAGCTCTAAAAGTGGCATCCTAGATTCATAACTCCAATGGAACTGCATAAAGTTGGAAGAATGGGACTCTCTGGAGCTCTTAAGGTCCAGATCTAATACTTATTCCACATTGGGACCACATATGCGTCATATACTAGCCAAGAAAGGGTAAAGTAAACCCTAGATTCAAGGATTCTTCACAAAACAGAACAAAGGGTCGAATTACTACCTCATAATGGAGATCCCTGCTTGAATGTCTCATAATGGCATCCTCCTTTGGTCCTTCTAGCTGAATCCCTTTCCTTCCTTTGCAAAATCATACCAAAATACTTGATTCCATCATAAGAACTCTCCCTTGGCTCCAATGGCGGTTTAGGGTTTCTCACAGGAGATATGAGGCACACCCAAGGTCATAAGTTCCTTTAAATAGGCTCCAACCCCGGAACTTAGGGTTTTCTTTACCCAGTACCTACTCGGCGAGTCCATACTTGGAATCGTCGAGTCCACTCATTAAATCCATGTGACCAACCCGACGTGACTCGGCGATTCAGACCTACGACTCGTCGAGTCCTTCCTAAATCCTCAATGTTGAACCACAAACTATCATACCCGAAATTTCGGATGTTACACTAAAACCAACTTGTAATGACATAAATTTTCACACAAGTTTTTCATTTTTAAAACCCAATATAAATCATTTCATAATTCTCAAAATCACATATGTCTCAAATGTCAGCAAGTAAATCACAACCCCATAATCATAAAAACAATCTCTCGTCGGTGTGTACAATCATGTTGGTGCCTTTCCGCGACCCTCGGAACTACCTGAAACGCATAACACATAACATGGTAAGCATAAAGCTTAGTGATTTCCCCAAAATACCACATACAACACATTATCCACTCGAGGCCATAACTCTGTAGGACCCTATGGTCAATGTGTCTCAGTGGGACCCTCCAGTCCCACAACTCAGGTGCACCCTCTGGTCCCTCAGCTCAGCAACTCAATATAATACACACTAAGCATATCACAAAACAAATAGCAGGATATCTCAATACACAACACATACACATAAGACCCTCTGGTGGCACATAAGTTACCACTCAAGGTAAGAATAGTGAGAAGACTCACCTCATAAGCTAGCAAGTGAAAACCTCGTACTCGGAATCTCGAACTCTACCCAACGGTCTAGCATCCGCCTAAAACATAATAATTATCCGTAATCAATATTTCCGCTTAAGAAGCTAGACTAACCCTTCTACAACTCACAAAAGGGTAAAATACCATTTTACCCCTCCATAGGCTTAATAGTCCTCAATTTTGACCAAACCCTATAAGTCAACAAAAGTCAACGACATGGAGTATGTTGCGCGTACCAACTCTCTACATTAGGCGTGCTCGTCTGCCATGCAGTAATCGGGGATGCTCGACCCCTACGTTGCGCGTACTGGGATTACGCCCAATGCGTCCCAGTTTCACACTCTTCACGATTTTGGTCTTAATCAATTAAGACGTAGGCTTATATTTCAGAACTTTTCACCCTAACATCTCTTAATCCATAAAGTCAGTGACTTTAAACCTTTACATGGTTGAAAAGGTCACCAACGCTCAAAACACCCAACCCCTTTCCTTATGAAGCTCATAACTCATGCATTGCTCACTCCTGACGTCTAAGATTGGATTTTTATAACTCTATTTCACAACATACACTTAAAAGGGGTAGATCAAGGTCTCTGGAGCTCATTTACTCATAAATTCTCCACCTTTTGGGACTAAAACCTGAAATACACCAAATGAATGAACCCAATCAAAGAATAAGAAAGCTTGAAGCTTTATACCTTTTTATAAAGTTTTTCACGAAGCTAAGCTCAGATCTAAACTCCTGGGGCTCTCACTCCTTCTTCTCTAAGCTCTTTCGCCGCCTCAAGATCACAAAGATATACTCACAAGCTCCTAAATGCACTCACCAGCTACAAGGACGAAGATTTAGGTTTAGGAGGGTTTGGTGTCTGGGAACAATGGCCAGAAATGAGACCATCATATCCTTTAAATATAGAGCTTCCTAACAATTAGGGTTTCATTTTGAGCCAAGTACGCCCAGCATACCCACTGGTACGCCCAGCGTACTAGGTGGCCTCTACGTCACAAGCACGCATTCGAGTATGCTGAGCGTACTATTGGGTTTTGAGCATTATAACACTCTTAAGGTACATGCAACCCTAAATACCTTGGATCTATGTTTTCTCTATTATACATGCAATTATGAATATCCAAGGTATTATCCTAACTAGCATATCAAAACAATGATACTTGAGTAATAATATAGATAGAATACATACCTTGTTGATGTAGCTTGACTCCATGAAGCTCGAGAGCCTAGTGCCCCAAGTGTGACACCTCAAATGGTTCACACAACATCATCAACATTTGGAATAACCATGAGAAGAAGACACTCCAAGCTCAAATCGGCTAGCCCTCACATATGTATCACTTATGCCAATTTCTTGAGCTAAAGGGGTCCTTATATAGTATGCACATTAGGGTTACTGCATGTAACCCATGACTATACCCATTCCTTATGCTTCATGGGTTTTAACCTCCATAGAGTATCCATGGGCCACCACATGGGCTAAATCCAACATAAGGAATCATGGATCATAAGCCCACATATATAAGAATGAATGATTTACACAATCAATCCCCATATATTTAATTAGTCTCTTTTGATCACTAAATTAAGTCCAAATTAATTCTTGATCAATACTAATTAAATAACATGATTTCATATTAATATATTAGAACTTATAATATATTAATACGTCACAAATGTCTTCTTCTCACAAAAGGTCTATCCAAATGTCCCGATGCCATGCAACCCCAAATGGACCATGTCGAGTCAGGTCAAGTCTTACCAATTATAGTTATGGACTTGGACACTAATCCAACAGTCTCCCACTTGGATAAGTCTAAAACTTTTATTGAATATAACTTCTAAACCTAACCGGCAATCGTCGCTCTCATAAGCCGCTGTCGAACTCTGACCTTGTCGATGCACTCTGACCTTTGTCAATGACTTGTCTATTAGATAAGGGATCATATATTCCTCCATTCTAGATATCATATGCACTAATACATGGATTATAAATCATTCTCTCTGTCCATTTGTTGTTTCCCGATTTCTGGTTTATGACGACTGACTGGTTGAACAAATCAAATCAGCCCTAGCTTGGCCAAGCACTCACATGTGTCATCATTAAATCATCGAGGGGCCCACATATATCGCTTTTATCCCGAAGGTAAAATGAATGGATAAACTTTGACTCATATGGCTTGTTCTACTACTTTTTGAATCATACACAAATGCACGTTTTATAACATCGAGTTACCAATGCATTTTCGTGCAATCTATGTACAACCAACTCATGGTAACAACTCATATCTCTAGGTTTGAAGAATATAATATATTATCGTCTCATGATCACTCGTGATAAAATCCACGAAGTGATTCAAAAGAGCATGGTTTGAATCCAATACTCAGAACTTATGAGCACTCGTTAGTGTTGTAGCACCACTTTGTCCAACATCTTAGACCTCTACAAGCAAACCCATGACAGTCTTGATTCATATCTACTTCCAACATATGACCGACTGTGGATAGTTTGAATAACTTAGTGATTCAGGAAGAATGACCTAGTTTATTCTATAAGTTAAAACATGCAAAATGAAACACAAGAGTAATTGAATCCAATATGGTATCAAATCCTATGAATATAAATAAAACACTTTTGATTTATGACCATACTGATTACTCATTATTCATTATTTCGGTTTGTCAACTTTATACTTGAATTAAAGACCTAGTCGTCCCATGCTCCAAGCATATACACTATGTTTTTCAAAACAATAGCTTTGTCGTACCCTAAGTATGCACTCTATGTTTGTCTATGATCCTTACTTTGTGAAATAAACCACTTGAACATTATTTTTTATTCTAATTTCACACTCCCAAATCCTTATCTTAAATGTAAGAACTCCAAATTCTTATCATTTATCAAAATCTATTAGATTTTAAACTTATATGCACTGATCCTCTTGTAATGATTATGCACAAAGTCACAAACAGTTGTTAATAGGAATTACAGAGTATTCCAATGGAGATCAACTCCATGTTAACATCCTTCTTGCATTAAGTTTTCTAATCTTACATAGATTGAATAATTTCCACCTATGACACAGTCCCATTTTGACTATCACTTTTGAACAAGAGTTGCCTCTTTTCAGAATATGTCAATATGGATCTTCCAAAATTAACACTATACTTTCAATTGTCCCTGAGCAACCAATCTTTGGTAAACCTTAGATTGTCCTCGATAATTGCTTAATCATTTTAGTCATATCCAGTTCTAGACTTTTCCCTTCTTAATACCCTGAGCATTTGGAAAATTTAGAAAGGATGAATATTATAGCACATGCAATCGATCCTATTCTGAAGCATATGAGACACGATTCATGATGTCTCACATAAAGACATGATACTAGACAAGTCTTTTGCTATATTATTTCTATTTCTATTTGCCACGTTCTCATAATTCAGATTATGAAAAGGGATGCCGTAATCATAATCTAATTTTAGAACGCAAATAATGGACCCATATATAGAATTTCCGTATGTTGAGCCATTCCAACATAAAATTCATATATATATATATATATATATATATATATATATATATATATATATATATATATATATATATCCTTGACTAAAGACGATTAAAACCTCATTCTAAGCTTTTTGAATTGAAATGAAGTATAATTTCCTCCCCCTTAATTATAGCAAAACAACTTTTCCCAATTGAAACTCTTGTTTTTCTATAATTAACATTGCTAACTTGCAACACTTATCATAATAATCATGCTCCCAATAACATGATGATTATTAGCATAACACTTATGCTCCCACTAGCTTTGACATGTACTCAGAAATCAGCTGGACTTCTAGAAAAAACAATACTTTATTGACTTTCTTACCAAAGTTCAGATTTCTGATATGAGATGCTTTAATAAAAATTTATCAAAATCATACACCTTTCCTTAGATAGCACACATGTGTTTCTAAACAATTTCAGAACTATGAAAAGGGATGTTGTAATCATAGTCTCAATTGTTTAGCTCTTTTCCATTTCTCACAAGTCCATGTTTGTGTGTCGGTTAACCACACACGCTCCACTAACGACTTTGAGAATGAAAATATCACAATTGCTATCTACTTAAAATCTTTTCAGTGAAAGCGTTTCCTCACCATCATTTTCATGAATCGGAGAGAAACCTTATGACACTTAGATTTTATGGTGTATGTGTTCCTATCCATGTGAATTTGTCAAAACCATAATCACAAGACAAGGTTAATGACAAACCCAAACTCATATGGATTGAACTTGTGTGATCTTAAATTCTTGCCACCTGGAAGCACAAGGGCATGCCATTGCTTCCAAGTAGTTTTGCAATCAATTGAGAACTCTCATAACTCCTATGCAAAGCCAGCTTTAACTGGAATGGGCATAGAAATGTCAACACTATAGGTTATAAACCTTAAGTCGTGTGCTAGTGAAGAACTTCAGGTTTTGTTCTTGATTAGATCTTGAAACTCTTCAGGATCTTTTAGATTCCCACTATCCTTTTGACATATCAGACTCACTTGTCAAATATTCAAGAGATAGTGTGGATTCTTTATCAAGACAAATACTTCACACAATTGGCCATAGTTGGTCTTTATTTTATTCAAAACATTACAACTTACCAATTTCAAATGTACAAGAGTTGGATGCTTTTACTCTTACATTTGACAAGTGTTAATAAGCCTTCTTTAAGATGTGTCACTCAAATTACAATCTTGGAGTATGACTCTAAGACTTGTTTTGGAACGAAGTATGACTCATCTTCTTGATTTAACCATTTCAACAATTCACGATTCCTCTTCTTAGCGATAAGAATGCACTAAGATGTCCTTAGAGGATCAATTGTGATATGGTTTCTTAATCATCAAGATGATCATAAAATATGATACTAAAGTACTCTCCCATCTTTTCATATTTGAGGGACTTTTATCTTTCTGCCAAATTTGATTCTTCTCATTCGTTCTGCCATACATCGAAACTTTTCCAATGTTTCAGAATTATACTTAAACTTGTAAGTATAACCATATTTACTAAACTTTAGTAAATCATGAAGAATAGTCCTATCGATCTTTTGTGGTGGACTTGACCAGTGCACAAGAATGTGTACTCGATCCCTTAGTCCTTCACTTGACTCACATATATATGTGAATGAGGAATTAGTCTTAATTTCCCAAAGATGAAAATTCTCATTCATCATACTATAAGACTTGTATGATTCCAAGTTTCGGTCCAGTTGAAACTTGGGTGATGAGAATATTTCCTTATTTGGTAAATTTAGACACTACCACAAATGAAAGAATCAAATCCATTTTCCATTATTGCTATCAATGGAATCATATAAGCAACACTTTTCACAAATGCCATTGTAAGGATACTTCAAATAAATAAAATTAAAAATTTTCCTTTTATTTTAAAACTTTGCGGAAAAACATATCCTTACAATGCAAATGCATATGAAAAACTTGTTGTTATCTATTCCTATCGCAATATATCATAACTCCTAAGTAACAGCTCAAAATTCTAATCACCGAACCATGCGATCGAAATCCAACTTCGCGATCAGAATCAGCATATACTTCCTTTAAGTTTCTTCACTTTTCTTTGATTCTTAAAACATCAACATGTGACCCAGTCACATCATGTAATAAGAATCTCAGAATAGAAACTTAACAGAGTTAGATAGTGGACTTCACCTGAAGTATAGTCATACTTCTTGACTTGATCAACCTTATGATCTTTCAGGTAAATACGACGGCTTCACAACTAATGGCCCTTCCTTTGGCAATAGAAACATATGGACTCTTTGGAAATGGTACACGGAACTATCTCAGACTTAGTCTTTCTCTTTACCATTTGGTCAACCAAGTTGACTATGGCCGATCCCTTTCTATTAGGAAGAGAAGCTTTTCTAGATTTCCAATGTTACCATTGTCAATGTCCATGGAAGTTTGGGTAGTTGATCTTCTAATCAAATTTGCTTTACTAGTTCTCTAATCTTTGCTGATTCAGCAGCACCAAGCAAATAGATAAGATCATTAAGGGTCATTTCATAGTCTGTTTCATAGTAGTCCCAAAGGAACTCACTATGTGACTTAGAAAGTGATTGAACATCCAACTTTCTCAAGACTTTGACACCTAACTCTCCCGGCTTGTCAATATGTGACTTCATCTCCAAGATATGATCACACATACACCTTGCTTGCCAATAGGGCTTGAGTGACCTTAAACTTTTCAAGAACTTGTGGGTTAAGGAGAATAATTGGCGAAGGTGAAGGAAAAGAAGCATGATTTCCGTGAACCAATCACGGGATATCATCTTCATTAGGAAAACTTGTTTCAAGGGATTTGGGAATATCATAGATGTCTAAACTAGACATCTAATATGGGAGATATTCAAGTAAGTTGATTTAAGTCCTTAATATAACACCCAATATGAAGTATTAAGGCTAGGACCCAACACAATACTTTTATAACTTGGAAGAGGGATGCCGTAATCCAAGCTATAAAATATTTGAAGGTAGGTGAATGACGATTCACCAATTTCCACCATGAAAACGAAATAATTTATTAGGTTTTACTTGGATTTGGAACTCCTAGATCTTTTGAGATTCATTGAACTATTCAATGGCATGTTTGAATCTCGATTGTTCCCTCTCAAATTTTGTGACTGGGATGTTGAGGATCACAAAACAAGGTGTGAATAACCATGCAAATATACTTGGTACCCTTAATATTTACCCCTCAATCGATGTGTCGGTTAACCACACACACTCCACCGATACTATGATCAACATTAATTTACCATTTGCCTCCCTTGTTAAATCCAGGTTAGTGTGTAGGTTACCCACATGCGCTCCACTAACGACTTAAGCAAAGTGCAAAGTGTAATTTCATGGGTTAGCACCAAATTCACATTTTTCTAAGTAACTAAGATTGGGAATTTATAAAAGGTTTAGTTACTTAGTATTTATCATTAATACTTTTAATGAAGGGAGAATTCTAGTCCTTTTCCTACCCGTTCGGCTAACGACCCTCCACCAGTCAAGGAAGCGGTGGGTGAGAGTGGACACCCATTAAGCTGGCATTTTGTAGGCAACAACCTTATACCCCTCCCCCCCCCCCCCCCTTTATAGACCGGCTTCGTGAATGAGGCCTACTAACGGTAAGACTGACTTGCTCTTATACATACATATATATATATATATATATATATATATATATATATATATATATATATATATATATATATATATTAACTTATAATACTATAAAGTATAAGGGTTGAATTTTAACTTTTAAAATTCTAAGGGCTTAACATGGAATTAAAGTATTCAAGGGGAAAACTTTACAAATTCCAAAACTTGAGGGCGAGTATTGAAACTATTCAAAACTATTCAATTCCATAACTTATGTGTTTAAAGTAGTTTTAATTCAAAAAACTCTTCAAGTTCCATAACTTGAGGACAAGTTATGGAAGACTTTAAACTCTTAAAAGAATATGACTTTTCCTTTATTCATAACTTATGAAATATTTATGAGTTTTATGATTCTTAAATGTGACTTTTCATATAACATGATGACAAGTTACAAAAACACATTTTAGAATCAACTCTAAGATTAATTTGGATTGAAAACAACAATTTCACATAACTTTTCCTATTAATCTAAGCAACTCATAAGAACAAGATAATTCAAACAAACTTTTTCATGTAATTAGCATAACTCTTAAACTAATACAAAACATGAATCTAATGACAATTATCTTTGAAATTGGATTACCATGAACATTACCACATCACAAACAAGTTTGTAAGTTGAAAAACTGCTTAGGGTAATGTTCCTAGTCCAATTCCAGCCAAAAAACTCGAAGATATGTTGTTTGGGGTTCAACTCGTCGAGTGCATGAACCAACTCGGCAAGTTGGATGAGTTTAGCCTTGGACTCGTCGAGTCCCTTCATGAACTCGGTGAGTCTGCTAAGCAGATAGCAACAAACTTTGAACTTTCAGCCAATTTTGCAAGTATAACAAGAAAACAAGTCTAGGCTCTGATACCACTGTTGGGTTTTGAGCATTCTAACACTCCTAAGTGTACATGAAACCCTAAATACCTTGGATCTATGATTTCTCTATTATACATGCAAATATGAATATCCAAGGTATTATCCTAACTAGCATATCAAAACAATGATACTTGAGTAATAAAATAGATAGAATACATACCTTGTTGATGTAGCTTGACTCCATGAAGCTCGAGAGCCTAGTGCCCCAAGTGTGACACCTCAAATGGTTCACACAACATCATCAACATTTGGAATAACCATGAGAAGAAGACACTCCAAGCTCAAATCGGCTAGCCCTCACATATGTATCACTATGTCAATTTCTTGAGCTAAAGGGGTCCTTATATAGTATGCACATTAGGCTTACTCCATGTAACCCGTGACTTTACCCATTCCTTATGCTTCATGGGTTTTAACCTCCATAGAGTATCCATGGGCCACCACATGAGTTAAACCCAACATAAGGAATCATGGATCATAAGCCCACATATATAAGAATGAATGATTTACACAATCAATCCCCATATATTTAATTAGTCTCTTTCGATCACTAAATTAAGTCCAAATAAATTCTTGATCAATACTAATTAAATAACATGATTTCATATTAATATATTAGAACTTATAATATATTAATATGTTACAAATGTCTTCATATCACAAAAGGTCTATCGAAATGTCCCGATGCCATGCAACCCAAATGGACCATGTCGAGTCAGGTCAAGTCTTACCAGTTATAGTTATGGACTTAGACACTAATCCAACACGTACACCCAAGTACTCCTCGCATACTCGTTTACCACCCTTTTTTCAATTAAGGGCCAAAATGAACAAGAGATCAAGATCAAGGTTTTATATGATATACCTGGACTTGGGATGTTACATATAGTTTAGGGCTTAGTCTATTAGGTTTAGGTATATCCCTTAGACTATAATAAAAAGTATTATTAATTAATTACTGAAGGACTAGTTACGGGAGCGGTGACACAATAGACATGTCACTTTGGGTTGCTGGATTTCATAATGGCTATATGCTAAAATGATCCCGCCCTTTCGATTGTCCTGATTGACTGGTGCCTTAACAACTAGACCTAAAGTAACGAACAATAATTAATAGAGCATGAATACAACAAATAATAAATATAGAGTCATATATGAAGACTCAGACCCGCGATGAGAATACACCTTAACACCCAAAATGTTTTTGTTCTCAAGAATTTAGATCAAATATTCCAACTAAAGTTTATGTGTGTAGATCCTATCACAACTAGGTGTAGGTGTGCAACTACATTTTATTATGAACAGATCATATGGACTATTTAATTTAGAAGTAATATTTGATAGACTAAACATTTAGTGATCTAAAATATATAGGAACTAAACAAGATGCCTAGATGAAGGAGTGCTTGGCTAAACCTTAACCAACGACCAGAACCACCAAAACAACAACAACAACTACAAAAAATAAACCCCTCAATAAGTTTAGCAGAGCTTGAAGAAATTATAGCTCAGAGAATCACTACAGCTCTAGCTAACGTCACATCAGGAGGAGTTAGAAATGAAGGCAATGTAGGGACCGCCAGAATGTGTACATACAAAGGCTTTATGAATTTCAAACCAAAGAGCTTCCATGGAACTGAAGGATTCGTTAATTTGACTAGGTGGATTGAAAAGACAGAATCCTTCTTTCAAATTAGCTTTTGTCCGGAGGATTGTAAAGTACGATTTGCAGCATGTACTTTCTCTGAAGCAGCATTAACATGGTGGAACAACCATGTAAATACAATGGGAATTAATGCTACAAATTCCATGAAATGGGAGGAGTGCAACATGATGCTAGTAGAAGAGTATTATCCTAGAGAGGAAGTGTAGAATCTAGAACAAGAACTATGAAACCTAACAATGAAGGGTTCATAAATAAATGTTTATACTGCTAGATTCAGTGACCTTGCAGTGATGTGTCCAACACTTGTAACCCCTAAATACAAGAAAATGGAGAGATACATCTGGGGCTTAGCACCACAAATCCAAGGGATGGTTATCTCTTCAAAACCTACAACATATGACAATACAAAGCGAATAGCTCATCAGCTAACCAACATAGAGATCCAAGGGGGATCCATGGTAGCTAAATTTAAGCCTCCCGAATCTGGAGTATTCAAGTGTAATTTTAATGGGAAGAATCCTCGGCAATCATCTTTTGCCGCTACAACAACAACACTCACACCACCAAGGAAATATGAAGGAAATCATCCATGGTGTAATTGGTGCAACCTTCATCACTTAGGTGACTGTTTTGTTTGCACGAAGTGTAAGAAGAAGGGTACGATGCCAATTACTGCAGGAGCACGACACCTGCAACAGTAAATCAGGGAACAAATAGTGGAACAAACTTTGGTGGAGGAATAACATGTTACAAGTGTGGAGACATTGGACACTTCAGGAGGGAATGTCCAAAATAGAGGAACCACGGAGGTAATTATCGTGATAGAGCATTTGTAATCGGAAGCAGGGAAGCTATCCAAGAATCTTCAATGGTATCTGGTACAAGATAAATTTTAGGAAAAAATTATTTCAACGGGGGGAGAATATAACACCAATTAAAATAGGTCAACATAATCACATGTGGTTATGTCAAACAAGTAATGTAATAAACATAGTTTGTAGTTCATGGCAAATTCTAATACAAATATGTACTTCTGTACCTAACTTATGGTATAAATCAAAGTACATGTCCATACGATTCCAAAAATATATAGAAAGTTTAAATCTGCCTTCGCATGAGAAAGTTATGATAAACTCTAACACTATAAATCTCTATAAGAAGAGGAATTTAAAATATAATTAGAATTAGCTATTAGAGTCTAAAAGAAACTTGTAGTATTCAGAAATACCTACGCGTGGATCTAAAGAACCCCGAAAACGGAGCTCGTATGAAAAAATCATGATCTCCCGAAGATGTAGTTGTCTGAGAGTATGACACGTGGTAGAAACCCTAGTTGTCTTGGTTCACGACGTGAACATTAAGTTCACGATGTGAAAGTAGTCCATGACACTAATCGAGGCTAGAAAAAATGTGCTAAGTCTGCGGGAGTGATGTGTTAATACTTAACGACGTGGACATAAGGTTCATGACTTAAAATCAGTATCGTGACACCTTCCGAAGCTAGGACCCAAATGGAAAGTATACGAGGTGATGCAACCATGCTTCACAATGTGTACATATAAGTCCATGACATGAACTTGTCCTGATCAGCCTATAAATAGCAAGTTCAACCCTTGCTCTCCTAACACCAAAATCTCTTCCCTCTCTCTCGTTTGCTGAAGGCATTCCGTGTCCCGAGCCTGACGATCATGAACCACTGACCGTTTCTAGTTAGATTCCACAAAATCACGCTCCTAGGGTGAGTTTCACGACCTCACTTTTTAATGATTTCGGGGGAAAACGCATGCTAAATATTGTATACAAGTTAATACTATGTTTATATGATAGTATGTTCGTATCAACGTAGACAGTTATACTAACCGGGATATAGCTATTTTGTTTTATATACCTAGAATATATCTAAAATCATAAAATTATCTTAAACTTGTTAGCATGTTGTTATTATAGATTTCACTAATATAGACCTAAACATGAGTTCTCTCTCTCTCTCTCTCTCTCTCTCTCTCTCTCTCTCTATATATATATATATATATATATATATATATATATATATATATATATATATATATATATATATATATATATATATATATATATATATATATATATATATATATATATATATATATATATATATATATATATATATATGGAATGATCAAATGAGAACACTTAAAAATTGAGAACGCATCATTTGTGATTCCATCTATTCATTTGTGGAGAAATGATAAATTTTTACGCACAATCAACATGAATATGATTTTTCTCTTCAACTGAAATTAAAGGCGTAAAAATTTATCATTTCTCCATAAATGAATACATGGAATCACAAATGAATATACTTTGTTCTCGCGTTCTCAACCTTTTTGGTGTTCTCATTTGCTCCTACTCCTATATATATATATATATATATATATATATATATATATATATATATATATATATATATATATATATATATACACACACACACACACTTATATACTACTTTATAATGCATACATAATAGGAAGTTTAAAAGTTTTAAGACCAAAGTCTTAAACCAAGGAGCTTAAATCTTGATCATTAATTTTACATCAAATACATCTAATGGTATAAAATCATAATCCTTGTGAACTAAAAATAACCAATCAAAAACAAGCTTTAAAGAAATGACTAATTTTTACACACTATAAATCACGCCACTTAGTCATTTACTCAAATTTACAAAAGCTTTTTTCTAAACCTTCTTTTCAAAACTATCTTCAGACTCTCATTGAGACACTATGTAACGCCTGTGTTTCGGGCTTGCCATTTGTAGCAATGTAATAGTCTAGGTTGACCTCTGTAAGCCGTTTTGAAATAATAAGATTGTATTATTTGAGTATTATGTGTTTTGTGCTTAATTGCTTAATTATGTGGTTTGATTAATTAAGAATAAAAATAAGCGTCAAAATTTAAGTGTAAAATAAACTTAATATCTTTGAATAATGTTGTAGTAGTTGAAACGAGGTTTCCGAATATATATATATATATATATATATATATATATATATATATATATATATATATATATATATATATATATATATATATATATATATATATATATATATATATATATATATATAGAACGCCCAAATCTGACTTCGTATGAGGAAGTTATGATTTATCGAAGTTCCGGCTTAGCGATATACAGCCTGTTTTACTCGATTTGAGATCGAGCGGTTGTTAGCCGAAGCAATCTAAATGAGAATCGAAGATCTTATTGTTGGTATTGAAACGATAAAAAGTTAGGCGAGAACGGACGTCAAACGAAGAAGTTATGAATTTATAACGAAGTTGTTCTGTCGCGGCCTATTAAAAATAAATAATAAAAATAAAGTCAAAATTAGCCGACGGAGTCTAAACGAAAGTCGTAGAGCATGGTCTCACCTTTCCGTGGATATAAATAACGTCGAAAACGGAGTTCGTATGAAGAAGATATGAATTTCCGAAGTTTATTAATCATTTTGTATTTATTTTTAATTCAAAATTCGGAAGCATTATCCGAACGAGTCATTGATCTGATCCAAGGTACGCGCCGCGTACTCCGAGGGTGTCGACATCGCTGCAAGTGGCTTCGGATGACGCATGCGCTTACGACCATTGGAGCAGTACGCGCTGCGTACTGCTGTACGCCCCGCGTAATTGAGGCTTCCAGCCTCTATATAAAGGATCTGAAGACAGCCTTGTTTGTTGTTCATTTTCTTCTCTTCTCTCTAGTCTTTTGCATCGTTTTTCGTGCCGAAGCTATCCTGAAGCCCCGGTATCATACTCTAGCCCCGAGGCAAGTCCCGAGACCCCAAAGATCCCGAGAAGTGCGGTTCCCGAGTCGAAGCTCTGCCCGCGAGAAGTTCGATTTTCGAGGAGATCTTCCAGATCTGCTGTGGATTACTACTTCTATAAGCCGTAGTGCTGTCCGATCATCTTCTGATCAAGTGAGTGTATACTACCTTTCATAAACACAATAATAATGCGAGTTTGGTTCGAGTGTATTAAGTGTATTGTTGTTTATAAGTGTGAGTGTGTAGTTATTTTCTTCTAATACAATAATACGAAGTATTTTATAGAAAAATACGTGCTATGTGTATATATTTGGTTGTGTTATGTGTGAATGAGTATTCACTCTCTTCTATCTTATAGATCTGCTTATTTCTTTATGAGATACGTGTTATGTGTGTGTGCCTCATCTGTTATGTGATATATGTGTTGATTAAAGCATGCTATACAGGTTTTCTTTAAACTATGTATACAAATGTATATTTTTATCTACTAATATGTTGGGTAGAACATGGGTAGACAGTTGGTGTGTAATAAATAGATGAGAGGCCTCGTTGTTGTTTGATTGAGTCATCTAGCGGAGTTTAGATGACGACCACTGGCTATTCTAGACAGTCTTGTGGAAACATTAGCAGGTTCGCCACCTGTAGGTGTTAATGAACTTGGGTGTTCATTCGCTGTACTCCATCCCCCTCATGGTTGCCTTATTTGACTTATATTGCTGAGGTACCCCCGAAGCATGTGTTGTCGCCCCGATGAAATATTCTTAGACTAGGTCCCTTATGTTAGTTGTTTTAGGGACATTAAAGTGAGAATAACGGGAATGGGTAATTGGGTTATTGTTGGTTGGTGAAAATTAAATATGATATTTATTGTGGGTTGAAAACCCTATATGCTCACCAGGCTCCCAAGCCTGACCCACTCAGTTTTAAATTGTATTACAGGTAGTGGCGGAAGGGCATGAGATGGATGAACCATCAAGTTGTTTTGTTTACAAGTCTGCATATGTTTATATTTGTTATATGACTTGTAATGTATCCGTTTATGCTTATTGGTCTGTATCGGAACATGACACCCCGAGTTTTGATTATAACGAAAATACATTTCTTTTATGAAATGCTTCGGTAAACAATGTTTTATCATGTTTTGTTTTTGGGAACAAATTCCGCAACTCTTTCAAATCAAAAGGATTTACTCTGAAAATATTTCAAAGCATAAATGAAAATCGGTCTTTTCTGGCCGAGATTTTGGGGATGTCACAGTTGGTATCAGAGCATTAGTTTAAGCGAACTAGGAATTTGTTGGATTTCTAGACTTAAACTTAGAATGCTAAGTGAAGTTTTGAGATGCGTGTCTGTTATGTTTTAGACACGAGCACTAGTTTATTTTAGGAAAGTTGCCTAAAATGCTTTATGTGCTAAATGTTATATGTTGCCATATATGATATTATTTGTTCGGATCTATGGTCTGTTGCCGACTGGATCTAGAAACCTTATGTGTGTAGGATTCTAAGCGTACGTCTACGATATTAGAACTAACATGTAAACGTTTCGGAGTGATAAGGATGATTTGAATATCTATCATGATTGAGGATCTAATTTCACCTTATTCGGTGTAGATCAAAATGGTGAGAACAAGAAGTGGAGTTGGAAATGCTGACGAAAACAGGAATCAACCACCAGTGATTGAGCCAATACCTGTCGTAGCAGCAGCACCTGAGCCAATAACCATGGCTGGTGTGCAATTGATGATTCAGACGATGTTGGATCGTCAGATGGATGAAACTAGACGGTTGCTTCAACAAAATCGTGAAGAACTGTCGATTCGTGTGGAAGAGCCTGAACTGAATGAAGGGCACTCGGAAGGTGGAAACTTCAGTGGGTCTGTTGGTCCAGCCAACCCACCGATAGTTAGGCAAGATAACCATGATGGAAGGAATGATGGAATGGGATGCAAGTACAAGGACTTTTTGACTTGCAAACCATCGACCTTCAATGGAAAGGAGGATCCGATTGGGGTTATGGATTGGATCTCCGAAATGGAGCTAGCCTTCATGACTTGTGGCTGCAGAGGTAAATTGCAGACTATCTATGCCGTGCGACAATTCCGAGGTGGAGCTGTTCGTTAGTGGAACACTCTAGGGAAGACTTTGAGCCCTAATGAGCCACTGCAATTGTCATGGGCAGAGTTCTTGGTGCAGTTCAAGCGCAAGTTCTGCTCGGCTCAAAATCTGTTGGAGTTGGAGAATAAGTTTTTGACATTGACGAAGGGTAGCATGTCAGTGGATGAGTACACCAATAACTTCACCGATAAGATGGAGTTTGCCTTGCGTATCGTTCCAGACGAGCTGACAAAGGTGGATCGGTATGCGAAGGGACTTCCATGGGAGTACGAGGTGCCAGTACGTCAGGCACTTACTCTAGAGGTAGCTATCTGGGCTGCCAAGTCTGTGGAGAACATGATCAAGGGGAGAACCACCGTCAAGGTTGAGGTTGGTGAGAAAAGGAGGTTTGAAGGAACATCTGGTTCCAGTAAGAAGAGCAAATTTTCGAAATCTGATTCGAAAAAGTTTGGAGGAAAAGGAGGCGAAGCAAAGTGGTGTGATAAGTGTAAGAAAAAGCACTTTGGGAAATGTAGCGAGGATGTGACCTGCTACAAGTGTGGAAAGGTTGGACATTTTGCCAATGAATGTCCGAACAACAAAAGGATGTGTTTTGGGTGTAATGAAGAGGGGCATATTTTGAAAGACTGTCCGAAGAAGAAGGAGGCAGCTAGGCCCAACATTCCACCAAAGCCAAAGGCGAGAGCATTCCAGATGACACTAGAAGTTGCGAAAGATGAAGCTGATGTCGCTTCAGGTACCTTTCTCGTAAATGATTTACCTGCTCAAATATTGTTTGATTCGGGAGCCAACTACTCCTTTATTTCGCATGAGTTTGGTAGAAAGCTAGCTTTGCCTGTTGATAGACTAGATGATGCTTTATTAGTCGAAGTAGCTAGTGGCAAGTTTGTACCTGTTAGTCATCGTATGAAAAGCATCTTAATTGATCTAAATGGGAATAAGTTTCACGAGGAATTATTGCCTATCGAACTAAATGGTTTCGACATCGTGTTGGGAATGGATTGGCTTAGCGCCAATGATGCCGAAATTTTGTGCAAGAAAAAGATAGTTAAAGTAAACCCGCCTGGAAAAGATTCGTTTATGGTGTATGGGGACAAACGACGAGTGAATTCTGGGATCATTTCTCTAATGAAAGCCAGAAAGTGTTTGACCAAGGGATGTACATCATATTTAGCATTTGTGATTGATGCTAAGAAAGAAAAGAAGGTGATGCAGAGTATTCCGGTGGTGTGTGATTATCCGGAAGTATTTCCCGAAGATCTTCCTGGATTACCACCTGATAGACAAGTGGAGTTCAGAATAGACTTGTTACCAGGAACCACACCAATAGCAAGAGCACCTTATCGATTAGCACCGACGGAGATGAAGGAGTTAATGATGCAACTTCAGGAGTTGTTGGACAAAGGTTTCATTAGACCTAGTTCATCGCCCTGGGGAGCTCCGGTGTTATTTGTAAAGAAGAAAGATGGAAGTATGAGAATGTGCATCGATTACAGAGAGCTGAACAAGGCAACCATAAAGAATAGATATCCGTTGCCGAGGATTGATGACCTGTTTGATCAATTGCAAGGTTCGAGCTATTTCTCGAAGATCGATCTTAGGTCAGGATATCATCAGCTGAAAGTAAGAGAGCAAGATATCGAGAAGACTGCATTCAGAACTAGATATGGACACTACGAGTTCTTGGTTATGTCGCTTGGACTAACCAATGCTCCGACAGCGTTCATGGATTTGATGAATAGGGTTTGTAATCCTTTCCTTGATAAATCTGTGATAGTGTTTATAGACGACATTCTGATTTACTCGAAAAGCCAGGAGGAGCATGGCAGGCACTTGCGAGAAGTGTTAGAAGTTTTGAAGAAGGAGAAGCTTTATGCGAAGTTCTCCAAATGTGATTTTTGGATTCGTGAGGTCCAATTCTTGGGTCACGTGGTCAACCAAGAAGGGATAATGGTTGATCCAGCGAAGATCGAAGCTGTGACGAAGTGGGAACAACCGAAAAGTCCCACGGAGATTCGAAGCTTTTTAGGATTAGCCGGATATTACCGAAGGTTTATCCAAGGTTTTTCTTCGATTGCTACTCCATTAACAGCTTTGACCCACAAAGGAGCAACTTATGCTTGGAGTGAGAAGCATAAAGAAGCATTCGAGAAGTTAAAGAAGAAGCTATGCGAGGCACCGATACTTTCTCTACCCGATGGAGTTGAAGACTTCGCTGTTTATAGCGATGCGTCTGGTGTTGGATTGGGTTGTGTTTTGACCCAAAGAGAAAAGGTGATAGCATATGCGTCTCGACAGTTGAAAGAGCATGAAAAGAATTACCCGACTCATGATTTGGAGTTGGCAGCGGTAGTTTTCGCTCTGAAAATATGGAGGCATTACCTCTATGGCACGAATGCAAACTTTTCACTGATCATAAGAGTCTCCAATATCTCTTTAATCTGAAAGAATTGAATATGAGGCAACGACGCTGGCTAGAATTACTTAAAGACTACGACTGCGAGATACTTTACCACCCCGGTAAAGCTAATGTTGTTGCTGATGCTCTCAGTCGGAAGGTCAATCTTGAAAGGAAGAGGCCAAGAGCGTTGAGAATTGAAGTTGTCTCGACTATTGTGGAAAGTATAAAGAAAGCTCAAGAGGAAGCTTCTGAGAAAAATGACCGAAAGGAGGAACGTTTGGGTAAAACGTTGGTGTTTGGTACTAACGGTCATGGACTGAAGGTATTCCAAGATCGTATTTGGGTACCTAAGTCAGGTGGAATTAGGGATCTTCTGATGGAAGAAGCTCACAAGACCATGTACTCGATTCATCCGGGTAGCACTAAAATGTATAGGGACCTGAAACCCTACTACTGGTGGCCGACGATGAAGCTTGACGTTGCAAAGTATGTGGCCGAGTGTGTGACTTGTGCGAGAGTCAAGACACAACATCAGAAACCGTACGGGAGTTTAGAACCTTTGCATGTGCCTATGGGTAAGTGGGAAGACATTGCTATGGATTTTGTCACTAAACTGCCCAGAACAAAGAATGGTCACGACATGATTTGGGTGGTCGTTGATCGATTCACTAAGAGTGCGCATTTCATAGCGGCCAGGGAGAAATGGTCTATGGAAAAGCTTGCGAATTCTTACGTGAAGGAAATTGTGAGGCTTCACGGTGTTCCGTTAACGATTGTATCGGATCGTGATAGCCGTTTCACCTCAAGGTTTTGGAAAAGTCTACAAGAGGAAATGGGTACCAAGTTATGTTTAAGCACAGCTTACCATCCGCAGACTGATGGTCAGAGTGAAAGAACAATACAAACACTTGAAGATATGCTGAGAGCATGTACCTTGGAATTCCTAGGTAATTGGGATGAACATTTACCGTTGGTAGAATTTTCCTATAATAATAGTTTTCACTCGAGCATTAAGATGGCACCTTATCAAGCTTTGTATGGACAGAAGTGCCGTACGCCGTCTTGTTGGCTTGAGGCTGGGGAAAAGCAGTTTATGGGACCGGAGATGGTTCATCAAACTGCTGAAAAGTTGAAAATAATTAGGGAAAGAATGTTAGCAGCTCAAGATCGTCAAAAGAGTTATGCTGACAAGAAGCGAAGACCGATGACTTTTGAGGTTGGAGATTCGGTTTTGATTAAAGTCTCGCCGTGGAAGGGACTTATAAGATTTGGTAAAAGGGGAAAGTTGAGTCCAAGGTTTATTGGACCTTTTAAATTTCTTCAGAGGGTTGGGAACCAAGCTTACAAGCTCGAATTACCCGAAGAACTGAATGGAATTCACAACACCTTTCATGTGTGTTATTTGAGGAAGTTCACGGGAGAAGTTCCCGATATAATTCCAATTTCTGAATTGAGAATTGATGAGAACAAAAGGTTGATTGAAGAACCAGAGGCAATTGTTGACCGAAAGACTAAGAAGTTGCGACGCAAAATGGTTGGGTTAGTGCTTGTCCGATGGAAACACACGAATGGGCCGAATCTCACCTGAGAGTCGGAGAGTGACATGTTGAGTCGCTATCCGCATTTGTTTGTTGATGTGTGATTCCGGGGACGGAATCATTCTAAGGTGGAGAGAATTGTAACGCCTGTGTTTCGGGCTTGCCATTTGTAGCAATGTAATAGTCTAGGTTGACCTCTGTAACCCGTTTTGAAATAATAAGATTGTATTATTTGAGTATTATGTGTTTTGTGCTTAATAGCTTAATTATGTGGTTTGATTAATTAAGAATAAAAATAAGCGTCAAAATTTAAGTGTAAAATAAACTTAATATCTTTGAATAATGTTGTAGTAGTTGAAACGAGGTTTCCGAATATATATATAGAACGCCCAAATCTGACTTCGTATGAGGAAGTTATGATTTATCGAAGTTCCGGCTTATCGATATACAGCCTGTTTTACTCGATTTGAGATCGAGCGGTTGTTAGCCGAAGCAATCTAAATGAGAATTGAAGATCTCATTGTTGGTATTGAAACGATAAAAAGTTAGGCGAGAACGGACGTCAAACGAAGAAGTTATGAATTTATAACGAAGTTGTTCTGTCGCGGCCTATTAAAAATAAATAATAAAAATAAAGTCAAAATTAGCCGACGGAGTCTAAACGAAAGTCGTAGAGCATGGTCTCACCTTTCCGTGGATATAAATAACGTCGAAAACGGAGTTCGTATGAAGAAGATATGAATTTCCGAAGTTTATTAATCATTTTGTATTTATTTTTAATTCAAAATTCGGAAGCATTATCCGAACGAGTCATTGATCTGATCCAAGGTACGCGCCGCGTACTCCGAGGGTGTCGACATCGCTGCAAGTGGCTTCGGATGACGCATGCGCTTACGACCATTGGAGCAGTACGCGCTGCGTACTGCTGTACGCCACGCGTAATTGAGGCTTCCAGCCTCTATATAAAGGATCCGAAGACAGCCTTGTTTGTTGTTCATTTTCTTCTCTTCTCTCTAGTCTTTTGCATCGTTTTTCGTGCCGAAGCTATCCCGAAGCCCCGGTATCATACTCTAGCCCCGAGGCAAGTCCCGAGACCCCAAAGATCCCGAGAAGTGCGGTTCCCGAGTCGAAGCTCTGCCCGCGAGAAGTTCGATTTTCGAGGAGATCTTCCAGATCTGCTGTGGATTACTACTTCTATAAGCCGTAGTGCTGTCCGATCATCTTCTGATCAAGTGAGTGTATACTACCTTTCATAAACACAATAATAATGCGAGTTTGGTTCGAGTGTATTAAGTGTATTGTTGTTTATAAGTGTGAGTGTGTAGTTATTTTCTTCTAATACAATAATACGAAGTATTTTATAGAAAAATACGTGCTATGTGTATATATTTGGTTGTGTTATGTGTGAATGAGTATTCACTCTCTTCTATCTTATAGATCTGCTTATTTCTTTATGAGATACGTGTTATGTGTGTGTGCCTCATCTGTTATGTGATATATGTGTTGATTAAAGCATGCTATACAGGTTTTCTTTAAACTATGTATACAAATGTATATTTTTATCTACTAATATGTTGGGTAGAACATGGGTAGACAGTTGGTGTGTAATAAATAGATGAGAGGCCTCGTTGTTGTTTGATTGAGTCATCTAGCGGAGTTTAGATGACGACCACTAGCTATTCTAGACAGTCTTGTGGAAACATTAGCAGGTTCGCCACCTGTAGGTGTTAATGAACTTGGGTGTTCATTCGCTGTACTCCATCCCCCTCATGGTTGCCTTATTTGACTTATATTGCTGAGGTACCCCCGAAGCATGTGTTGTCGCCCCGATGAAATATTCTTAGACTAGGTCCCTTATGTTAGTTGTTTTAGGGACATTAAAGTGAGAATAACGGGAATGGGTAATTGGGTTATTGTTGGTTGGTGAAAATTAAATATGATATTTATTGTGGGTTGAAAACCCTATATGCTCACCAGGCTCCCAAGCCTGACCCACTCAGTTTTAAATTGTATTACAGGTAGTGGCGGAAGGGCATGAGATGGATGAACCATCAAGTTGTTTTGTTTACAAGTCTGCATATGTTTATATTTGTTATATGACTTGTAATGTATCCGTTTATGCTTATTGGTCTGTATCGGAACATGACACCCCGAGTTTTGATTATAACGAAAATACATTTCTTTTATGAAATGCTTCGGTAAACAATGTTTTATCATGTTTTGTTTTTGGGAACAAATTCCGCAACTCTTTCAAATCAAAAGGATTTACTCTGAAAATATTTCAAAGCATAAATGAAAATCGGTCTTTTCTGGCCGAGATTTTGGGGATGTCACAGTTGGTATCAGAGCATTAGTTTAAGCGAACTAGGAATTTGTTGGATTTCTAGACTTAAACTTAGAATGCTAAGTGAAGTTTTGAGATGCGTGTCTGTTATGTTTTAGACACGAGCACTAGTTTATTTTAGGAAAGTTGCCTAAAATGCTTTATGTGCTAAATGTTATATGTTGCCATATATGATATTATTTGTTCGGATCTATGGTCTGTTGCCGACTGGATCTAGAAACCTTATGTGTGTAGGATTCTAAGCGTACGTCTACGATATTAGAACTAACATGTAAACGTTTCGGAGTGATAAGGATGATTTGAATATCTATCATGATTGAGGATCTAATTTCACCTTATTCGGTGTAGATCAAAATGGTGAGAACAAGAAGTGGAGTTGGAAATGCTGACGAAAACAGGAATCAACCACCAGTGATTGAGCCAATACCTGTCGTAGCAGCAGCACCTGAGCCAATAACCATGGCTGGTGTGCAATTGATGATTCAGACGATGTTGGATCGTCAGATGGATGAAACTAGACGGTTGCTTCAACAAAATCGTGAAGAACTGTCGATTCGTGTGGAAGAGCCTGAACTGAATGAAGGGCACTCGGAAGGTGGAAACTTCAGTGGGTCTGTTGGTCCAGCCAACCCACCGATAGTTAGGCAAGATAACCATGATGGAAGGAATGATGGAATGGGATGCAAGTACAAGGACTTTTTGACTTGCAAACCATCGACCTTCAATGGAAAGGAGGATCCGATTGGGGTTATGGATTGGATCTCCGAAATGGAGCTAGCCTTCATGACTTGTGGCTGCAGAGGTAAATTGCAGACTATCTATGCCGTGCGACAATTCCGAGGTGGAGCTGTTCGTTAGTGGAACACTCTAGGGAAGACTTTGAGCCCTAATGAGCCACTGCAATTGTCATGGGCAGAGTTCTTGGTGCAGTTCAAGCGCAAGTTCTGCTCGGCTCAAAATCTGTTGGAGTTGGAGAATAAGTTTTTGACATTGACGAAGGGTAGCATGTCAGTGGATGAGT
The DNA here is from genome assembly GCF_002870075.4 of Lactuca sativa. Lineage (NCBI taxonomy): Eukaryota > Viridiplantae > Streptophyta > Magnoliopsida > Asterales > Asteraceae > Lactuca > Lactuca sativa. The sequence continues at coordinate 190,831,043 of NC_056627.2, forward strand.
ACACCAATAACTTCACCGATAAGATGGAGTTTGCCTTGCGTATCGTTCCAGACGAGCTGACAAAGGTGGATCGGTATGCGAAGGGACTTCCATGGGAGTACGAGGTGCCAGTACGTCAGGCACTTACTCTAGAGGTAGCTATCTGGGCTGCCAAGTCTGTGGAGAACATGATCAAGGGGAGAACCACCGTCAAGGTTGAGGTTGGTGAGAAAAGGAGGTTTGAAGGAACATCTGGTTCCAGTAAGAAGAGCAAATTTTCGAAATCTGATTCGAAAAAGTTTGGAGGAAAAGGAGGCGAAGCAAAGTGGTGTGATAAGTGTAAGAAAAAGCACTTTGGGAAATGTAGCGAGGATGTGACCTGCTACAAGTGTGGAAAGGTTGGACATTTTGCCAATGAATGTCCGAACAACAAAAGGATGTGTTTTGGGTGTAATGAAGAGGGGCATATTTTGAAAGACTGTCCGAAGAAGAAGGAGGCAGCTAGGCCCAACATTCCACCAAAGCCAAAGGCGAGAGCATTCCAGATGACACTAGAAGTTGCGAAAGATGAAGCTGATGTCGCTTCAGGTACCTTTCTCGTAAATGATTTACCTGCTCAAATATTGTTTGATTCGGGAGCCAACTACTCCTTTATTTCGCATGAGTTTGGTAGAAAGCTAGCTTTGCCTGTTGATAGACTAGATGATGCTTTATTAGTCGAAGTAGCTAGTGGCAAGTTTGTACCTGTTAGTCATCGTATGAAAAGCATCTTAATTGATCTAAATGGGAATAAGTTTCACGAGGAATTATTGCCTATCGAACTAAATGGTTTCGACATCGTGTTGGGAATGGATTGGCTTAGCGCCAATGATGCCGAAATTTTGTGCAAGAAAAAGATAGTTAAAGTAAACCCGCCTGGAAAAGATTCGTTTATGGTGTATGGGGACAAACGACGAGTGAATTCTGGGATCATTTCTCTAATGAAAGCCAGAAAGTGTTTGACCAAGGGATGTACATCATATTTAGCATTTGTGATTGATGCTAAGAAAGAAAAGAAGGTGATGCAGAGTATTCCGGTGGTGTGTGATTATCCGGAAGTATTTCCCGAAGATCTTCCTGGATTACCACCTGATAGACAAGTGGAGTTCAGAATAGACTTGTTACCAGGAACCACACCAATAGCAAGAGCACCTTATCGATTAGCACCGACGGAGATGAAGGAGTTAATGATGCAACTTCAGGAGTTGTTGGACAAAGGTTTCATTAGACCTAGTTCATCGCCCTGGGGAGCTCCGGTGTTATTTGTAAAGAAGAAAGATGGAAGTATGAGAATGTGCATCGATTACAGAGAGCTGAACAAGGCAACCATAAAGAATAGATATCCGTTGCCGAGGATTGATGACCTGTTTGATCAATTGCAAGGTTCGAGCTATTTCTCGAAGATCGATCTTAGGTCAGGATATCATCAGCTGAAAGTAAGAGAGCAAGATATCGAGAAGACTGCATTCAGAACTAGATATGGACACTACGAGTTCTTGGTTATGTCGCTTGGACTAACCAATGCTCCGACAGCGTTCATGGATTTGATGAATAGGGTTTGTAATCCTTTCCTTGATAAATCTGTGATAGTGTTTATAGACGACATTCTGATTTACTCGAAAAGCCAGGAGGAGCATGGCAGGCACTTGCGAGAAGTGTTAGAAGTTTTGAAGAAGGAGAAGCTTTATGCGAAGTTCTCCAAATGTGATTTTTGGATTCGTGAGGTCCAATTCTTGGGTCACGTGGTCAACCAAGAAGGGATAATGGTTGATCCAGCGAAGATCGAAGCTGTGACGAAGTGGGAACAACCGAAAAGTCCCACGGAGATTCGAAGCTTTTTAGGATTAGCCGGATATTACCGAAGGTTTATCCAAGGTTTTTCTTCGATTGCTACTCCATTAACAGCTTTGACCCACAAAGGAGCAACTTATGCTTGGAGTGAGAAGCATAAAGAAGCATTCGAGAAGTTAAAGAAGAAGCTATGCGAGGCACCGATACTTTCTCTACCCGATGGAGTTGAAGACTTCGCTGTTTATAGCGATGCGTCTGGTGTTGGATTGGGTTGTGTTTTGACCCAAAGAGAAAAGGTGATAGCATATGCGTCTCGACAGTTGAAAGAGCATGAAAAGAATTACCCGACTCATGATTTGGAGTTGGCAGCGGTAGTTTTCGCTCTGAAAATATGGAGGCATTACCTCTATGGCACGAATGCAAACTTTTCACTGATCATAAGAGTCTCCAATATCTCTTTAATCTGAAAGAATTGAATATGAGGCAACGACGCTGGCTAGAATTACTTAAAGACTACGACTGCGAGATACTTTACCACCCCGGTAAAGCTAATGTTGTTGCTGATGCTCTCAGTCGGAAGGTCAATCTTGAAAGGAAGAGGCCAAGAGCGTTGAGAATTGAAGTTGTCTCGACTATTGTGGAAAGTATAAAGAAAGCTCAAGAGGAAGCTTCTGAGAAAAATGACCGAAAGGAGGAACGTTTGGGTAAAACGTTGGTGTTTGGTACTAACGGTCATGGACTGAAGGTATTCCAAGATCGTATTTGGGTACCTAAGTCAGGTGGAATTAGGGATCTTCTGATGGAAGAAGCTCACAAGACCATGTACTCGATTCATCCGGGTAGCACTAAAATGTATAGGGACCTGAAACCCTACTACTGGTGGCCGACGATGAAGCTTGACGTTGCAAAGTATGTGGCCGAGTGTGTGACTTGTGCGAGAGTCAAGACACAACATCAGAAACCGTACGGGAGTTTAGAACCTTTGCATGTGCCTATGGGTAAGTGGGAAGACATTGCTATGGATTTTGTCACTAAACTGCCCAGAACAAAGAATGGTCACGACATGATTTGGGTGGTCGTTGATCGATTCACTAAGAGTGCGCATTTCATAGCGGCCAGGGAGAAATGGTCTATGGAAAAGCTTGCGAATTCTTACGTGAAGGAAATTGTGAGGCTTCACGGTGTTCCGTTAACGATTGTATCGGATCGTGATAGCCGTTTCACCTCAAGGTTTTGGAAAAGTCTACAAGAGGAAATGGGTACCAAGTTATGTTTAAGCACAGCTTACCATCCGCAGACTGATGGTCAGAGTGAAAGAACAATACAAACACTTGAAGATATGCTGAGAGCATGTACCTTGGAATTCCTAGGTAATTGGGATGAACATTTACCGTTGGTAGAATTTTCCTATAATAATAGTTTTCACTCGAGCATTAAGATGGCACCTTATCAAGCTTTGTATGGACAGAAGTGCCGTACGCCGTCTTGTTGGCTTGAGGCTGGGGAAAAGCAGTTTATGGGACCGGAGATGGTTCATCAAACTGCTGAAAAGTTGAAAATAATTAGGGAAAGAATGTTAGCAGCTCAAGATCGTCAAAAGAGTTATGCTGACAAGAAGCGAAGACCGATGACTTTTGAGGTTGGAGATTCGGTTTTGATTAAAGTCTCGCCGTGGAAGGGACTTATAAGATTTGGTAAAAGGGGAAAGTTGAGTCCAAGGTTTATTGGACCTTTTAAATTTCTTCAGAGGGTTGGGAACCAAGCTTACAAGCTCGAATTACCCGAAGAACTGAATGGAATTCACAACACCTTTCATGTGTGTTATTTGAGGAAGTTCACGGGAGAAGTTCCCGATATAATTCCAATTTCTGAATTGAGAATTGATGAGAACAAAAGGTTGATTGAAGAACCAGAGGCAATTGTTGACCGAAAGACTAAGAAGTTGCGACGCAAAATGGTTGGGTTAGTGCTTGTCCGATGGAAACACACGAATGGGCCGAATCTCACCTGAGAGTCGGAGAGTGACATGTTGACTCGCTATCCGCATTTGTTTGTTGATGTGTGATTCCGGGGACGGAATCATTCTAAGGTGGAGAGAATTGTAACGCCTGTGTTTTGGGCTAGCCATTTGTAGCAATGTAATAGTCTAGGTTGACCTCTGTAACCCGTTTTGAAATAATAAGATTGTATTATTTGAGTATTATGTGTTTTGTGCTTAATAGCTTAATTATGTGGTTTGATTAATTAAGAATAAAAATAAGCGTCAAAATTTAAGTGTAAAATAAACTTAATATCTTTGAATAATGTTGTAGTAGTTGAAACGAGGTTTCCGAATATATATATAGAACGCCCAAATCTGACTTCGTATGAGGAAGTTATGATTTATCGAAGTTCCGGCTTATCGATATACAACCTGTTTTACTCGATTTGAGATCGAGCGGTTGTTAGCCGAAGCAATCTAAATGAGAATTGAAGATCTCATTGTTGGTATTGAAACGATAAAAAGTTAGGCGAGAACGGACGTCAAACGAAGAAGTTATGAATTTATAACGAAGTTGTTCTGTCGCGGCCTATTAAAAATAAATAATAAAAATAAAGTCAAAATTAGCCGACGGAGTCTAAACGAAAGTCGTAGAGCATGGTCTCACCTTTCCGTGGATATAAATAACGTCGAAAACGGAGTTCGTATGAAGAAGATATGAATTTCCGAAGTTTATTAATCATTTTGTATTTATTTTTAATTCAAAATTCGGAAGCATTATCCGAACGAGTCATTGATCTGATCCAAGGTACGCGCCGCGTACTCCGAGGGTGTCGACATCGCTGCAAGTGGCTTCGGATGACGCATGCGCTTACGACCATTGGAGCAGTACGCGCTGCGTACTGCTGTACGCCACGCGTAATTGAGGCTTCCAGCCTCTATATAAAGGATCCGAAGACAGCCTTGTTTGTTGTTCATTTTCTTCTCTTCTCTCTAGTCTTTTGCATCGTTTTTCGTGCCGAAGCTATCCCGAAGCCCCGGTATCATACTCTAGCCCCGAGGCAAGTCCCGAGACCCCAAAGATCCCGAGAAGTGCGGTTCCCGAGTCGAAGCTCTGCCCGCGAGAAGTTCGATTTTCGAGGAGATCTTCCAGATCTGCTGTGGATTACTACTTCTATAAGCCGTAGTGCTGTCCGATCATCTTCTGATCAAGTGAGTGTATACTACCTTTCATAAACACAATAATAATGCGAGTTTGGTTCGAGTGTATTAAGTGTATTGTTGTTTATAAGTGTGAGTGTGTAGTTATTTTCTTCTAATACAATAATACGAAGTATTTTATAGAAAAATACGTGCTATGTGTATATATTTGGTTGTGTTATGTGTGAATGAGTATTCACTCTCTTCTATCTTATAGATCTGCTTATTTCTTTATGAGATACGTGTTATGTGTGTGTGCCTCATCTGTTATGTGATATATGTGTTGATTAAAGCATGCTATACAGGTTTTCTTTAAACTATGTATACAAATGTATATTTTTATCTACTAATATGTTGGGTAGAACATGGGTAGACAGTTGGTGTGTAATAAATAGATGAGAGGCCTCGTTGTTGTTTGATTGAGTCATCTAGCGGAGTTTAGATGACGACCACTGGCTATTCTAGACAGTCTTGTGGAAACATTAGCAGGTTCGCCACCTGTAGGTGTTAATGAACTTGGGTGTTCATTCGCTGTACTCCATCCCCCTCATGGTTGCCTTATTTGACTTATATTGCTGAGGTACCCCCGAAGCATGTGTTGTCGCCCCGATGAAATATTCTTAGACTAGGTCCCTTATGTTAGTTGTTTTAGGGACATTAAAGTGAGAATAACGGGAATGGGTAATTGGGTTATTGTTGGTTGGTGAAAATTAAATATGATATTTATTGTGGGTTGAAAACCCTATATGCTCACCAGGCTCCCAAGCCTGACCCACTCAGTTTTAAATTGTATTACAGGTAGTGGCGGAAGGGCATGAGATGGATGAACCATCAAGTTGTTTTGTTTACAAGTCTGCATATGTTTATATTTGTTATATGACTTGTAATGTATCCGTTTATGCTTATTGGTCTGTATCGGAACATGACACCCCGAGTTTTGATTATAACGAAAATACATTTCTTTTATGAAATGCTTCGGTAAACAATGTTTTATCATGTTTTGTTTTTGGGAACAAATTCCGCAACTCTTTCAAATCAAAAGGATTTACTCTGAAAATATTTCAAAGCATAAATGAAAATCGGTCTTTTCTGGCCGAGATTTTGGGGATGTCACAGTTGGTATCAGAGCATTAGTTTAAGCGAACTAGGAATTTGTTGGATTTCTAGACTTAAACTTAGAATGCTAAGTGAAGTTTTGAGATGCGTGTCTGTTATGTTTTAGACACGAGCACTAGTTTATTTTAGGAAAGTTGCCTAAAATGCTTTATGTGCTAAATGTTATATGTTGCCATATATGATATTATTTGTTCGGATCTATGGTCTGTTGCCGACTGGATCTAGAAACCTTATGTGTGTAGGATTCTAAGCGTACGTCTACGATATTAGAACTAACATGTAAACGTTTCGGAGTGATAAGGATGATTTGAATATCTATCATGATTGAGGATCTAATTTCACCTTATTCGGTGTAGATCAAAATGGTGAGAACAAGAAGTGGAGTTGGAAATGCTGACGAAAACAGGAATCAACCACCAGTGATTGAGCCAATACCTGTCGTAGCAGCAGCACCTGAGCCAATAACCATGGCTGGTGTGCAATTGATGATTCAGACGATGTTGGATCGTCAGATGGATGAAACTAGACGGTTGCTTCAACAAAATCGTGAAGAACTGTTGATTCGTGTGGAAGAGCCTGAACTGAATGAAGGGCACTCGGAAGGTGGAAACTTCAGTGGGTCTGTTGGTCCAGCCAACCCACCGATAGTTAGGCAAGATAACCATGATGGAAGGAATGATGGAATGGGATGCAAGTACAAGGACTTTTTGACTTGCAAACCATCGACCTTCAATGGAAAGGAGGATCCGATTGGGGTTATGGATTGGATCTCCGAAATGGAGCTAGCCTTCATGACTTGTGGCTGCAGAGGTAAATTGCAGACTATCTATGCCGTGCGACAATTCCGAGGTGGAGCTGTTCGTTAGTGGAACACTCTAGGGAAGACTTTGAGCCCTAATGAGCCACTGCAATTGTCATGGGCAGAGTTCTTGGTGCAGTTCAAGCGCAAGTTCTGCTCGGCTCAAAATCTGTTGGAGTTGGAGAATAAGTTTTTGACATTGACGAAGGGTAGCATGTCAGTGGATGAGTACACCAATAACTTCACCGATAAGATGGAGTTTGCCTTGCGTATCGTTCCAGACGAGCTGACAAAGGTGGATCGGTATGCGAAGGGACTTCCATGGGAGTACGAGGTGCCAGTACGTCAGGCACTTACTCTAGAGGTAGCTATCTGGGCTGCCAAGTCTGTGGAGAACATGATCAAGGGGAGAACCACCGTCAAGGTTGAGGTTGGTGAGAAAAGGAGGTTTGAAGGAACATCTAGTTCCAGTAAGAAGAGCAAATTTTCGAAATCTGATTCGAAAAAGTTTGGAGGAAAAGGAGGCGAAGCAAAGTGGTGTGATAAGTGTAAGAAAAAGCACTTTGGGAAATGTAGCGAGGATGTGACCTGCTACAAGTGTGGAAAGGTTGGACATTTTGCCAATGAATGTCCGAACAACAAAAGGATGTGTTTTGGGTGTAATGAAGAGGGGCATATTTTGAAAGACTGTCCGAAGAAGAAGGAGGCAGCTAGGCCCAACATTCCACCAAAGCCAAAGGCGAGAGCATTCCAGATGACACTAGAAGTTGCGAAAGATGAAGCTGATGTCGCTTCAGGTACCTTTCTCGTAAATGATTTACCTGCTCAAATATTGTTTGATTCGGGAGCCAACTACTCCTTTATTTCGCATGAGTTTGGTAGAAAGCTAGCTTTGCCTGTTGATAGACTAGATGATGCTTTATTAGTCGAAGTAGCTAGTGGCAAGTTTGTACCTGTTAGTCATCGTATGAAAAGCATCTTAATTGATCTAAATGGGAATAAGTTTCACGAGGAATTATTGCCTATCGAACTAAATGGTTTCGACATCGTGTTGGGAATGGATTGGCTTAGCGCCAATGATGCCGAAATTTTGTGCAAGAAAAAGATAGTTAAAGTAAACCCGCCTGGAAAAGATTCGTTTATGGTGTATGGGGACAAACGACGAGTGAATTCTGGGATCATTTCTCTAATGAAAGCCAGAAAGTGTTTGACCAAGGGATGTACATCATATTTAGCATTTGTGATTGATGCTAAGAAAGAAAAGAAGGTGATGCAGAGTATTCCGGTGGTGTGTGATTATCCGGAAGTATTTCCCGAAGATCTTCCTGGATTACCACCTGATAGACAAGTGGAGTTCAGAATAGACTTGTTACCAGGAACCACACCAATAGCAAGAGCACCTTATCGATTAGCACCGACGGAGATGAAGGAGTTAATGATGCAACTTCAGGAGTTGTTGGACAAAGGTTTCATTAGACCTAGTTCATCGCCCTGGGGAGCTCCGGTGTTATTTGTAAAGAAGAAAGATGGAAGTATGAGAATGTGCATCGATTACAGAGAGCTGAACAAGGCAACCATAAAGAATAGATATCCGTTGCCGAGGATTGATGACCTGTTTGATCAATTGCAAGGTTCGAGCTATTTCTCGAAGATCGATCTTAGGTCAGGATATCATCAGCTGAAAGTAAGAGAGCAAGATATCGAGAAGACTGCATTCAGAACTAGATATGGACACTACGAGTTCTTGGTTATGTCGCTTGGACTAACCAATGCTCCGACAGCGTTCATGGATTTGATGAATAGGGTTTGTAATCCTTTCCTTGATAAATCTGTGATAGTGTTTATAGACGACATTCTGATTTACTCGAAAAGCCAGGAGGAGCATGGCAGGCACTTGCGAGAAGTGTTAGAAGTTTTGAAGAAGGAGAAGCTTTATGCGAAGTTCTCCAAATGTGATTTTTGGATTCGTGAGGTCCAATTCTTGGGTCACGTGGTCAACCAAGAAGGGATAATGGTTGATCCAGCGAAGATCGAAGCTGTGACGAAGTGGGAACAACCGAAAAGTCCCACGGAGATTCGAAGCTTTTTAGGATTAGCCGGATATTACCGAAGGTTTATCCAAGGTTTTTCTTCGATTGCTACTCCATTAACAGCTTTGACCCACAAAGGAGCAACTTATGCTTGGAGTGAGAAGCATAAAGAAGCATTCGAGAAGTTAAAGAAGAAGCTATGCGAGGCACCGATACTTTCTCTACCCGATGGAGTTGAAGACTTCGCTGTTTATAGCGATGCGTCTGGTGTTGGATTGGGTTGTGTTTTGACCCAAAGAGAAAAGGTGATAGCATATGCGTCTCGACAGTTGAAAGAGCATGAAAAGAATTACCCGACTCATGATTTGGAGTTGGCAGCGGTAGTTTTCGCTCTGAAAATATGGAGGCATTACCTCTATGGCACGAATGCAAACTTTTCACTGATCATAAGAGTCTCCAATATCTCTTTAATCTGAAAGAATTGAATATGAGGCAACGACGCTGGCTAGAATTACTTAAAGACTACGACTGCGAGATACTTTACCACCCCGGTAAAGCTAATGTTGTTGCTGATGCTCTCAGTCGGAAGGTCAATCTTGAAAGGAAGAGGCCAAGAGCGTTGAGAATTGAAGTTGTCTCGACTATTGTGGAAAGTATAAAGAAAGCTCAAGAGGAAGCTTCTGAGAAAAATGACCGAAAGGAGGAACGTTTGGGTAAAACGTTGGTGTTTGGTACTAACGGTCATGGACTGAAGGTATTCCAAGATCGTATTTGGGTACCTAAGTCAGGTGGAATTAGGGATCTTCTGATGGAAGAAGCTCACAAGACCATGTACTCGATTCATCCGGGTAGCACTAAAATGTATAGGGACCTGAAACCCTACTACTGGTGGCCGACGATGAAGCTTGACGTTGCAAAGTATGTGGCCGAGTGTGTGACTTGTGCGAGAGTCAAGACACAACATCAGAAACCGTACGGGAGTTTAGAACCTTTGCATGTGCCTATGGGTAAGTGGGAAGACATTGCTATGGATTTTGTCACTAAACTGCCCAGAACAAAGAATGGTCACGGCATGATTTGGGTGGTCGTTGATCGATTCACTAAGAGTGCGCATTTCATAGCGGCCAGGGAGAAATGGTCTATGGAAAAGCTTGCGAATTCTTACGTGAAGGAAATTGTGAGGCTTCACGGTGTTCCGTTAACGATTGTATCGGATCGTGATAGCCGTTTCACCTCAAGGTTTTGGAAAAGTCTACAAGAGGAAATGGGTACCAAGTTATGTTTAAGCACAGCTTACCATCCGCAGACTGATGGTCAGAGTGAAAGAACAATACAAACACTTGAAGATATGCTGAGAGCATGTACCTTGGAATTCCTAGGTAATTGGGATGAACATTTACCGTTGGTAGAATTTTCCTATAATAATAGTTTTCACTCGAGCATTAAGATGGCACCTTATCAAGCTTTGTATGGACAGAAGTGCCGTACGCCGTCTTGTTGGCTTGAGGCTGGGGAAAAGCAGTTTATGGGACCGGAGATGGTTCATCAAACTGCTGAAAAGTTGAAAATAATTAGGGAAAGAATGTTAGCAGCTCAAGATCGTCAAAAGAGTTATGCTGACAAGAAGCGAAGACCGATGACTTTTGAGGTTGGAGATTCGGTTTTGATTAAAGTCTCGCCGTGGAAGGGACTTATAAGATTTGGTAAAAGGGGAAAGTTGAGTCCAAGGTTTATTGGACCTTTTAAATTTCTTCAGAGGGTTGGGAACCAAGCTTACAAGCTCGAATTACCCGAAGAACTGAATGGAATTCACAACACCTTTCATGTGTGTTATTTGAGGAAGTTCACGGGAGAAGTTCCCGATATAATTCCAATTTCTGAATTGAGAATTGATGAGAACAAAAGGTTGATTGAAGAACCAGAGGCAATTGTTGACCGAAAGACTAAGAAGTTGCGACGCAAAATGGTTGGGTTAGTGCTTGTCCGATGGAAACACACGAATGGGCCGAATCTCACCTGAGAGTCGGAGAGTGACATGTTGAGTCGCTATCCGCATTTGTTTGTTGATGTGTGATTCCGGGGACGGAATCATTCTAAGGTGGAGAGAATTGTAACGCCTGTGTTTTGGGCTTGCCATTTGTAGCAATGTAATAGTCTAGGTTGACCTCTGTAACCCGTTTTGAAATAATAAGATTGTATTATTTGAGTATTATGTGTTTTGTGCTTAATAGCTTAATTATGTGGTTTGATTAATTAAGAATAAAAATAAGCGTCAAAATTTAAGTGTAAAATAAACTTAATATCTTTGAATAATGTTGTAGTAGTTGAAACGAGGTTTCCGAATATATATATAGAACGCCCAAATCTGACTTCGTATGAGGAAGTTATGATTTATCGAAGTTCTGGCTTATCGATATACAACCTGTTTTACTCGATTTGAGATCGAGCGGTTGTTAGCCGAAGCAATCTAAATGAGAATTGAAGATCTCATTGTTGGTATTGAAACGATAAAAAGTTAGGCGAGAACGGACGTCAAACGAAGAAGTTATGAATTTATAACGAAGTTGTTCTGTCGCGGCCTATTAAAAATAAATAATAAAAATAAAGTCAAAATTAGCCGACGGAGTCTAAACGAAAGTCGTAGAGCATGGTCTCACCTTTCCGTGGATATAAATAACGTCGAAAACGGAGTTCGTATGAAGAAGATATGAATTTCCGAAGTTTATTAATCATTTTGTATTTATTTTTAATTCAAAATTCGGAAGCATTATCCGAACGAGTCATTGATCTGATCCAAGGTACGCGCCGCGTACTCCGAGGGTGTCGACATCGCTGCAAGTGGCTTCGGATGACGCATGCGCTTACGACCATTGGAGCAGTACGCGCTGCGTACTGCTGTACGCCACGCGTAATTGAGGCTTCCAGCCTCTATATAAAGGATCCGAAGACAGCCTTGTTTGTTGTTCATTTTCTTCTCTTCTCTCTAGTCTTTTGCATCGTTTTTCGTGCCGAAGCTATCCCGAAGCCCCGGTATCATACTCTAGCCCCGAGGCAAGTCCCGAGACCCCAAAGATCCCGAGAAGTGCGGTTCCCGAGTCGAAGCTCTGCCCGCGAGAAGTTCGATTTTCGAGGAGATCTTCCAGATCTGCTGTGGATTACTACTTCTATAAGCCGTAGTGCTGTCCGATCATCTTCTGATCAAGTGAGTGTATACTACCTTTCATAAACACAATAATAATGCGAGTTTGGTTCGAGTGTATTAAGTGTATTGTTGTTTATAAGTGTGAGTGTGTAGTTATTTTCTTCTAATACAATAATACGAAGTATTTTATAGAAAAATACGTGCTATGTGTATATATTTGGTTGTGTTATGTGTGAATGAGTATTCACTCTCTTCTATCTTATAGATCTGCTTATTTCTTTATGAGATACGTGTTATGTGTGTGTGCCTCATCTGTTATGTGATATATGTGTTGATTAAAGCATGCTATACAGGTTTTCTTTAAACTATGTATACAAATGTATATTTTTATCTACTAATATGTTGGGTAGAACATGGGTAGACAGTTGGTGTGTAATAAATAGATGAGAGGCCTCGTTGTTGTTTGATTGAGTCATCTAGCGGAGTTTAGATGACGACCACTGGCTATTCTAGACAGTCTTGTGGAAACATTAGCAGGTTCGCCACCTGTAGGTGTTAATGAACTTGGGTGTTCATTCGCTGTACTCCATCCCCCTCATGGTTGCCTTATTTGACTTATATTGCTGAGGTACCCCCGAAGCATGTGTTGTCGCCCCGATGAAATATTCTTAGACTAGGTCCCTTATGTTAGTTGTTTTAGGGACATTAAAGTGAGAATAACAGGAATGGGTAATTGGGTTATTGTTGGTTGGTGAAAATTAAATATGATATTTATTGTGGGTTGAAAACCCTATATGCTCACCAGGCTCCCAAGCCTGACCCACTCAGTTTTAAATTGTATTACAGGTAGTGGCGGAAGGGCATGAGATGGATGAACCATCAAGTTGTTTTGTTTACAAGTCTGCATATGTTTATATTTTTTATATGACTTGTAATGTATCCGTTTATGCTTATTGGTCTGTATCGGAACATGACACCCCGAGTTTTGATTATAACGAAAATACATTTCTTTTATGAAATGCTTCGGTAAACAATGTTTTATCATGTTTTGTTTTTGGGAACAAATTCCGCAACTCTTTCAAATCAAAAGGATTTACTTTGAAAATATTTCAAAGCATAAATGAAAATCGGTCTTTTCTGGCCGAGATTTTGGGGATGTCACACACTAACACCGGGAAAACAACAATGCATCCTCCGGTTCACCCCTTACTGCACCGTCAACCACTCCTCTATGTTACCTTAATCCTCTTCATCTTCACATTTTTTCTTCTTTTGTAGATTCTTTTAAAAATGATAGATCTAAAAACAGTCAATGTATGTATGTTCCATAATCTGTTTCATATCTATTCTATATTTATCAATTTTGTTTCATAGTTTGCCTTTTATTTTATTTGTTGCAAATCGACGAGTTGCTCCAGATATGTGGTTGTAGTTTGTATAATTTTGCAATATGTATTTTATATTTGGTTTAAAATTTGTATTATTTCAATACGTGTAGATATTGTTTCTAGTTGGTTCTCTTTGCTATAAATTTTACTGATTTATTTATGTTTTCTCAAGGTTTGAAGATGGAAAAGATCTGAAGATCAGTAAAGTCAAAAAAATAAAAAATAAAATGTAGTTTAGAGAGACTTTACATTTACTGATTTATGTGTATTTTGTTAAGCCAAGATAATAATTTTTGTTATTGTTAACACCAGAAAATGAGAGTGACTTTGTTAAAATTTTGTATCGTCAATGGGCATGTTCGACAAAATTATCTGATAGCGGGTAGCTGGTAGCGGTTAGCGAGTAGCCGGTAGCGGATAGCTTTTGATTTTGGAGCTTTTGGTTGAAAGTACTCCATGTAGCTTTTGATTTTGGAGTTTTTGGTTTAGGCTAAAAGCTAAACGCCCGAACGAGGTTTTTTCTTTTTAACTAGCGTTTTCTTAAAAGCTAGAAGCTAGAAGCTCCCAAAAACTGCGTACCGAACATGCCCAATGAAAGATTTTCATCTTCATTTTTAATTTGGTAATGGTGTTTTGTAACTTCATATTATAACCTTGTGTTAAAGTATTTTTTTCAATTATTTTCATAAACTTAAAAAACATAGTTGCAACATTTGGTTTTTGTTTGTGGTTTTGAAGTCAAAGTAAAAGATACGAATTATGAATCTATATGTGATGTTGGATGTTTTTAAATGTATGTTATGAATTTACAAACAAAACAAAAAAGAAGTATAAATATAAATATAGAATCAATTATTACAAATAAAACTAGATGTCTATATCCAAGAAAAGACATGTAAAAGATTGTGTACAAAAAAGTACATCATTACCTCCTATAAAGATAACAATATAGACCTTCCGAAAATTGTGATCTATGTTTGTTACCTTATTTGAAAACGAGTAAATTACACGAATGGTCCCTATGGTTTAGTGTAATTTACGTGTATGGTCTCTAACTTATTTTTTTTAACTCGGAAGGTCCCTACTGTTTGTTTTTGTTACGCGTTTGGTCCCTGTGTTAACTAAAAAGACTATTTTGCCTTTGATTCTTTAATTTATTTAAATAAACACGCCCCCAACCCTAACCCCTCATCTTACGTTACCTACCCCATCAATTTTCCCTATTTAAATAATAGTCTTTTTAGTTAAGACAGGGACCAAACGCATAACAAAAACAAACAGTAGGGACCAAGCATGTAACAAAAGCAAATAATAAGGACCTTCCGAGTTAAAAAAATAAGCTAGGGACCAAACGTGCAAATTAACTGAAACCATAGGGACCATTTGTGTGATTTACTCTTTGAAAACCTTTTTAACTTATGGGGAGTGATACTTCCATGGTTGTTTTTTTATTCATCCACAATTTTTAAAGTAAATTGTCAATTTTGCTCTTTATTTGTATTTATAGTGTAATTAGTTATTCAAAGACTACTCTCTCCCAATCTCTCAACAACTGCTTCCTCTATTTCTCGTCTCATCCAAATTCAAAATCTTTTGAGAATATCTTCTCTCCGTAATCAGACATGGGGTTTAAGAAGAATCTCCTCATTGCTTCACGAGGTAGCAACAATCATCGGTCACAATTTGTTGCTTGTGCTTGCGGAGCCATCGTCGGCTTATTTTAGTGTCGGCTATTACACCTCAGGGGTATTTCGTCATTCTTGTTCCAAGTCTTTGGAATTGTGTGTAAAATTTCATGATTTTTATGTAAAACTGAATGTAGAGTAGTAGATGTAGAGTTTTAAATGATGAATTTTGTCGAGTTTTAAAGTTTGCTGCTTGGAAATTAGGGTTAGTTCGTAATTTACATCCTAATTTACAGGAATAAGGTATGAATTTGATGTATGATGCATTGGTTGAGTTTATGAAGATTAAGTTTGATTTTGTTAGATTTTGAGATCAAATCGGAAATTAGAAGTGAGAGGCGTAAACGAGAGAAGGAGTTAGGATCTCATGCGTACCATCATCGTTCTAGATGTCGGTAACAACCGGTTCACCCTCATCGTTTACGTTTCTTCTTTTTTTACGTACAGACGATTTGTAATGGGCAACTGGAACGGTGTAGCCATTACTAGAAACGAGCATCACGAAAAGAGCATGTTAAGGTGAAAATAATGGTCGCAGAAGATGAGACTCTATCGGAGATTGTGGTTGAAAGGAACAACCAACAAGTTGAGAAGATGAAGGAGTTGCATGCTTAAGATTTCCTTTGGTATAATTGTTTGCAAAAAATCAATGTTGTTTGAATAATTAATTACATTCTAAAAATAAATAAAGGGTATAATTGTCAAATGTTTTAAAAGTCAGTGGATGTATAAAAAAGGGTTGTGTAAATATCAGCGCCCTATGTATATATATATATATATATATATATATATATATATATATATATATATATATATATATATATATAGAAATAATCAAATGAGAACACCTAAAAGGTTGAAATCGCAAAAACAAATATATTCATTTGTGATTCTATATATTCATTTGTGGAGAAATGATAAATTTTTACGCACAATCAACATGAATATACTTTTTCTCTTCAATTGAAATTAAAGGCGTAAAAATTTATCATTTCTCCATAAATGAATACATGGAATCTGAAATGAATATACTTTGTTCTCGCGTTCTCAACCTTTTTGGTATTCTCATTTGATCCTACTCATATATATATATATATATATATATATATATATATATATATATATATATATATATATATATATATATATATATATATATATATATATAGTAGCCGTTTACCCACGCCAAGTGACGGGTGAGAATAGTTTCTTTCGACAATTATTTCTATTTGGAAACATGTATGATTCGGCAATTAGTTTCTTTTCAGCAAACAATAATTACTTTCAATCCAACGATTATTTTGTTTTAGGAAACATGTCATATTAAAAATATGACATAATGTATTGACATATATCCCCAAACATTTTTTCAATCCAGTGGTTTTGGAACCATTGGACTAAACATTAGTGCCAATTCAACGATTTCTTTAATGTATACCAAAACCATATTGAAAACTCGTGACTTAATTGACATAAGGATCTTTCGGTGGACAGTGATTAGTTTCAATTCAGCGGTAGACATTGAATGTAGGTGTGAGAATAGTTTCTTTCGACAATTATTTCTATTTGGAAACATGTATGATTCGGCAATTAGTTTCTTTTCAGCAAACAATAATTACTTTCAATCCAACGATTATTTTGTTTTAGGAAACATGTCATATTAACAATATGACATAATGTATTGACATATATCCCCAAACATTTTTTCAATCCAGTGGTTTTGGAACCATTGGACTAAACATTAGTGCCAATTCAACGATTTCTTTAATGTATACCAAAACCATATTGAAAACTCGTGACTTAATTGACATAAGGATCTTTCGGTGGACAGTGATTAGTTTCAATTCAGCGGTAGACATTGAATGTAGGTGTGATGAATAATTTTTTTCGGAGATTAGTTCTCTTTCTGTGATTAATTTCTTTCGAAAACATGCCATATAACCAAGAAGATTCAATGCATATCAAACAAGTTCTTTGCATAACATGACATATTTAAATAAAAAAACATGCAATGCACTAGTAATATATCATTTATCATTAATATATATATATATATATATATATATATATATATATATATATAATTTATGTTGCTATGTTTGGTTAAAAATAAAAGTATGTTGCTAGCGGGGTAATTGCACGATGCAACAACAATGATTAGTTTTTTGTTTGAAGGCAACGAATAGTTTATTTTACAACAAATTTTCATTATGTTAGTAGTTTCATTTATGAAGCATGTCATATTCGAAAAACACACTATGAAAAATGTCATTCAACAGTAAAACTATCTATCATGTATGTCGTGCTTTGGGTTTAAAGTAAAGCTATATTGTTGTTTTGTTTAAAATAAACATCTGTTGTTGATTTTAATGGTCGCAGAAGATGAGACTCTATCGGAGATTGTGGTTGAAAGGAACAACCAACAAGTTGAGAAGATGAAGGAGTTGCACGCTTAAGATTTCCTTTGGTATAATTGTTTGCAAAAAATCAATGTTGTTTGAATAATTAATTACATTCTAAAAATAAATAAAGGGTATAATTGTCAAATGTTTTAAAAGTCAGTGGATGTATAAAAAAGGGTTGTGTAAATATCAGCGCCCTATATATATATATATATATATATATATATATATATATATATATATATATATATATATATATATATATAGAAATAATCAAATGAGAACACCTAAAAGGTTGAAATCGCAAAAACAAATATATTCATTTGTGATTCTATATATTCATTTGTAGAGAAATGATAAATTTTTACGCACAATCAACATGAATATACTTTTTCTCTTCAATTGAAATTAAAGGCGTAAAAATATATCATTTCTCCACAAATGAATACATGGAATCTGAAATGAATATACTTTGTTCTCGCGTTCTCAACCTTTTTGGTATTCTCATTTGATCCTACTCATATATATATATATATATATATATATATATATATATATATATATATATATATATATATATATAGTAGCCGTTTACCCACGCCAAGTGACGGGTGAGAATAGTTTCTTTCGACAATTATTTCTATTTGGAAACATGTATGATTCGGCAATTAGTTTCTTTTCAGCAAACAATAATTACTTTCAATCCAACGATTATTTTGTTTTAGGAAACATTTCATATTAAAAATATGACATAATGTATTGACATATATCCCCAAACATTTTTTCAATCCAGTGGTTTTGGAACCATTGGACTAAACATTAGTGCCAATTCAACGATTTCTTTAATGTATACCAAAACCATATTGAAAACTCGTGACTTAATTGACATAAGGATCTTTCGGTGGACAGTGATTAGTTTCAATTCAGCGGTAGACATTGAATGTAGGTGTGATGAATAATTTTTTTCGGAAATTAGTTCTCTTTCTGTGATTAATTTCTTTCGAAAACATGCCATATAACCAAGAAGATTCAATGCATATCAAACAAGTTCTTTGCATAACATGACATATTTAAAAAAAAAACATGCAATGCACCAGTAATATATCATTTATCATTAATATATATATATATATATATATATATATATATATATATATATATATATATATATATATATATAATTTATGTTGCTATGTTCGGTTAAAAATAAAAGTATGTTGCTAGCGGGGTAATTGCACGATGCAACAACAATGATTAGTTTTTTGTTTGAAGACAACGAATAGTTTATTTTACAACAAATTTTCATTATGTTAGTAGTTTCATTTATGAAGCATGTCATATTCGAAAAACACACTATGAAAAATGTCATTCAACAGTAAAACTATCTATCATGTATGTCGTGCTTTGGGTTTAAAGTAAAGCTATATTGTTGTTTTGTTTAAAATAAACATCTGTTGTTGATTTTAATGGTCGCAGAAGATGAGACTCTATCGGAGATTGTGGTTGAAAGGAACAACCAACAAGTTGAGAAGATGAAGGAATTGCACGCTTAAGATTTCCTTTTGGTATAATTGTTTGCAAAAAATCAATGTTGTTTGAATAATTAATTACATTCTAAAAATAAATAAAGGGTATAATTGTCAAATGTTTTAAAAGTCAGTGGATGTATAAAAAAGGGTTGTGTAAATATCAGCGCCCTATATATATATATATATATATATATATATATATATATATATATATATATATATATATATATATATATATATATATATATATATATATAGAAATAATCAAATGAGAACACCTAAAAGGTTGAAATCGCAAAAACAAATATATTCATTTGTGATTCTATATATTCATTTGTGGAGAAATGATAAATTTTTACGCACAATCAACATGAATATACTTTTTCTCTTCAATTGAAATTAAAGGCGTAAAAATTTATCATTTCTCCATAAATGAATACATGGAATCTGAAATGAATATACTTTGTTCTCGCGTTCTCAACCTTTTTGGTATTCTCATTTGATCCTACTCATATATATATATATATATATATATATATATATATATATATATATATATATATATATATATATATATATATATATATATATATATATAGTAGCCGTTTACCCACGCCAAGTGACGGGTGAGAATAGTTTCTTTCGACAATTATTTCTATTTGGAAACATGTATGATTCGGCAATTAGTTTCTTTTCAGCAAACAATAATTACTTTCAATCCAACGATTATTTTGTTTTAGGAAACATGTCATATTAAAAATATGACATAATGTATTGACATATATCCCCAAACATTTTTTCAATCCAGTGGTTTTGGAACCATTGGACTAAACATTAGTGCCAATTCAACGATTTCTTTAATGTATACCAAAACCATATTGAAAACTCGTGACTTAATTGACATAAGGATCTTTCGGTGGACAGTGATTAGTTTCAATTCAGCGGTAGACATTGAATGTAGGTGTGAGAATAGTTTCTTTCGACAATTATTTCTATTTGGAAACATGTATGATTCGGCAATTAGTTTCTTTTCAGCAAACAATAATTACTTTCAATCCAACGATTATTTTGTTTTAGGAAACATGTCATATTAAAAATATGACATAATGTATTGACATATATCCCCAAACATTTTTTCAATCCAGTGGTTTTTGAACCATTGGACTAAACATTAGTGCCAATTCAACGATTTCTTTAATGTATACCAAAACCATATTGAAAACTCGTGACTTAATTGACATAAGGATCTTTCGGTGGACAGTGATTAGTTTCAATTCAGCGGTAGACATTGAATGTAGGTGTGATGAATAATTTTTTTCGGAGATTAGTTCTCTTTCTGTGATTAATTTCTTTCGAAAACATGCCATATAACCAAGAAGATTCAATGCATATCAAACAAGTTCTTTGCATAACATGACATATTTAAATAAAAAAACATGCAATGCACTAGTAATATATCATTTATCATTAATATATATAATTTATGTTGCTATGTTTGGTTAAAAATAAAAGTATGTTGCTAGCGGGGTAATTGCACGATGCAACAACAATGATTAGTTTTTTGTTTGAAGGCAACGAATAGTTTATTTTACAACAAATTTTCATTATGTTAGTAGTTTCATTTATGAAGCATGTCATATTCGAAAAACACACTATGAAAAATGTCATTCAACAGTAAAACTATCTATCATGTATGTCGTGCTTTGGGTTTAAAGTAAAGCTATATTGTTGTTTTGTTTAAAATAAACATCTGTTGTTGATTTTAATGGTCGCAGAAGATGAGACTCTATCGGAGATTGTGGTTGAAAGGAACAACCAACAAGTTGAGAAGATGAAGGAGTTGCACGCTTAAGATTTCCTTTGGTATAATTGTTTGCAAAAAATCAATGTTGTTTGAATAATTAATTACATTCTAAAAATAAATAAAGGGTATAATTGTCAAATGTTTTAAAAGTCAGTGGATGTATAAAAAAGGGTTGTGTAAATATCAGCGCCCTATATATATATATATATATATATATATATATATATATATATATATATATATATATATATAGAAATAATCAAATGAGAACACCTAAAAGGTTGAAATCGCAAAAACAAATATATTCATTTGTGATTCTATATATTCATTTGTAGAGAAATGATAAATTTTTACGCACAATCAACATGAATATACTTTTTCTCTTCAATTGAAATTAAAGGCGTAAAAATATATCATTTCTCCACAAATGAATACATGGAATCTGAAATGAATATACTTTGTTCTCGCGTTCTCAACCTTTTTGGTATTCTCATTTGATCCTACTCATATATATATATATATATATATATATATATATATATATATATATATATATATATATATATATATATATATATATATATATATATATATAGTAGCCGTTTACCCACGCCAAGTGACGGGTGAGAATAGTTTCTTTCGACAATTATTTCTATTTGGAAACATGTATGATTCGGCAATTAGTTTCTTTTCAGCAAACAATAATTACTTTCAATCCAACGATTATTTTGTTTTAGGAAACATTTCATATTAAAAATATGACATAATGTATTGACATATATCCCCAAACATTTTTTCAATCCAGTGGTTTTGGAACCATTGGACTAAACATTAGTGCCAATTCAACGATTTCTTTAATGTATACCAAAACCATATTGAAAACTCGTGACTTAATTGACATAAGGATCTTTCGGTGGACAGTGATTAGTTTCAATTCAGCGGTAGACATTGAATGTAGGTGTGAGAATAGTTTCTTTCGACAATTATTTCTATTTGGAAACATGTATGATTCGGCAATTAGTTTCTTTTCAGCAAACAATAATTACTTTCAATCCAACGATTATTTTGTTTTAGGAAACATGTCATATTAAAAATATGACATAATGTATTGACATATATCCCCAAACATTTTTTCAATCCAGTGGTTTTTGAACCATTGGACTAAACATTAGTGCCAATTCAACGATTTCTTTAATGTATACCAAAACCATATTGAAAACTCGTGACTTAATTGACATAAGGATCTTTCGGTGGACAGTGATTAGTTTCAATTCAGCGGTAGACATTGAATGTAGGTGTGATGAATAATTTTTTTCGGAGATTAGTTCTCTTTCTGTGATTAATTTCTTTCGAAAACATGCCATATAACCAAGAAGATTCAATGCATATCAAACAAGTTCTTTGCATAACATGACATATTTAAATAAAAAAACATGCAATGCACTAGTAATATATCATTTATCATTAATATATATATATATATATATATATATATATATATATATATATATATTTATATATATATATATATATATATAATTTATGTTGCTATGTTTGGTTAAAAATAAAAGTATGTTGCTAGCGGGGTAACTGCACGATGCAACAACAATGATTAGTTTTTTGTTTGAAGGCAACGAATAGTTTATTTTACAACAAATTTTCATTATGTTAGTAGTTTCATTTATGAAGCATGTCATATTCGAAAAACACACTATGAAAAATGTCATTCAACAGTAAAACTATCTATCATGTATGTCGTGCTTTGGGTTTAAAGTAAAGCTATATTGTTGTTTTGTTTAAAATAAACATCTGTTGTTGATTTTAATGGTCGCAGAAGATGAGACTCTATCGGAGATTGTGGTTGAAAGGAACAACCAACAAGTTGAGAAGATGAAGGAGTTGCACGCTTAAGATTTCCTTTGGTATAATTGTTTGCAAAAAATCAATGTTGTTTGAATAATTAATTACATTCTAAAAATAAATAAAGGGTATAATTGTCAAATGTTTTAAAAGTCAGTGGATGTATAAAAAAGGGTTGTGTAAATATCAGCGCCCTATATATATATATATATATATATATATATATATATATATATATATATATATATATATATATATAGAAATAATCAAATGAGAACACCTAAAAGGTTGAAATCGCAAAAACAAATATATTCATTTGTGATTCTATATATTCATTTGTAGAGAAATGATAAATTTTTACGCACAATCAACATGAATATACTTTTTCTCTTCAATTGAAATTAAAGGCGTAAAAATATATCATTTCTCCACAAATGAATACATGGAATCTGAAATGAATATACTTTGTTCTCGCGTTCTCAACCTTTTTGGTATTCTCATTTGATCCTACTCATATATATATATATATATATATATATATATATATATATATATATATATATATATATATATATATATATATATATATATATATATATATATATATATATATATATATAGTAGCCGTTTACCCACGCCAAGTGACGGGTGAGAATAGTTTCTTTCGACAATTATTTCTATTTGGAAACATGTATGATTCGGCAATTAGTTTCTTTTCAGCAAACAATAATTACTTTCAATCCAACGATTATTTTGTTTTAGGAAACATTTCATATTAAAAATATGACATATAATGTATTGACATATATACCCAAACATTTTTTCAATCCAGTGGTTTTGGAACCATTGGACTAAACATTAGTGCCAATTCAACGATTTCTTTAATGTATACCAAAACCATATTGAAAACTCGTGACTTAATTGACATAAGGATCTTTCGGTGGACAGTGATTAGTTTCAATTCAGCGGTAGACATTGAATGTAGGTGTGATGAATAATTTTTTTCGGAGATTAGTTCTCTTTCTGTGATTAATTTCTTTCGAAAACATGCCATATAACCAAGAAGATTCAATGCATATCAAACAAGTTCTTTGCATAACATGACATATTTAAATAAAAAAACATGCAATGCACTAGTAATATATCATTTATCATTAATATATATATATATATATATATATATATATATATATATATATATATATATAATTTATGTTGCTATGTTTGGTTAAAAATAAAAGTATGTTGCTAGCGGGGTAATTGCACGATGCAACAACAATGATTAGTTTTTTGTTTGAAGGCAACGAATAGTTTATTTTACAACAAATTTTCATTATGTTACTAGTTTCATTTATGAAGCATGTCATATTCGAAAAACACACTATGAAAAATGTCATTCAACAGTAAAACTATCTATCATGTATGTCGTGCTTTGGGTTTAAAGTAAAGCTATATTGTTGTTTTGTTTAAAATAAACATCTGTTGTTGATTTTAATGGTCGCAGAAGATGAGACTCTATCAGAGATTGTGGTTGAAAGGAACAACCAACAAGTTGAGAAGATGAAGGAGTTGCACGCTTAAGATTTCCTTTGGTATAATTGTTTGCAAAAAATCAATGTTGTTTGAATAATTAATTACATTCTAAAAATAAATAAAGGGTATAATTGTCAAATGTTTTAAAAGTCAGTGGATGTATAAAAAAGGGTTGTGTAAATATCAGCGCCCTATATATATATATTATATATATATATATATATATATATATATATATATATATATATATATATATATATATATATATATAGAAATAATCAAATGAGAACACCTAAAAGGTTGAAATCGCAAAAACAAATATATTCATTTGTGATTCTATATATTCATTTGTAGAGAAATGATAAATTTTTACGCACAATCAACATGAATATACTTTTTCTCTTCAATTGAAATTAAAGGCGTAAAAATATATCATTTCTCCACAAATGAATACATGGAATCTGAAATGAATATACTTTGTTCTCGCGTTCTCAACTTTTTTGGTATTCTCATTTGATCCTACTCATATATATATATATATATATATATATATATATATATATATATATATAGTAGCCGTTTACCCACGCCAAGTGACGGGTGAGAATAGTTTCTTTCGACAATTTATATCTATTTGGAAACATGTATGATTCGGCAATTAGTTTCTTTTCAGCAAACAATAATTACTTTCAATCCAACGATTATTTTGTTTTAGGAAACATGTCATATTAACAATATGACATAATGTATTGACATATATCCCCAAACATTTTTTCAATCCAGTGGTTTTGGAACCATTGGACTAAACATTAGTGCCAATTCAACGATTTCTTTAATGTATACCAAAACCATATTGAAAACTCGTGACTTAATTGACATAAGGATCTTTCGGTGGACAGTGATTAGTTTCAATTCAGCGGTAGACATTGAATGTAGGTGTGATGAATAATTTTTTTCGGAGATTAGTTCTCTTTCTGTGATTAATTTCTTTCGAAAACATGCCATATAACCAAGAAGATTCAATGCATATCAAACAAGTTCTTTGCATAACATGACATATTTAAATAAAAAAACATGCAATGCACCAGTAATATATCATTTATCATTAATATATATATATATATATATATATATATATATATATATATATATAATTTATGTTGCTATGTTTGGTTAAAAATAAAAGTATGTTGCTAGCGGGGTAATTGCACGATGCAACAACAATGATTAGTTTTTTGTTTGAAGACAACGAATAGTTTATTTTACAACAAATTTTCATTATGTTAGTAGTTTCATTTATGAAGCATGTCATATTCGAAAAACACACTATGAAAAATGTCATTCAACAGTAAAACTATCTATCATGTATGTCGTGCTTTGGGTTTAAAGTAAAGCTATATTGTTGTTTTGTTTAAAATAAACATCTGTTGTTGATTTTAATGGTCGCAGAAGATGAGACTCTATCGGAGATTGTGGTTGAAAGGAACAACCAACAAGTTGAGAAGATGAAGGAGTTGCACGCTTAAGATTTCCTTTGGTATAATTGTTTGCAAAAAATCAATGTTGTTTGAATAGTTAATTACATTCTAAAAATAAATAAAGGGTATAATTGTCAAATGTTTTAAAAGTCAGTGGATGTATAAAAAAGGGTTGTGTAAATATCAGCGCCCTATATATATATATATATATATATATATATATATATATATATATATATATATATAATCAAATCAGAACACCTAAAAGGTTGAAATCGCAAAAACAAATATATTCATTTGTGATTCTATATATTCATTTGTGGAGAAATGATAAATTTTTACGCACAATCAACATGAATATACTTTTTCTCTTCAATTGAAATTAAAGGCGTAAAAATTTATCATTTCTCCATAAATGAATACATGGAATCTGAAATGAATATACTTTGTTCTCGCGTTCTCAACCTTTTTGGTATTCTCATTTGATCCTACTCATATATATATATATATATATATATATATATATATATATATATATATATATATATATATATATATATATATATATATATATATATATATATATATATATATAGTAGCCGTTTACCCACGCCAAGTGACGGGTGAGAATAGTTTCTTTCGACAATTATTTCTATTTGGAAACATGTATGATTCGGCAATTAGTTTCTTTTCAGCAAACAATAATTACTTTCAATCCAACGATTATTTTGTTTTAGGAAACATGTCATATTAAAAATATGACATAATGTATTGACATATATCCCCAAACATTTTTTCAATCCAGTGGTTTTGGAACCATTGGACTAAACATTAGTGCCAATTCAACGATTTCTTTAATGTATACCAAAACCATATTGAAAACTCGTGACTTAATTGACATAAGGATCTTTCGGTGGACAGTGATTAGTTTCAATTCAGCGGTAGACATTGAATGTAGGTGTGAGAATAGTTTCTTTCGACAATTATTTCTATTTGGAAACATGTATGATTCGGCAATTAGTTTCTTTTCAGCAAACAATAATTACTTTCAATCCAACGATTATTTTGTTTTAGGAAACATGTCATATTAAAAATATGACATAATGTATTGACATATATCCCCAAACATTTTTTCAATCCAGTGGTTTTTGAACCATTGGACTAAACATTAGTGCCAATTCAACGATTTCTTTAATGTATACCAAAACCATATTGAAAACTCGTGACTTAATTGACATAAGGATCTTTCGGTGGACAGTGATTAGTTTCAATTCAGCGGTAGACATTGAATGTAGGTGTGATGAATAATTTTTTTCGGAGATTAGTTCTCTTTCTGTGATTAATTTCTTTCGAAAACATGCCATATAACCAAGAAGATTCAATGCATATCAAACAAGTTCTTTGCATAACATGACATATTTAAATAAAAAAACATGCAATGCACCAGTAATATATCATTTATCATTAATATATATATATATATATATATATATATATATATATATATATATATATATATATATATAATTTATGTTGCTATGTTTGGTTAAAAATAAAAGTATGTTGCTAGCGGGGTAATTGCACGATGCAACAACAATGATTAGTTTTTTGTTTGAAGACAACGAATAGTTTATTTTACAACAAATTTTCATTATGTTAGTAGTTTCATTTATGAAGCATGTCATATTCGAAAAACACACTATGAAAAATGTCATTCAACAGTAAAACTATCTATCATGTATGTCGTGCTTTGGGTTTAAAGTAAAGCTATATTGTTGTTTTGTTTAAAATAAACATCTGTTGTTGATTTTAATATAACCAAATTAAAAAATATACAATGGGTGCCATATTTCTCATTTTCTTTTAACGTAAAATTTAAATAATTTTAATCTATTATAAATTGGATTATTAATAGTTATGAATGTTTTATAACCCAGGTCGTTGTGGTCGGTTGAACCGGTTGGATCGTGACCCGCTGAAGAGAATAGGCCAAGTAGAAGCTGGTCTTTGCATAAATACTATCCAAATGAAACGACCGAATTTATAAAAGAAAACGGTTGAACCGATGACAGTTGACCCGAAAAAAATCCTATCTTAATATTAAATTTTAAAATAACTAGATTAAGCATAATTAACATAAACCATTCACAAAGAAATCCGGATTACTACAATGTGCTTTTCAAAATCAAAAGTAGTATGTTATTCCTTGAAATCCGGATGCTATAACAAAAACAAAAATGTCATTATGTTCATTTTCATTAATAACAGTAGCAGGAAATAAAAATTAGGGAAAAAAGAATGGTTTTTTTTTCCCGAAAGAGACCGGAGCCTCGACAAACTTTATTAATAAATAAAAAATATAAAGTCTAGAAAAATTACAATTCAAATAAAGAGAAAAATACTAAAACTTGAACCAATCCACATCCAATGGTTCAACCATTTCCTACTTCGGCAATCCTTCCCATACTCTGTACCAATCAATTCTCATTAGCAACCACATGAAAAGAGTGCCCACCAGCCACTTGAAATCTATCAATGAAAAAATTATTAAGATAATTCTAGAGAAAATGGCATATACAGATAGGAAAAAAGGTTACTTTAAACTCTCTCTAGACCAAAACAACCAACAAAACCATAACCTAAATGTCCACCAACCAAATAGTAAACCAAATGCAACAATTATTAAAAAGCAAATTAACAATCTCAGGAGTAAAACTGTCTAAATCTCCAATCAAACCCTAAAAGATTGAGTGCTTACACCAAGACCATCTGATAAAAATCCATATTCTTTTGCACGAATCACGAATCAAACTTCAAGTAAATCTCCCAAACCTAATAGAAGAATGATGTTAATTGAAAGTAGGATGCTATTTTGGGAAGAAACTAAAAGTAAGATTATATCATTTGTTTAAATTGGACAGAAATACACACACAACACAACACAATAACAGACTTATGTGACATGAGTATAATGGTAAGTTATTTTAAAAAAAACAAACAAAATAATATAGATACCAGGGGTAAAATGAACCATGTTAGACCATAACAGGAAATATATATGTAAAAACAAAAAAAGAAACATATCAGTTAATTCATAATCAATATGTGAACCTGTCTAATATAACAATAAATTAATGTTTGTGGCGGTGTGTGTTTCTAGAGCAAAAATAAGGAAAAGACCAAGAGAAGGGGTGCAGAATAGGAACTGATTAAGAGCAAAGGGTGGGTGGTTGAAAAATAAAACAATCCTTTTTCTACAACAAACAAAATAAAACCACCAAGTATTGAGTGTATGAAACCACATATAACAGTAAAAGTTAGAGTTTCAATGGTACTATAACCGATGAAAATATAGATTTCAACTGTAAAACCCAACTTTATCAGTTAAACTGTAGTTTATCAGAATTATGAAACAAAACGACAAAATTTAAAAAAAAATGAATCAGTTAAACTCTGAGTCTGCAAAACAACAAAATTATATCTAGAAACAATCAAGATCATGGAAAAAATAGATATTAACATGTTATATACACAAGATACTTGATAGATTTAGGCATATGAAAGTTTGGTTGCACAAAATTCTAATGAATATAACAGGAAATTTGAATTTTTTTGAACTTCAAATATAAACCCATTTGAACCACAAAAGTCAGACATTATAAAGGTATAAATATAATGAGATGTTGACCTAACAGTGTTTTTAGGATGAAATAGGCTACAAAAGAACACATTCCATGAAAAATGTGGACTTTCTCACTTTCCAAATCCATTTGCTCCAATGACTACTCTAAATGACTACTTTGGTTAACCAAAAAGTAATTGATGGCACTTACTACATGTCCCTACAACATCAAATACATATAAAATCAAACAAGCTGAAGCAATGATGAATATCAAATAATTTAGAATTCCCTTTCTAGTAGCTAAAGCAACATCAAATAAATATTAAAACATGGATGAACAATATGAAAATGGGTTAGCTTCTTAATTGGAGCAACAGAAAGAGGTTTAAATCTTACAATTTTCTACATAGCATGAGAAGGGGTTAGCTTGTTAACATCAATGGTTGATGAACTTTCTTGATCCGTACGACCTAAAAATCAAACTAAAAATAGTAAATAGCAAAATGGTGATGAAATCTAATCGGAAAAAAAAAACTTCAATAACTATAATCTGGACAAATGTTAAAAAACTATGAAGATCTGATGTAAAAATCAAAATTTTGTTCTTGTTAATTTAGAATCCCCATTCAATTTTTCTTACCACAATCATCAAGTTGGTCCTATTTGTGTGCATATGAAACCTGTAATAGCTTAGGTTTGTAAGTCATTGTGGAAATCAATGTTAATACAGAAGTATACAATCAACAAAGTAATTAAAATGAAACAAACGAAATTCAAATATATATATATATATATATATATATATATATTATACAAGAATAAGATTACAGAAAACATACTTGAATGTTGATTACACAGGAAATTAAATCTCGAAGTTATATAGATTGAGGACTGTTTTTGCAGTGTCCTAAGACAGAAATTTCCCTGGAATGGGTCTGTCTTGAAGATACAACAATCCAATTCAAGAACAGATCTTGAATCTGTCGAAATTCACCATGATCCCTTTTGACATCAAGAACTATTTTTCAGAGAAAGTGTTTGTGGTTCATTAGCCTCTTAAATTCTGTCAGAAATCTTCCATTTATAGGCTTGCAATGGTGGTTATAAACCACCAACCGAAATTAACTGCTAAAAAACTAACTACAATTAATCTTTTATCTAACAGGATTTATTTTATAGTTAATAAATAAAAATTAATTAATTACTAACTAAATTCGGATTATATATATAAAAAATATTATTTAGTCAAGAAGAGCCCAAGAGCCCCAAGGACCAAGGCCCTATCTTTGACCATTAATATTCAATAATCCAAGCCTACTACTAGCCCTATTTGACTAGTCCAACACCACAACCCAAACCCAATTTGCTCAACCCATTACTTCATCCATTTGAAGAATGAGTGGGACAAGACATATAAGGTGGGAGAAGGTTTTCTCTTCCACCAATGTGGGATAAGTCCCACATTGTAGTTTTGTAGTCAAAGTTCCAACAATACCCCACATTTTCTATTCAAACTCCAAGAATACCCCACATTTGAATAGAAAATAAGTGAACTTTGATATTCAAATAAGGGAAGTAAGATATGACATGCATCTGAATAGGTGTTGTAAAACTTGAACCTTTCATAGTGAGTACTACTTGGATCTACTTTGTGGGTAGTGAACTAGAGTCTTGAACTAACCACTTTTTATAGTAGAATAAAAAACAAGAAGTATCACACATATCATATCTAAGCATAGATCATTTCTTACCGTTGTGTTCATTTCGGTCGTGAACAATCATTTCTTCATGAGACTTTTAGAGACCTTAGCCATATCAGCTCCCAAAGATGCGACCTCACATCCATCTCACATAGGTAATGCTAATCTGGAACAATCCGTACTTATTCCACTATAAAAGCTATCAGCATTATTAAGAATAAAGAATTCATCCCTATATCATCAACGGAAGAACACAAAATAAATATCATAGGAGTGAGCATACCTTTGTGTTAGTGCTTCTTTGAGTCTTCCCGAACTAGTTTTCCTATTGAACCTAGACCATGGGATCTCCAATGTTGCTAGGTTAGGTTTCCGCCAGGTGGTGACTCATTGTGTTGGCTTTAAGCCCATTCCCCTCAATGTGAAGAGAACTTGCTCTCTGCTAAGGCCTTTTGTCAAGGGATCAGCTATATTTTCCTTTGACTTTATGTAACTAATGGAAATGATTCCATTCTTCAGCAAGTCTCTTATTGTAATATGTCTGCGCTTAATGTGTCTCGACTTGCCATTGTATATATGACTTTGTGCTCTATTAAGAGCAGCCATACTATCACAGTGTATGCCAATGGCAGTAACAGGTTGAGGCCACAGAGGAATACCTTCTAGGAAGCTTTTAAGCCATTCAGTTTCTTCATCAGCGTTGTCTAAAGCAACAAACTCTGCTTCCATTGTAGAACAAGTATTCACAGTTTGCTTAGATGATTTCCAAGAGATAGCAGCTCTGCCAAGAGTGAACACATATCCAATTGTGGATTTTGCCTCTGAAGTATTGGAAATCCAATTTGCATCACAATATCCTTCAAGAACAGGAGGGTATTTCGTGTAATGCAGTCCATAATTCATTGTATGCTTTAAATATCTAAGCACTCTCACTAATGCATACCAATGATCTTTCCCAAGATTGTGGGATTATCGACTTTGTCTACTTACACTATAAGCCAAGTCCGGTCTAGTACAATTCATAATATACATTAAGCTACCAAAAACTTGAGTATATTCTAACTGAGCTACACTATCACCTTTATTCTTCTTAAGATGACTTGAAGGATCAAAAGGGGTGACTACCGGCTTGTCATCATAGTGTCCAAACTTCTTAAGTAAACTTTCAATATAATGGGACTGAGTAAGAGTATAACCATCTGATCTTCTTTGAACTCTTACACCAAGGATCACATCTACTACTCCCAAGTCCTTCATGGAAAAGGAGAAGTGTAGCATTTTCTTGGTTTGATTGGTCACATCCAAATTAGTACCCATTATAAGCATATCATCCACATACAAGCATATGATGACACAAGCATTCTTGTATTGTTTAACATAAACACATTTATCACATTCATTAATTCTAAATCCATTAGAAAGTAATGTGTTGTCAAACTTCTCATGTCATTGCTTTGGAGCTTGTTTTAGTCCATAAAGTGATCTAATTAACTTACAAACTTTATTTTCTTGACCCGTAACCACAAACCCTTCAGGTTGGTTCATATATATTTCTTCATCTAGTTCACCATACAAGAAGGCAGTTTTCACATCCATTTGGTGTATTTCCAAATTGTGAATGGCTGCAATTGCTACTAATATGCGAATTGATGTAATTCTTGTAACAGGTGAATATGTGTCAAAGAAGTCTTGACCCTCTTTTTGACGATACCCTTTAGCTACTAAACGAGCTTTGTACTTCTCAATGGTACCATCGGGTCTAAACTTCTTCTTGAATATCCATTTGTGCCCAATTGGTTTTTGCCCTGGTGGCAAATCTACCAATTTCCAAGTGTTATTCTGCACAATGGAATCGATCTCACTTTTGATTGCCTCTTTCCAAAAAGGAGCTTCAGACGAATCCATAGCATCCTTATAGGTTTGTGGTTCCTTATTCACTACATAGGTCATGTTATCAGGTCCAAAATCTTTGGCTATTTTGCCCCGTTTACTTCTTATAGGTTCTAAGTTCTTTTCTTGAACCTTAGAAGAACTCTCTTCATTTGATTGTAAACTTTTGTCTGGAATGGTATCATTTAGTCCATCATCTAGAGGTCTTTTCCTAGAGCAGGTAACCTCTTTCCCTTTATCCTTAAAAGGAAAAGTATTTTCAAAGAATTCAGCCTTGGCTGATTCCATGATGGTTCGGTTATGGATATCATCAACATGTGATTTAAACACAAGAAACCTATAGGCTGCACTATTTATGGCAGGGCCTAGATAGATGCAATCTATGGTTTTTGGTCCAAGTTTAGTCCTCTTAGGAAGAGGTACTTGTACATTAGCAAGGCAACCCCACACTTTCATCCTTTTATAAGAGGGTAACCTCCCTTTCCACAGATGATAGGGTGATTTATCACTCTTTTTATGAGGAATTCTATTAAGTATTGAATTTGTTGCAAAACATGTTTCTCCCCACAGATTGTGTGGTGCTCCATAAGTAATTAACATGGAATTAATCATGTTTTTCAATGTTCTATTCTTTCTTTCTGCCACTCCATTTTGTTGAGGAGTATATGGAGCAGTTGTTTGATGTATAATACCATTTAAAGAACAAAATTCAGCAAAGTCTTTAGATTCATATTCTCCTCCTTGATCAGACCTTAGAATTTTGATCTTTTTGTCAAGTTGATTTTCAACTTCAGCCTTGTAATTCTTAAAATAATTCAAGGCTTCATCTTTGGTATTTAACAAATAAATATAACAATACTTGCTGCAATCATCAATGAAAGATATATAATAATTCTTTCCTCCTCTTGTAGGTGTTGCTCTAAAATCACATAAATTAGAGTGGATTAAGCCAAGTATTTCATTAGATTTTCAACTGATTTATGAGGATGTTGTGAAAATTTTGATTCTACACAAACCTCACATTTTATGTTTTTATCTAATGAACATTTTGGTAACATGCCATGTTTTTCCATTCTTTGAATTGAACAAAAATTGACATGTCCCAAACGAGAATGCCACAAAATTGAAGGATCATGCATATAAATAGAAGAGGGGCTAGTAGTGCCCATTATTGAATTAGCATTAACATTGGTTACATCATTGTTTGGTGTTTCAACACCATAGTACAAAGGTAATACACTGACTTTGAAGAGACCCTCACTAAGGTATCCCTTTCCAACATACATCCCACCCTTGGTGAGAACAAACTTATCAGATTCAAATACAAGTTTGAAACCTTTGTTACTAAGAATAGGACTAGAAATCAAATTCTTAGTAATTTCAGGAACATGTAAAACATCACTTATAATAAGTTCATTTTCAGAAGTCAGTTGCAGCTTCACTTTTCCCTTTCCTTCAACTTTTGCTGTAGAGCCATTCCCCATAAACATTGATTCAGAATCCAAGACTTTCTGGTATGTAGAAAACATGGTTCGGGAGTTGCAAATGTGCCTTGTGGCTCCAGTATCAATCCACCAATCCACACAATTGCTAACCATGTTGGTTTGAATCACTGCAACAAACTGATTTGGTGATTCAACCATGTTGGTTTGACCAGAATTTCCTCCACCAAAATTGCCACCATTGTTTCCGTTGTTCCCTCCATTATTCCCTCTATTGTTTCCTCCTTGACCCCTCCTAAATCTGCAATCTTTGTCCTTGTGTCTAATTTTGCCACAAACATAGCATGGACCAGAATTCTTCTTGTTAGGGCCATGATTTTTGCCATCTTTGGAAGAGTTTTTGGAGCCTTGCTTCCCTTTCTTGTTGTTGTGCTTTGTCCTTGAAGTACTTTCTTCTCCAACAAAGTTTGCACTTGGTTCCAATGAATTTGCATCTGCCTTCTCATTCAATCTGTTATCTTCTTCCACACGAATTCTCAACACAAGTTGCTCAAAACTCATGTCATTAGTTAAGTGTTTAAGATATAATTTGAAATTCTTCCAAGAGGGAGGAAGTTTTTCAATGATTAAACCAACAAGAAAGTTAGAGTTTATACCCATACCTTCAACTTCAAGATCATGTGCAATGACTTGAATTTCCTCCACTTGTTTGAGGACAGATTTGGTATCCACCATCTTGAAATTCATGAACTATCCAATCACGAATTTCTTGGAACATGCCACTTCTATTTTATATTTCTTTTCTAGTGATTCCCATATCTCTCTTGCAGTAGTGATGGTAGAGTAGATATCATAGAGAGAATCATCCATGGCATTTAGAATATAATTTCTGCAATTATATTCACTTGTGTTCCAAGTTTCCACGGCCCTTTGGTGTTCTGCCAATTGGGCTGCAGTGGGTGGTGTTACTCCTTCTGCATTAGTTGTCCCAGTGGGAGGAAAGGGAGAATCATCAGTGAGAACATTGGAAACATGAAGAGTTGTTAGATAAAACAACATCTTTTGTTGCCATCTCCGAAAATCTAAGCCTTTGAATTTCTCAGGCTTTTCCACATGTGTTTTGATGATGGAATTTTGATCCATTCTTCACTCTTTGATTTCTGTCTTAGATTGTTAATACAAAAGTATACAATCAACAAAGTAATTTAAATGAAACAAACGAAATTCAAATATATATATATATATATATATATATATATATATTAAACAAGAATAAGATTACAGAAAACATACTTGAATGTTGATTACACAGGAAATTAAATCTCGAAATTATACAGATTGAGGTCTGTTTTTCCAGTGTCCTAAGACAGAAATTTCCCTGGAATGGGTCTGTCTTGAGGATACAACAATCCAATTCAAGAACAGATCTTGAATCTGTCTAAATTCACCATGATCCCTTTTGACATCAAGAACGATTTTTCAGAGAAAGTGTTTGTGGTTCATTAGCCTCTTAAATTCTGTCAGAAATCTTCCATTTATAGGCTTGCAATGGTGGTTATAAACCACCAACCGAAATTAACTGCTAAAAAACTAACTACAGTTAATCTTTTATCTAATAGAATTTATTTTATAGTTAATAAATAAAAATTAATTAATTACTAACTAAATTCGGATTATATATATAAAAAATATTATTTAGTCAAGAAGAGCCCAAAAGCCCCAAGGCACAAGGCCCTATCTTTGACCATTAATATGTTGGATAAGGTGTCTAAGTCCATAACTATTTCTGGTATGTACTTGACCCGACCCGGCATGGTCCATTTGGGTTGCATGGCACCATGCAATTGGATAAACTAAATGAGAGAAATAACACTTGTGGTTTATTAATATATTATAAGATCTAATATATTAATAATATTATTTAATTAGTTTGATCAAAAATTAATTTAGAATTAATTAAGTGATCAAAAGATAACTAATTAAATATATGGGTTGATTATGTAAATCATCCATAACTTATATAGTGGGCTAAGAGGCTCCATGGATAATCAAGTTGGGTTGGACCCATTGGATGGTCCATGGAGGCTCCATGGGAGTTACAAACCCATGGGTCATGGAAATGAAGAGTCATGACACATTAGGGTTTACATGGTGTAAACCTAGATGTGCCAACACTATATAAAGACCATGTCTCTCCCAAAATTGACTACACTTGCTATATATGCATACTTGAGGGTTAGAGCCGATTTGAGTGTGTTATACATTCTCTCCAAGTTTACTCCATAGCATTTGGTGTTGTGTGAAGCATTTGAGGCATCACACTTGGGGTGCTAGGCTCACAAGGTTTCAAGGAACAATTACAACAACAAGGTATGTAGCTCTATCTATTATTTAAGTTAAAATTGTTCCCCATGTATGCTAGATAGGATCATAGCCTTGGAAATCAACTTTGCATGATAATTAGACAAACATAGATCCAAGGTTATTAGGGTTGCATGTACACTTAGGAAGTGTTAGAATGCTCAAAACCCATCAGTGGTATCAGAGACTAGGCTTGTTTGTTTGTTATTTGTGCAAGAAAGTTGAAAAAAGTCGATATTTTTGCAATCTGCCTGATGAACGCGCCGAGTCCATGGGGGGACTCGTCGAGTTCATGTGTATCTTCATCCTACTCGCCGAGTAGGTTCGTGCACTCGGCGAGTAGAAGCCTTAGAATGCAGATTTTCGACTTTAGTTGCTGGAAATGGACTAGAAACATTACCCTAAACTGTTTTGTTACTTGAAAACCTGTTTTAGATGGTGTAATGTGTTTGCTAATCCATTTACAACAACAAGTTATCAAAAATTACAAAGTTTTAAATGTAAGTTTTGATTCATGAAAGTGTTCATATTCATGTTCTTGATCTTATGATGTTTAGATGATCATAGGAATTATTTGTAACCTATGTGGTAGATTAATTCATGATTATTATGTGTTTTAATGGAGTCCATAACTTGTCCTCAAGTTATGGAAAACCAAAAGTCACTGTGCTTTAAAACCATTAAAAGAACACATGGGTTATAAAAATGAAGAGTCTTCATTTTTAATACCCTAATAAACTCATAAGTTACAAGAAATGAAAAGTTTTGAAAGTTTACAAAACTTGCCCTCAGGTTTTGGAACAAGTAAAGTCTTGATTAAAACTTTAGTTCCAACCCTTAGAATTTTAAAAGTTAAAATTCAACCCTTATACTTATAGTATTATGATTTAATAATTATATATATATATATATATAAGAACAAAGTCGTCTTACCGCTAGTACGCCTCATTCACGAAGTCGGTCTATAAGGTGGGTATAAGGTTGTTGCCTATAAAATGGCAACTTAATGGGTGTCCACTCTCACCCACCGCTTTCTTGACTGGTGGAGGGTCATTAGCCGAACGGGTAAGACAAGG
The DNA here is from genome assembly GCF_002870075.4 of Lactuca sativa. Classification (NCBI taxonomy): domain Eukaryota; kingdom Viridiplantae; phylum Streptophyta; class Magnoliopsida; order Asterales; family Asteraceae; genus Lactuca; species Lactuca sativa. The sequence goes on from NC_056627.2 coordinate 190,868,891, forward strand.
ACTTATAAATTCTCATTAAAAGTATAATGATTATTATAAAGTAACTAAATGTTTTATAAATTCCCAATCTTAGTTACTTTAGGAAAAATGTGAATAAGGTGCTAATCCATGAAATTACACTTTGCACCTTGTTTAAGTCGTTGGTGGAGCGTGTGTGGTTTACCGGCACACTAACTTGGACTTAACAAGGAAGGCAAAGGGTGACTTAAGGTATTTCATGAGGTCGGAAGGAGCGTGTGTGGTTTACCGGCACAACGATTAAGTGAAAAACATTAAGGGTACCAAGTAATTTGCATGGTTACTTCACACCTTGTTTTGTGATCATCGGTATCCCAGTCACAAAACATAAAGGGCACACTCAAGATTTAAACATGCCATTGAAAAGTTCAATGAATCTCAAAGAATCTAGGAATTTCTAAAAGCCAAATAAAACGTAATAATTTATATTTCGTATTCATGGTGGAAATTGATGAATCGTCATTCACTTACCTTTCAAATATGTTATAACTTGGATTACGACATCCCTCTTCTAGGTTATAATATATTGTGATAGGATCCTAGCCTTAATATTACATTTGGGTGTTTTATTAAGGACTATCACTATATCTAAACTAAACTTACTTTCTTCTTTTCAGATGTCTTCCAACAATGCTACTCCTGGCTCAAACCCTACTGGCTCCTTCTCTCTCATAAACCTTTGTGGGAGAGTCATCTTTGATGGATCCAACTTTACTGACTGGATCAGAAACATCAGGATGGTCACTCGTTACGAGAACAAGGAATTTGTTCTTGACAAGGAGCTCAAAGTGCCTGAGCCAGCTGCTACTCCTGAGGAGTTTGCTGAATATGAGGCACATGAAAGAGATGCAACCAAAGTGGCATGCATCATGATGGCCACCATGACAGCCGAGCTCCAAAAGTCCTATGAGGACTACTATCCTTTTGAGATGCACCAGGATTTGATGGACCGCTATCATCAGAGTGCTCGTCAAGAGCGATATGAAATCATCTCCTCTATGATCACAACCCGGATGAAAGATGGCGAACCCATCACAAGCCACATGCAGAAAATGCAAAGGTATGTGGATAGATTGATGAAGTTGAATGTGAACTTCCCTGAGGAGTTAGCAATAGATATTATTTTGCACTCCTTACCTTCGTGTTATGATCAATTACGCATGACATACCACATGAATAAGGAGGAAGTTACACTTAGCAAACTTTAGGGACTCCTAAAGACCGCAGAATCAGGTCTTAAAGGTAAGTCAATTGTGACCACTCCTGCTACTACTCCAAACTCAGCACCTGTCCTGGCAATCGGGAAAGGTAGAGGGAAGAAAAGAAAGAACCCTTCGAAGGGTACCAAGGGTAAGACCCTTGATGGCTCTTCTTCTAGCGGAACCAAGAAAGGTTTCGTTACACCTTCTTCTGATCCCAAAGAGGCTGAATGCTTCTACTGCCACGAAAAGGCGCACTGGAAGCGTAATTGCCCAAAGTACCAGCAAGACTTGAAGGATGGGAAGGTTAAACCCAACCATGTAGGTGTTTACACTATCTCATCTAATAATTCACTCTATTCTAACTCTTGGGTCCTTGATACCGGTTGCGGTATTCATATTTGTTCTGAATTGCAGGGACTAAGAAGAAGTGAGAATGTGGAGCATGGAAAGATAAACTTGATCATGGCGAATAGGAAAGTTTCACCTGTCACCAAGATTGGAGTTTATACTTTGTTGCTTAGTAGTGGATTTACTTTAGATTTGAATAAATGTTGTTATTTGCCAGAAATGGCAAGAAATGTTATTTCCTTTCATGCTTTGTATAAACAAGGTTTTACCTTTTCTTTTGATAATGAAACTGGTGGAATAAATGCTTTCTTTAATAATGTGTTTTATTTTAAAGCATTACCTTGTGATGGTGTGTATGAAGTTGTGTCTGTTGTAGATAACTTAGGAAATAATGTATTGTGTATTGATTCTACTAATGATAATAACTTGGATAAAGCATCATTATGGCATTGTCGTCTTGGACATATAAGCAAGAAACGCATAGGCCAACTGCAAAAGGATGGAGTCTTGGAGTCATTTGACCTAAAGTCATATGATAGTTGCGAATCATGCTTACTTGGAAAAATGACAAAGTCACCCTTCACAGGTTCTTGTGAGAGGGGTGAAGGTTTGTTGGACCTTATACACACAGATGTGTGTGGACCCTTCAAACATGCCACAAGGGATGCTAATCGTTATTATGTGACTTTTACGGATGATTATAGTAGATATGGATATGTCTACTTAATCAAGCATAAGTCAGAGACTTTTGAAAGGTTTAAAGAGTTTAAACAGGAAGTCGAGAATCAATTGGGCAGGAACATTAAGATGCTCCGATCCGATCGTGGTGGTGAGTATCTTAGCACTGAGTTCCTCAACTATCTAAGGGAATGTGGGATTGTCTCACAATTGACACCTCCCAGGACACCACAGTTGAATGGTGTAGCTGAGCGGCGTAATCAAACCTTGTTGGATATGGTTCGTTCCATGATGAGTCGAGCTACGCTACCAATCTCATTTTAGGGGTATGCCTTAGAGACTGCCACCCATATCCTTAATCTGGTCCCTACAAAGAAGGTTGCCAAAACACCTCACGAGATGTGGACTGGAAAAGTTCCTAGTCTAGCCCACATCAAGGTTTGGGGTTGCGAGGCTTTCGTGAGACGCGAGACTCATGACAAGCTCGAACCTCGAAGCGAGAAGTGTATTTTCATCGGCTACCCACAAAAATCCTTTGGTTACCTCTTCTACAGACCTAGTAAGAATGTGGTCTTTATAGCAAGGAGGGCTATCTTGAGAGAGAGAGAGAGAGAAAGAGAGAGTTCATAAGCCAAAGAGACAGTGGGAGGCTAATTGACCTTGAAGAACTTCAAGAGTCAAGTGGTGAAGGAACCTCAAACCCTAGCAGTCAACTTGAGGAGGAATCTCCTGTTGATCCAATTATACCTCTAGTTGTACCTCTGAGGCGTTCCACAAGGGTTATAAATGTACCTGAGCATTACTATGGTTTCCATATTACTGCGGAAGGTGAGACACTTATTAGTGATGAGACACTAGTAGGTCTGGATGAACCTAACAGCTATGCGGAAGCCATGGAAGACCCTGAGTCTGCTAAATGGAAAGAGGCAATGGATAGCGAGATACAATCCATGTATGACAATCAAGTTTGGAACTTCGTTGAGAATGTACCAAGTCGTAAGACTGTAGGGTGCAAATGGATCTTCAAGAAGAAGACCGACATGGATGGTAATGTACACACTTATAAGGCTCGACTGGTAGCAAAGGGCTTCTCTCAAACTCCTGGAGTGGATTATGATGAGACCTTTTCTCCAGTAGCCAAGATTAAGTCTATTAGGGTATTGTTAGCCATAGCTGCATTTCATGACTATGACATATGGAAAATGGATGTCAAAACCGCTTTCCTTAATGGAAAGTTGGTTGAGGATGTTTACATGAATCAGCCAGAGAGTTTTGTCAGCACAGAGTACCCTAATAGAGTGTGTAAGCTTGAGAAATCCATCTATGGATTAAAGCAAGCACCTCGCAGATGGAATCTTTGCTTTGATGAGAAGGTCAAAGAGTTTCGCTTCTCTAGGAGTGAAGATGAATCTTGTGTATATGTCAAGGCTAGTGGGAGTATAGTTAGCTTTTTGGTACTGTATGTGGATGACATACTACTCATAGGAAACAACATCCCAACTCTGCAGGAAGTTAAGTCCTGGCTTGGGAAGTGTTTTGCTATGAAGGACCTAGGAGAAGCTGCCTATATTCTAGGGATAAGGATCTTGAGAAACCGGAGTAAAAGACTAATTGGACTTAGTCAAAGTACCTACATGGAAAAGGTGTTGAAGAGATTCAGCATGCATGATTCCAAGAAAGGAGAGTTACCCATCCAGAGTAACACTAGACTGAGTAAGACTCAGAGCCCGAGTACTGAGGATGAGATAGCAGAAATGAGTTGAATACCTTATGCTTCGGCAGTAGGCTCGATCATGTATGCTATGATCTGTACTCGTCCTGATGTAGCCTTTGCTTTAAGCATGGTTAGCAGGTATCAGGGGAATCCTGGTAAGGCTCACTAGACAGCGGTAAAGAACATTCTCAAGTACCTGCGGAGGACTAAGGATTGGGTCCTTACCCTTCGTGGGAGTGATGACTTGAGAGTTGTAGGGTATAGTGATGCTAGCTTCCAGACTGATAGGGATAATTTCCGCTCTCAGTCGGGCTGGGTCTTTACCTTAAATGGAGGAGCAATCTCTTGGAAAAGTTCCAAGCAGGAGACAGTAGATGATTCAACTTGCGAATCAGAGTATATAGCGGCAAGCGAAGCGGCAAAAGAGGCTATGTGGCTAAAGAACTTCATTGGAGACCTTGGAGTTGTACCAGCTATATCAAAGCCTATAGAGATTTTCTGTGATAGTGAAAGTGCAGTTGCCTTAGCAAAGGAACCAAGGGATCATGGGAGATCCAGACACATCGACAGAAAATATCATTTCATCAGACATCGCATAGAAGAAGGACTTATCATGGCAAAGAGAGTATCATTAGATGAGAACCCGGCAGATCCCCTTACGAAGGGACTGGGTAGGGTTAAGCATCTCCAGCATGCTAGGAGCATAGGGCTGAAGGATGATATTAGTTTTAGTAGTTAGATAATTTTGAAATTTGTAAAATGTAATTGACATTTGATGATGAATAAAAGTTGTGTTTATTTATGAGTAAAGTGTTGCTATCGCTTGTCAATCGTTTACTATTATTTCTTTTGCATGTTTTGACTTCCAGAATATTTATGTTGTTTTACATATTATTCAAATTATCCACAGTCAGTCATATGTTGGAAGTAGATATGAAGTAAGATTGTCATGAGTTGGTTGTAGAGGTCTAAGATGTTGGACATGGCCTCAACACTCATGAGTGCTCATAAGTTCTGAGTATTGGATTCAACCCACGCTCGCTGGTATCACTTCATGGAATTTATGTCGAGTGATCGCGAGACGGTAATATCATATAAGTCTTCAAACATAGAGATATGACTTGTTAACTATGAGTCATTTATACATTGAACGTACGAAACCGCATTGGTAACTCGATGTTATAAAACGTGCGTTTGTGTGTAATTTAACAAGTAGTAGAACAAGCATATGAGTCGAAATTTATCTGTTCCTTCTTGGATTAGAAGCTGATATCTGGGCCCCTCGATGATTTTGTTTTGACCTATGTACCGGGCTTGGTCAGAACTAAGTTGATGTGTTTAATTAAGTTCTTTTTCAAACAAATCAGAAATCGGGAAACAAACTGCTGGACAATAAGCAAGACTATGTTCCATGTGTTTGTTCGGCTGATATCTAGAACAGAGGATTATATGATCCCTTATCTGAAATGGCGTAACATCATCTTCTCAGTTCCGAGAAACCTTGAAAAGAGCTACGATTGCCGATCGGTTCTTGAAGTCATACTTGCAGTTATAGTTATTAGACTTATCCAAGTGGGAGACTGTTGGATAAGGTGTCTAAGCCCATAACTATTTCTGGTATGTATTTGACCCGACCCGGCATGGTCCATTTGGGTTGCATGGCACCATGCAATTGGATAAACTAAATGAGAGAAATAACACTTGTGGTTTATTAATATATTATAAGATCTAATATATTAATAATATTATTTAATTAGTTTGATCAAGAATTAATTTAGAATTAGTTAAGTGATCAAAAGATAACTAATTAAATATATGGGTTGATTATGTAAATCATCCATAACTTATATAGTGGGCTAAGAGGCTCCATGGATAATCAAGTTGGGTTGGACCCATTGGATGGTCCATGGAGGCTCCATGGGAGTTACAAACCCATGGGTCATGGAAATGAAGAGTCATGACACATTAGGGTTTACATGGTGTAAACCTAGATGTGCCAACACTATATAAAGACCATGTCTCTCCCAAAATCGACTACACTTGCTATATATGCATACTTGAGGGTTAGAGCCGATTTGAGTGTGTTATACATTCTCTCCAAGTTTACTCCATAGCATTTGGTGTTTTGTGAAGCATTTGAGGCATCACACTTGGGGTGCTAGGCTCACAAGGTTTCAAGGAACAATTACAACAACAAGGTATGTAGCTCTATCTATTATTTAAGTTAAAATTGTTCCCCATGTATGCTAGATAGGATCATAGCCTTGGAAATCAACTTTGCATGATAATTAGACAAACATATATCCAAGGTTATTAGGGTTGCATGTACACTTAGGAAGTGTTAGAATGCTCAAAACCCATCATAATATTCAATAATCCAAGCCTACTACTAGCCCTATTTGACTAGTCCAACACCACAACCCAAACCCAATTTGCTCAACCCATTACTTCATCCATTTAAATAAATGAGTGGGACAAGACATATAAGGTTGGAGAAGGTTTTATCTTCCACCAATGTGGGATAAGTCCCACATTGTAATTTTGTAGTCAAAGTTCCAACAATCAAATTATCAAAAACCCAATTGAACTTGTAATATTATAGAATCAGAAATAGTAAGTGTTAAAACAAAAAACCATAACTGATTGTAGTAAATACAACAACAAAAACATTATAGTTTGCAAGAGATGGTGGTTATTGTAATATCAAGTCCACCTTCGTCACCCTGGTCAATCAACTTCATTAGAAGTAAAAAGAGAAGAAATAGAGGGAGGGTTAGGGCTTGAAATTGAATCATGAATGAGGTTTAGGGTTTGAAATTGTGGCCTACCTTGAATGTATAGTTGAAGCATTTTAAGATCGACAACGGAGGGATGGTTGTTAGTATTTGGGGTGGTAACAGTAAACAACACACAAAATAGACAAACACATATACACAGAGAGAAAGTCTAGAAAGAGACCTTGTGGTGATTTTTTCAGATTTCCAAATCTGTGTATGGTGTGAGTGCGTAGATCGTTGGACTCCCATTGTCACGATGGTATAGCTGCAACATTCGCTCTAGGCTAATGACAACAACTTTGAGTGGTGGGGTGTGGTTAGGGTTTCATATATCCTCGATGATACTTCCGGTTTCTGAAATATTTTTGTATCGTTGAAGATGTTAGATAATTATGGGACCACTTCATATATATGTAATGTTATCATGAAATCAATTTATTATGGGAAGAATATAAATTGTTGATGGACCGATTTATAAAATATTTACTTACCATGTGGGTTGAGTTCCCGGTTTGACTCAAGATCCTCAAGATCCCTTCCATCTCTCACATTAGGGTTTATATCCATCAATAAATACATGTGATGAGGAGCAAATCAAAACACAAGAAAATACACTAAGAAATTCGTATGGTTAATTGCTGGGGGATTTTAGAGAGAACTCTTGAGATCAACTGGAAAGCTCTTCCTAGTCTCTAGATCCGAAAATCTCAATGGAACAAGGTATGTAATCATTCTTTCATATTTAAGTTTTCTTTTAATCAGATTCAAGATTAAATATCCAAAATTATGCTTTCGCATTTTATGTTTTGGCTATGAAAATAATCAACAATTGGTATCAGAGCCTACTCGAATCTTTTACTAGAAAATATGGTTATTTGATTGGTTTGAGATCAGTGATAATTTTTTTTTTTAAGATCCTTAAATTATTTTCATAATTGAACATACCTGTATCTCTTACTATTTCTTTGTATCGTCAAGATTGCTTATTATTATTATTATTATTATTATTATTATTATTATTATTATTATTATTATTATTGGTTTCATTACAAATAAGTTTTCTTGACAAGGATGGAAAGAATGAGTGAGATTTTGACTCTTGTTTTCTTTCGGATTGTACCCGTATGTATGAATGTATACATGTCAGGAAGGGGTTTTCTTCCCAAAGCAACTTTCCTTATTTTGTTTTTTTTTTAATTTGATTATGTTAGGTGACTTTGACTACACAAGATTAGCTATTGGGTATTAGCTATTACACAAAAGTCATTCATGCTATTATTAGTTTAATATATAATTTTTGATTCATAGTTGGATTTAAGTATTATCCTTGCGCTGTACAAATGAATCGAAAATATGAATTTTATTAAAACTATATAATTTGTGTGTAAAGTATATTGGGTAACAATACTAGCCACCCTATTCGGCTATACCCATTTAAGGGTACGAGACCCATATTTTTGTTTATTTTGTTATTATTGTCGTGTAGAATTGCTGTAAAGGGGTTAAATGAGATTTAAACACAAATTAAGGATTACTTGACTACTTCACTTCTGGAGTTTCAGTAATAATGTCAAAGGTTTGTGCCTTTGTTGTTTTAATTGATTAAAATATTTTATAATTATTAAAATCTAATAAAGAAACCAAAGGCAATAGTCACCATATAAATGGGTTTTATAACGTATCTAAAAATTTTAGATACTCACAATATATTTTTTAAATTTGTAGGCTATAAGAACCAATTCTTTTTTGGATTAATGTAAATCTTGAGCATGATAAAACCAATATTTTTGTATGTACTGTCGATATTTTTGTTATAGCAAATCTTCGTATTATTGATAATGTTGATTATTGCTATTATTTAGTTATCGGTTGAAATATCATTGCCATTTTTTTCTTCTTATAAATTTCGTCATATTTTTGATGAAATTCTTGAACCTTTTGGCTTATAGATATATTTTTTTATGATCGATATAATATTGTTACCCAAGTAACCTCTAGTATTTTTAATCAATTTGGTTATATGATATTTGCTTATGTGAATTGGGTTCCACCTAAAGGTATGTCTTATACACAATGTCACACTTTGACAAATATTTCAGGTTGTCAATAAATTACAATTTTGACATGTTTATTTATTTTCAGAGTAAATTAATTGACACAATACATCACCAAAGTGATCTCTTTTATGAAAATTAATTTATAAAGAACTTAAATTGTATGGTTTGTGTTTATTAATGCGGATATTAATCGACCCAAAGGTAGGTTAATATTTGGTCGGATAAATACATGTTTGATTATAAATATGCGATAATTTTTAGGTTACATGTCATTAATAAGTCAATCCAAAGAAGGACTTATTAATTGACATGATATATTGTCAATTCTTATTATCAAAATTTTAGTTTATGTGTTTATTAATGCGGGTATTAGCTGACCCAAAGGTAGACTGATATTTGGCCGAATAAACATATATGTGGTGATAAACGTGTGACAATTTTTTAGTTCCATTTGATTAATAAGTCGATCTAAAGAGGGGCTTGTTAATTGACATGATTTATTGTCAACGTTTATCTCTAAAATAAAGATATCTCTTGCAAGTTAGTATCACTGTCCAAAGACTTGATATTAATGTTGTGTTGATACCTTGTAAAAATGTCATAAATTGAAATTATTGATCACGGTTTATGGATTAATGAGCATAAAAGTAAATTTACCTATATTCTCAAAACACAAATTTGAATTATGGTATTATATCTGTTAACATTGATCACATTTATGATTCTTACTCAATGAGATTAACTTTAAGGAATGCAATGAGGACATTATGTTAGTTCTCAATTGCATGGATATTGACCATTTATTTTTGATAGAGCAACATTCTTTGAGGATGTTGAGTTTGGGGGAGAAACAAGGTTAAAACATTGTCCTTCAGGAGGAATCAATCTTGATTCCTGTTATTGCTTTTGATAGTATGCAAATTATGAATAAGTGATAGACAATGTTTTTCAATCTCCTATTTTGAATACACAAACTCAACAACCTCAACTTTGGATATCCTATGCGTGGTACCACATTTTTCATCAATTTATTATCTCTTTTGGTTTTGGGGTAAATACAGTAAATGATATTGTGTATCACATATTAAGTGGGAATAAATATATGTCTCTAGTTTTGGGTCGATATCTATGCAACCCAAGTTTGGATCATAAGAAAGTAGCCAAATGAATTTTGAGAGATCTATATATAACAAAAGGCTATATGCTCAACTATAGGAAATCAGATGTTTTGGAGATCATTTTTATTAAAAATCTGATTTTATTAGATGCCAAAATGGCTACCGATCCATATCAGGATACTTTTACATTTTAGCATGATGAGCCACTTCATGGAATAGACTTCGGTAGCATCTTCCATAATGGCATCATAATTTATAGCATGGAATATGGTTGCCAAAATTTGTCATGAGGCTACACATTATTGGTATTGAAAGACCATTAAAGTTGTGATAATAAATCAGCAATGTTATATTCCAATAACAGAAGTTCTATTAAGTCAAAGCATATTGACATCAAGTTTCCTTCTGTTAACACAATAGTGCAAAATGGAAATATATATAGCACATATGAACAAACTCCATGAAAGTGGATCCGCTCATAAAGGGATTACCTCCCCAGGTCTTTCATGAGCATACTACACATGTTGGTGTTATATTTGCTTTTAGTGGGAGTTTTATGGTGCATTATGTCTTGTTTAAGAATATATTTTTCTGTACAAAATGAAGAATTCGGTTAACTCCATTATTAGTTGCACTTATTTGAAGTTTGATCTCACTTCAAGTTAAAAAAGGAACTCGTTGGAAATCTAATTAGATTTTAAAACCACACTTCATGTTTAATCTATGTCGTTAGTTATATATGTATATGTGACCATTGATAGGTTTAGTTACGTAAATTGTAACGAAGACCGCTTTGATCCTATACTATTGTGATTAGTGGAGGAGATTGTTTAAGGGTACCAATATTATGATAACAGTCATTAAAGCGCTTATACGGTTATATGTACATTTATATATTTATGGTCCAGTTTGAGATTGTTAGATAATTATGGGACCACTTCATATATATGTAATGTTATCATGAAATCAATTTATTATGGTAAGAATATAAATTGTTGATGGACTGATTTATAGAATATTTACTTACCATGTGGGTTGAGTTCCCGGTTTGACTCAAGATCCTCAAGATCCCTTCCATCTCTCACATTAGGGTTTATATCCATCTATAAATACATGTGATGAGGAGCAAATCAAAACACACGAAAATACACTAAGAAATTTGTATGGTTCATTGTTGGGGGATTTTAGAGAGAACTCTTGAGATCAACTGGGAAGCTCTTCCTAGTCTCTAGATCCGAAAATCTCAATGGAACAAGGTATGTAATCATTCTTTCATGTTTAAGTTTTCTTTTAATCAGTTTCAAGATTAAAGATCCAAAATTATGCTTTCGTGTTTTATGTTTTGGTTATGAAAATAACCAATAAAAGAGAGATTGTGAAAAGAATTATAGTAGCAATTCTGGAAATCAACTGCAGAGAGATATAAGGGAAGTCGGGCTAGAATGGAGACGGAAAGGGAAGGGCAAGGGTGAGGAACGCCGGCTAGGTTTCTTTTAAGTAGTGGGTTTTCGTTATAATTTAAAGATTTGGGCGTATTTTGTAGTAGAGGTGGTGGTGATGGTGGTGTGGTGCCAGTGTGTAACATCCCAGAATAGTAAGAGTAGAGTTGAAGGGCTAAAAGTGTTATTTGGGAAAGAATGACTCGACGAGTCCATGGCTGGACTCGGCGAGTGGAGTCGCGACTTGGTCGCGTGTTAAGTAGCCGACTCGGCGAGTAGGCGTTGGGTGGAGAAAACCCTAATTCTCGGGGTTGAGCCCTATATAAGGAACATTATGTTCCTTCCCCAGCCTCTTTATTTCCCTCTTGAGTTCCAGAAACCCTAAATCGCGGATGAGCTCCATTGTTGAGTGGATTAAAGCATTGGAGAAGTTTGTTGAAGGAATTTTGTGAGAATTGAAGGCTTGGAGCAAGGGGCTTTGCTTGGATTCGAATTTCATTGCAGTTGGGGCGTCCATTGGAGGTAATATCTCGTTCTTGAGCTATCAATCTTATGGATTCATCATTTTGGGGTTTGTGGAGAGTATGTCTTGGTATGTTTTAGAGTTTGGAGGTTAGATCTGAGGTTGCTACCTCAGATCTGGAATATTGAGGGCCCAGAGTGCATTAAAGTTCCTATGTTTGGGTGCTTAGTGAAGCCATCATGTCCCAAACCCTAGCTATAAGTGAATAAGGCCTAGATCTCTTTGGATTCACGTAAAGTTTGCCACTTTACGTGATGGATGAGTTATAGGAGGCTAGATCTATGTTTTGGAGCAATTGCATGGCCTGGAGTGCTTCTGTATGGATCCAGACCGGTGGTACCCGGCGAGTCACATGGGTGGACTCGACGAGTTGCTTGATGATGGCCTGGAACTCGGCGAGTTGTATGAACAACTCGACGAGTAGGATGAAGATTTCCTGGAACTCGGCGAGTTGTATGAACAACTCGACGAGTAGGATGAAGATTGCCTGGAACTCAGCGAGTTGTATGAACAACTCGGCGAGTAGGTTGAAGATAGCCTTAGACTCGGCGAGTCTGTTCTTGGGCTCGGCGAGTCTTGTCGAAGAGTCCCAATATTTTCTGGTCGAGTCGAGAATCGGCGAGTCAAGGGATGACTCGGTGAGTTGTATGCGAGTGGACTCAGAGTTGTTGAACTCGACGAGTCTCGGGGTGACTCGGCGAGTTAGGTCGCAGATTGAGTGAAGTTCTGATTATGGGAACTCGGCGATTCATAGGGTTGACTCGGCGAGTAGGGTCAATCAAGAGTTGACTTTGACCTTGTCTTTGACCAAGGGTTGACCAGTGGTTTCCAGGGGTATTTCGGTAATTGTTGATTGTTGTTTTGAGTTCAGTGCATTGGCGGTTGTCCAGTGGTGGAGATCGTATCAGTGATCGGAGCAGTTCGGGTTATCTGTTCAGTCAGCAGTTTCGAGGTGAGTTATCCTCACTATATCAACAGGGTCTAAGGCACCAAGGCCGGCCCTTATCGGATTGAGATCCGGGTAGTTGTGGTTATGTTGTTGCTATGTTATGTTTGCATCCTGAGAGCTAGGATGGTATATAGAGACCTGTTTGAGATCGGTATCCTGAGAGATAGGGTGATACTATACTAGTGACCTGTTAGGTCGGTATCCTGGTTAGGATGATGATATGCTATGTGATCTGTTTGATCTGCTTGTTGACTGTGAATTGCTATATGATTGTATGTATATGTGCACATGGTTGTTTGGACTGGAGTTGGGTTGAGGCAGGTCCTGCTGCGTGCTGTAGGCCAAGATACCCAGGGCGGACCGGCTGTCCCGAAGGCCCAGCGAGCGGTCCGGATAGGCTGTAGGCCCCGAAAGGGCGGACCAGACGTGCCGAAGGCTCGGAGAGTGGACCAGATAGACTGAAGGCCCGGTGCGGGCGGACCAGTCATACTGTAGACTCAGAGGGTGGACCAGGTGGACTGTAGGCCGGTGCAGCGGACCAGTCACACAGTAGACCCGAAGTGCATGGCTGTTCTGTGATCGGATATGTTATGGCATGTTATGCGTGTATGGTATTTGTGGTTGGTATTTTGGGGATATCTCACTAAGCTTTCGGGCTTACAGTTGTGGTTTCATGTTTTTCAGGTTCTTCAGGAGATCGTGGCAAGGCGAAGGCGTGATCGTACCGCTCCTAATGATTTTGTAGTGTGTGATTCTGGGAACACGTTAAATGTTTTGTATTGAAAACCCTTTTTGTAATGAATTAATGGAATCGAGATGTTTTTGAAAAATTTAAAATTGGTTGTATTTTTCGGTCGTTACACAGTGGGTGGATGAAGTAGAGGTTGGGGTAGCGGAGAGCTGAGGATGGAAGGCTAAGGTTTTCTGAATTCTACCACCGGAAGATGGGTGATATAGGCGACAAGCATCAGATTTGATAATTAAACCTACTCTCAGTTTGAATGAGTCTAAGATAGAATAAGAATTGGCCGACGAGGTCTAAATGAAAGTTGTAATACTCATAAATACCAACACGTGGATATAAATAACGTCGAGAATAGAGCTCCTATGTTAAAGATATGGACGAAACTTAGTCTCTACTCTTCAAGTGCGGCAAATTTGAATACAGTTTTGTAAATCTAAGATAGAATGAGAATAGCCGACAGGGTCTAAATGAAAGTTGTAGTACTCGTAAATACCAATGCGTGGATATAAAGAACATAGAAAACAGAGCTCGTACTCGGAAGATACAGACAAAACTTAGGGGCTACTTTACTATAAAACTCCTATAAATAAAGGATGAATCCTTCATATTTTCTTCACACCATAAGCCTTTATTTCTCTCTCTAACTTCTCTCTAGCCTCCCTAAACCCCTCCCAAGTCTAGGGAACCTCCCTAGCATGAGAAGGAAGCCCCGGAGCGCCCGACGGCTCTGAGAAGAAAAGCTTTCTGCTCCGAAACGCTGCTCCAGCGAAGCTCGGTTTTTAATAAAAACCCGCTGTAAGTGAGCTACGCCTACACTATTTCTAATATAGCTTTTATTTAAATATGGTAATGTTATTAGGACCTTAAAATAATTATTTGGGCTATTATTATGAGTTATATAAGTGACGTTATAATATCTTTTTAACCACTCGCGGTACGGGGAACCTGGTTTAAAGGGCCACATAGGGCTGTTGGATTTCAGAAGTGTTATATGCCAAAATGGTCCTGCCCTCCGGTGTTTTATGTCTGGCCCCTGTCTGTACATAGTGTGTGAAGAGTATTGTTTAACGCTTATATAATAGTAATAATAGCTAGACTATTAATTAGTCTCGGTAAAACGTTAGCCTAAACTCTAGTGGTAATGGTACTAGGTTTTGGCGAAGGAAATTGTTTTAAAGTAAACGAAGTGCTGTCCGAGAACCGCGTCACCACCTTATCAGGTGAGTGCATAGTTACTTTCATCTAACACATATATATGAAGTATTTTATATAGACTACGTGGTATGTGTGCATATTATCTATATACTTGCTCTCTATGCTAGATGAACGATTTTATACAAGTTTTATATGATTTAAACCATATATGTATTTATATCTACATAATATGTTGGGTAAAACTTGGGTAGATGAAATATGAGTTGGACGATAAGTTGAGAGGGAATATAGACCATGAGGTAAGGGTGAGAGGTAGACGATGTGAGAAGCCTTATGATTACACTTGAGAACCTCATAACCCCGGAAGATGCGTCTAAAGGACTATACTGGCAGATGCGCCCCATAAAGAATGTCACAATTTTGGCAGCTGCGCCTAAGTGATAATATTAGCAGCTGTGCTTGACAGATGTGTCATTAGCAACGATGGATTTCGTCCTATTCCTTAGGATAATCCTTAGGAATGAATGAACGAGGAATAGTTGATTCTTAGGATAGATCCTTAAGAGTAAATAAGATAATGAGGATGGGTAATTGGGTTGATTGATTGTTTGATGATTAAACATAATAATTATATTAATGTGGGTTGAAAACCCTATGTACTCACCAGGTTTCCCAACCTGACCCACTCAGTTTATTTATATCACAGATGTTGATTTGAAGTCACATTACATTGAGAGATTAATGAGATAGAAATCACAAGTGATAATGAATGTAAGTTCTGTTTATGCCTATGTTTTTGTATTGACGATGACATCCCAAATGTTTTAAAATGAATAATATTACTTTTCTTCGGAAATATTTGATAACGTATTTATCATATTTTACTGGAAAAATTCCGCAACATTTTTATTAAAAGTGGTACTCTGATTTTTATAAAACATAAACAAAATCAGTCTTTTCTGACCGTAAAAATGGAAATGTCACACCATCTTAAAAAACTTAAATTTTTAAATAGATTTAATGCTATCAACATAAAAAATTTGCACATTTGACTATCTTGGTTAATTTTGACGGTTTTAGTGTTTTTGACCAAATATGTCAATTCGAACATTTAAACCTTACACAAAACCCTATAGACTTCGTTGTAAAATTATTATTGATGTAAATCCTCATTTACAACAACCTTAAGTCATTAGTTGTCTTATCATAAAACCAGAATTTCTATAAAAATCGGCTTTATATGGCATTATCAAACTATATAACAACGATGATAAAACAATATTATAATATAAGACAATGAAGGAGTACCTTCAAGTTTTTATAAACACTGATTAAGTTTTTCACTAAATGGACTATTTAGGATATTTGTAATTACCACAACATCTACCATGTTGTCTTTTATCATAAAAATATTATAGTAACAAAGTATGAACATGGCTACACATGTTTCTTTTTTAAAGATCAATATTTAGAGAATCTTTAAGATGTATTCGTGATATTTGATACAAATTTAATTACAAGTATTTAAAAGTAATACAATAATTCAAATACTCAATATTAAGATAGGTTGTCTTGATTATTTAGCGTGTGAGTATATATTTACACAAATATATATATATATATATATATATATATATATATATATATATATATATATATATATATATATATATATATATATATATATATATATACACGTGTGTGTGTAAATAAACCTAAAATACGTCACTCATCACTTATGAACAATCATCTAGCTTGATTGGGTGAGCAACTATCTTACCTTAGTTAAACATGTAGAATCCATCTTCTTTGATGGCCCAGATACATCTATAAAAACATTTATTGAAATAGTACTTTATATCTATGTTGTTATTAAAAACAATTAAGGTTGTTGTCGTGGATTTCCATTAGAAAATTAGCATTAAAAAGAGTTTTCCCATAGAGTGAAATGCTACCATGATCGAATCTTAGCGGGTGGAGATGTAGTTGCAGATACATATGTTGAGATTACAAGATAAACATATAAGGAAAATAGTTTTTTCATAGTGCATCGAAGGAGTAAATCAGAAAATATTTCAATTATATATATATATATATATATATATATATATATATATATATATATATATATATATATATACTAGGTTACAACCCGTGGAAACCACGGGTAAGAAAAAAAATATATAGTTAATTAAATATGATAATGAAAAATCAAAGATTTATAAAATTTTATTAAATTTATAAGATATAATATTTGTTTAAACTTATATTGATTATTTAAAATCTACCATATATATATATATATATATATATATATATATATATATATATATATATATATATATATATATATATATATATATATATATATATATATATATATATATATGAGTTTGAATAAAATGTAAAACACACAATCAATCATGCAAATAACACTGATATACGAAAAATTAAATATAACAGAAATTTAATAAAGATAAATAAACATAACATAATAAATTACAAATTAAAAACTAACTTTTTTAAAATTTTCTAAAAATTTCTTTATACACAATATTTGAAGTTTTGTTTGTAAGCACCATCGTTATTTAAAATTAAAACCTTAATTCTTAGATAACTTAAAAAAGTATATTAAAAAAAAATATGTAAACAATTTTAAACTGCTATTTCAAAAAATTAACCACCACAAGCCACATTCCAACAACAACAACTAAGAAAGGCAGTAATCGGTAGAGCATAAATTCCGCTAACTTTCATAATAAAAGAAAAAGTAGGAGAAATTGTGAAGCTCTCACCACAAAAACTTCACCCATGTTCTCTAACAACTTCATTATCAAAACCCTTTGAGCAAATCTACATAAAGATTCATCTTAGTATGCGATTAGAACCTTAAGATCTACAAAAACACACACACACACAATGCACTTAATAATCATTGTGTTGAAGAAAAACGTTTGCTTGCACAGTGAAAGGACAGCCCTACCTTCAAATTATATATATATATATATATATATATATATATATATATATATATATATATATATATATATATATATATATATATACTAATAAGCAAAAACATTATCAAAAGCAGAATGTTATGTTGCTTATGAAATAAATAAAGAAAAATTGGGTTATACCTCAATTTGAAGAAAACAGATATCTTAAATAAAATTGTTGATAAATGTTTACCAGTAATTTTTATTATGAGATTAGATTAGTGGTTAGAGGGGATAACGAATAAAATGGTTGAAAAAAGCTAATTTCCATGAAATTAGCAAATACCATATTGCTACGTAGTTGAAAAAAATCATATAGTATATGAAATATGAAGTGTAAAATGTTTACCGGGTGAAGAAGAAGACCCCTAGGAAGGGCCTCATCAAGGATGTCTCAACGGTTTGTGGCCAAACCTATGAATGTTACTAAGATATACGTGAGGGTACTATATTCTTTCAAAATAATATATAAATAGTTCGATTAATATGGCCTAAATCCTAATACAAGTGGAAAAAGGTAAATTAATCTTGCTTGATGCCTTGAATGCATCCTGCATTCCGACTGATTAAGAAGCTTCAACATTATTCATTGCACTTCTTAATAGCTTATGCTCTCATTTAAGTCGAATAAATTAGATATTGATGTTTGTTTATAAATACTTGGTTATAAAACTAAAATTCTCACTTGGGACTTTTAGCAAACTCCAGGTTTGCAAATTGACATGAACATCTTATCTGCACCTAAGCATTAGGAAAAACAAATAACAAATCAAACATAAAGACTGTCAAATTCAAAACTTTAAGACATAAATGTGATAAAAAAAACAACAAAACCTCCAAAAATAGAGACAGTAAGTGACACTAAAAAACTCTGAATATCACAAAACATTCCACTGACAATCTAATTAGAACTACATAAGAGTTGTTGTAATTCATTTTCAAAACACACCAGAAACCTAAATAAGTTGTTCACTATAGATTAAAAACTCAAAAGAATTGAATAATAGTAATTTCATATTACCAAAAAAAATCCTTAAAAAACCAAAGAGACAATACAAACCTGTCATTACAACTAAATGTAGGTGTTTGAGTCTATTGTATGCTTTGTCTTGTTCTCACCACATCTGTACTTTTTTGCAAACCTGCCTTCAAATATGAAATTTTGTATCTAAAACCTGTTGCTGAGAAAGAAAGGAATTTAGGGGCAAAATATTTAATAACATGAATATGAGTAGGGGGATCATTAGTTGTTTACCTGCAAACAATCTTCTTGCGAAGCAGGGACCTACACAATTCCAAACTCGAAATAGTTCAAATTGTTCTCCTAATCGATGAATATATGACAAAAACTCACCTTATTTCTTACACAAACAAAAGTTAGACCCAGGTGTGTGAGAGGAAAGAGTTAGGTTTCTTTTACAGAGAGGGTATAGAGGCGTTGAAAGCAAAAATCTATCGAGAGGGTTTAGAGGTGTTGGAAGCCGAAAGTGTTGAAGAATCTAGGGTTTCCTCTTCTTCAATAAAATTGTAGTCGTGTCGATGAGTTCAAATCGCATAAAAGAATAACCCGATAGAAATCAACTCACCTAACAGAATGGGAGAATAGATGGTGGTAATTGATGGTGACGTTAGATGATGGAGACGGTAAGGACATCGGTGGATGGTGCGTTGATGGCAGCGTGATGGTCGAGCAAGGTGGCAACAAATCAAAGTTGGAAAAAACGGAAGAAACATCCAACATCGTGCAAGATAAAGATGAATCGTGTTGTATCATCTATTCCTTGGGAAAAAGCGGAAAAGATAAATTGAGTAGATAATCATGGCTGATTACACGAGATTATAATTATCGACACCAGAAGGAATTTCGATTTTAAACCAAAAGAAGGGACACATAGGAGTTTAAAGGAGAGAGGCAAAATAGACAATTCACTTTGTAAAATTCTAGCTTTAGGAGATGCCACATAGGAAAAAAAAAAGTTTCGTTTTTATTTATATATATATATATATATATATATATATATATATATATATATATATATATATATATATATATATATATATATATATATATATATATATATATATATATATATATATATATACCAATTTATTTTTCTCACACATTCCAAATGAATGACAAGACAATATTATTAAGTAATGTTAAACAAATTACATCAATTTGGTAACGCAATTGTCGTAAAGCAGCAACGGAACTTGTTATCGATTTAATTATAAAATTCTCAATCACCCGAATAATATAAATTTAGTAAAGGTGTATATTAGACTATGTTTATTGATAAATTGGGTGTTAGATATATAAATAATGCAAAATAAGAAAAATGAAAAATAGATAAAACACATATATTATTATCACTTTATCATAAAACTCACCATTTATGTACATGCATTAATTATTAGTTATTAGTTTTATGGAAAATTTCAAACACATTCATGCACCACTAAAAACATGGAGTTTTTCCTAAAAATATTAGTGATGTAAAATTTTCAACGGTAAAAACCGACTCAACGGTAACAAAAATGAAAATCCTAATATAGTGATGTAATAGCGATAGAATAGCAAAAAAAAAATAATTCTTCGGAAATCCAATGCTAATTCTAAGCGGAAATCAACCGAATTAAGAAAGAAAATATATATATTTTAATTTACGTCGGAAGTTACCATTTTGGTGTCCATTTCGGATTTTGAAAGAAAATATATATATTTTGCAGACACATAATTGTATCATTTTACACATTACATCAATTTTGCCATTTAAATTTGACCATTTTGGACTCCATTTCCATTTGTGCACTTTTTAACAAAACTTTCAAATGTAAATAAATGTGTTTTCATGATCCCAATAAAAATTATTGGTCAATTGATCTCATAATTTTAATAATTTTAGTATATTTGATCATATATGTTATTTCAAAGATTACGGTTGTATGCTCCCAAAACATAATTATTAGTCATTGAACAATTTTGTCAATTTTGGTCTATTTAACAAAATCTATGAATTCAACCATTTGGTATCTTTTTTGGTTCATGAACTTCTTAGCAACATTTTCTTTTGTAAATAAATGTGTTTTTGTCCTCCAAACACATAGTTTTTAGTCATTTGTCCATTTTGGTTAATATTGACATTTTTTTTCCAATTGTCCATTTTGGTTATATTGTGCTTGCATCTTTCCACATTTGAATTTTTTTTTCCAAATTTGTTTGAGTTTTTTGATAATATTTGACAGCCATGATTCTTTTTATCGAAATTTTGACTTATAAGTAAAATGTGAATTTATTCTCCTAATATATAATTTTTTGTTATTTGTCCATTTTGCTTGATACTGACAATTTTGGTCTATTTGATCAAATCTGGCAACTCAACCATTTCGATCTACTTGTGAATTTATGAATTTTTTTGAAAAACTTAATTTTGTAAATAGATTCTGCGCTCCGAAAAAAATAGCCATCCAACCATTTTGGTTAATTTTGACATTTTTAGTCTTTTGACCAAATCTATCAAGTGGAACCTTTTGGACTCATTTTCGATTTTGCGAAATCAAAAAAGTTCCAAATGTAGATAAATCTTGTTATATGCTCCTAATATGGAATTATTTTACATTTGACAGTTTTAGTCCGTTTTGATAATGTTATCTTTTTGGAAAAAGATGTCAATTCAAAAATTTTGGTCTCCTTTTTAATTGATCAATTTCTTAACAAATCTTCCAGATATAAATAAATATGCTTATATGCTTGCAAACCATAGTTATCGGTGATTTGAACATGTTGGTTAATTTTGCTAGTTTTGATCGTTTTCACCATATATGTTAATTCAACTATTATCTTCTCCTTTCAATTTATGAACTTGTTAACAAAATTTCCCAATGTAATTAAATTTGTTTGTACTCTCCTAAGACATAATTATTTGTCATTTTACCATTTTGGTCAATTTTGACTGTATTGACCAGTTTGTCAAAATTTGTCAATTCGACCATCTGGTCTCCCTTTATGTTTATAAAATTTTTAACGAAATTTCCAAATGTAAACAATATTGTTTTTTTCTTCAAAAACATAATTTTTTTGTTATTTGATAATTTTTTTTGTTAGTATTGATAGTTTTAGTCTTTATGACCAAATATTTGAGTTCAACGATTTTGTTTTCCATTTCAACTTCATTTTGAAATGATTATGAAACAATACTAGAATAAGAGAATGAAAAAGTACCTTCAAGTATGTATAAACACTGATAAGTGGACTATTTATCATGTATAAAATTTCCAAAACATCTATTATGTGGTCTTTTGTCTTAGAAATATTATAATAACAAACCATGAACATCGCTACATATGTTTTCATTTTAAAGATATATATATATATATATATATATATATATATATATATATATATATATATATATATATATATATATATATATATATATGTATATGTGTGTGTGTGTGTGTCAATAGATGTAAAATATAACACTCATGACCAATCATGTAACTTGGTTGCGGGTGCATTTGGCTTCCAACGTGTTGACAAGTAGAATCCATCTTCTCGCACAGACCACATACACAAGTTACCATTTGGACTATTGCAGTACCCTCTAGATATGTCTTCATTAAAAACAACAAAGGCTGCAGTCCTGGATTTCCAATAGAATTTAGCACTAAATAAAGTACGCCCAAAGATATTTTCGCTGAACTTCCAACTTTTTTCAGCTCTATATGCAACTGTAGTATTACGAAGATCATCATCTTTTGATCGCACATGGACCACGATTGGATCATCAATATCGTTTATGATTCTCACATGTTGTGTAGGACGAATTGAAATATTATCTTTGGGTGATGCCTTAGCTCGTGGAGATGTAGTTGTATATGCATATGTTGTGATTACAAGGCAACAATATAAGAAAAAGAATATTTTCATAGTGAATTGAATAAGTAAATGCAAAAATATTTCAATTGTGTGTGTATATATATATATATATATATATATATATATATATATATATATATATATATATATATATATATATATATATATATATATATATATATATATATATATATATATTTACTATCTTATAAAAGAAATCTAACTATTTCTAAAAATAGATTGATTATAATAATAATATTTTTTTAAGACGTCCAAATGATGAAGCTGATAATACAAGTAACCATTAATAAAATAATATTAAATTTTAACCACGTTTTGAATTCAAATATTTCTCATCAAATCTCCTTATATTTCTCAACAATTTGATTTGGTTCCCTCAAATCCCGGATTCATTCAAATTTTGAGCCCTTTTAGATATCCTTAAATTTAGCATGTTGATTCAAATATCTCTCCCATCGCATATACCTATTTGTTCCCTCCCCTGCTATAAAGTCCACCGTTCACGAACAGAAAATGACTTCATCTCCCGTCTTCCACTATCCCTAACCATCGGTTCTATGACACCGCTTTCTGACGTCTTTATTATTATTATTATTATTATTATTATTATTATTATTATTATTATCATTATTATTATTACACTTATTTTCTCCACCTAATAAAATTAACACCAACACGTAACTAATAAATATTAATCTTAGTTATAAATCATATTTGACTATTTATTGTATATTCATTTGAGATATGATATTTTTACGAATGGCCAAATAATTCACAAAAATAGATGATTCTTCGAAAGAAAATTATTCACCGTCCGCAAAAGAAATTATAACTAACTAATATTTTTTTTGAAATAAAACAGACAATTTAGTTGCCGAAATTAAACTGAGAATATATATATATATATATATATATATATATATATATATATATATATATATATATATATATATATATATATATATATATATATATATATATATATATATAGCATTTAACATTGATATTATGATATTAAAATAATGAAAAGACTAAGCTAAATATATAAGAGTTTAAGACTTTCATTTGATTTGATGACATTCATATTAAAAATAAGGGAGATAATCATTGTTAAAAGGAAAGTGTTCACTAAAATAAATATATTTGACGTCTGCGGAAAGAAAGCTAATCATCTATTGAAACTAATCGACGATAGTGAAAAGAAAAAAAAAACTAGCAGTCATATCCAAATTTATAGCATAAAAGTCCAAAGTTATTAATAAAATCATAAAGAAGAAAAACTTTAAGTTTTTTTTGTACATAATATTGTTTCTGCTAGGGACACAAAAGTACTAGTGAAGCCTAACGAAAATTTAAAAGGTGATGAAGTTTATACATCAAATGTGGTGTATAAAGAAGTGTTGCACGATGTAACGACCCAAAAATCACGACTAAAAATTTCTTTTAAAACATTACTAAAATCATATTTATAAAAATCGCATCATAAGTCATAACATAATTTCTAGAGTATTAAATCAAAACATAACATCATTATCAGAGTCAAACGTTCCCAGGCTAACTGACTATGGTGTGTGCACTGCAATCTTCCCGAGCTCCTCTTTTGAAAACCGAGTACCTGAAACCAAAACTGAAAACCATAAGCACGAAGCTTAGTGAGCTCCCCTAATCTACCATATACCATGCAATAACATAAAAAAACACATACTGGGCCTTGCCCACTGCATCGGACCGAGGTCCGGACTAACTGGGGCCTTGCCCCCTGCATCGGACCGAAGTCCGGAAACTGACTGGGACCTTGTCCCCTACATCGGACCGAAGTCCGGACTAACTGGGGCCTTGCCCCCTGCATCAGACCAAAGTCTGGACTAACTGGGACCTTGTCCCCTGCATCGGACCAAAGTCCGGGCTAACTGGGGCCTTGCCCCCTGCATCGGACCGAAGTCCGGACTAACTGGGACCTTGTCCCCTGCATCGGACCGAAGTCCGGGCTAACTGGGGCCTTGCCCCCTGCATCGGACCGAAGTCCGGACTAACTGGGACCTTGTCCCCTGCATCGGACCAAAGTCCGGGCTAACTAGACAAATCATAACATAAACATATCAACTAGCATGAATACACATATACTGCATACTACATCGGGCCGTAGCCCGGAACACACAACATATAATTCCTGTCTGAGCCACGAAGGCATCAAACATACTAACTACTACATCAGATCAAAATCCGGAAACTACTACTAGCTAAACGGGGCGACATTGTGGCCTTAGCCCCGTTCCTACTGGATGGAAAACTCACCTGAACTGCTGAGCTCTGCTGATAAACCTCTGGCTGCTACTCGACAATCTCCTGAACCACTGATCCTCTAGCTCTCCGAGCTGTTAATATCCATATAACACTTAGTCCAACTGACCTCCAAAGGTCAACTAGGTCAACTCTGGTCAAGGTCAAAATCCTGTTCAAAGTCAACCTTCCAGGTCAACCCTACTCGCCGAGTCCTACTAATGACTCGCCAAGTTCATATGCTTATGGTCTTTCTATTCGCGACCCGACTCGCCGAGTCAGTCCATGACTCGCTGAGTCAACTATTCCCAAGTCCTGACCTGACCAACTCGCTGAGTCTCCACCCGACTCACTGATTCGAGTTTCAACTCGAAGGGTTTGGGGTTTCGCAACCTGACTCGCCGGGTCCAAGAATAGACTCGTCGAGTCCAAGGCAATCTTCAACCAACTCGTCGAGTTGTTCTTCCAACTCGCCGAGTTCATGCCTAACTTCATCCGACTCGACGAGCTGTTCATCCCACTCATCGAGTTCATCCTCATCTTCAAGCTACTCGCCGAGTCTATCCAGTCCTTAATCCATGCAGTGGCTTTTCGAGCCAAACAGGGCTTCCAACTCATAGATCCTTACTTCCGAGGCCTATCCCCCACGTAAAGTGGCAAACTTTACGTATAGATCAAGAGATCTAGGCTCAAAACACATTCAAACTAGGGTTTATGGCACCCATACTTCTTCAACATACTAAGGGCTGATACTTTAGGGGATTCTAGACCAAAACAAGCATGGATCTGAGGTAGCAACCTCAGATCTGGACCTCTAACTCGAAATGGTTCATGAACTTGTCCTAAAAGCCCCAAATCCCAAGATAAAGTTTGATCTATATGCAAAAGAGGGAAGGTCACGACTCATTACCTTCAAATGCTCTGGAAGACCTCACAAACTCTGGATCTACTGCCAATTCTTGAATCCCCAATGTGTGCCTTCTTCCTTCTTCCTTCAAACCACCCAAAATGGCAAGAAAGCTTGAATGAGCAACAATGGAGGCTTAGGGTTTCTGGTTCTAGACTATAGGGTCGCAACTGAGCCCTAGGAAAGAGAATAAGATGCTTAAATAGGGTACCAAGTCCCGAAATTAGGGTCTCCAAAATTCAAATGCATTCATGCACAACTAAAAAATGGACTTTTTCCTACAAATATAAGTGATTAAAAAATTTTGTCGGTCAATACCAATAACAAAAAAATGGAAACCGTAATAAAGTGAGGTAACAGTGATAAACTAGCGACGACAAATAATTATATGAGAAATTTGATGCTAACTTTGAGGGAGAACACAAAATTTAAAAAGATTATATATATATATATATATATATATATATATATATATATATATATATATATATATATATATATATATATATATATAAGAATGAGTTCTATGGAAAACAAATAACTAGAACAACATCTACCGGAACCAATAATCAAATGACACGTGTCCATTTCTTTCTTCACAAGTAATGTATTGTGGAAGTGATGTGTTGTCATGTTTTCATTGGTTCAAATATGTGTTGCCCTAATCATTCATTTTCCATATAATTCTTCCCTTTTATATATATATATATATATATATATATATATATATATATATATATATATATATATATATATATATATATATATATATATATATATAATGTCGGAAATTATCATTTTGGTGTCCTTTTTAAATTATGAACATTTTTAAAAATTACCATATGTGAAAAATTATGGTTGTATTTTGTAGACACATAATTATATGTGATTTTCTATTCATTTATAATGTTGTTGTTGTTGTCGTTGTCGTTGTTGTCGTCGTTGTTGTTGTTGTTGTCTTTTGTTGATGTTGTATTTGTTGTTGTCGTCGTTTTTGTCGTTGTCGTTGTCGTTGTCGTTGTCGTTTTGGTTGTCCTTATTGTTGTTGTTGTTGTTGTTGTTGGCGGCGGCGGCGACGGCGGTGGTGGTGGTGTTGGTGTTGGTGTTGCTGCTGCTGCTTCTGTTTGTGATAACCGTCAAAATTCGAGTCAGTTCTAGACTTGAATAAACTTAGTTGCACGTGTAGGCACGACACATCCTAGATTGATTAGCTAGAGACTAAGTCATAACCTACTTGAAACATGGAAACAATTAGAATCGAATGATAGTGTACTTAGATTTCACATTTATATGTGAATTCTACAACTACTTTAACTATAGTCACTAACCAAATTCAGTTCATTTCTTGACTTGAACATCTTTTTATGAATAATGTAGACACATCATACATTTGACCTAGCAGTAGAAATTAGGTCAGAGTCTCATAGGAACTTACGTCAAAGTTGAAACTATGACTAGTATACTTGGTTCTTCTATTTCACTTGAATCTCGAAACCACTACATAGAAATGCCAACAAACCGATAAAAATAAATTACAAATATTATTTCTAACTTGAATAAGAGTTATGAAACTCTAAAATAGTTTGAAGTCTCAAAATTCAGTTAATTTTGATATCCAAAGATTTACAAACTCCTTAAAACCCTAAAAGTCATAAAAACTTAAATTTATGAAGTTTTATATTAAAATATCATAAAAAATTTTATAAACACTATAATATCAAATTAATATATCTAAAATGTTGAAAAATACTCTAGGAAATTAATTTAATTCATTAACATTAACTTTACATTTATAAGTTAAAAAATTCAAGAGTTATAAACAAAATTTATATAAAATATACATTTTATATAAATTGAAAGAAATTTTATAAAAATTAAGGAGATAATACAAAATAAATAAATAAAACAAAATAAAATCTCCTATCTCCACTCAAAAATCGGCCTCATATATCTTCCCCCAAGTCGCATCTTCACTAAGCCTAATCATTTTACTCATTCCATCACTCCACCTCTCTACTTCTCTCTCTAAAAGCTTCTCTCCCACTTCTCTGTAGCAAATCTGATTATAAGTTCGCATACATCTCTGCATTTTGGTGGAGAGAAACCACAAAGAGATAACGAGAGAGACTGAGTACCCAGAGAGACACGAGAGAGATTGAGTACCCAGAGAGACAAAATGTCTCTTTTCTCTCCTTTCTTCTCTTTAAAACCCCCATTCGTTTCCCTCTTTCTAACTCATGAAATTTTGGCAGCAAGAATATCATTTTACTCAAAATTCTTCACCCTATGAAGTTGTTCTTCAAGGTAAACAAAAATTTCCTTCATCATCCTTCAATTTCCTATCAAAAATTTCAAGTTTTCTTGCATTTTTCTTCTCCATAAACTATTTTCTTCGAGATTATTCACATGCATGTTCATGCATGTCAAATTTGATGATGATGGTGATAGGATTTCACCCAAAAACAACATGTATGTTGTTAGAAGGTGAAATCCAATGATCAAAACCTAAATCAAATTCATAAACTTGAGTTTTACAAGCTTTAAAGATCCAAAACCACATGTATTCAAGTTTTTCATTTAGAAACATCATTTTGAACAAAATAAGTTCATTCATGGTCTTCAAATCATAATGCATGTGTGAACATCAAGCTTAAAGGCTTGATGATCAAAGTACACTGTTATGAATGCTTATAAAGGATTTATTCATAAATAAATATCCAAAACTTTTTTTCTGCTCAAATCTGATTTTTCCAAGAATCCAAACAACAAAAGAAGATTATCAGAATTTTTTTAGAAAATAATTAGTTTTCTCGATTTATTATAATTTTTGCAAAAACATAGAGCAATAATTAATATAAAATACTCTTGATGGTCAATAAATTTTGGTAAATTTCCGATATCACCTATGCATTGAGTAAAAACTTTTCATGAAGTTGCATGCATTTCTAAGGCTATTTTCTGTTGATTTCTGATTTATTTTTGTTGAAGAGAAATAAATAGTAAAATACAGTTATGAATGTCCAAAGTCATATTCCATAATTTTCTCATCTTCTAGACATCATAAAGACTCCATGATTTATTTTTGTTGAAGAGAAATAAATAGTAAAATACAATTATTTTTCCCGATTTATTGAATGTCTGAGGAATTAAATTAATGAAAAATAGCTACACTTATCCAAAAAAATTATGAAACTTCATCAGCATATCTTATATTACATATTAATCGTAAATAAAAAGTTTAGTCAATTGTACCTACTGTTTTATAATTTTTCACGACTTAATGCTTATTTAAATGAATAAAACAAAGAAAAATAGTTAAAGTGTTTGAAAACCAACTTTGATATTTTTCCCATCTTATATATGTTAAATAACAGCGGCACAAAATATTTGGAGAATTTTGTAAAATGATCCCTATTTATTTCGACTTTTGCTATAATAAATACACAAAAATCATAAAATCATGTTAATCTTTTTAAAAACCAAGTTTTATATTTTTTCTAGATTATATATGATGAATATCAGTGATACAAAAATTTTGGAGGATTTTCTTAACTAGTTGCTGTTTTTCATGAATTTGTGTTGATTTGAGAAATTAAATAAAGGAAAAATAGTTAGACAAATAAAAAATTCAAGAAAACTTATTTTAATGTCTTTGCCTACAGTGAAAACGCAAATAAAAAGTTTGGAAAATTTGTAACTTATTTGAGTTAGTTTTGAATATTTAACCATTTGAAACACTTTCCAAAATGTTATAGTTACACTTCAATTAACATTGCCAAAAATAGGAATTTTCACTTAAATTTGTTATTTAACAAATTGATCCATGGGAATCTGAATTTATAGAAAAATGTTTGTAACTTATACAAAACCTAATTTTGACATAATATTGGCATAATTATATTGTAGAAATTAATTATACTAGTGTTATATTTTCGACTAGAGACTTACTAGTGTGTAACCTTATCGTAGTGAATCGGTAGTAGGACATGAGGGAAGTTAGCTCAACGCATCACAAATAGCTTCATTTTAGCAACGAAATTGTTTATGTTTGTTGTATTTATTTTGACTCGTATAAACTTGGTTGCTATATTTTGCATGTATGTGTATGTTACTTTAATTCATAAGGACTGTATCGCGGTTAAGTCGCTGGAATCATTTGACACAACTCATTAACTCTTTTGAGCCCATGGTGATCATGGATATATAGCGCTATTAGGAGGTAGACAACTCTTCACTCACACGATTCGCTTGAGTGCATTTTACCATATTTTATACTCTATGTTTGCGATACACATAGTAGTCAATAGGGCATGGTTCAGTCATTAGGCTTGAGTTGTGAACTCAAGAATGGAAACTTGATGCACATACGGATATTACATCGCATTTTAGCAACGAAACTTGTATACTCATTTGAGCAGTGAAACTTGTATACTCATTTTAGCAACGAAATTTGTATACTCATTTGCGAAACGAAACTTGTATACATATTTTAGCAACGAAACTTGTATATATTTTGAATAATCTAATTATTTGGGAAGTGAAACATGCAAATTTAAAACACAAAGATAAAGAATTGACAAGAGATAGTAAACAATACTCATAAATAAATCTCCATTACTTAATCATCAAATGTCAATTAAATTTACTTTGTTACAAGTTTCTAAATATCTATCTAATCACTGAAACTATTATCATCCTTCAGACCAATGCTCCTCGCATGCTAAACATGCTTAATCCTACTCAGACCCTCCATGAGGGGATCTGCAGGATTCTCTTCATGATGAGGCTTCCTTCTTCTACACCATGTCTGATAAAGTGATATTTTCTATCGATATGTCTTGATCTACCATGATGTTTTGGTTCCTTGGTCAAGGAAACCGCTCCTTCATTATCCCTGAAAATCTCCACTTGCTCCTTTATGGCTGGCCCTACTCCAAGATCTCCGATGAAGTTTTTCAACCATATAACATCTTTCGACGCTTCGCTTGCTACAATTTACTCTGATTGACAAGTACAATCAGATATGGTCTCCTGCTTGGAACTTTTCCAAGTCGTTGCTCCTCCATTAAGGGTAAAACCCAACCAGACTGAGAACGATAATTATGTCTGTCGTTCTTAAACTAGCGTCACTATATCCAATAACTCTAAAGTCCTCACTACAACCAAGTACAAGGACCCAATCATTTGTCCTTCATAGATACTTAAGAATGTTCTTGACCTCTATCTAATGAGATTTACCTAGATTTCCCTGATATCGACTAACCATGCTTAAAGCAAAAAAGCCATGTTAGGGAGAGTACATGTCATAGCATACATGATTGATCAAACAGTAGAAACATATGGAACTCGATTCATTTATGCTATTTCAGCTTCAGTACTCAGACTCTGATTCTTACTCAGTTTGGTATTACTCTATATAGGTAACTCTCCTTTCTTGGAATTCTCCATGCTAAAACGTTTTAGCGCCTTATCCAAATATGTGATTTAGTAAGTCCAATTAGTCTTTTACTCCTATTTCTCAAAATTCTTATTCCCAGAATATAAGCAGCCTCTCCTAGATCCTTCATAGCGAAACACTTTCCAAGCCATGACTTTGTTGGATTAGTGTCTAAGTCCATAACTATTTTGGTATGTACTTGACCCGATGGTGCATGGTCCTTTTGGGTTGCCTTCACCAAAGCAACTTGATTGGAGAAATATATATAGAGAGAGAGGATAATATGATTTATTAATATGTTATAAGAATAATATATTAAAGGAGAAATCATATTTGTTTAATTAATATTGGTCGATAATTAATTAAGAATTAGTTTTGTGATCAAGTGTAATTAATTAAACTTGAGGGGCTGAATTGTAATTATGTGATAGTTACAAAATAAGGTAAGAATTATCTTATAAGTATGGTGAACGAATTTAAGGTTGGAAAGCCTTAGAATTCGAGTATGATAAGGATTCAAGGATTATCTTATTGGTTGCTTAATGGATAATCAACTAGATAAGGATAATGACTGAAACCCTATCTCTACACCTATATAAACACCCCTAGGGTTATGAATTCGGGTATCCCTTCCCAAGAGGTCCCAAATACGAATTCTAACCTCCCTCCTCTCTCCTTATACCTTCTCCACTTGCTTATGGTGTTTGTAAGCCATTAGAGGAGTGACACTTGTGACTCTTTGCTTTCCAAGGTCAATTCAAGGAGGAATTGGATTGTTATTGCTACATAACAATCAAGGTATGTTCTTAAACCTATTTACATGTGAATTCTGATTTCCATATGCTAGAATTAGGGTTCAAGTCTTGGATTCAAAGTATGTACAATAGAGAAACCTAGATCCGAGCTTTAGGGTTTGTATGAGCACATAGGATGTCTTATGACCAAAACCCATCAGTGGTATCAGAGCCTTGATTGGTTTCTATTGTATTGATGCTTGTTGTAACTGAAAAAATTCGATTTTTTGCATTCTGGAGGCTGGACTCGCCGAGTCCATGGCTGAACTCGCCGAGTCCAAGGTGACTCGACGAGTCCTAGGCTGACTCGACGAGTCAACTCGTCAGAAGGAGGGTACTTCGGGATTTCTTGCTGTTTTTGCTTATGGATAATTACCTTATCATGTTAGATTAATATTAATCCGATTATATGATATATTTGACTATATTTTTAATCTAATTGAAGATATTTATCAATTAATAGGATAATTGTTTCCTTATAAGATAATTGATTAATTATTTTAAGTAAATTGATAAATTATTTTGCAAGAAATCATCAAATATGGATAATTATGTGATTAAATGTTAATTTGAATTATTTGTTATTTGATCCTTGTTGTTGTGAAAAGTTTCATATTTGGCCCTTTAGGTTTTATAGTTTAAATTTGAACCCCAAAAGTTTTGTTGTTTTGAAATTTAAATAGTTGAAACCTTAATGTTTTGAAAAAGGTTTCAAAACTTGCCCTCAAGTTTTGGAATTTAAATTTTGATTTAAATAGTTTAAATTTTGATGCATATTTAAATTCTAAACCCTTATGGTTTGAAATGTTTCAAAACTTGCCCTCAAGTTTTGGAATTTAAAAGTTGATTAAAAGTTTAATTAGGAATGTTAAATTCTAAAACATCTAAGTAATTTTGAAAAGGTTCAAATCACACCCTTATGGTTTTATTAATTAATTAAGGTGTATAATTAAAAGAGATTTAATAAATCCATTAAAGTTTAGGTTAACCATTTAATAGAATTAAAAGTGTAATTGTTAAAGTTAACCACATAGTATTTTAAAAGTTATAAAATACACCCTATATATAACATTAAAAGTCTAACATTATATATATGTATAACTAAAAGTCAGTCTTACCGTTAGTAGGCCTCATTCACGAAGCTGGTCTATAAGGGGTGTTTAAGGAAATTGCCTATAAAATGGCGATTGAATGGGTATCCACTCTTACCCACCGCACTCTTGACTAGTGGAGGGTCGTTAGCCGAACGGGTAGGATAGGACGAAACCTTCCATTATAAGTATAATGAATTATCAAGTAACTAAATGTTTTATAAAATTCCCAATCTTAGTTACTTAGGCAAAAGTGAATTGATGCAATGAAATTACACTTTGTGCCCTTGCGAAGACGTTAGTGGAGCGTGTGTGGTTAACCGGCACACTAAATGGGTCTAAGCAAAGGTAGCAAAGGGTGACTCAATGTTTGTCATAGTTCGGTGGAGCGTGTGTGGTTTACCGGCACATCGAATAGGTGACTGTAACATGTGAGGGCACCCTGTGGTTTGCATGGTTATTCACACCCGCTTTGTGATCCTCGGCATCCCAGTCACAAACAAGAGGGGCATATCGAGATATAAACATGCCATTGAAAGTTCAATGTATCTCAAAGGATCTAGGAGTTTTCATAGATTTAAAACTTAAATTTCTTTTTCGTTTTTCATGGTGGAAATTAGTGAATCGTCATTCACTTACCTTCAAATATTCTGCAACTAGATTACGGCATCCCTTTTCTAGGTTGTAGCGTATTGTGTTGGGTCCTAGCCTTGGAATTTCATTTGGGTGATCTACCAAGGACTCAATCTATCAACTAACTTGAATTCGTTTTCTCCCGTTTTGTAGATGTCAAAGTTCGACAACGATGGTTTTCCCAAATCCCGTGGAACAAGCTTTCCACATGAAGATGGTATTCCACGATTCAATCGAGGAACAAGAAATCATGCTTCACTTCCTCCTCCTCCTCCTATTGTTCTCCCCAACCCACAAGATCGAAGAGTTGAAAGGTTCAATATCACTAAAGCCCTATTGGAAATGAAACATGAAGATGGTAAACCCGTGTGTGCCCACGTTCTAGGAATGAAATCACACATTGATAGGTTGATAATGTTGGGTGTGTCATTCCCAGATGAGTTGGCTGTGAATTGGGTTTTGCAGTCACTTCCTGAATCATATAATGAGTTCAAAAGAAAGTATTATATGATGAATCATGACGACAACCTCATTGACCTAACTTACATGCTCATTGCTGCTGAATCAGAAATGATTTGGCAAAGCAATGGAGTGTATTTGTTGGAAAAGTCAACCAACCATGCTTCCGAGGACGTTCTAGGAGAACCGACCTGCGTTTGCTGCCAAAAGAGAGGGCGTTGGATACAAGTCTGCCCAAAGAGCCTGAAGAGTCCAGAAGATGGGAGAGTCAAAGAGTATGGCTGTGCTTTAGGTAAAATCCACTATCTAACTCCATTAAGTTCCTATTCATTGATACATAATGTGATAAGATTGCATTTGAATGTTTTACAGGATCGGTGAAAAGAAAGGAAGCTTGGTGAAAGAACAAGATGAATCTAATCACAAGGAATGGATCTTGATCGCATGGACTTGAAGATTAGATTTTGAGCTTAGAAAGTTATGATAGAGTTGTTAGAAATTTTCTTTTATACATAGTTTTCAATGGATTTTGCATTGTAAGGACAAATGTTTTCCGCTGCTTTTATAAATAAAATAAAATTTTTGTTTGACTTATTTATTTATTTATTTCCTTGCAATGAAATCGTTATGAAAATTGGTGTTTGCATATTTCTACAACAAATGGATATGATTCTTAGTTATGTTATTTATGGAAATGTCAAGAATTTACCAAATAGGGAGAGTTTCTCATCGCCCAAAGTTTCAATTTGATAGAAATTTGGAATCATGCAACTTGGTTGCACGATGAATGAGAAATTTCATATTTGGAAATTAGATCAATTCGTTGACAAAGTGTCAGGTGAAGGACTAAGAGATCGAATACACAAAGTTGCGTGTTGATCAAGACCACCATAAGAGTAACAATTATATTCGTCATGATTTACTAAAGATTTAGTAAATATGATTATACTTACAAGATTAAGTGTAATTCTGAATTGATTAAAGGGTTTAGATCAATAGCAGAACGAATAAGAAGAATCAAGTAGGCAGAAAGATAAAAGTTTCTCCATTCTAAGAAGATGGGAGAGTACCTTTTATGCTTTATGATAAGTCTTAATGATTAAGAACCATATCTCAATTGATCCTCTAAGTGAGTCTTAGTACAATTGTATGTCTAAGAAGAGGAATCAAGAATTGAAGAAATGGTTAAATCAAGAAGTCAATCATACTTCATTCCAATGATAAATCTTAAAGTTAAGATTGTGACAATGAGTGATAAGTATTAAGAAGGTTTGTAACTTTCATTAAATGTGGTAAGATTGTGATGTCTTAGATAAGACAAAGACCAACTAGGACCAATTTATGAAGAGTTTTGATAAAAGCTACACTAACTCTTGAATATTTGTTTGTCAAGAAATGGCTTTGACAAGAGAATCTTATAAGTCAAGGAGTCAGTGGGAGTCTTAATGGTCTTGAAAGGTTTCAAGGACAAATCAAATAAACCTTACCAATCATCACTAGCACACGAGTTGAGGTTGACAACCTATCGTATTGACATTATTTTGATTATGTGCTGTTCCAATTGAGTTAATCATGCATATGAGTTCTATGAGTTCTCATCTTGAATGCATAAAAGGCAAGGCACCTTAATCAATGAAAGGTACATTGATAAGAAAGGGTGAGATGCTTAACTACTTGGAAGACGTGGTGGGCAGCTATGCTACCATGAGGCAAGAAATCAAGATTAAGAAAGTTCGATCCATATGAGTTTGAATTTGTCGTAAACGTTGGTTTTGACAAATTCACATGGATAGGAACGTTTATACACTATTTAAATCTAAGTGTCATAAGATTTCCTCCTTCATGAAAATGATTGTGAGAAAATGCTTTCACTAAGAAAGATTTTAAGAAGATAGTGATTGTAAAATTGCATTCTCGAATTCAATTATGGTTACGGCATCCCTTTCCATAATTTGAATTGTGAGGTTTGGCAATTAGTCTTAATTGTTTAGACACACATATGAACTATCGAAGGCAAAGGTGTATAAGTTCAAGAAGCATTGATAAAGGATTATCAAAGCACTAAGTATTAGAAACATGAACTTAAGAAATTCAATAAGTATTGTCTTTCTGGAAGTTGAGATGTTTATGAATACATGTCGAAGCTAGTGGGAGCATAAGTGTTATGTTTTAATAATCATCAAGATAGTGGGAGCATAAAAGTTATGATTGTATGATTATTAAGGAAAGTATTGCAAGGTTAGCAATATTAATTATAGAAAACATGAGTCATACTTTGCAAAGTCGCAATAGTTGAAAAGTTGTTTTGCTATAATTAAGGGAGAGAATATTATGCTTCATTTCAAATCTAAAGGTTTAGGTTGAGAAATGTTAATAAAATTAGTCAAAGGTACAAAATGTGTTCTTAAAATTTCGATTATGATTACGGCATCCCTCTTCACAATTCGAATTTTGAGAACATAGCAAATAAAACATTATGCGTCGTGTCCCATACGCTTCGGGTATAGGATCGATTGCAAATGCTTTAATGTTTGACCATTCTAAAATTTTCCAAATGTCAAGCACATTTAGAGGGAAAAAGGACAAGAATCGGTTTAGACTAAAATAATTAAACAACTATCAAAGGACAATCCAAGTTCGACGAGGATTGGTCGCTTGTGAGTAGTTGGAAGTATAGTATTGGAAAATATGGAAATGTTTCCATATTGGATGGACCATATCAACATCATTACGAATAGATAAGATTCTATTAAGAATGAGTTGTCATATGGAACATATGGAAGTGTGTCCATATTGGGAATTGAATATTGAGAAATCTATGACTAAATTAGAAACTTCTATGCAAAAGGATGTTCAAAGAATGTACTTTGAGTGAGAGACATCACGTCTATGGAATTGTCTTGTAACAATCTCCGATAGAGGACTTTGTAATATCATTGGCAATAGTCTTTGTGACTTTGGTGCAGTGACATTACGAAAGGATAAGTTGCATAGAATGTTAGAATCTAGTATATTCTATAAGTAGCAAGAATTTGATATTCTTTAACTTATGGAAAAAGGATTTGGAGTTGTGAAATGAGAATGATTGGAAATGTGTTCAATGTGATCTATTTCACAAAGTAAGAACCATAGGTAAACATTGTGTGCATGCTAGGAGCATGGGACAAGTATTGTAATTCAAGTAAGAAGTTGATTACCCGAAACGACAAATAATGAGTAATCAATATGGTGATAAATAAAAGGTGTTTTATTTATACTCAAAGGTTTGAGGCCATATGGGATTAGTATTATTCTTGTGTTTCACATTTGCATGTTTTGACTTCCAGAATAATTGAGTTTATTAAGAATAATCGAATTATTCAAACGGGCCACAGTCGTTCATATGTTGGAAGTAGATATGAATGAAGACTGTCGTGAATTGGTGTGTAGATTGTCTAAAAGAGTATTAGACATAAGCAAGAGTTTGCTGCAACGTTCATGAGTGCTTATGAATGTGATTTGAGCATTGGATTAGACCCACGCTCACTTGGATCACTCCATGGATTGTATCACGAGTGATTGGTGAGACGATAACATCTTATATTCTTGAAACCGAGATGTGTGAGTTGTATCTTGCGAATCGGTTGCACATTGATAATATGTAAACGCACCAGTAACTTGGTGTTATAAAACATATTGTTGTGTGTGATTCGGTGCGTGAGTACAAGCAAGCATTGTATCAAGGTTTATCCGTTCCTTTTATCCAAAGTAGGATAAAAGCGATATCTTTGGGCCCCTCGATGGTTTAGTGATGACAAACGTAAATGCTCGGCCGGGCTAGGGCTAATTTGATTTGTTCAATTAGTCAGTCGTCATAAATCAGAAATCGAGAAGTAGTACAAAGAGAATGATTAGAAATCATATCTCATATGATATCTAGAATGGAGGAATATTTGATCCCTTATCTAAGGACACGCGTATTTGATATGATCAGAGTTGACAGCGGCTTTGGAAAGCTACGATTGCAGATCGGGATCCGAAGTCATACGCAGAATAGTTATTAGACTTATCCAAGCCATGACTTTGTTGGATTAGTGTCTAAGTCCATAACTATTTTGGTATGTACTTGACCCGATGGTGCATGGTCCTTTTGGGTTGCCTTCACCAAAGCAACTTGATTGGAGAAATATATATAGAGAGAGAGGATAATATGATTTATTAATATGTTATAAGAATAATATATTAAAGGAGAAATCATATTTGTTTAATTAATATTGGTCGATAATTAATTAAGAATTAGTTTTGTGATCAAGTGTAATTAATTAAACTTGAGGGGCTGAATTGTAATTATGTGATAGTTACAAAATAAGGTAAGAATTATCTTATAAGTATGGTGAACGAATTTAAGGTTGGAAAGCCTTAGAATTCGAGTATGATAAGGATTCAAGGATTATCTTATTGGTTGCTTAATGGATAATCAACTAGATAAGGATAATGACTGAAACCCTATCTCTACACCTATATAAACACCCCTAGGGTTATGAATTCGGGTATCCCTTCCCAAGAGGTCCCAAATACGAATTCTAACCTCCCTCCTCTCTCCTTATACCTTCTCCACTTGCTTATGGTGTTTGTAAGCCATTAGAGGAGTGACACTTGTGACTCTTTGCTTTCCAAGGTCAATTCAAGGAGGAATTGGATTGTTATTGCTACATAACAATCAAGGTATGTTCTTAAACCTATTTACATGTGAATTCTGATTTCCATATGCTAGAATTAGGGTTCAAGTCTTGGATTCAAAGTATGTACAATAGAGAAACCTAGATCCGAGCTTTAGGGTTTGTATGAGCACATAGGATGTCTTATGACCAAAACCCATCAGACTTAACTTCCTGCATGGTTGGAATGTCATTTCCTAAAAGTAGTATGTCATCAACATACAATACCAAGAAAGTGACTATACTCCTACTAGCTTTGACATATACACAAGATTCATCCTCACTGCTAGAAAATGCAAACTCTTTAACCTTTTCGTCAAAGCAAAGATTCCATCTGCAAGAAGCTTTTTTCAATGCATAGATTGATTTCTGAAGCTTACACACTCTATTAGGGTACTTAGCATCCATAAAACCCTCTGGCTGACTCATATAAAAAATCCTAAGCCAACATTCCATTAAGGAAAGCGGTTTTCACATCCATTTGCTAAATTTCATAATCATGAACGCATCTATGGCTAGCATAACTCTAATAGATTTAATCTTAGCTAGGTGAGAAGGTCTCATCATAGTCAACCCCTAGGGTTTGAGTAAATCCCTTCGCAACCAACCTAGCGTTGAAGGTGTGTACCTTTCAATCCATGTCGATCTTCTTCTAGAAGATCCATTTGCACCCAATTGTCTTACGACCCAGTACATTGTCAACCAATTTCCAAACATGATTGTCATACCTGGACTTGATCTCGTTGTCCACTACCTCTATCCACTCAAGAGACTCAGGGCCTACCATGGCTTTCTTGTAGTTAGAAGGCTCGTCCAAATTTACCAGTGTACTATAAGTGATAAACATATCACCATCTGTAGTTATATGGAAACCATAAAGCTCTGGTGTCATTTTAACTAGAGTGGAGCATCTAAGAGGTAATGACTCGTCAATGGGTTCAATTGGAATTTCTTCCTCCGGTTGAGCGCTAGTGTTAAAGGTTCTGTTGAAACAAAGTTCAATCATAATCGTTAGCTTCTATATAGACAAACAATTAAGAACGTAATTATAAACATGAGAATGGCTTTAATCGTGTCGTATGATTATTGATTCAACACCTCAGAAGAGCTCGATAAAGAACTTCGACTGTAGAGGTGTTTAGGGTTACAAAATAATCAACATAAAATCAACTGACTCTAATGCATACATGCATGCATATTTATAGTTTAACCCTACTAGATAATCACGGATGGACAGGCCCAATCCGGATACAAAATACAGGCCCATGACGCAACACAATTAAACTCAACAATCTCCCCTTTTGCGTCAATGGAGTCGAAAGCTCACTTTGGTTGAGCTACATAAACCTTATTTATTTTTTGAACACCTTCGGTATGATAGCCAACAGATGATGTCGAAACGTTATGTACCACCGCAACATGTCAATGAAGTTCTTCTTATCTGCCTCTGAGTTCTGCTTTCACCGATGAATAATGTTGATAATATGCTCCAAGAAATCTGTTGAAAACAAATGTTTATCGACAAGAGTGAACAGATATATGTGAGCTTCGCCCTTTGTAAACATCATAATGAGATGTGTAGAATCTATTTGGCCCATCTTCATCTGGTTCACATCTCCTGGTTTCGGTGTTGTCTTGGCAGTTGGTTTCTTGTTCATTACTTTCGCTATCTCCTGATCCAAAGAAGCAACCTCATGAATGTAGGAAGCCAACAACCTCTTCAAGTGATCCAGTATCGGCTCATATTCTTTTGGATTAGTGAGCAGAATGTTAAACAAAAGAATCCAATCGTGAGGATTTAAATTCGGAAGATCTGCTAGGGAAATAATCGACATCGAGTTTGCTGATCCTCGTGTGATTTTGAAATTAACATTTACGAACTTCCCAGCAGGCGAAGGTTTGAGTACCTTGACAGTGACAATCTTCTGTGCGCTCCATGTCAAGTATCGCGGTTGACCATACTTCAAATAAAAGCCGATTAGCTCACGATCAACTTTTGGATGAGGAAAAGGAACATCAACAGTCGAATCGAAAAAATGAAATGTGAATGCCTTCTGTGTTATCGGCATGTCGAACTGTGAGTCCTTAGAATTGTCACAGTCAAACAAAGCAACAGGTTCCAAGCAATAAACACTTGAAAACTCTATAGCTTGATTGATAAGTGTCTCTTTTTCCCAAAGAGGAAATAAGGCTTTTTTTGCAGTTTAAGGCTTCTTCTTCCTCCTTGGTCCTCCTTTCCCTCTCCTCAGCATCCTTCGCAACCTTTAGAGATTCATTCAACTCTCTTTCTCTCTACTTTCTTTTGAGAGCCACATCAATTGTCTCTTTAACATTATTATCACTATCATCTTCACCCTCATTATGCTTAGCTTGAGAACCAGAACCCGAAGCTTAATTACCCTTGGGTTCGGTTGTGACTTTGACATTTGGTTGGGCAGATTCGGTTTTCACAATCACCTTCTCCTTCGGTTGAGCACTATCTCCCCCTTATTTTGGAGGTAAGAATGGCTCCGAAACACCTTTCATCTCATGTAAAAAGGCAAGGGCAAGAAGTAATTTTGTAGTGAGATGATTTCTTATGGTCAAAGTGAGGATAGGATCATGAGTACAAATAATGTTGGTCAGCATATCCTTGACATCCCCTGCACAGCTCCGAAAAACAGCTCGCTCACTTTTCAATAAAGAAATCTCCTTTTCAGCTTGAGCAAGCTGAACCTTCTAAGCTTCAATGGTGGATGCTTGTCTGGCAAGTTCTTCCATCAGAGTACTTTCGGTTGCTAAATTAGCATGAAGGGATTCCAGCCGAGAAGACACATAACTAAGTGAAGTGTTCTCTGCTTGGATGGAAGAACGAACAGCCTCAAACTTTGTTTACTCCTCTTGAAGAGACTTGGAGAATGAATCCACAGAGGCTTGTACCTTGGCCGCATTTGTATCCGCATGCCCCTTGAGTGACTTAAGAAATATTTGAGTTGTATGTACAACCTCTGCAACATCAGCAGTGGCCTTCTTGCAAGAAGAAGAAGAGTCAGTAACAGATTGTGTGGATTTTTCAATGGACTCTGTGTATTGTTCAAGAGCAGTTTCCAAAAAGGCTTTTAGTACAACGCCACTATAGGATTTGTTGTCATCAAGAAGTTTGTCCAGTTTCTCATTAATGGTCTGCAAGTGTTGGCTTGTGATGGGAGCAACATCATCTTCATCGGTAGGAAGCCTATAGGGACTGTAGTATGTAGAATCAAACTCATCATTAGCACCACCGAGAGTGGCACCGGAATCAGTTGAGTGGTTGGGAGAAAGAGGTTTAGAAGTAACTGGAGGTTCAGTTACAATAGTTTCCCCCGTATCAGATAGGTTGACTTCTACTGTCGGTTCAGGTATGGTAGTGGTAGTTGATTGGGAAATAATGGGAGGTGGTAAGGGGGTTGTGGATATAGAAACAGAAGTAATTGGTGGTGGTGGTAAGGATGTTGTTGAAGTTGGTGTTTGAGATGTGGTAGGTAGGGGAATAGGAGCAACCGAAACTGAAACTGTCTGTTTCAGTGATGGAGGTGGTGTAGGAAGTTTGTCATGAAGATAGTTTGTTGAAGTTGGGGACCGGGGAGGTGTGTTGCCTCTCGGTAATTCATGATGAATTTTCTCTTCGCCATTCTCCTCGTCATTTTCTGAACTGGGAGGAGTGGGACTCTTGGACTGTTTTGCCATCTTCTTAATCTTCTTTGGATTAGAAGAATCTCCTTTTTAGGACTTTCGCTTCTTGGACTTATCATCATCCGTTGTCTCTTTATAGGTAGTATTTTGTTTTCCTCGGTTGCCAGGCTTGTCCACAGCAGCTAGGGCAGCCTTCTGTTCAGGAGATAAGACTCTCGGTTCCTTGAGGGGAAGCTTGCAATAAGTTGCCATGAATTTACTCTTGATTGTAACACACCGGCACATTGTCTTCCGGATATAGCCAATGTGATGGAACTTCGTAGGATCGGAGATGATGATTTTCTTGGTGTGAAACGTGGAAATAGACGCAACTAGGGCATCCTTCATGACCGGAATTTCCAAAGAATTAATCGCCCTTCGTGAAATGAGAGTCCAAAATCTACCACATGAAATTTCAGAATGCCTCGTAGAAGTATTGAGGCTTTGCACCGCTTGAGACCAGATAATCGACCCATAGTCGAGATTGATACCTTTGTAAAGACCATATAGAAGGGTGAGAAAACCCTTGTTGGTGTCATCTGATCCACCACTCCTCTCCGCAAAACTCTTGATGAGAAGAGTGAGCAATCCATTCCATGGGGAGGGATAGCATGACTTCTTGACCTTTGTAACCGTGGTTAGCACGTCAGTGTATCCCATCTCGTAGAGCATTGAGAACAGTTGAGTAGTTGTGATGAAGTCTGGTGAAATCAAAGATGAGTCCACTGCAAGGTGAAAAAGGGAACAAAATCTCCCTTTTGAAATATAGGCCTTTTTAGAATGGATTTGAAAGTAGATTCTTTCCCTGTTCTTGTCATAGGAGGCAGTAGAGTAAACTTGTGATAGTAGAGACATAGGAACAGCTTCCACTTGAGTTAGGGCTATAACCAAAGGTGAATATTTCAAACACTCTACCACTTGTAGCATGTACGAATCATATAGAAACTGATTGAGTTCGATAATCATGTTCTGATTAGGCTTGATTGAGAACAATGGCAATGAAGTAGTTTGGTCTTGAGAAGATGAAGAATTCGCCATTGTTGATTGAATAAAGAAGATGAACAGTTGTGAATCGCCGTGTAGATAGAGAGAATTTGTTGCAGGTGAAAGAGAGAAATGAAATTAGAACTCCTTCATATACCATTTCCAAGAGAGAGAAAGAATTGTCATCATATTGATGAGATCACTAAAACGTCGCCTGAAAAAGCACGATATGACAGGTTGGTTTCTCCCAGATATACGTCAGCACGCGTGGTTTAAGTAGCCGTTCAAATTCACGCGCCTAAAATCTTATCCTCAATCGTCGTTTGAAATTCAGCTTCTCTCCAAAATTAAACAAAAATCAAACGAACAGCAACCAGAATGTAGGAAAATTAAAAATTTTCGTGCAATACGGTGACAAAAGATAAAGAAATAAAGAAAAATGTGTATGGGATGTGAGTGATGTCTTATTAGAAGACATGAAGCAGATGATTCCAAGCAAGAATCATTTCCTTCAAAGTCAAGAGAGACTTGAAGTGCTTGTGAGGTTTCTCGAGAAAATACGATCAACTGTTTGTAGAGAAACATTGAAAGGATTCTTTTAATTTGTAGGCTAAGGGTAGCTTATCTTTAACCGGACATCAATACTTAACATAAGATCGATCGTTGGTAGAAGTACTTGTGAGACCGGTGTGGTCTGTTGAACAAGTAGGTTGGATATAATTTATAGTGACTAAAGAAGTGATAGAAATCCAAAAAA
This sequence comes from Lactuca sativa, assembly GCF_002870075.4. Classification (NCBI taxonomy): domain Eukaryota; kingdom Viridiplantae; phylum Streptophyta; class Magnoliopsida; order Asterales; family Asteraceae; genus Lactuca; species Lactuca sativa. The sequence continues at coordinate 190,913,242 of NC_056627.2, forward strand.
AAATAAATTGGATCTTTTTGGGAAGAAAGGCGTTGGTGTTAGACGATTTCATAAAAGATCACGCAAAAATAAAAGGGATTTCATTAGGTACACAGTAAGATCTTGAATATAATAATTCACCGTCAATTCATTGTAGGTGTTGGATTTTGGGTTTCACTCAGCACGTGGTATACGTATCTAAGATCACAAACACAGATGTTATGCAACCATAAACCTCAGTGGTAAGGACCGAGAGTCTCAAGGGTTACAGTGGTGAACCGAAAGTTGATGGAGAAATAGAAAGAGGATGGTTTGAAGAACAGAAAGTACCTCTGCTATATAAATATGACAAAGCAGAAAACTTATAACCCATATGAGACGAGTAAGATAGCTCTTGACTTGAGTTAAATGTAGCAGCCCGATTGGGAAGAGGCGATAGGTATTCATTGAATTATTAGGGCTTTACTCTTAGTCAAAGAGGCTTTGGTGAACATGCAACAGCATGCTTCTAAGGATCCTTAACTAGTTCAAAAGAAAAGCGAAAAGAAAAATATACCTACCTTAGCTCCAAATGTTGTTGTACTGACATACTTGAGTCTTATGTAAAAGAACAAGCAAACAAACACACCACACAAACAAAACAAACAAACCAAATATTAAAAAAAAAAAAAGTAAAGTCTTTTTAAGGTTTTGAGATTTTCTGAAAAATAATAAAAACAGAAAGAGAAAATATTTTTTTTTGGATTTTTGAAGTTTTGAAATTTTCTGAAAAATAATAAAAATAGAAAGTGAAACATAAAGTAGCATAAAACACCAAAAAATATAGTTAATAGTATAAACAAAATGTACAACCGAAACTTTATCTTAAAAGAATGAAGCGAAATAAGTTGAGCGTCCGGTTCATTTCGGTCCGTAAAATTTTAGATCCGAAATACACCGAGCGTTCGGTTCATTTCGGTTCCCAAAATTTCTGGAACCGAGATAGACCAAGCGTTCGGTTCATTTCGGTTCCCGAAAAATCTGGAACCGGAATAGACCAATCGTTCACTCTATTTCGCTTGTCTAATTTTTAGTGAGAGATTTAAGGATTCGGTACCGACTCTGCTTCCATCATACCCAGGCCTTGTAATATTTTATTGAAGCTCACTTCAGGTAAGGCTTTAGTGAATATATTTTCCAATTAATCAGAAGATCGGATGAAATGCACTTCCACGTTCCCATCTTCTACATGGTCCTTGATAAAATGATATCTCAGTGCTATATGCTTTGTCTTTGAGTGTTGCACTGGATTGTGACATATTCTTATTGCACTTCTGAGTCACAATAGAGAGGAATCTTCTTCATACTCATCCCGTAATCTCTTAGTTGACTTTGAATCCATATTACTTGTGAAGTACAAGATGCCACACTTATATACTCAGCTTCGGCTGTTGAAAGTGACACACAGGTTTGCTTCTTGGACTGCCAGCTAACAAATTTACCGTCAAGGAATTGGCATCCACCTGTAGTGCTCTTTCGGTCTAGCCCACATCCTCCAAGATCAGCATCAGAAAAAGCTTAAATGAAGAATCCAGATCTAGCAGGGTACCAGAGACCGAGAGACGAGGTTCACTTAAGGTAACGGAAAATGTTTTTCACAGCTACCATGTGAGGTTCTCTTGGATTAGCTTGAAACCTAGCACAATAACAAACAGAAAACATTATGTCCGGTCTACTAGTTGTTAGATACATAAGGAACCCTATCATTTGTCGACACAGTGTTATGTCAACAACGGGTTTTTTCCAGAGAAGATGTTAACTTAGTTCCAAATGCCATAAGAACCTTCACTTTTGAGTCTTCCATCATACCGAATTTCGCCAGCAACTTCTTTGTATAGGCCTCCTAGTTGATAAAGATACCTTCTAGACTCTGTCTAATATTCAAACCAAGGAAAAAGTTAATTGGACCCATTGCGCTCATTTCAAATTTAGTCTCCATCGACTTGCTGAATTCATCCGTTAAGCTAGGATTCATGGAGCCGAAGATGATGTCATCAACATAAATCTGAACTATCATTAGATGTTCACCTTCTTTCTTTCGGAAGAAGGTTGGGTCAACCGAACCTTGCTTAAATTTTGACATTTTCAGAAAGCGAGTTAAAGTTTCATACCAGGCTCTCGGTGCTTGCTTTAAACCATATACAGCTTTATCCTGCACCTAGCAATGATCAGGAAATTTATCGTTCATGAACCCAAGAGGTTACTCAACATACACCTTTTCTTCTAGTTCTCCATTCAAGAAAGTGCATTTCACATCCATTTGAAAGACTTCGAAGTTTTTATGAGCAGCATATGCCAGAAAGATTCTAACAGATTCCAACCTTGCTATAGGAGCGAAGGTTTCCTCATAGTCTATTCCTTCCTCTTAGCAATATCCTTTTACTACCAACCGAGCCTTGGTTCTAATAACATTCCCCTCTTTGTCCAATTTATTTCTGAAGACCCATTTCAAGCCAACAACTGAAGCTTCCTTTGGTGTGGGAATTAGCCTCCAAACTCGATTGCGTTCGAACTCATGGAGATCATCTTGCATTGCTTGAACCCAATCAGAATGATCAAGTGCAGCATTAACCATTTTTGGCTCGACCTTGGAGACAAACGAGTTAAACATACATAATTCAACTTTAGAGAATAATGCATTTTGTTTCGCTTTCAACTGAGAACGAGTAAGGACTTTCTCAGATGATTCTCCAATAATTTGAGCTTTGGGATGATCCTTGGTCCATTTCACTAAAGGAGGATAATTTGGGTCATAGGCTGGATCCAATAATGCGTTTACTTCCTCTTCAAGTTCTGGTTGATCACCTTCGTCAGTTGCATTCTCTTTCTCCCTCTCGACTGGCGAAGTGTAACCTTTGTCAGAATCAGAGTTTTCATCCTTAGTGGGAGTCAGATTCTCCCCCTCGATTAGACTACTATTGGGTGGTTTTGGAAGTGTATGTTCCCCTTGCCTGGACCTTTATGGGTTGGGGACGAAATTGAATTCTCCCCCCCGAAAGATATTTTGGATGTCTTTGGTGCTGATGAACTCTCCCCCTTGAACAATGAGCCGCTGTTTGGAGAGTTAGTGAAGGATTGACCACCTATCGGTTTACGAGGTTCAGTTTTTATTTCTTTAGCAGCTTCATCTATAATCTTCTTGAGATTATCAATTTTGTTGTCTACCGCTTTCGCTTCTGAGTATACTGCTTTCTCTGGTTCATTAAATAACCGAATGTACTCTTCAAACAGGTTGGATATTCGAACCGAGACTTGTCCTGATTCAGGAAAAATTTCCCCTAAGTCATTTTCGCTCCTTTGAACTTTATTCATGTAATTATTGTCAAAGGTTACATAGTAGGTTTCTTCAATTCATTTGGGACGTTTGTTCAACACTCTGTATGCTTTTGATGTTAGCGAGTAACCCAGAAAGATTCCTTCATCAGCTTTGACGTCAAACTTATTTTGGTTCTCTTTAGAATTAAAAATAAAGCACCTTGCACCGAATATGTGGAAATATTTGACATTGGGTTTTCGATTGTTTAAGATCTCATACAGAGTGATTGAGAATCTTTTATTGAGCAAGGATCGATTTTGAGTGTAGCACGCGGTTGCAACAGCATCAACCCAGAAGTATAACGGAAGGGAAGCGAAGTTCAACATGGTTCTGGCTGCCTCACATAAAGAACGGTTTCGTCTTTCAACAATCTCATTCTGTTGTGGTGTATAAGGGGCCGAAAAGTTGTAAGTTGTCCCCTTGTCAGCCAAAAAGTCCTCAAATTCTTTATTTTTGAATTCCAGCCCATTGTCGCTTCTGATATTCCTCACCGTCTTTCTCAGCTGTACTTCAACTTGCTTGATAAACACCTTCAACTTGGGAGTAGCATCTTATTTGTGTTTAAGAAAAAAACCCAGGTGAAGCGTGAAAGATCATCTACAATGACAAGAATAAACTTACTACCACCGAAGCTTTTGATAGCTGAAGGTCCACATAAGTCAATGTGCAGAAGTTTGAGAGCTTCAACAATCTTTGTATTGATTCGTGTAGGATGTCTCTTTCTGCTCTGTTTTCCCATCTCACACGCTGCACACAGATGTTCCTTATCAAACTTGAGAAGAGGAAGGCCTCGAACATGATCACCAAGCACCAACTTATTAACTTCTTTGAAGTTCAGGTGTGATAGGCATCGATGCCATAACCAGCTTTCATCGGTATTCGCCTTTGATAGTAGACATATTACTGGTTTACCTCGAATTGGATTGAGATTTAAAGGATACATCTCTCCCTTGCGTTCAGACTTCAATAGAATCCTTTTAGATTGTTTGTCAATTATCTCAGAGCCCTCATCATCAAATGATACCTTCAAACCTATGCCCACAACTAATTGTGACACACTGACAAGATTATGCTGCAATCCTTCCACATACGCAACTTTTCGAATTGAGAAGTCTTCGTTGGTTATCATCCCATATCCTTTGATTGTTCCATATGAGTTATTGCCATACTTCACAGATCCACCATCCTTTAGGGACCGAAACTCCCTCGGCTCTTCCTTCCTTCCTGTCATGTGACGTGAGCATCCACTGTCTATATACCATTCATCATCAAACTGCTCGTCACGTATCACCTGTAAATTAAGCAGATTTACCCAAAGTTTCTTGGGTCCTGGTGAGTTTTTCACAGAAAAAGGAACTGTAGTAGAAATATCAACTAAATATGTTCGTTTTACTAGAGTGAATTGATCTTTTCTTTTGATGGTATACACCTTGATTTTAGTTTTATCTTGTTTAAACTTTGATGTATTAGTTGGTATGTTGTTAAATGATTTCGGTGTTTCCTATTGAATTCTAGGGTTAGCTGACTTTTTCTTATTATGAATCTCAGAATTGAGCTTTCCCTTTCCTTTGATATCTTTTACTAAGTTTGATTTGCTGGAAGGACCGAAACTAGACTTGGGACCGAAGCTTGATTTTCGGTTCTGAGAGCCGGTTTGGGGACCGAAACTTGACTTTCGGTTCTGAGATTTGGAGTAATAGGAATTTGGGCTAAACTTTTCTTTTCCTTTCCTTTATCACTTGATTCTTTCTTTGGGGGAACATAGTTGGGATTTTTAGATTGCCAATGATGTTTTCGCTCATTCAGATTCTTCATGTATCTTTGATTTCTTAAGCGTTTCTTTTCAGCTAACTCCTTCTGCGATTTGTGGATATTGAAGCTTTCCTTTGGCTTCTCCTTTTGAGTTTCAGTTGTCTTAGTTGGAACTCTCAGTTGTTTCATTGGTTCTTCAGGGATTTCTTTGGTTCCACTTGTGCTTGCTTTGTTGAAACTCGAGGGTTTGTTGATGGGTTCAGCAACGTATCTTCCTTTAACCCTCCATGAAGTTTGCTCAGATAAGCCTACAGTTTCTTCTGCATTGTCTATAGGAGCTTACCAGAAGTAATCATCACATCCTTCAGCGTTGTCTTTTCGACCAGGATTTTTAACTCAGCCGTTTGTTTTGCAGTGACACATGTAACTGCATAGACCTGATTCGGCACTGTTTAAACCTTTTGATAGATCATGGATTTTTCTTTGAGTTTCTGTGGCTTTTCTTTTCACAATCGAGCGAATTCAACCGAATTTTCAGATATGAGAGGTTTCTCATTTTCAGTTTCACTCTTCATAAACTCAGAGCAATCGACTTCGTATTCCACTGAAATTTCGCTCATCTCACTTTCTTCGTCAAATTCAGATGTATTATCTAAATTTATTTTATTTTCTGAAATTAATTTGGTGTTTGATGAGTCAAAATATTGAATAGTTCCAAACTTAATTTTTTAATCTATCATTTTCATCTAAAAGATTTTTTAGCATACATTTATGTGATGGGTTTTGTACAAACAATCCTATGTGTGCATGCAACCCTAGAATTGGATCTATGTTTTCACTATTAGATACACAACATTATGAACACATAAAGAAACACTAATATGCCCTAGTATTTTCAAAATACACATAGAAGATTAGATCACATACCTCTTGTTGTTATATTGCAATAACAACTCAAATCTTCAAACCCTAAGTCTTGAAAGATGTACCACAAGTGTAGTACCTCTAATGGCTCACAAACACCACAAGCAATTGGAGAGGCAATAGAGAGAGGGAGGAGGTATGAAATAAGCCCTAAAAACCCTTAGGAAGGCATGGACGAATTCATGTGCCAAAGAGGTGTTTATATAGGTGTAGAGATTAGGGTTTCAGTCCTTATCCTTATCTAGTTGCTTACCCACCAAGTAACAATAAGATAAGCCTTGAAAACCCTTTATCCTTTATCCTTTGGACAATTTCAAGGATATCTTATCCCTTGAATTCTTCCAACCTATATCTAGGATAACCATTACCCTATTTTGTAACTATCACATAATTACAATTCAGCCCCTCTAGTTTAATTAATTACACTTGATCACTAAATTAATTCTTAATTAATTATTGACCAATATTAATTAAACAAATATGATTTCTCCTTTAATATATTATTCTTATAACATATTAATAAATCATAATAACCTCTTTCTCTATTATTTCTCCAGTCAAGTTGCTCTGGTGAAGGCAACCCAAAAGGACCATGCACAATCGGGTCAAGTACTTGACAAATATGGTTACAGGCTTAGACACTAATCCAACAGTCTCCCACTTGGATAACTCTAGTAATTATAATAGTAAGTACAACCCGATTAGCAATCGTAGGTCTCAAATACATTGTCGAACTCTGATCTTATTAGGAACCTGTCCTTTAGATAAGGGATCATATATTCCTCCATTCTTGATATCGTATAGACGTGAGACATGAATTGAAATCATTCTCTCAATCTATGTTCTCTTTCTCGATTTCCGATTTACGACGACTGACTAATTGAACAAATCAAATTAGCCATAGCCCGGCCAAGCATTTACGTTTGTCATCACTAAATCATCGAGGGGCCCACAGATATCGCTTTTATCCCACTTTGGGTAAAAGGAACGGATCAACTTCGACTCAATGCTTGCTTGCACTCACTCACCAAATCACACACAACAATAAGTTTTATAACACCAACTTACTGGTGCATTTACATATTATCAATGTGTAACCGATTCGCAAGATACAACTCACACATCTCGGTTTCAAGAATACAAGATATTATCATCTCACCAATTGCTTGTGACAAAATTCATAAGCACTCATGAACGTTGCAGCAAACCTTTGCTATGTTTAATACACTTTAGACAATCTACAAACCAATTCATGACAGTCTTCATTTACACCTACTTCCAGCGTATGACCGACTGTGGACCGTTTTGAATAATTCGATTATTCTTAATAAACTCAATTATTCTGGAAGTCAAAACATGCAAAGAGAAACACAATGATAATACTTAATCTTATATGACCCCAAACTTGTGAGTATAAATAAAACACCTTTATTTAATCACCATATTGATTACTCATTATCCATTGTTTAATGTTTCAGATAATCAACTTTATAACTTGAATCATAACCACAATTGTCCCATGCTCCAAGCATGCAGACTTTGGTTTCCTGTGGTCCATACTTTCTGAAATAGATCAATTGAAAAACTTTTCAAATGAAACTCATTTCACAATCCCCTAATCCTTATAATTGGTGTAAGAATACCAAATTCTTGCCATCTTTTAGAATATGTCAAATTCTAATATTTTATGCAATGATCCTCTTGTGAAGTCACGACACAAAAAAAAATCCCAAAGACTCGGCCAACGAAATCACAAGGTACTCTATCAAAAAATTGTTACAGAACAATTCTATAGATGTGATGTCTCTCACTCAAAGTATATTCCTTTGAACATCCTTTTGCATAAAATTTTCTAATTTAGACATAAATTCTTAATTTCCAATTCCCAATTATGGAAACATTTCCATATTTACCATATGACAACTCATTCTTAATAGAATCTTATCTATTCATAATAATAATGTCGATATGGTCTATTCAATACCATACTTCCAGCTACTCACAAGCGACCAATCCTCAGCGAACTTTAGATCGTCCTTTGATAGTTGTTTAATTATCTCGAATCGGGGCGCTCTCCGCCCTACGGCTCAATGCATCGGCCACTACATTCGCCTTGCCCAGGTGGTATAGGATTTCACAATTATAATCCTTCACCACATCCAACCATCTCCTCTATCGCATATTCAAATTTGGCTGATCCATCAAGTACTTCAGACTCTTGTGGTCCGTGTATATGGTACACCGAACCCCATAAAGATAGTGCCACCAAATCTTGAGGGTAAACACCACAGCCCCCAATTCCAGGTTGTGGGTGGGATATCTCGACTCATGAGGCTTCAGCTGCCTCGAAGCATATGTTATAACGTGTCCCCTCTGCATAAGCACCGCCCCTAATCCCGATATAGATGCATCACAGTATACCACAAAATCATCCATCCCTTCCAGGAGCGCAAGCACAGGGGCCTCGCATAACTTCTGACGAAGGGTCTCGAATGAGGACTGCTGCTCCGGTCCCCATGAAAATGCAACACCCTTCCGGGTCATCCTAGTAAGTCGTACGACAATCTTGGAGAAATCCTTGATAAATCTTCGATAATAGCCAGCCAATCCGAGAAAGCTCCTGATCTCAGTGGGCGATCTCGGCACTTCCCATCTCATCACCGCCTCAATCTTGGCCGGATCGACCAATATCCCTTTCTGGTTAACAAGGTTCCCTAGGAACTGGACCTCTCGTAACCAGAAATCACACTTGGAGAATTTGGCATACAGCCTCTCCGATTTCAATACTCCAAGAATTTCCCTCATGTGCTCCTCATGTTGCTCCCTAGACCTCGAATATTCCAAAATATCATCAATGAATACGATTACCGACCGATCCAGCATCGGCCTGCACACCATGTTCATAAGATCCATGAACGCAGCCGGGGCATTGGTGAGCCCAAAAGGCATCACCACAAACTCGTAATGTCCATAACGAGTTCTGAATGCAGTCTTCTGGATATCCTCATCCCGAACCCTCATCTGATGATAACCCAACCTCAAGTCTATCTTGGAGAACCAAGATGCCCCCTGCAACTGATCGAACAGATCATCGATTCTAGGTAACGGATATCGGTTTTTAACCGTCAACTTGTTCAACTCCTGGTAATCGATACACGTCCGGTGTGAACCATCCTTTTTCTTGACAAATAGAATCGGCGCGCCCCAAGGTGAGCTACTCGGCCGAATAAACCCTTTTCCCAGCAGCTCCTGAAGCTGCGAGGATAACTCCTGCATTTCTGGTGGGGCGAGGCAATAAGGCGCCTTGGCGATGGGCGCCGCTCTCAGAACCAGATCGATACGAAACTCCACTTGCCTTTTTGGAGGCACACCTGGTAATTATTTGGGGAACACATCCGAAAACTCGCATACTACTGGAACCTCGTCAACCGAATTTGGCCTCCCCGCGGCCACTCAAGTGTGCATCACATAGGCTATGAATCCACTGCAGCCCTGCTGCAAACTCTGTCTCACCCTGGCAGCCGAACAAAAAGCTGACCCACACCGGGTCCCCTCGCCATACACAGTAAGCACTCCCCCACTAGGGTCTCGTATAGTCACCAGCTGTCTCTCGCAATCAATGACTGCCCCAAACTTACTCAACCAGTCCATGCCCACGATGACGCAGACATCCCCCATCGCTATAGGAACCAAGTCTAAAGGGAACTTGACCCCAAAAATCTCGAGCATACATCCTCGAATCACGTCAGTGGCGTATACCGCTTTCTCATCTGCTATAGAAACCCGCAGGGGTCAACTCATCACCTCCCGATCAATACCGATGTGTTGGCTAAAAGCCAACGATACAAAAGACCGACTCGCACCCGAGTCAAATAATACGAAGGCAGGTACATAATTCACAAGAAAGGTACCCACGCATATCATAATATAAGCACAATATCTAGCATAAAAGTAAATACACGAAAGAATACATACCAGCTACGACATCGGGCGCCGTGCGGACCTCCTCCGCAGTCAACTGAAAAGCTCTCCCACGAGCCTTCAGAGCCTCGGCTTTCACCGGCCGAGTCTCGGTAGTCCTAGCCGTAGGCGCAGATCCCTGTGCTGATCCCTGGTGAAGCTGAGGACACTCGGCCTTCCGATGGCCGGTCTGGTTGCAATGGAAGCAAACCATAAATCCCTTGGGGCAATCCCTAGCAATGTGCCCCTCCTTGCCACACTTGTAGCAAGCGCCGGATCGACATGTCCCCTCATGACCCTTGCCGCACTTTCCGCAAGTGCGACCCTTCTGACCTCCCGTCCTCGAATTAGCGGACTTGGTCCGCTTGGCTGCCGGCTGAGACAGACCTGGCCGCCGATCCACCCGCTAAGACTCGACCTCCTCCCTGGCCTGGGTCTCCAACTCGATCTCTCTCTTCCTGGCATTCGCCTGAAGCTCAGCAAAGGTCTGGTATGACGAGTTCAATACGAACTCCCGGATATCCCTCCTCAGTATACCTAAATATCGGCTCATCCGAGCCTGCTCAGTGGACACCTGCTCAGGGCAAAACATCACCCTCTCATGAAACTTCCGAGTGATCACCCTAACAGAATCATTACCCTGCTTGAGGGTCAATAACTCCTGAACCAACCGTTCCCTCTCCACCGGGGGAGCATACTTGTCTCTGAACATGGCAGTAAATCTCTCCCAAGTCACGGCTGACACCTCTGCAAGAGTGAAGTTCGCCGTCACGAACTTCCATCAATCCTTTGCTCCCAGGCGGAGCTGGTTCAAAGCGAACCGTACCCTCAGATGCTCCGGACATGAACAAGTGTAGAAGCATCCCTCAATATCAGCAATCCATCTCATCACAGCGATCGGATTCTTACTTGGGTTGCCCACTAACCCGGTGTCTTCAGTAGTACGGGCCCAATACTACCGACTACACCGCATCAGCATTCACCCCAAGTCCTCCTCCCCGGACCCCGGATCACGAGTACTCTATATTTGCTACGCACTGGCTACCCACTCGCTCTCCAAGCATCTCATAGCAACAGGTTCCCCTAGACTAAGGCATCACAAATCAGGCCACTCTAGTCCTAATATGAATACCTAGTCTACTAGCATGTGTATCATATCACAACATATTTCATAACATATATTGTAAGGGTATTTTGGGGATTTTACCGTTCGGGCGCTGGCTGACCGTACACACTGCTTCTCCTTTGGTTGTTTCAAAATCTTTTATCAAATTTTTATTAAAATTTTCCTCAAATCCCCGGTTTGAGTTCAGTTACGCCCGAAGGTGTATCCAAATCCCTCAAACCAAGCCTCTGATACCAACTTGTAACAACGTAAATTTTAAAACAAATTTTTCTTTTTTGCAAACATCAAAAACCATCGTTTAATATTCCAAATTCAAACGTGAACAATGTTTCATAACAAAATACATCCCAATGATCATAAAATAGTTTCCCCGACAATGTGTACAATCACGTCGGCGCCTTCCCACGGTCCTCGCTAGTACCTGAAACACATAACACAACAACTGTAAGCATAAATGCTTAGTGAGTTCCCCAAAATACAACTTACGCACACATGCCTTTCCAGGCCCTGACCTTCCGGTCCATGTGTCTCAGGGGACTTCCGTCCCGACTAGGTAAACCTTCCGGTCCTACCTACATCAACCTTACGGTCCACATCACAACGCCTTCCGACCCATAACATATACGCCTTCTGGCCCATATTAAGCATATCATACATGGCACATATAAACGATTAACTTATCACATACAATGCATATAACTCATAACATATCCGACCTTCCGGTCACATGATAAAACCCTTCCGGGTACAGTATAGTGAGAAAACTCAGCTCGTGGAAGTCTAAGATCTTGCGTTCTCGATATCTCCAAATCCCAACAATGACTCTACCTCGCCTAATCATAAAAATATCATTTAATAATCAACGACTTCCATAACTAAAACTTTACCCCTTATCATCATTCCTCAGAGCGTAAAAGACCATTTTACCATTCCTTGACCCAAAGTCTTTATGTTGACCAAAACCCTAAAAGTCAACAAAAGTCAACCCTATGAGTACGCGGGGTGTACCGCTTGATGTACACGGGGCGTACATCGCCAACCCATGGATCAGGGTCTCCACCTAGTACGCTGCGCGTACTGGGAGTTACGCCCAGCGTAACCATCAGACATTAGCATACATCATTTCTGGTCTTAATCGGTTAAGCCATTACTCCAACTTCTAGATACGGCTCTGTTAATGCGTCTATACCCATAAAGTCGAGACCTTTAAGCCTTGGCATGGCTGTAAAGGCTCCAACACTTCTTAACATCATTCTATTCCAACTCAAGGACCTAGATCTCATGCATGGTGCATCATTCACGTCCAAGATGCCATTTTTATGAGTCTACGACTCCAAAAGACCAGAAGTATGATGGATCTAAGCTCATGGAGACCATTTGCACAAAAAGTCTCCACCTTTGGGACAAAAACCCTAGAACATGGTACTTGAAGCATATAACATGAATCAAGTGACAAGATCCGAACTTTTTACCTGATAATGAAGCTTCAACCCTTGCAAAGCTCAGATCTACACTTGAACACCACTTCTAGCCTTCCCAATGAGTTCTTCTTCTCCTTTGCTACCTTGGAATGGCACCACCAAGCTTAGAATACACACAAAATGGCTTAAGAACGAATGCACACTCTCTTTAGGGTTTCTCTCTAAGGGATGGTGGCTGAGAAATCCAGCCACACATTCTTTTTATAGCCCTCCAAAGGAATTAGGGTTTTTAGGTCTGGACCGGTTACGCCCAGCGTACCTGAGGGTGAACACGTCCAAATGAGGCGCGCGAGTACGCGCAGCGTACACCTTGTACGCCCAGCGTACTCGCCTATCATGAAAACCCTAAAATGACAACATAACCAAGATGCAGGGCCAAATAGAAGAATACCTGGATTTCGGGCTGTAACACAAGGGGTATTTTATAGTCCTGTAGTTGAGCAACAATACGTAAGTGGTTAATTTGTATTTTTCATATAAGTGTTTATATCGTCAAAGGTATTTAGTAATCTAATATTTATGATTTTTATTATTTTTAAAAAATACAGAATGCTTTACTCGAGGAGATAAACCAACGAACCCAAGCTACTTCCGAGGCAAGCGGTCTAGCACCAACTGATAAAAAAGATTATTTTGAAAGAATTTTGGGTGTTCGACGCGGACATATCAGAGGCAGTGGGCGTAAACCTCCTACTGTTGTGTCCATGTACGACCAGCAACAACCAATGACACAAGAACAACCACAATCACAGGTAATTGTTAGTAAATGCTATAATGGAAAGTAGATGTATGTTTAAGTGTATTTGATATGTTGATATTTTGATATTTTGTAGAATGGTATAATTAATTATAATGTTATTCTGATATGTTGTTAATATATTTTGTTTTCTTTATAGTTGCAAATGCTGCAAACAATACTACAGGACCCGGCCTGTTCTGCAGTATTAGAAGAGTGGTTTCGCTCATTCCTGCAACCAAATAATGAAGGAGATGGTGATGATCAGGACGAGTAGTTACTTTAGAATTTTGTGAAACGTTTTCTAATTTGGAAGAATACTTAATGTGGGATGGATTAATAATATGGTATGGATTTATAAAAACTTATCAGATTTTTCAAATGCTATATGGATTAATATTTGGATTGATTATAAATTTAATGTTAAATAAATAAACTAAAAAAATATAAAAAATCAAAAGAGTATTAGCGGCGACGGCTATTGTGGTAACAGACACGTATTAGCGGCGACAATGTATTAGCGGCAACGTAAGGCATTAGCGACGACGCGTAGTATTAGCGGCGACAGTGAATATTAGCGGCGACAACGAGCGTATTAGCGACGCGGCCATACCGGCGACGTATTTGCAGCGACACGTCGCCGCTAAAGGTATTAGCGGCGACAAGCCCAACCTTTAGTGGCGACACGTGTCGCCGCTGTTGCCCAATCCTATTGTAGTGTGTACCTAATTGAAAACAAGTTGCAATTTACTGTTTATTGAACATAATGGCTGAAAAATTCAAAATCAAAGTGTAGCTATTTAGTATGCATTTTGAGCCATTGTTATGGTAAAGCCAAAGTAAAGAGGTGTAGAAACAAGACAAGAACTCCTTAAATTCTACAAAGAAAATTACTCAGTAAATCTCGTGAATCTTGTTGTATATGCAAATGGTATGCATATGTAATTTTTTTTATAGCCTTAATGAAATAATTTCATTAACCGATTGTATATTCAATATTGTTATCTCCAGAAAGCTTGGATAAAATTGAAAGCAGGGCATTGAATAAATTCCAAGAAATAAAGAATATTGATAGCATCCATCCCTATTTCCTGGTCGACCATGCACCTCTGGACATCGTTAGGTCTAAGTCCTTAAGAAGCTTCTTTGTCTATCATTTATATCATGAGTGATAAAGGACTTATGATTTTGGGATAAATATTGTCATGTTGTATTTATTCTACAGGTTATTGTGAAAAACGTTCCTATTAAACATCGTCACAAACTGAGAATTACATGGCCATGGTATGTGTTTCTAGTCTATGTTCCATGAAAACACCAAAAAATGTTGAACATATATATAACTGAGTTCATTTTCAAATACATTTAACTCTTGCAACAATCTTGAGTTTGCAAGTGGTTCTTTGATGAGGTACCTAAGAACACCATCAAATATTATGATCATATCATGTTCACGTTTTTTTAATTATCTAATGATGTTATTTTGATATATGATCGATATAGTTTTTTTTTTCCTTTAGAAACGGTAACAAATCTTTTGTGAGAAGGGATGCAGCAATTAATACTCACTCAGTCTGTTTGTAGAAGAATTTTATCACATGGAGAACCAATCAAGGTTTAGAAAGGTATTCCTATCTTTCTTCTATACAAATTATGTTTGTCGTTAGGTAATAAAATTATTTTGCGTGTATGATGATTTATATAATGCAGGCTGCCAAGTCAAATGTTGCTCTCCAAGCCAAAAATAAAACAGATGAACAGATCCAAGAACTGATGTCCCAACTGGAGGCAAAAAATAAAGAAATTGAAAAGCTAGAATCTTATATAAAAGTGATCACAGAGTATCCCATAAAGGAAGAGGGCGCTTCAGAGATAGAAAAAAGACAGCTTCCTCGACGTGAAGACGTTCCTATTACTGGCAATGAGACTTCTGATAAGCTTACTACTGAAAATGTCAGACTCAAGGTAATACAATTAAACAATTACATTATATATATTTTTTAAAATTCAAAACCAAACCAAATAAATATATATATCTTTCATTTGTTTTCAGTACATGGCTAGTGCCCTGCAAAAGAAATTTGATGATGCCTACAAGTTGCGTGAAGAGAGGTCATAGCAAGCTAGGGATGCAGAGACAATGGTAATCGAGCTCAAGACCTCCATGCAAAGGTGATTGATAAAATTGTAAATATTTCATTATTGAGGCAAGGGCAAAGTAGTAATTTATCCTTGAATTCATTCAGCCTTCAAGAAAAAGGATGTGACCTGGAGGAGGAGGAATTTATTCTTCGCCAACAAGCCATGATGAAGTCAGGTTGTTTCATGGCTAAGGTATATATATATATATATATATATATATATATATATATATATATATATATATATATATATATATATATATATATATATATATATATATATATATATATATATATATATATGTTTTATTTTTATTTAGTTTAGATAGAAATATCTTGTAAAAACGGATTTGATGCAGGATGAAGAAAGCGGTCAACATGGAAGCCCAATGACTCCTGGACGTATGAAGAAATTCAACAGCAGTTTGAGGCGTTCTGTCAATGAAAAGCATAATGTGTGTATGTAATTAATTCATGCATGTGTTTGATTTAAAGTTTAAACTTTAAAGTAATATTTAAATAACTATATGTGAGTTTGACATTCAATATTATTCAGGAGAATGTTGATGCTCTTATTTGGGCTGTTAGACAAGAGATGGGTTTCAGTCAAGGAAAACCAGTCAGCTACTTTAATAATATACAAAAGCCTTTTACACTAACAACTTTTGATCGTCTTATTCAGATGATCAGTTCTGCCATTGAGGTCAGATCATTTTCATTTTTACTTCAATCAAACCATAAAAAGTATAACACATTTTTCCAAAATGGTTAATTTGGAAATTACAGGGTAAACCTAGATATCTCAGGTCAATTGGTTACTTATTCGAATAGTCATTTTGAACAACATTACAGTTATGCCCTTCAAAAGACTGGCTAGTTGGTGTTAGATATCAAACTGATGATGCCTTGGTTCCTAAGGAAGAAATTAATGAACAAGAAAGATACAAGGGAGAACAGAAGAATAAAAGAAAACGAAAGAAATTTGACGATTACTTTATTCTTAAAACCTATTAAAACTAATGGGTACAACCCCTTATTTATACTAAAACTAATAGACTTTTACTCTAATACAAACTCTTGAAAGAAACTTAAAATACTAATAAAAAGGAAACTTTTCTATTGCTTTTTCAAACAACCGATTAACCCAACAATCACCCCCTTAATCGGTTTGGTCATACGAGCCGCTTGTTCAAAACAATGTCGGTTCCTCTTCGATTAGACCCACTTCTTCCTTTTTCCATTTAGGACACTCGTTTTTATAGTGACCAAGCTCACCACATTTATAACATCTAACGTGACTTTTATCCCGGATACGTTCATTACCATCTTGACTTCTCCCGGACCCCCGACCTCTTCCCCGGCCACGTCCAAAATCATCCCGATTTGAACGTCCATTGCCACAATGCTTACAAACATGTGACTTTTCATCACTAGCCAACAACCCACCTTGAGTGTCCTCCACTTTCTCAGTTCCTCTTATACGCTCCTCGTACGCCTTTAATCTACCAACCGCTTCATCGAATAACATTGAATCCAACTCGAAACATTGCTCTATTGAAGCCACGATTTGGAGAAACGACTTAGGCATCGAATCTAGTAACCTCTTTACCAAATCACCTTCTTCAAGCTCATATCCAAGACTCCTTACTTTTGACGCTAAACCGGATAATTTCGTCACAAAATCATCAACCGTTTCATCCTCCTTCATGCGTAAACTTTCAAGCTCCCTTTTTAAGGTTGCAAGTCGAGCCGTTCTTACCCGATCCACTCCCAAATACCGTGTTTTTAGCCCATCCCACATTTGCTTTGGGTCGGTGTAACTCGCCATTTGCAACACCATGTCTTCAGGTATCGCTTGAAACAAAAAGGCAATAGCTCGTTTTAACTTCTTTTGATCTGGTGCTTTATCTAACGTCTTCGGTTCGACCGTCTCCCATATGTCATGTGCATCCATAATTGACTTGACTTTAACCGCCCACACCGGATAATTCGTTGGAGTCAAAACCGGAACTTGATATGTCAACGAACCTCCTTCTTTAACCAACGACATCCTTTTCTCCTTAACCCCGACTTCTTTAATCAAGCTTGTTTCGAGAGCACTCTTCCACCGGACAACAAAACAAGGTCACGACCACCTTTACTGTCTTCCTTCACCCGCAAAACGAACTGAATCAAAGCCACCCGCTTTGACGTCTTCCCGTTCGTTTACTCCACGCCTCCGGTTAGTCTCTCACAAGCCCGATTAAAAGAAACTGGGGTTGCTTCTAATCAACCTCGAATCACATCCCCTTCAACGAAACCGCGCTCTGATACAAGTGTTAGATATCAAACTGATTATGCCTTGGTTCCTAAGGAAGAAATTAATGAACAAGAAAGATACAAGAGAGAACAGAAAAATAAAAGAAAACGAAAGAACTTTGACGATTACTTTATTCTTAAAACCTATTAGAACTAATGGGTATAACCCCTTATTTACTACTAAAACTAATAGACTTTTACTCTAATACAAACTCTTGAAAGAAACTTAAAATACTAATAAAAAGGAAACTTTTCTATTGCTTTTTCAAACAACCGATTAACCCAATAGTTGGATCATCTTTACCTTCAACTTTGTTGTACAAAATGAGCTCACACAAAACAATGACAGCTAGCATATCATCTATCAATGAATTTGTTAATGTTGCCTTAATTTATATGATTTCCCAATTATGCCCTTTTGTTGCCAAAATCTTTTAGGAGTTAACAAACTTTGATGGACATAATGAGCTGACATAGCCATGCTATGGAACTATCGAAAAATCATTGGTTCCACCATTGAGGTATTACTTTGACTTTTCTTTAGATGTGTTTCGACTTTGTAATCAGGATGAAATAAAGTGTAATATCACATGGGTATATAAATCACAGGAATGGATGAAAAGCATTTGTTAAGTTGGATTTTCTACTCCATAAGCAATGTTCTTACTGCTATTTCTACACGGTTATTCATGGATTGCTTGAATGAACAAGGTTACTTTTCAGTTGATTTTCCTTGATAAATATTTCTTATTTGTATAGTTCAGCTTACAATGCTAACATCTTATAAGCAAAAACAAATCGATGTGTGGGGAGATGGTTGCTAAAGTTGCAAAAATGGAGGCCAAACAACAATAAATCGATGCAAGATATGAAGCAATGGAGATGATGTATGTAGCAATGCAAAATATGATAGAAAATTGAGAATTATGGTGAATCATACTTGAAATCAATGTTAAACTTTTATATTTGATGTTTCTAGAAGTTTTGGTAAACTAGATAGTTGATGCTTTTGGTATTTTAATGTTAAACTTTGGTTTTGGATTGTATAATAATAAGTGATTTTGGTATTTAAATGTAAATGTTTGTTTTAGGATTGTATAATTATTTGATTTTTTTGGTATTTTTGTTTTAGATTTGTAATTAAGAAAAAAAATAATGATATTATATATTTGCAAGGGATCAGCGATGGAATGAAAAATATATGGTATCTTAAATTTGCAATGGATCTGTGATGGACTCTAAAAAACAAATATGGAGATTTGCGACGGATCTACGATGGAATAATTTTATTAGTTTTGTTGCCATGCTGTAAAAAACTGTAATAAGTGGCGAATTTGCGATGTATTATCTGTCGCTAAGTAGTCGCAAGGAAAAACTAGGTTGTCGCTAAATCCCTAGCTAAGTCATTAGCCACACTTTAATTGGCTATGGAGGACATTTGTTGCTGGTCTGTCGCAAACTTCCATTAGCGACGGAATTGCGACGAATTGTTTTGTCGTTGTAGGTTAGGTTTCTAGTAGAGTAATATGACACATGTTCTTATTAAATTGGTAGAAGAATTTATAGGAACAAAAGTAGAAAGATATTTAATTTCTCATAATTGTAAAAAACTTATAAAGAAAATTGCATTAATAAACTTGATATGCATTTATTATTACATTTATTACATTTAAATATTATACGTAATTTAATATAATGGAAAAAAAACCCAAAAAAATGACCTTCTCTTGGGTCCTGAGTGTCTCTTCCACGTGGTCGTTGGTTCAAGTCCCATGGATGGTGCCAAATGATGGGGCTTGGTTCTCCGGGATGACTTCTGGACAAATGTTATGATGGAGATCTGAGGATCATAGAGCAAACTTGTTAGAACCGCCCCAGAGGATGTGCCCCGGGAGCAGGCTTCGACGATCAAGTTATACCGGTTGATAGAGATGAGATAGTTCTCCTTAGCTAGAGAGAACCATCTTTGTGTTAGGGTAGTGTATGGACATGGTAGTTATAGGTGCTAGAGTGACGGCTGAGCCAAGGGGAAGCTCCTGAGTGGTGGCTGAGCTACCGGAGAAGGTCTAGGGTGACGGTTGAGCTACCAGGAAGAGTCTAGAGTGGTGTAACACCCAAAATCAGAAAGAC
This sequence comes from Lactuca sativa, assembly GCF_002870075.4. NCBI lineage: Eukaryota > Viridiplantae > Streptophyta > Magnoliopsida > Asterales > Asteraceae > Lactuca > Lactuca sativa. Next base: position 190,933,124 of record NC_056627.2, read on the forward strand.
CAAGAAAGGAAAGAAAACCCTAAGTCAAGGGGGTCAACTCGTCGAGTCCAAGGAGGAACTCGACGAGTCCGAGCAGGATCTGGGTCGAGGAGTAAGTAACCGACTCGGCGAGTCGGAGAATAGACTTGGTGAGTCTGGTCTGAAGAGGGAAACCCTAAATCCAGGACTTTGTGCACTATTTAAGCACCTCATTCTCTTCCTTAGGGTTCCTTTACAGCTCCCCTCATCCAGAACATCGAACCCTAGCCACCATATCCGTTTTTGAGCAAAGATCTAGCCTTGGTGTTGTGATTTGAAGCTTGGAAGAGAAGGAAATTCATAGTGGTGCAAGAGGAAGCCTTGGATCCAGAGTTGGTGTGGCTTTTCAGAGCATTTGAAGGTAAGAAGTCATTACCTTCACCCCTTTGCTCGTATTTTCCTTTTTGTCATGAGATTTGGGGCTTTTATGCCATGTTCTACAGCTATTTGGAGTTAGAAGTCTAGATCTGAAGTTGCTACTTCAGATCTAAGTGTATTCTGGCCTAGAGAGTCATAAAGTATCGGTCTTGGGGGGTGTAGGTGAAGCATGGTTGTCTTAAACCCAAGTATGGAGTGTTTTGGGCCTAGATCTCCTTAGCTACACGTAAAGTTTGCAACTTTACGTGAGGAATAGGCCTTGGAAGAGTGGATCTATAGTTTGGAGTCCTTGCATGACTCAAAAAGCTTCTGAATGTATGAAGGTCTGAATAGACTCGGCGACTCCTTTGAGTGGACTCGGCAAGTAGTATGAAGATTAGGAGGAACTCGATGAGTTGGATGAACAACTCGGCGAGTCTGTTCTTGGACTCGGCGAGTCAGGTCGCGAAACCCCGAACCCTTCGAGTTAAGACTCGAATCAGTGAGTCGGGTGGAGACTTAGTGAGTTGGTCAGGACAGGACTCGGAAATCGGTGGACTCGGCGAGTCATGGGCTGACTCGCCGAGTCGAGTCGCAAATGGAAGGACTCTGAGCATATGAACTCGGCGAGTAGTGTTGACCTGGAAGGTTGACTTTGACTTTGACCAGAGTTGACTTAGTTGACTTTCGGAGGACAGTTAGACTAAGTGTTGCATTGATATTGGTAGCTCGGGGAGCTAGTGGAGCAGGAGTTCAGAGAGTTGTCGGGCAACAGCTAGAGGGGTTATCAGCAAGTTCAGGTGAGTTTCCCTTTGTGTGAATGGGTCTACGACCACAATGTCGGCCCATGTAGTTATGAGTAGGAAGACTCGGGGGTTAGCCCTAGGCACAGTATGCTAGTATGATATTCAGGACGAGGTCCAATGATAGCGGGCGGGTGCCCAAGGAATGGTTTATATGATAGTTTATACTTGTTGTCTATGTGATACTTGTATGTGCCTGGTAAGGAGGTGAGTGTGGGCGAGGTCCCATATCTCACCAATAGCAGAGTGTGGATGGTGTTCCACATCTCATTAGCAGCAGAACAGGGGCAAGGCCCAAGTTAGGGAAAGAGTGAGTGTGGGCTGGGCCCGTATCTCACTATCAGTAGAAACGTGGACGGGGTTCCATGACTCATTAGTAGCAGGACAAGGGCGAGGCCTTAGGACAGGATCCATTAGTATATGTTTAGCTTATGTGTTGTGATATGTTTATGTGAAATTATATGTTAATGGGCGAGGCCCAGTGACAGGCGAGGCCTAAGTGAAACAGATCTGCATCCGAGCGGGGCTCGAAGCCAGGCGAGGCCTGGAGCGGCGGGGTCGTTGTAGCGGGCGAGGCCCGAGGTAGGGGCGAGGCCCAAAATAGCGGGCGTGGCCCAGTATGTGCAGTATGTGGTTATGCATGGTATGTGGTAGGTTGGGGGAACTCACTAAGCTTCGTGCTTACGGTTTTCAGTTTTGGGTTCAGGTACTTCTGGTAGCGGAGGGAAGAGCCCGGGGTGATCGCATGGAACACACCATAGATTAGACAGCCTGGGATGTTTTACTCTGATAATGAACATATGTTTTGGAAATTAATACTCTGATTATGTTATGGATTGATAATTATGTTTTAAGTAATGTTTTATAAAAGAAATTTTTAGTCTTGAATTTTGGGACGTTACAAGTTGGTATCAAAGCCTTGGTTTGAGGGATTCGGACATGCTCTCGGGTGTGTCTGAACTCAAACTGAGGAATTGGTATAGAAGTTTTCAAAATGAAAAGACGGTTTTGTAAAAAGAGTTTGAGAAGGAAAACAATTTTAGAAAAGCAAAAAGAATTCAGAAAGAAAAGAATTTTGAAAAGAGAAAGAGGTGTGGTGCATGCAATCAGCCGAGCTCAAGTAAGTACCACAAAATACCCATACAAGTTATGTTATGATTATCAGTTAATAGAACAACATGCTAGATTAGGAGTAAGGATCTAGGGAGGATGCCTTATGTGCCTGTTATATGTGCTTTTGAGCTGCATGATAGTGCTGGTTAGACAGTAGTAGGATAGCCTGTTTAGGTTATGCCTGAGTTTATGAGTTTGTGTTGCATGCTAGTACAGATTCCTGATATGAGATTATGATTGCTTGAGTATGTTATGGTTAGATTTCCCCTTGTCTGAATGTTGCTTGCTTTGTGCATTGTGGGATTCTGAGTGATGGGAGTTAGCCATTAGGTGAATACGTCACGTCACATGTGATCAAGGTTGAATAATCTCAGAGTGCTGGATTTGGTCCTATTGCACAGCTCTCGTTTGAGTCTAGCCGTTGTAGGGACGAGTCTTTTACTCGAAGGATTATCTGAGCCTCATCACATGTGATGGTATTCAGGTGATGGCTAATTGGAATCACAAGGAGTCCTTCAGCAGCTGAGGACTAGTTGAGTTGAGTCAGAGGTTTCCCTAGGGTAAGCCTAGGATGAGATAGTGTTGGGAGCAGTGGTAGTAGGAAAAGGGACCTGGTGGAGTCGAAGCAGTTCTTGAGGAAAGTACGGATAGATGTGGAAGGTAGTATGGGCCCATACTACTGAAAGCAGATGATCCGTACTCGATTCGAGAAAGGCCGAGATGAGACCAGGAAACTTGTAGTGTGTGCGTATGATGCCTCAGCAGTGATGAGTATTCTAATAATATTGTGTTATGTTTTCAGCATGGTGACGTTGCAAGAGAGACCAGTGGGCGGATCAGGCGCCGGAGAGGGATCAGGCTCGGGTTCAGGAGCCGAGCAGCTTGAGGAGCGGATGAGTGAATTGATATCAGCTGAGGTTACAGGCAGCATACTAGACCAGACTCCTGTGATCTTTGGCACGGTCAAGGAGGGTATACTGGAGATCTTGGATGAGAGGTTGGGAGCCTTCCGTACCGAGATGATGGCTTTGATGGGAGTGCGTACTTTAACATTCCAAGAGTTCAGGGCTTGCGGGGCACCAGATTATCATGGGGCTAGGGATCCTATTGCTAGCAGCAGGTGGTTGGCTGATATTGCCAACGCGTTCCGTACGAGCCGGTGCCCCGAGGGGGACAAGGTCAGACTCGCTTCATGTCTTCTGAAGGACAGAGCGAGGGATTGGTGGGAGGAGGTTGGTCATGCCATTGGTGATGATGCCGCGTTGGACGCGATGACATGGAGCGATTTCATGGGCAGGTTCAGGGCGGAGTGTTTGGCTATTATTGAGGTGCAGCAGTTGGCACGGGAGTTTCAGGATTTCACGCAGACCACTGAGACTGTGGCGGAGATCACCGCCAAGTTCAGGGAGAGGGCCCTTCTTGTTCCGCAGTATGTCGCGGATGAGGAGATGAAGAAGGCCCGATATCATGAGATGTTGAGGGCTGACATCAAGGAGTTCGTGAGCAGGTCCGGCTGTAAGAAGCTGGAAGATATGATCTCTCGGGCTAGAGAGAGGGATATTGACTTGGAGCTGATCCAGAAGAGGAAGCCAGATGAGGTTCAGGTAGCCACAGGCTCGGGAAAAAGGCCCAAGGGATCGGATTCGAGATCGAGGGATTATCAGGACCGCAGTCGGTGCGGGAAGTATGGCAGGGGGCACGGAGGCGCGTGCAGAAGTGGTAGCGGTGGTGAGTCTGGCTACTTCAAGTGCGGTCGGACTGGTCATTTTAGCAGGGATTGTATTGTTACCACCACACAAGGATCAGACTTGATATGTTTTCACTGCATTCAGCGGGGCCACAAGAAGGCCCAGTGCCCCAGTTTGCTTCCGGCAGGACGAGTCATGACACCTGCCCCTGCAACTTTGAGGATCACAGGCGGCCGTCAGGTCCGTGCAGAGGCGCCTTCGGTAGGAGGCAGAGCTTTTCAGATGACTACCTTGGAGGCGCGAGCAGCGTCGGACGTTGCAGGTATGCGACTTCCATTTTCAGTTCTTTTATTTGTACATGATTATATTGTTATGGTTCTGCATCATTATCGGTATGAGTATTTTAATTTTGTGCGGCTTGCCTGGGATCGAGTTATATGCCATCTGCATACCTTGTATATTTGAATGGTAGTTAAGGGATTGGCTCTATTGGAGAAGGATACTTAGGATGCAGTAACTGTAGCAAGCCTGGGAGGGACTTGGTATGTCTTGCTAGTTCGGAGCTATGTAGTTTTACTAATGGACTGGTTAGATTCCTAGCTATGGTAAGCTTGGGGTTCCTCAGCAGATTGATTATGGAATGGTAGCAAGGATTGGGATTTCTTTTAAGCATTGAGTAGCGAGGTGTAAGCAGGATCGAAGTGGGGGAGAATCCTCCGAGTGTACAAGGGTAAGAGCACGAAGATCTAGAATAAGTACGCGGTCTCTAAGAAGGAAATGGAGTGGCACAGCGTTTGATGGATTGAGGAGTTCAGGGTTGGGAGTTTGAGAAACTCCCCATCAGTTAGCGCGTGTAATGATGATGGTTAGTACGTGGTTGGGAATTCAGGTTGGAGGATCGCCTGTAGGACTCGAGTGAGTCGGAATGAGGATCTTGAGAACTGATAGCATGGGGTGCTTTCGTATTAGCAGTCAGTGGTGGAAAGTGTTGTAAGACTACGGGGCAGCCATAGCATTCACTAGTAGTCAGAGATGGAAAGTGTTGTAAGACTACGGGGCAGCCGTAGCATTCACTAGCAGTCAGAGATGGAAGGTGTTGTAAGACTACGGGTAAGCCGTAGCATTCCATAGTAGCTTCGTTAGCGGAGTTGGGGCGAGGCCCTTATCTCCTAGTGATCAGATAGGGATCAGGAATGGGTAGTGGATGAGAATAGTAGGGAGCTTGCCTGTATAGCCCTAGAGAGGTGAGACCTTGGGAGAGGCCGCTCTAGGATGTAGTTGGGTGAGACCCGTGGGGGAGGCCCGTGTGAGAGTAGCAGTATAAGTGAGACCAGGAAGCAGGGTTGCTCAGTAGTATAGTCGGGTGAGACCCGTGGGTGAGGCCCGTGAGTTTTAATAGTACAGGTGGGACCTGGTAAGGATCTTAGGGTCATGTTGGGGGATCGAGGATCCCAGGATTTGTAGCGCCAAAGTGGCAGAATAGAGGGGGCAGTATTAGACAGCCTAAGTTTCTTCGGAAGTTGCTGGGAGTGACTAGGAGGTTATGTTGAGGCTAGCAACCGGTGGGAGCCGGTAATCCAGATATCGATAGATCAGTAGGGACCAGGGTGGTCTCGGTTCATCTGGAAGGCGAATAAGGGACAACAGAGATCTTCAGTCAGTGGCAGTGGACTTAAGAAGTGTCCAGTCGATACTGGCGGTAATGACCCGTACTGGAAGTAGCGCGGGTGATGGAGTTGAAGGATAGAACCTTCACAGTGGAAGAGGAAGTAGTTAGTTATGGAGCGTTGCCTTGGAAAGTCCAGAAATCGCTCAAGGAAAGAAAGGGGTGAACCCCCAGGGTGTTCAACATGAGTACTCAGGGAGTACCAGAAGATTTGTCAGTTGAGTAAGTTGTGTTTCCAGGATGACCAGGGTTAGGGTGAACCCGAGGATACTATTCGAAAGGATTAAGGGTTGTCAGGATGATCGGGCGAAAGGCCAGCGAAGGTAGGCAGCGGGTGTTGGATTAATAAGTAGAGTATAGAAAGCAGATTGCAGGGCGATTGGCCGTAGAGAAACTTCGAGGACGAAGTTTAGTTTAAGTGGGGGAGAGTTGTACACCCAAAATCTGAAATACCAAGAAAGGAAATAAAACCCTAAGTCAAGGGGGTCAACTCGTCGAGTCCAAGGAGGAACTCGACGAGTCCGAGCGGGATCCGGGTCGAGGAGTAAGTGACCGACTCGGCGAGTCGGAGAATGGACTCGATGAGTCCGGTCTGAAGAGGGAAACACTAAATCCGGGACTTTGTGCACTATTTAAGCACCTCATTCTCTTCCTTAGGGTTCCTTTACAGCTCCCCTCATCCAAAACATCGAACCCTAGCCACCATATCCGTTTTTGAGCAACGATCTAGCCTTGGTGTTGTGATTTGAAGCTTGGAAGAGAAGGAAGTTCATAGTGGTGCAAGAGGAAGCCTTCTTTTCAGAGCATTTGAAGGTAAGAAGTCATTACATTCACTCCTTTGCTCGTAGTTTCCTTTTTGTCATGAGATTTGGGGCTTTTATGCCATGTTCTAGAGCCATTTGAAGTTAAAAGTCTAGATCTGAAGTTGCTACTTCAGATCAAAGTGTATTCTGGCCTAGAGAGTCATAAAGTATCAGTCTTGGGGGGTGTAGGTGAAGCATGGTTGTCTTAAACCCGAGTATGGAGTGTTTTGGTCCTAGATCTCCTTAGCTACACGTAAAGTTTGCAACTTTACGTGAGGAATAGGCCTTGGAAGAGTGGATCTACAGTTTGGAGTCCCTACATGACTCAAAAATCTTCTGAATGTATGAAGGTCTGAATAGACTCGACGAGTCTTTCGAGTGGACTCGGCGAGTAGTATGAAGATTAGGAGGAACTCGACGAGTTGCATGAACAACTCGGCGAGTCTGTTGAAGTTTGCCTTGGACTTGGCGAGTCAGGTCGCGAAACCCCGAACCCTTCGAGTTAAGACTCGAATCAATGAGTCGGGTGGAGACTTAGTGAGTTGGTCAGGAAAGGACTCGGAATCGGTGGACTCGGCGAGTCATGGGCTGACTCGGCAAGTCGAGTCGTGAATGGAAGGACTCTAAGCATATGAACTCGGCGAGTCAGTAGGCAGACTCGATGAGTAGGTTTGACCTGGAAGGTTGACTTTGAATAGGACTTTGACTTTGACCAGAGTTGACTTAGTTGACTTTCGGAGGACAGTTAGACTAAGTGTTGCATTGATATTGGTAGCTCGGGGAGCTAGTGGAGCAGGAGTTCAGAGAGTTGTCGGGCAGCAGCTAGAGGGGTTATCAGCAAGTTCAGGTGAGTTTCCCTTTGTGTTAATGGGTCTATAGCCACAATGCCTGCCCATGTAGTTATGAGTAGGAAGACCCGGGGGTTAGCCCTAGGCACAGTATGCTAGTATGATATTCAGGACGAGGTCCAATGATAGTGGGCGGGTGCCCAAGGAATGGTTTACATGATAGTTTATACTTGTTTTCCATGTGATACTTGTATGTGCCTGGTAGGGAGGTGAGTGTGGACGGGGTTCCATGACTCATCGGTAGCAGGACAAGGGCGAAGCCCAGGATAGGCGAGGCCTTAGGACAGGATCCATTAGTATATGTTTAGCTTATGTGTTGTGATATGTTTATGTGCTATTATATGTTAGCGGGCGAGGCCCAGTGACAAGCGAAGCCTAAGTGAAACAGATTTGTATCCGAGCGGGGCTCGAAGCCAGGCGAGGCCTGGAGCGGCGGGGCCGTTGTAGCGAGCGAGCCCTAAGGTAGGGGCGAGGCCCAGAATAGCGGGCGTGGCCCAGTATGTGCAGTATGTGGTTACGCATGGTATGTGGTAGGTTGGGGAACTCACTAAGCTTCGTGCTTACGGTTTTCAGTTTTGGGTTCAGGTACTTCCGGTAGCGGAAGGAAGAGCCCGGGGTGATTGCATGGCACACACCATAGATTAGACAGTATGGGATGTTTTACTCTGATAATGAACATATGTTTTGGAAATTAATACTCTGATTATGTTATAGATTGATAATTATGTTTTAGGTAATGTTTTATAAAAGAAATTTTTAGTCTTGAATTTTGGGACGTTACAAGTTGGTATCAGAGCCTTGGTTTGGGACACTACAAGTGGCGACTGAGCCATTGGGAGTAGGGATGAGCATCGAAACCAGATCGAACCGGAACAGACCCGGGAACCGAACTTGTTGGAAAATAGGAACCAAACCGGACTGCCGGTTCTACTGGTTCCGGTTCCGGCTCCGGTTCTTGCCAGGTCTTTAATGTTGGAACCAATCCTCGAGAAATAGCAACATATTTTGAGAAATATTTTGGTTACGGTTTCGGATTTTGCTGGTGTTTCTTCTATATAATCTTCTTCTGAATCTTCTCCATAACCCTATATTCTCAAAATAAAACATATAAATATTACATTGTTAAATGGTGCTGAAACAAGAAAAGTCAGATTTGATATGCTTTCTTGCAGGCTTTGTAAGTCGTTCAATTTTTAACCAAATAAAGAGTTTTTATAGTCTAAAATTAGGTACAAAACCTAACCAACATGTAGGAAAAAGAATCAGGTCAATACAACTTAAAATGAGTGGGATATGCATATTTTAACAAAAAAAAAAAAGTCAGATTATGTTTTAGTGCCGAAACAGAAAATAAAAAGTCTGCTTTGATATGCTTCCTTGCGGGGCTTGTAATTCATTCAATTTTTAACCAAATCAAGTGTTTTTATAGTCTAAAATTATCTTAAAAACCCTAAATAACATGTAGAAAAAAGAATCATCTCAATCACACTTCAAATGAGTGAGATATGAACATGTAAAAAAAATGAGATTATGTTTTAGTGCTGAAACAGAAAAGAAAAAAAAAGTCTAATTTCATATGTTTCCTTACGGGCTTGTAACTCATTCAATTTTTAACCGAATCAAGTGTTTTATAGTCTAAAACTATCTTTAAAACCTAAATAACATGAAGAAAAAAGAATCATCTCAATCCCACCTCAAATGAGTGAGATATGAATATTTTAAGAAAAAAATCAGATTACGTTTTAGTGCTGAAATAGAAAAAAAAAAAAAAAAAAAAAAAAAAAAAAAAAAAAGAGCTTGATTTCATATGCTTCCTTGCGGGGCTTGTAACTTATTCAACTTTTAACCAAATCAAGAGATTTTATAGTGTATAATTATCTACAAAACCTTAACAATATGTAGGAAAAATAATATTGTCAATCCCACTTCAAGTTCGTAAGTTATAATCATTTTAAGAAAAAGTCACATCGCGATGGGTTATATTTAAGTCGGTCCGGTTCAGTTCGCGGTTTTTGGCCGGTTCCAATGACCGGTTCCCGGTTTTAAAAATCCACAAGAATATTGTCCCGGTCCTGGCCCGATCGGTTATATCCGGTTCTGGTTCCCAATCTAAATGCTCATCCCTAATTGGGAGAAAGTCCATCTCCATGAAGGATGTATTGTTCACTTTATAAGAGGCAATTATGTTAATGGAAAATAGGTTAGGCCTTGGGCTAGCCCAATTCAGGCCCAACTAGTATGGAGATAGGCAAGGCCACTCGAGGGTGCCAGGCGAGGATGGTGGACGCGTACCAAACAAGGCTAGGGACGCCCACCAGGAAAGGCTTTGAATTACAAGTGTTACAACATTTTTAAAAACTAGAATTTTTAATATATATATATATATATATATATATATATATATATATATATATATATATATATATATATGTTATAACCTGTGGGAACTACGGTTATAAAATTAAACAAATTTTGATCATTAAAATTCACAATTATTAATTACTCAATTATTTATAAAAAAAATATTAAGTAAAATAGTTACCTAATTTTATGTAACTTTATGTTGGTTGTTTCAAATAAATTGTTAGAACTTTTATTTAATTATCATGGAACATCTATTGGACATATTTGTTCAATAATTAAATTAAATTCAGCCAACACAAATCATCACATTTTGTAAGAATAGTTTTCCAAATTAAAACTATTGTTTGCTTTTGAGTGACCTGGAACTTTTCAAGTCTTTAAACATGTGGGTTAGGGAGAATTATTGGAGGAGGTGGAGGAAGTGAATTTCCACTACAACATGAAAAAAGGATTAATCTTTCACCTTGATCGTCTTGTGGAATATCATCTTTATAAGGAAAGGATTTGCGAAGACGATAGCTGTCAGAACTAGACATCTACAAGGGAGAAATTCAAGTTAGTTGATTTAAGTCCTTAATATAGCACCCAACATGAAATATTAAGACTACGACCTAACACAATATTTTACAATTCGGAAGAGTGATGTTGTAATCCAATTGTAAAATATTTGAAGGTAGGTAAATGACGATTTACCAATTTCCACCATGAAAAACAAAAATGGATATTAGGTTTTAAATGAATTGAAATTCCTAGATTCTTTTTAGATTCATTGAACTTTTCAATGGCATGTTTAATCTCGATTATACCCTCTCAAGTTTGTGACTGGGATACCGAGGATCACAAACAAGGTGTGAATAACCATGCAAATTAGTTTGGTACTCTTGGTGTCAATTATCATCTAATCAATGTGTCGGTTAGCCACACACGCTCCATTTATCAACGATAATTTCATGAGCTACCCATTGTCATCCTTCGTTAGTCCCATATTAGTATGCCGGTTAACCACACACACTCCACTAACGACTAATAAGGTTGCAATGTGCAATTTTATGGTTTAGCATCTAATTCACATTTTTCCTAAGTAACTAAGATTGGAAATTTATAAATGTTTAATTACTTTGTATGTTCATCATACTTTAAGTGGGAGTTTGTGTCCTATCCTACCAGATCGGCTAACGACCCTCCACCAATCAAGGAAGCGGTGGGTGAAAGTGGACACCTATTCAACTGCCATTTTATAGGCAGTTTCCTTATACCCCCTTTAGAGATTGTCTTCGTGAATGAGGCCTACTAACGGTAAGACTGACTTTTTACTTATACATATATAATATATTAACCTTTTAATTTCATATAGTATAAGGGTGTATTTTACACATTTAAAATACTTGCTGGTTTAATCTATTAATTAAACTATACTCTTAATTTAATTAAACTTAAACCATATGATTATGGATTTAATAATACTCTTTTAATTAAACATTTAATTAACTATTAATAAAGTCCATAAGAGTTAATTTGAACTATTCAACAAAAACATCAAGGTTCCAAATACTAAATTCAAAATTAAAACCATTTAATTAAATTATTTTAAGTTATGAACCCAAGAGTTTTAGAATTCAATGTTTCATAAAAAAACTTTTCAAATTCCAAAACTTGAGGGCAAGTTTGTAACTCTTGAAAACTTCTAGATTTCATAACTTATGGAGTTAATGTTTTTTTTATGAATGTGACTTTTCATGTTCCATAACTTGAGGACAAGTTATGAAACTCTTCAAAAAAAAAATTTAGATCAATTTAACTAATAGTATTTTTGTAACTCTTGAAAAACCTTTTGAGTTCCAAACTTGATAACAATATTTGTAACTCCATAAAAAAAACTTTTGTGTTCCAAAACTTGATGGCAAGTTTTGTAACTCCTAAAACATTTAGATTAGACTTTAAAACCAATAAAATAATCGTAATTTTATCTTTTACAAATATGACTTAATGCAACTCTTAAACCAAGATAACTTCAAATCAAAATATTACAAACAATTAGCTTATCATATAAACTAGTAATAATTTCAAGATTTGACAATTTATCTTTTAATTGGATGGGATAATCATTACCATATTAGACCAAAACAGATTTTATAATACTAAACGGTTCAAGGTAATGATCCTAATCCAATTCTGGCCAAAAAACCCGAAAAACTGCAAACAGGTTATCTGACTCGTTGAGTCAACTTATGGACTCGTCGAGTTCATCATGAACTCGTCGAGTTCATGTATGGACTCGTTGAGTCCCTCTTTCAGAGTGCAGTTTTTCGACTTTTCCCAGCTTTGAACAATTAAGCAAGCATCAATATAATAGAAAACTACCCATAGCTCTGATGCCATTGTTGGGTTTTATGTACTATAACACTCATATGGTGCACATACAACCCTAATAGCTTTAGATCTGAGTTTTCTCTATTTATACATGCAATTAAAATTCCAAATCATGAAGCCTACAACGAGCATATAATTTACATATAAATCATAAAAGTAATTTAGAAGATTACCTCTTGTTGTAGCTTGTTGATCATTTGGCCTTTCATGAGCTTAGCACCCCAAGTGTTGTGCCTCAAACAAGTCACAAACACCATGAACAATTGGATAATAATGAGAGAGAGGATATGAGCTCTAAAATTGGCTAGGTATACACCCTAGGAGTCATAGGGTCGATTTTAGCAAGCTAAGGGTTCATTTTATAGTTTGGAATTCCTAAGGTTTAACTTGTAAACCCTAGCCCATTTACTTAAGCCTTTAAGCAATCCAATAATCCATATGATGGGCCTTTTGGACTAACTCTTCATGGACTCTCACATAGATTTAGTCCATCCCTAATCAACATGGATCATTGGCCCAAACTATAAATATTAGTCATTGACTTAATCAGTCCTCGTTAATTTAATCAGTCTCTTTTGATCACTAAATTAATTCCAAATTAATTCTTGATCAATACTAATTAAATAATATGATTCCTTAATTAATATATTATACTTATAATATATTAATAAATCACAAATAACCTCTTTCTCAAATATTTATCCTATCAAATTGTCTTGGTGAAGGCAACCTGAAATCGACCATGCTACTCTCGAGTCAAGTACATACCAATTATAGTTATGGGCTTAAACACCTAATCCAACAAAGGCAGCGTAGGTGGGGAACCAAAGTTGGAATGCCTGCCAGCTGATCAAGTGAGTAACACTACTCTAGCATCCATTGTTGTTAATATTCATGTAGTATAGTTATATGATTTAGGTTGTAGTGATCATTATGATAGAGTTATACACATATCATAGGATGGTATGATTTATGTTGTGGTGATCAATATGATGTTATAGAGATGTACACACACACTGTAACATTCCGTTTATTAAATAAATAAATGGATAAAATTAGTAAATGAAAAGTAGCCCTAAATATGTAATAAGTTACCAGTGTTAATCATAAGGAGCTAAATGACATAATTTCTAGAAATTAGGATCTTTATTGTAACATTTGGACTTCAATTGTAATAAATTGTGGGAAACAAGGGTTAAAAAGTGAAATAGGGATTTAGATGGCAATGATTAGAGAATGAAGGGTTGAATATGTCATAATTGAGATTTTGGGGGATTAAAATTATAAGTCTGGATTGGTTTTGTAAAGATTTTTAGAAGTCAGGGAGTGTTTGGTAAATAACGGACTTAAAATTGAAGGATATGGGAGGTTAAGGGGCTGAATGGTAATATATATATATATGGGCTTAAATTGAAAATATTTTGTAAAGGAGGGGCTATTTGGTTAAATTGGGATTTAATTTGAAAGAAAAAGGAGAATGAAGGGTTGGAAGTGTCAATATGTACTCATGTTTGAAATGGGATGGGACATATAACCCATCACCCATGCCATGTAACCTAAACCCTAGAAGTATTCATCAGCCGTCACCCTCACTTCAACTCTCTCCAACCGCACTCTCTAGTCGGCGCCGCCACCACCGCTGTTGAGGACCTAAACCACCGAATCCAACCACTACGATCATGTTACCGTCGGGAAACAAAGTTGCGGGTGTTGTTGCCGCCGTTTTTTAGTTAGACTGCCCTTCAGCCGTCGTTGCCAGTCTCCTCGTCATTTCCTTGCACCACCGAACAACCACTGATGCAGTCACTTCCGTGAAAGACGAAGACCGCCTTGGGGCGTTATGGAAACAGTTGATCGGAAGAAGCCATCTACGGGTGTTGTTGCTACTATTTCCGATGGGAGTCGCCCACCTCTTCTTCTTCCGTTTCGTCGTCGTTCGTCCGTGCTACGTCCCAGATTATTCTGTTGCTGCTAACATTGGCTGTTAGAGTTGTTGTTGTTGTCGTCGTCGTCGTACGCCACCGTGAGGTGGGTGGTTGTGTTCTTGTTCCGAAAAAAGTGTGTGTGTGTGTCTTTCTACTGTTAGTGTGTGTCGTGTGTATTGGTTGCTTGGTCTAATATTGATAGAAAAGTCATCACCACCACCGTGAGGTGATGGCTGTAACCTCCAACCACCGCCTGTCGCCACAAGGGTGGTTTAGTGTGTGTAGGTGTTATTTTGTGTTTGTTCATTTGAATATTATGTTGTATAACTGTATTTTGGCCGGAATAATCAAGGAAATCTATAACCACCACCGTGAGGTGGTGGCCGCCGCCATGAGCCGCCGTTGACCACCACTACCCGAGGTGGTAGTGGGTGGTGCCCGAATTAATTAACATTAATTAACCTAAAAACTTAATAAATGGACTAATTGGAACGCGATTGGGTTGGAAACCCTAATTAGGGTTTAGAAACCCTAATTTTGGATATGTTAATTTGGAATTGTCGGGACCCGTATGTTTGGACCATTGGATTATTAATCCCGACCACATTGTGTGGTTGACCTAATAGAGTGATAGACTTAATGGATTAAGTCCTTAATGGGTTAAGCGAGAACACTTAACCCTAATCATTATTTTGTGTGAAAAACCCTAATTATGTGGGTTCTTGTTGGCCCATTTCTTTGGCTAATTTGCTATGGGCCTTCGTGGGCTAAGTTGGAATATGTTTATGGACTAAGGAAATTATTGGGCTTTAGGATAAGGCCCATAGGAAAGGCTTGGGCGCAATTTGGAAAATTGGGCCATAATTGGGCCTTGATGATTATGAGATATTGGACCATCGGAATGCCAAGTATTAGAAATAGAATAAATGGTTGGGCCATAGGGTAAGACCATGTAGAGGTTCGGGCCCAATTTGGAAAATTGGGCCATATGTTGGGCTTTGGCTCATTGCTTGACTTTTAGGCCCTTGGAGTGTGAGTTTGGGCCTTGGGCTTGGATCAAGTTAGGTTGGGGGTAAAGTAGTCTTTTTACCCCAAGCATGGACTTATAACTATGTATTGGAACTCAATTATTAATTGAGTGTTGTACTGATGTTGACGATTCGGGAATCTGTCATCCAGCAGCTAGAGTTTTATCTGCAGGACCTCAACAGTGTGAGGTGAGTTACCTTCCCGGTAACAGTGTGTCTAAGGCACCAATGTCGGCCCACTAGTAGGTGTTTATAGTAGAGATGATTTTCTTTGTGATAATTTTCTAGTATGCCACTATCTTTTATGATTTATGTGCTTATGTGCTATGATGTATGTGGTAGTGGTAGGGGTGAAATAGACCCAGTATCCGGTTGAAAGAGACAGAAGGGATAGGTCGGGCACCCAGATATGCCTGACAGTATGTTTATGTATGTTGTTATGTGGTAGTGGTAGAGGTGAAATAGACCCCAAATCCGGTCAGATAGACCGAAGGGGAGGCTAGCACCCAGATATGCTAGGCAATTACGGTTGAAAGAGACCAAAGGGGTAGGCCAGCACCCAGATATGCTAGGCAGTTACCGGTTGAAAGAGACCGAAGGGGTAGTCCAGCACCCTGATACACTAGGTGGTTACCAGTTGAAAGAGACCGAAGGGGTAGGCTAGAACTCGGATATGCTAGGCAGTATGTTTATTGTATGGTATGTTGTATGATGGGGGAACTCACTAAGCTTCGTGCTTATGGTTTTTAGTTCTAGTTTCAGCTATTTCTTCTTCAGAAGGAAAGGAGTTGGCATGATCGCAACGCATCACACTTTGATTTCCACATTATGAGATCTTTATGAGTTGTACCTTGTATTACTTTTCTATTACATGTTTCGAGTTATTTGAAATCCTGGTTTTTGATTATGAAATGAGTTGACACTAATGATGCTTCATACTTCTGGTTTTTATAATTACTTATGTAAAAATGAAATTTTCGGTCTTGAATTTTGGGATGTTACAAGTTGGTATCAAAGCCTTAGTTTGAGGGATTCAGGCACACTCTCGGGTGTGTCTGGACTCAAATCTAGGGTTTGAAAGATTTTTAAAAGAAAAATGATTTTTCTAAAACTAAAATTAAGGGTTTTTAATAAAGAATAAGGGGTGTGATGCGTGCAATCAGCCGAGCTAAAGTAAGTTTTCCCCAAGATACCCATACATGTTTATATTATGATATGAAGTGTGAATATGTGAACTGCATGCTAGATTAGGGCTAAGGGTCTAGGAAGGATTCCTTATACGCCTATTGTATGTGCTTATTGAATTGCATGCTAGTACTGGTTAGTCAGTGATAGGATGGCATGTTTAAGTTATGCCTGATTGTATGAGCCTTAGAATTGCATGCTAGCAAAGATTCCTAATAAGAGGATAGAACGGCTTGATGGAGTATGTTGGTTAGATTTTCCATTGTCTGAATGTTGCTTGCTTTGTGCTTTGTGCTTTGTGGGACTCTTAGTAATGTGAGCTAGCTACTAAGTGAATATGCTAAGTCACATGTGGCACAGGCTGGATAATCTCAGAGTGATGGACTTGTCCCTATTGCGCAGCTCTTGCTTGAGTCCAACTGTTCTAGGATTGAGTATTTTACTCGAAGGATTATTTGATCTTTGTTACATATGGCTATATTCATTAGGTATCTAGTTGACATTAAGGGGAATCCTTCAGCAGTTGAGGAATGGGTGGGTTCGGGAACCTAGGAAAGCCTAGGATAGGTTGTAATGGGTTAGTAGTGCAGTTAGTGAGTTTTGGGTGCATCAGTTTGAAGAAGTGATTTAGAGGACCCGGGAGGATCACTGAGGAAAGTATGGATATGTATAGAAGGTAGTATTGGGCTCGTACTACTGAAAGCACAGGATCCATACTCGAACCGGTAAGAGTCTTGGAGAATCTAAGAAGCTTATGGGAAGGAGAATTTTGGGTTATGCTCTGATCGTGGGGATAGTTGCTTGCCAGATGAGGATGAGTACACATGGGGAAGGACCATGGTTTGGTCCCGGCTCCGGTGGTGAGCCAGTTAGTGGAAGGACTGCCAGGGTTTTAAGTCCGCGTTGGATTAAGGAGATGAAAAGTGTTTTCTGCACTGGTCCCTACCCCATAGGGGCTAAGGTTCGGTTCGCCTTGGATTTCTTGTATCAGGCGGCAAGTATTGATTGTGTGATTTATTGTGATTTTGTGATTAGAGGCTATGTCTTGGGAAGAGTTTATGACCCGGTTTAGGGCAGATGTTGTTTCAGCTACTGCGGTTCAGCAAGGGACGATTGAGCTGGTGAGTGTGTCAGGGTGCGAGACCCTGAATGATATGATTTCTAGAGCCCGAGAGGGGGAGACTGATTTGGAGCCCTCAAGAATGGGATCCTGATTCTGGTTCCGGCTCAAAACCAAGACCTGGGCCAATCGATGCGCGATCGCGGGAGTTCATCTCATCGGAGATTACCCGCAGAGTTTTGGAATGGACCTTTGTGGTCTTTCAGTCATCCAAGGGAGAGATTTTTGGAGCTCTCGATAGTTGTCTCGGGGATTTTCGGTCCGGAATTGTCATGAGGCGGTTAGGGTCTCATCTAAAGCCCAAAGCCTGTGGATTCCTAGAATGCTTTAGGAAGGAGGATGCTACTATTATTTCCTGTCATTGGGATCGAAAGGGAATGTTGCACCATGTCCTTAGAATGGTCGAAGTAACTTAGGAGGAGTTGGTCGGGAATTAGTGGGATAATTCTCCAGTGAAGTCAGAGTTTAATGGTTTTATCATTTGTTCGGGTATGATCGACATTTGCATATGGAAGAACTTTGGAGTTCCAGGCACTACCATTGCTAGGAAAGGAATGGTAGCATGAAGATGGTGGTGTAAGTTGCGTGAGTTGTTTGATCATTGGGTGTGTCCAGGGAATCATACCTTCATGTGGACTGAAGTAGGTTAGATTTCAATGATTCCTTGAGGATAAAATTAGAGTAGAGACTCGTTAGTACATGGCAAGAGTTATGGTTCTTAGTCGTCGACATAAGGACTCAAGGAATTGGTATGGTATCATGGGAGGTGATTTGGATTATCAGACTGGTTAAGGTCTCAAGAGTACTCTTCTAGATCCCAGGAGTTGGGTAATCGTTGAGATTGGCTAGTGATGGAGCACTAGTTGGTAAGCGATGGTTGTCATCGGATCGATCGTTGTAAGGTAAGAGGGATTGGGAATCCTTCAATTCTCATGTGCTTTGGGAATTTGGCCAATTCAAAGTGAGGGAGAATCATTTAGGTATTTAGGAGTAGGAGCGGTTACGAAACTAGGATGACTTTCGCACCCCCTTCCAGGAGGAGGACGACCCAAGTGGCTATTTGGGTTGAGGGTTGTGTGAGTTGGGAGTTTGGTAAAGCTTCCCAGCATGTGAATCGTGTCTTCTTGGTGCTTGATAGCAAAATTTGGGGAATCAGGTTGGGGTTCCGGTCATGAATTGAGTTTATTTTGGGCGTTCGGTCAAGTGCGTGCTCAACTCTATATGCGTTTCGAATTGATAGATTAGGGTAAGGCATCAGGTTGCAGTTGTGTTAGGGCGAAAGTGTTGTAAGACTGTGGGGGTAGCCGTAGCATTCACAAGCGGCTAGATAGTATGGAAAGCATTGTAAGACTGCGGGGGTAGCCATAGCAATCACAAGCGGTCAGATAGTATGGAAAGTGTTGTAAGACTGCGGGGGTAGTCGTAGCATTGACTAGTGGTCAGATAGTGTGGGAAGTGTTGTGACACTACAGGATGACCCGTAGCATTCACGATTCTTTCAGATGATTAGGCTAGGGTGAGCCGGTTCATAAGATTGTGGGTAGACCACAACATGATTGGGATCAGGAAACGGCAAGTCGTTAGAGACCGGGCATGATATAAGACATTATTCTGGTAGCGTTCACTTTTCATATTAGATTCGATGGCAACAAGTACTCAGACTGTTATGATCTGGAAGATCAGAAGGAATAATGGAGCCATGAGTGGCAATATGGTTAGGGCAGACTTTGATAGCCGAATTTCTCTTCAGAAGTCACGTGAGGCGACTGTGAGGTTGCTCTTGGCTCAGCAACCGGGCAGGAATTCAGTATTCCACATAAGTTGGGGACCAGGGAGGTCTCAGTTACCTTTGGAAAGTAGATAGGAGGCAGCATGATGTTACAAGCAATAGTAGTGATCAGGGGATTCATATCGGTGGAGTAGCTTGTGGATCAAAAATGCTAAGTCACTTGCAGTTTGGATTGAATACTCTCAGAGTAATTGATTTGACCCTGTTGCGCAACTCTTGTTTAAATCTAATCGCTGCAAGGATGAACCTTCTACTCGAAGGATTATATGCGCCTTCTGTCAAGTATAATTGTTCTGCAGGGACATTTGGTCTGTGATACTATTTTCTAGTTGGAACCTCCAGTTATCATAAGTTGAATAGTTAGTTGGGAGATAAGTGGATTGGATTCAACGATAATGATTCGATATGGGCGGTCTATCAGGGAATCAGACCATCTCGAGACTACAGATTTCAAATTGAGTAAATGTAACACCCAGTTCCTGGTACGTATTTAAATTCAAGTAAGTTCATGTTTTGCTCTGGGACACGGCGAGTTGCAGGCCCAACTCGTCGAGTAGACTCGATATTGACCGGGAAGTTTAATGATCTACTCGACGAGTCGGAGACTGACTCGACGAGTATAAGTTGTTTGGGTGAAACCCTAATATTTAGGGTTTGCACCCTATTTAAACGACTTATTATGCCCCAACCAGCCCCCATCGTCCCTCCCAACCCTGAGAAAATCCTAACTCGAAACCCTAAGCCTTATTTGAGTGTTCTTGAGCTTTTTGGTGCCTTTTTTGTGTATTTGAAGTTGGAAAAGGAGAAGGAAGCTTGGTAGATCAAGAGAGAGCAAGTAGATCCACAAGTCTTGGCACATTTCCTGCTTATTTGAGGTATAAAGCTAATACCTTGGCTATTCATTACTTAGATCTTGATTTGGGGCTATTTTCTACCTTTTTCTAAGCTTTAGTGAAGTTATACTCGGATTGGTGTGTATATTTGGAGTTGTACTTCAGATCTGGAACCATTGAGGGTTCCCATGGCATAAAGGTGCCAACTTTATGGCCATGGGAGACCCATGCAACATATAAACCCCCTTTTATGGATTTGTGAGCCAAAAACCCCATGCATTGACATCAAGTACATAGCTTTACGTATAATATGGACCCTAGGAGGTCAGATCTATGGTCTGGATGCATTTAGACCGAGTAAAATCGACTGTATAGTTTGGGACAAAGAGGGAGTCAGCGAGTCGTTCATAGGACTCGGCAAGTCGGGACATATTTTCCATCAAATCCTTTATGTTAAAGGACCAGATGATAAGATTGAAGATCACTCAGTTGTCTAGGCTCATTAGGGACCTGGAAATCATAGAACTCAGCCAGTATATGAGCTAACTCGACGAGTTCAAGGCAATGTCCCAACCACATGAAGACAGACTCGACAAATTCAGGGAGAACTCGGCGAGTCATAAACTAAATACCTTCATACGGATGAAGATGAACTCGACGAGCTCAAGGACGAAATCGGCGAGTCAGTTGAAGAAGGTCCCGATGGTTGTTAAAGGAGAAATCGTCGAGCTCTTGCTAGACTTGACGAGTAGGGACAGGATTGTAGCATTTTGTGGATGTGGGGACTCGGTGAGTCGAGTCAACCAGATGTTGACTTTGACCAAAGTTGACTTTGATCAAGGTTTTGACCTTGACTTTGACTTGGACTTGAGTTGACCCTGGTAGGGGTTAAGAGTATGAAATGGTAACTTAGAAAGGATGTTGTGTAGGAATCGAGGAGTCAAGAAGAGTTGATTTCCGTATGGGGGACAGTGTAGACACTACACGAAATTGAGGTGAGTTACCTTCTAGTAGAAGTAGGTCTAAGGCACCAAGGTCGACCCATTAGTAGTTGATTACAGTTGAGATGATTATCTTTGTGATAATTGTCTGGTTTGCTATTACTTGATGTGTTCTATGTGCCGATATGATATGTTCTATGTGATAGTGGTAGTAGGAGGGGAATAGTCCCCCGATTCGGTCATTAGGACCGAAGGGTAGGTCGGACACCCCAGATATGTCTGACAGCATGATTATGATATGTTATTATGTGATATTAGTAAGGGGTGAAATAGTCCCCGTGACCGGGTGAGATAGACCGGAGGGTAAGCAGGCACCCCAAAAATGGCCTGACATGGGTAGGTCAGCACCCTAGAATGGCCTGACATGGGTAGGTCAGCACCCCATAATGGCTTGACATGGGTAGGTCGGGCACCCCAAAATTGCCCAGCGGTATGAATGTTGAATGGTATGTGGTATGATGGGGGAACTCACTAAGCTTTGTGCTTACAGTTTTCAGTTTTGGTTTCAGGTACCTCTTCATCTAAAGGGAAGGAGCCGGCAGGGTAGCAGCGCATCGCACACACATGATTCCACATTGAGAACCCTAGGATTGTACTCTGACATTATACTATTTGACATGATGGTTTTTGAAACATGTAACTATGGTTTTGTGGTTTGATGTGATATCAGTAATGTTTTACTCAAACATTTTCACAAGTATTATAATTAAAACAAAAATTTTCGGTCTCGATTTTTGGGATGTTACAGTAAATGCGTTTATTCCGCAAGGAATTCGTTCATCGTTGTGTCGTAGAGCCCTGCGAGGGTTGGTTCTGGTTGCCTTGGTAAGGTTGTGGTATGCTAAGGGTTGTGGCCAAGTTACTCAACTTGTTTGGCGTGTCAGGAATGGAAAGGAGTGATTTCGAGAACAAAGTCCAATTTAAGTGGGGGAGAGTTGTAACATCTCGTTTATTAAATAAATAAATAAATGGATAAAATTAATAAACAAAAAGTCGCCCTAAATCTGTAATAAGTTACCAGTGTTAGTCATAAGAAGCTAAATGACATAATTTCTGGAAATTGGGATCTTTATTGTAATATTTAGACTTGAATTCTAATAAATTGTGGGAATCAAGGGCTAAAAAGTAAAATGGGGATTTAGATGGCAATGATTAGAGAAGGAAGGGTTGAATATGTCATAATTGAGATTTTGGGGGATTAAAAGTGTAAGTCCAGATTGGTTTTGTAAAGATTTTTAGAAGTCAGGGAGTGTTTGGTAAATAATGGACTTAAAATTGAAGGATTTTGGAGGCTAAGGGGGTGAATGGTAAAATTGAAGGATTTTGAAGGATTTTGGAGGCTAAGGGGCTTAAGTTGAAAATATTTTGTAGAGGATGGGCTATTTGGTTAAATTGGGATTTAATTTGAAAAAAAAGGAGGAGTCGGGACTGGAAGTGTCAATATGGATTGATGTTTGAAATGGGACGGGACATATAATCCATCACCCATGCCATGCCCTAACCCTAGAAGTATTCATCAGCCGTCACCCTTACTTCAACTCTCTTCGGTCACCACCCTCCGGCCGGCGCCGCCACCACCGTTAATGGTGTCCCAAACCACCAAAGCCAACCACCACCATCATCATACCGTCGGGAAACAAAGTTATGGGTGTTGTTGCCATCGTTAGCTAGTTAGATTGCCCTTCAGTCGTCGCCGCCAGTCTCCTTGTCGTTTCCTTGCACCATCGAACTGTTAGGTTTTCTACGCACCAAATACACTCTAAAACTAGGCAACGGAAAAATCAAAACAACGATATACCTAAGTGTACATGCATCCTATGGATCTATGGCTTCATGCTAATTACATCAACCCTAGAAAACATAAAACATAAGTAAGAAAAACATACCTATTATGTAGCCCTTGATCTCCATGGTTGAGATCTTGAACCTCCATGAAGTTGCTTGGATGAAAGGACCCAAACCAGAATCCCTCTAATGGTATCACACCCAATGACACCAAAGAGTGGAATAAAAAAATAACTAGGAGAAGGGTCAATTTCACAAACCTAAAGGGGTTAGAAATCGTCTCTAAGAGGGGGAGGAAGAAGGGTTGGCGAATACTCAAGCCAAGGTGCAAGGAGGAATGGAATCCCTAAGGCCCTATTTATAGCCTTGGATGCCTCCTTAGGTTTGTTACTCCTTCCCATGTGGGATGGAGGCCTAATTCCATAAGGGTTCTGGAACATTCCTGATTAACCCTAATTCCATAAGGGTTCTGGAACATTCCATAAGGGTTCTGGAACATTCCTGATTAACCAACTATCGATTAATGAACATTCCTGATTAACTATACAAGGACTAATCTTATTCTACTAAATTTGGGTCTTGAGGGCAACCCAAAAGGACCCTGCTATTATTAGAAATATTACCAATAGTTAATGACCTTGGACACTATTCCAACAGTCTCCCACTTGTACAAGTCATCAACTATACAAGGACTAATATTTCTCCAACAATCAATAGAGAGTCAGCCATCCAATTCAACTACCAAACTCTTGATCTAATCAAGATTCAGCCCTTAGATAAGTGATCAACTATCCCTTCATTCTGTGATATCTGTATGAATTCGAGACATGGATAATGGTCAATCTCAAGAATTCAAGATTATGTTTCCCGATATAGATTTGTGATGACTACATCTGACTACTAAATTGAACACATCAATTCCAGTCAGGGCTCGGCCAAGCACTTTAGATGTCAGCACCAAATCATCGAGGGGCCCATAGATATCGCTTCTCCTATTAAGGCAGAAGGAATGAATAAACTTTGACTACATAGTTTTTTTCTATTTCATCATATCACACATGGACATACCCTTTATAACTACCAGTTACGGTTAGCGTTGGAGTAGACCAATGCATAACAGAATCATAGAGCAAAACCCCACATGTATCTAGGTTTGAAGAATAGAAGATATTATCGTCTTAGAATTACTCATGACTGAATCCATGAAGTAATATCTAAGAGTGGGTTGGTCCAATACTTAAATCTCTATTAAGCACTCATGAGTGTTAGCGCAATCACTATGCTATGTCCAACCAATATGGATAATCCACTAATACTCACGACAATCTTGAATCACTACTTACTTCCAAGAGTATGACCGACTGTGTACGTTTGAGTAAATTAAGACTCGGGAAGTGGGTTCCAAACATGCAAAAGTGAGAACGCAGTGATAGGCTAATTGAAATGACCGAAATCCATCATATATTAAGATCACCACTTAATAATCGCCAAATCAAATTAAAACTTATATTTCTTAAAGTTCTCGGGTTTTAAAACAAACCAAACTAAGAGTGCTTAAGCCAATTCATTTGCAAATCTAATACCTCTCGACTTTGTCTGACTGTCAGACTTGGTCAATGACATCGGCTAATGGAATGGATCGACAAGATTATCTTTCGATATGACATATTGACTATGATGTCTTTACATTTGACTCGCTATCAAATGTGTTGGTACTTACTGAGTATGTTTCATGTGAGCTTGTGTGACTTGGGATCCATACTCGAGGTAAGTTCACCCAAAGTCACAAGAAACTTCATAAGGACCATCAATGATTGAATCTCAACAAAAATGTCACTAATGAATCTCTTTTAGTCACATAGTCTTCTTTGCAATTTAATCAACTGCAATATACTCTAAGTATGTTAAATCCACTATGGTGTATTACCTGGTACTCTTTCAAGCTAATATACCACCATTCAGTAAAAGAACGAATTCCGACTGCGAACGGAATTGCCATTATTAGTGCAGAACTTAGCATCAATGTAAATCTTACAATGATCTCTTCCATACTATCAAGATCATCTCTTCTATCCTCCAAGGACACTTAAGAATGTTCTTGATCTTAAGTCATTGATTCTTGCCAAATTGATCTAATCCAACTTGTCATGCTCAAGGCATACGAGTCATCAGATCTGGTACATGTCATGGAATATATGATCGAACCCATAGAAAAAGATGTGGGACACGAATCATAACCTCTAGAAGAACTTAGGACATTAGCATCGCTCAATGTTATGCCATATTATGCACGAATCATTCCAAGTTCTGCATGTTGAGTTTCCTCAACATTCCACGTACTTTGGCTTAATCCAATGAATCAACTTAATATATGTACGTGTTCTGTATCTCCCATGTGTATCATAGCGAAACAATTCTCATACCAAGCCAAGCTTTTACACTTGCTAAGTTAGAATATAATTTCCTATGAATCGTACATTATTTATGTACAATACAAGGATGACTACAGTGCTCCCACTAGCACTGACATATATATGGCTTACCTATGTTTCTCGAAATTCAAACTCCTTGAACATTCTCATTGAAACAAAGAATCTAATTACTCCCACTAGCTTTGACATATGTATGGCTCATCTTTATTTCTCGAAATTCATACACGTTGAACTTTCTCATTGAAATAATGATCCATCTTGCGAGATGCTTATTTCGGTCCATAAATGAACTTGTTAAGCTTACACATCCTTCAAAACCTATCTTGGTTTGATTATGTGTTTTTCCTATCCATACTTGTCTCTTCTTGAAGATCCACTTGCACCTAAGGGTTAAGGTCAAGTGCTTGATCTACCAAATTACAACATACATGGATTGAATCTCGCTTTCCAAGTCTTCCTTCCATGTTGTAGCCTTTAGGGCCTACCATAGCTTCCGATAGCTGGTACACTCTAATTGCTCCATACCAGTGACTCATTTACCTCAATAATATAAACTATTATATAACTAGGTTCATGATGTCTTCTATCAGATCTATAAGGAAAAATGGAAATATGTCAGTTCCCTTAATAGCTCTTTCAATTCCAAATTGAATGTTATGTACAACTTTAGGCTCTTCGTTGGTTGACTCTTGAAATCAGCTCTTTTGAGCAACATACACTTTGTTCTCATAAGGATTCTTAAAGAATTATCCAAAATGCTTGATGGGTTCTCCAACGAGTTAACACATCATTATTAAAAGTTCTAGATTGTCGAGCGCTTCACGACGAGCGTAAGCCTCATAATCATAGACTTACATATGTGGTAGTGAGGACTAAATCCCACTTCACGTCCAATAGAGTGTTTCATGAACCTAATTAGTTGGTACAAGACCAAAGGACTTCTCATAACACTATTCATGGTATAATCCATGAACTGTTAGTACGCATAATTCGACCCATCTAGTACAAAATCAATGAATGATTTGTTTCTCTATCCAACTAACACTTCATGTGGCAGTGTTTTGGGTGGAGACAGATCGGAAAACTCTTTCACAGCTACTTAGAAGATCGATAAATTTTGGACTGAGATTCTCACTATGAGTGTCTCATCCTATTGCCTAATTGTTTCTCAACTTCTCTTTATGAGAGCTCTAAACACCTGAAAGGTTACAGACTCACATTCATATGAAGTTGCTCTCACCATGTATCGTGGTTAATCTGAACGATCTATTAGAGTGAACTAATTCCAACAGATACTCACATCACCTAGTGATGCATTCATCATCTATCTTGATAAACAAGATTTGCATTTATCATAAGACTCAAGGCCAAATGATATCCAAAATCCGATCCAACTGGATATTTGGTAATGCATTTCTCATTTATGTATCCAAGACTATGATTCCACAAATACATTTCACCCAAACCTTCGGATGTATTTAAATAAGTACATATTGTGATTAATCTGGACGATCCATTCACAATAATACACCTTATTCAAATATTTGAATCAACTTTGAACTATTGTTACTATACAAGTTTCATAGATTTCATGACTTTCTTTTAACATGTTAGAATGATCCACATTCAAATAAGTCAGAACTATCTCATGAATCGTAGTATAAACAATTTCAATTATAATACCATAGACTAAACATTTTGACAAGAGTTGTCTTTTGATCCTATGAACGTAGCAAGGGCTTGGCATTCATGATCAAATTACCTTCTCCATGTTTTAGTCTTCTTACTTCATTTTAGTAACTGCACATTCTTGCAAATGTCAGTACTAATCCTTAGCACAACACTCAAGGCTTAGAAGTAATGTTTTGATGGCATTATAAATCCATATATTTGATTGAATACCAAACATTGAAGAACAAATTATCTTTTGATCCAATGGAAAGTAGCACGGGCTCGTGATCCATGATCAAATCTAACTTCTTCATGTTTCGGTTCTTTCACCTCAAATATACATTTGGGCAAGTTTGCTTTCTTAGTCCTTTTCTTGTTATGGAAACGAGCAGCTATCAGAACATGTCTTATAATAAGTCTTTCTTTGTCCTAGGTATTTGGGCCTAGATTAGGTATGCCAACACTAATCGCCTGTTAAACCATGGGCAATTGGCGTTCTTCTTGACACTTCTATTCATGATAGTAAATTTATGGGAGTGTTTGAAGTTTAAGTTTCTATGACTGCCATGTTAATTCGAAAAGGAAACTTTAACATGCTACACAACTCCTTCATGGTCATTCCAAGTTGGTCATATCAAAATAAAAATGAATTTATTATATGTACATGTCAGCTAGTCGATTAATCCTAGTCAACTCCTAACTCAAGGAAATTCCATTTTACTTCAATATGTCATTTTACAACGTACATTTGACAATTGCTCTTTCTAACACTTTAGAATGCAATGTTTGAAGTAACCAAGGAATAGCTTTAACAAAGGCATGATCCTTCCTTTCGTTTATGAGAACTACTCCCAAACTACGAATTTGACAAGATTGATCATCATCATAGCTAATCCTTTCAAAGGTTTTATAGCAGTAGATTTTAGTGGATAAGGTTATAGACATCATTTAATAACAAATTCCATTATAATTTGTTTTACTTATCCTTAGAAAATAATCACCCTAAATAAAATTATTTTAAAAGGCTAGGATCCACATTTGGCTCCATGATGTGTAAAGGGATGTCGTAAACACACCATAAAGTTATTTAGGTAGGCAAAGCCCTTTGCCAATTTCGATCACCGCGAGATTCCTAGATCTTTGAGATTCATTGACTATCAATGGCATGTTAATCTCGAATTATGTTCATCTCAAATTCAATGACAGGGTCGCCGCATATCATTGAACAGATGGTGAATCGACCATACAAAACCACATGGTCCCCGGCTCAAGTTACGCTTGAGATTCGCGAGTTCCACATCATTCTCTACCTATACTCTCAAATTGACGTGCCGGTTAACCACGCGAGCTCCATCAACAAGTTATAAAGAGAATGTGCAACTTTTATGGATAACATAAGATTCACATTAAATAGATTGAGAATTAACCTTGCAAAATCGCATGGCCCCTGGCTCAAATTACGCTTGAGATTCGCGAGTTCCATATCATTCTCAACTATACCCTAGATTGATGTGTCGATTAACCACACGAGCTCCACCAACAGAATATAAAGAGAATGTGCAATTTTCATGGATAATATAAACTCACATTCTATTAATAAAACGGGATTTTGTTTTATAATTGTATTTAAAATACTTTTAGATTGACCATTATCACTATCAAACCCTTTCGGTAACTCCATTCACAAAATGCAATTGGGTGGTGAGGGTGGTAAGCGCGAAGCATATTAAAAACCGACCTCATTAGGAATCAAAGAGACCTCCTTAAACCCCTACATTAGAACGGGTGAGCCTAGTCGATGTAAGACTGACAATGTCAATATTTAAACACGCGAAGGCGCATGTTGTAACTTTCTTATACATATAATAGACACCATTCTAATATATATAAATATAAGGGGTAAATTTAAAACTCTTTAAATTTAGTTGTCTATTATTAATTCTAATTAATTGCGAGGACGCAATGTAACAATTAATAAATCAGGAGGGGGTAATATTCAAATTTATAAATCTCTTTTATAAATAATATTAAATATTTGAAATCACTATTTAAATAATAAATATTCAAATTTAAAATAAGATTAAATAATATTTATCCATAAATATTCAAATTTAAATAAACACATTTAAATAATATATATCAATCATCAAATAAATATTCAAATTTAAATAAACACATTTAAATAATATTTATCCATTATTTTTCCAGATTTAAACAATTTAAATTAGGTATTTATCCATATTTAATAAGCCTTCATATTTGAAAAATGGCAAAAATCCGAAAACCCTAATTCTGCCGAGCTCACGTCGTGAGCTCATAGCTTTCACGTCGTAAGCTGCGACTAGAGTTTTAACCATTACGAATTTTTCAATTAATCTTCTATCATTCAATTTCAAACAAGTTTCTACAGAAAACATGGATCTAGGGTGAAAGTAACCATGAACCAATGGCTCTGATACCACTGTTGGGTTTTCTACGCATCAAATACACTCTAAAACTAGGCAACGGAAAAATCGAAACAACGATATACCTAAGTGTACATGCATCTTATGGATCTATGGCTTCATGCTAATTACATCAACCCTAGAAAACATAAAACATAAGTAAGAAAAACATACCTCTTATGTAGCCCTTGATCTCCATGGTTGAGATCTTGAACCTCCATGAAGTTGCTTGGATGAAAGGACCCAAACCAGAATCCCTCTAATGGTATCACACCCAATGACACCAAAGAGTGGAATAAAAAAATAACTAGGAGAAGGGTCAATTTCACAAACCTAAAGGGGTTAGAAATCGTCCCTAAGAGGGGGAGGAAGAAGGGTTGGCGAATACTCAAGCCAAGGTGCAAGGAGGAATGGAATCCCTAAGGCCCTATTTATAGCCTTGGATGCCTCCTTAGGTTTGTTACTCCTTCCCATGTGGGATGGAGGCCTAACCACGAAATTTCACTCCTCTCCCGTGTGGGATGGAGTGATTTTCATCCAACCTTAATTCCATAAGGGTTCTGGAACATTCCTGATTAACCAACTATCGATTAATGAACATTCAACCCTTTAATTAATTAAACTGTTAATTAATTCCCATAATATATCTCCAAAATATATTTCCAATTAGTTTCTAATTAATTATTAACCATAATAATTAGTAAACTAATTTCTCCTTTATTTATTCTACTCAATTTGGGTCTTGAGGGCAACCCAAAAGGACCCTGCTATTATTAGAAATATTACTAATAGTTAATGACCTTGGACACTATTCCAACACGAACAACCATCGTTGCAATCACTTTCGCTAAAGACAAAGACTGCCTTGGGGCGTTATGGCAACATTCGATCGGAAGAAGCCATCTACGGGTGTCGTTGCTGCTGTTTCCAGTGGGATTCGCCCACCTCTTCTTCTTCTGTTTCGTCGTCATTCGCTGGTGCTACGTCCCAGATAAGTCCGTCACCGCTAACGTTGACTGCTAGAGTTGTTGTTACTGTCGTCGTCGTACGTCACCGTGAGGTGGGTGGTTGTGTTCCTTTTCTGGGTGTTGCATGTGTGTGTGTTTCTGCTGTTAGTGTGTGTCGTGTGTATTGGTTTCTTGGTCGAATATTGCAAGAAAATTCATCACCACCACCGTGAGGTGGTGTCTGTCACCTCCAACCACCGCCTGCCGCCACAAGGGTGGCTAAGTGTGTGTGTGTGTTAGTTATTTTGTGTATGTGATAATTTGGATATTATGTTGTATAATTGTATTTTGGCCAGAATAATCAAGGAAATTCGTCACCACCACCGTGAGCCGCCGTTGACCACCACTACCCGAGGTGGTAGTAGGTGGTGCCTAAATTAATCAACATTAATTAACCTAAAAACTTAATAAATGGATTAAGTGGAACGCGATTGGGTTGGAAACCCTAATTAGGGTTTAGAAAACTCTAATTTTGGATGTGTTAATTTGGAATTGTCGGGACCCGCATGTTTGGACCATTGGATTGGAATTATGAATTAATCCCAACCACATTGTATGGTTGACCTAATAGAGTGATGGACTTAATGGATTAAGTCATTAATTGGTTGAGCGAGAACACTTAACCCTAATCATCATTTTATGTGAAAAACCCTAATTAGGTTGGGTTCTTGTAGGGTCATTTCTCTCGCTAAGTTGCTATGGGCCTTTGTGGGCCAAGTGGGAATAGGTTTATGGACTAAGGAAATTATTGGGCTTTAGGATAAGGCCCATAAGCAAGGCTTGTGCCAAATTTGGAAAATTAGGACATAGATGGGCCATAATTGGGCCTTGATGGTTATGAGATATTGGACCATCGGAATGTCAAGTGTTGGGACTAGAATAAATGGTTGGGCCTTAGGGTAAGACCCAGTGTCGGCCCAAGCCCAGGGCAACAATTTCTAGTGGGGCATCAGTTTTTCAAAGCCTCTTATAGGTAGTATTGTATATTTTGGCCATATTAAGAAAGCTAGTAGTCCAGTAAAGATCCATTCCCGTCTAAACGTCAAGGGCAATCGATTCTTGCTTCTTGGAGACCTAATTAGCGGCAACTACAATCAATTTCGCATAGTGAATGGTGACTCTTCGATCACCTAATAATTGAACATGAAGAACACGAGGTGTCCTTTCTAGAGAATCGAGATGGACGCTTATAATTTAAAATTAAGATTTAGTCCTTTGTAGTTGCATCGATCGCCTACTGTCTCATCCGCTTCACAGCTTCAGCGCTTCTCTTTCCCTCTCTCTCGATCACTTCTCTCATATTCTTCTTTCTTTCATTCTAAATCCTATATTCTACTTCTTTCTTTCTATTGCTCTTAATTTGTTATGCTGTTGTGTTAAAGACTTAGAGTGAAGATTTGTAACGCCCGTAGATCCGGGCTAGTCAATTTAGAGATAATAGGGGTCGAAAATGAATTTTTGACAAAAGATTATTTAGAATAAATAATCTTAACCAAGTTGTAGAATATGTCTCAATGGTTCCGTACATATAAAGAACGCTGAAATTCGAGTTATAACGAAGAAGTTATGACCCGTCGAAGTTTTTCGGCAAACCCGGCACGACATCAAGAAGACGTAAATAGTGAATTTACGATTGAGCAACTTTTAGCCTTAATTACCTAAATGGAAGTCTTAGAATATGTTAACCTAAGAGCATCCATAAAAAGTGAAGGGATTTGTACAAACAATCCTATGTGTGCATGCAACCCTAGAATTGGATCTATGTTTTCACTATTAGATACACAACATTATGAACACATAAAGAAACCCTAATTCTAGCATATAAGTAATCATATTAACATAAGAATAGGTTTATAATATTACCTTGATTGTTATGTAGCAATAACAATCCCAAATCTCCTTGTATTGACTTTGGAAGGCTTAGAGTCACAAGTGTCACTCCTCTAATGGTTCACAAACACCAAGAGCAAATGGAGAAGCAAGAGAGAGAGGGAAGAGGTATAAAATTCGTTTCTAGGAACCCTAGACAAGGCATGGACGAATTCTTATGGCCTTAGGGTTATTTATATAGGTGTAGAGATTAGGTTTCAGTCCTTATCCTTATCTAGTTGCTTGTCCACCAAGCAACCATAAGATAAGCCTTGAAAACCCTTATCTTTTATCCTTTGGACGATTTCAAGGATCCTTATCTCCTTGAATTCGTTCAACCCATATTTATTATAACCATTACCATATTTTGTAACTATCACATAATTACAATTCAGCCCCTCTAGTTTAATTAATTACATTTGATCACAAAATTAATTCTTAATTAATTATTGACCAATATTAATTAAACAAATATGATTTCTCCTTTAATATATTATTCTTATAACATATTAATAAATCATAATAACCTCTCTCTTTATTTATTTCTCCAATCAAGTTGCTTTGGTGAAGGCAACCCAAAAGGACCATGCACCATCGGGTCAAGTACATACCAAAATAGTTATGGACTTAGACACTAATCCAACAGTCTCCCACTTGGATAAGTCTAATAACTATTATGCGTATGACTTCAGATCCTGATCTGCAATCGTAGCTTTCCAAAGCCGCTGTCAACTCTGATCCTATCAGATACGCGTGTCCTTAGATAAGGGATCATATATTCCTCCATTCTAGATATCATATGAGATATGATTTCAAATCATTCTCTTTGTACTATATCTCGATTTCCGATTTATGATGATTGACTAATTGAACAAATCAAATTAGCCCTAGCCCAGCCGAGCATTTATGTTTGTCATCAAAAAATCATCGAGGGGCCCAAAGATATCGCTTTTATCCTTCTTTGGATAAAAGGAACGGATAAACTTTGATACAATGCTCGCTTGCACTCACTCACCAAATCACACACAACAATATGTTTTATAACACCAAGTTACTAGTGCATTTACATATTATCAATGTGCAACCGATTCGCAAGATACAACTCACACATCTCGGTTTCAAGAATATAAGATGTTATCGTCTCACCAATCACTCTTGATACAATTCATGGAGTGATCCAAGTGAGCGTGGGTTTAATCCAATGCTCAAATTCATATTCATAAGCACTCATGAACGTTGCAGCAAACATTTGCTTATGTCTAATCCTCTTTACACAATCCACACACCAATTCACGACAGTCTTCATTCATATTTACTTCCAACATATGAATGACTGTGGCTCGTTCGAATAATTCGATTATTCTTAATAAACTCAATTATTCTGGAAGTCAAAACATGCAAATGTGAAACACAAGAATAATACTAATCCCATATGGCCTCAAACCTTTGAGTATAAATAAAACACCTTTTATTTATCACCATATTGATCACTCATTATTTGTCGTTTCGGGTAATCAACTTCTTACTTGAATTACAACACTTGTCCCATGCTCCTAGCATGCACCCAATGTTTACTTATGGTTCTTACTTTGTGAAATAGATCACATTGAACACATTTCCAATCATTCTCATTTCACAACTCCAAATCCTTTTCATAAGTGAAAGAATATCAAATTCTTGCTACGTATAGAATATTCTAGATTCTAACATTCTATGCAACTTATACTTTCGTAATGTCACTGCACAAAAGTCACAAAGACTATTGCCAATGATATTACAAAGTCTTTTATCGGAAATTGTTACAAGACAATTCTTTAGATATGATGTCTCTCACTCAAAGTACATTCCTTTGAACATCCTTTTGCATAAAAGTTTCTAATCTAGTCATAGATTATCAATATTCAATTCCCAATGTGGATACATTTCCATATTTTCCATATGACAACTTATTCTTAATAGAATCTTATCTATTCCTAATAATGTCGATATGGTCCATCCAATATGAAAACATTTCCATATCTTCCAATACTATACTTCCAACTACTCACAAGCAACCAATCCTCGTTGAACTTGGATTGTCCTTTGATAGTTGTTTAATTATTTTAGTCTAAACCGATTCTAGTCCTTTTTCCCTCTAAATGCGCTAGACATTTGGAAAATTTTAGAATGGTCAAACATTAAAGCATTTGCAATCGATCCTATACTCGAAGCGTATGGGACACGACGCATAATGTTTTATTTGTTATGTTCTCAAAATTCAAATTGTGTAGAGGAATGCCGTAATCATAATCGAAAATTTAATAACACACTATTTACCTTTGACTAAATTTATTAACATTTCTCAACCTAATCCTTTAGATTTGAAATGAAGCATAATATTCTCTCCCTTAATTATAGCAAAACAACATTACAACCCTTACGACTTTGCAAGGTATAACTCTTGTTTTCTATAATTAATATTGCCAACTTGCAATAGGTGCCTTAATAATCATATAATCATAACTTTTATGCTCTCACTATCATGATGATTATTATAAACATAACACTTATGCTCCCACTAGCTTCGACATGTATTCAGAAACAGCTTAACTTTCAGAAAAACAATGCTTATTGAATTTCTTAAGTTCATGTTTCTCATACTTAGTGCTTTGATAATATTTTATCAAGGCTTCTTAAACTTATACACCTTTGCCATAGATAGCTTATATGTGTGTCTAAACAATTGAGACTAATTGCCAAATCTCATAATTCAAATCATGGAAAGGGATACCGTAACCATAATCGAATTCGAGAATGCAATTTTACAATCACTATCTTCTTAAATCTTTCTTAGTGAAAGCATTTCCTCACAATCATTTTCATGAAGGAGGAAATCTTATGACACTTAGATTTAAACGGTGTATTTTTTCCTATCCATGTGAATTTGTTAAAAACAAAGTTTACGACAAATTCAAACTCATATGGATCGAACTTTCTTAATCTCGATTTCTTGCCTTATGGTAGCACAGCTGCCCACCATGTCTTCCAAGTCGTTAAGCATCTCACCTTTTCTTATCAATGTATTTTCCATTGATCAAGGTCCTTGCCTTTTATGCATTCAAATGAGAACTCATAGGATTCACATGCATAATTAACTCGATTGGATTGGCACAAAATAATGTCAACACGATAGGTTGTAAACCTCAACTTGTGTGCTAGTGATGATCGATAAGGTTTATTTGATTTGTTCTTGAAACCTTTCAAGACCATTAAGACTCCCACTGACTTCTTGACATATAAGATTCTCTTGTCAACAACCATTTCTTGACAAACAAATATTCAAGAGTTAGTGTAGCTTTTATCAAACACTTCATAAATTGGTCCTAGTTGGTCTTTGTCTTATCCAAGACATCACAACTTTCCACATTTGATGAATGTTATAAACCTTCTTAATACTTATCACTCAATTTCACAATCTTAACTCTAAGACTTGTTTTTGGAACGAAGTATGATTGACTTCTTGATTTAACCATTTCTTCAATTCTTGATTCCTCTTCTTAGACATACAATTGTACTAAGACTCACTTAGAGGATCAATTGAGATATGGTTCTTAATCATTAAGACCCATCATAAAGCATAAAAGGTACTCTCCGTTCTTCTTAGAATGGAGAAACTTTTATCTTTCTGCCTACTTGATTCTTCTTATTCGTTCTACTATTGATTTAAACCTTTTTTCAATCAATCTAGAATTACACTTAATCTTGTAAGTATAATCACATTTACTCTTATGGTGGACTTGATCAGCACGCAACTTTGTGTGCTCGATCTCCTAGTCCTTCACTTGATACTTTGTCAATGAATTAGTCTAATTTCCAAATGTGAAATTTCTCATTCATCGTGCAACCAAGTTGCGTGATTCCAAGTTTCTGTCCAATTGAAACTTGGGCGATGAGAAACTCTCCCTATTTGGTAAATTCTCGACTTTCCATAAATAACATAATAAGAACCAAATCCATTATTGCTAATAATAGAAACATCCAAACATCAATTTTTCATATACGCCATTGCAAGGATAAATAAATAATATAAAATCAAAATTTATTTTATTGCGGAAAATTTTTTGTCCTTACAATGCAATTCATTGAAAAACTATGCTAATACATCTTTCTTAGCAATCTAATTCTAACTCTAAGTAGTAGCTCAAGAATCTAATCTTCGAGAAATGCGATCGAAATTCATTCCTTCACGGTTAGATTTTGCTCACTTTTTCCCTTAAGCTTCCTTTCTTTTCTTCGATCCTACAAAACATCAATTGTAATCTTATCACATTATGTATTAAGAATCTAGAATAGAAGCTTAAAAGAGTTAGTCAATGGATTTTACCTAAAGCAAAGCCA
The DNA here is from genome assembly GCF_002870075.4 of Lactuca sativa. Lineage (NCBI taxonomy): Eukaryota > Viridiplantae > Streptophyta > Magnoliopsida > Asterales > Asteraceae > Lactuca > Lactuca sativa. The sequence continues at coordinate 190,969,620 of NC_056627.2, forward strand.
TACGTTTTGACTCTCCCATCTCTTAGATCTCTTAGGTAAATAGGGCAGCTTCATCTCCAATGCCCTTTCTCTTGGCAATAACAGCAAATTGACTCTTTTGGAACATGACATGGAACTACTTCAAACATTGCCTTTCTCTTATGATCAAACTTTTCGATCATAGCATGTCTTTCGTTGCCATTATCTATATCCATAGAGGTCTTGAAGGCAGATTCACCAATCAACTTTGCTTTTCTATTGCACCAAACCATTGTTGATTCAGCAACAATAAGCATATATGTGAGATCTATAAGGGTCACGTCGTGGTTCATCATATAGTACTCTCTTACGAACTCACTATATGAGTTAGGAAGTGACTGAAGAACCCAATCAACATCCATTTCCTCACGGACAACGGATCCCAACATTCTTAACCTATCAATGTGTGACTTCATCCCTATGACGTGTGCACACACCGACTTTCCTTCTTTATGTTTACTTGCCAAAAGGGCTTGAGTGATCTTGAAATTTTCAAGCCTTCGAACTTGTGGTTTAGGGAGAATAATCGGAGGAGGAGGAGGAGGAAGTGAAGTATGATCTCTTGTTCCTCGATCGAATCGTGGAATATCATCTTCATGTGGAAAGCTTGTTCCACGAGATTTAGGAAGACCATAGTTGTCGAACTTTGACATCTACAAAACGGGAGAAAACGAATTCAAGTTAGTTGATTGATTGAGTCCTTAGTAAATCACCCAAATGAGTTACTAAGGCTAGGACCCAACACAATATTCTACAACTCGGGAGAGGGATATCGTAACCCTAATTGCAGAATATTTGAAGGTAAGTGAATGACGATTCACTAATTTCCACCACGAAAAACGAAAAAGAATTTAAGTTTTAAATCTATGAAAACTCCTAAATCCTTTGAGATTCATTGAACTTTCAATGGCATGTTTAAATCTCGATATGCCCCTCTTGTTTGTGACTGGGATGTCGAGGATCACAAAGTGGGTGTGAATAACCCTGCAAACTTACATGGTGCCCTCACATGTTATAGTCATCTATTCGATGTGCCGGTAAACCACACACGCTCCACCGAACTATGACAAACATTGAGTCACCCTTTGCTACCTTCACTTAGAACCATTTAGTGTGCTGGTAAACCACGCACGCTCCACTAACGTCTTCGCAAGGGTACAAAGTGTAATTTCATGGAATTGCATCAATTCACTTTTGCCTAAGTAACTAAGATTGGGAATTTTATGAAAACATTTAGTTACTTTAATAATTCATTATACTTATAATGGAAGGTTTCGTCCTATCCTACCCGTTCGGCTAACGACCCTCCACTAGTCAAGAGTGCGGTGGGTAAGAGTGGATACCCATTCAATCGCCATTTTATAGGCAATTTCCTTAAACACCCCTTATAGACCAGCTTCGTAAATGAGGCCTACTAACGGTAAGACTGACTTTTACTCATTCATATATATAATGTTAGACTTTTAATGTTATATATATATAGTATAGGGTGTGTTTTACACTTTAAAATACTAGGTGGTGAAATATAACAATTATATTTTTAATTGTAAACCAAAACTTTTATGGATTTATTAAACTTCTTTTAATTATACACCTTAATTAATTAATAAAACCATAAGGGTGTAATTTGAACCTTTTCAAAACAATACTAGGGTTTTAGAATTTAACATCCTAATTAAACTTTTAATCAACTTTTAAATTCCAAAACTTGAGGGCAAGTTTTGAAACTTTTCAAAACAATTTAGTTTTAATCTCTCTTAAAATTTTCGAATTTATGCCATATAAATTAATATTTTAAATATTAAAACTCTTGATTTAATAATTATCTTGAATTAGACTATTAATTTAATTATTAAATCATAAGGGATTATCTAAATCATGAGGATAATTACCATTTATACATTTAAGATATCCTAATCCCTTAATTATCTCTCTAGATTTCGAAATTATGGTTAGGATAATGCAAAATCTATAATTACCATATATAACAACTAGAGAATAATTACAAGATATGGGATAATCCAAATCCCTAAAATTTAGGATCTTATCTTGGGGAGGAGGCTAATTTCGAAAATCATGGGGTTTTTCAAACCCTAGATTTCGAAATCTTGAGGCTTAAGTAAAGGATTTGAAACCCTTTCAATTTTTCGCAAATTAGGGTATAGAAACCCTAATCTCGAAATTTCTAGCCTCCTAGGGTTTATTAGCTATAAACCCTAATATGTCAAGTTCATACAATTGTATAATACTAATTGAAAACAAGTTAACCAAAGGCTCTGATACCACTGAAGGGATTTGTACAAACAATCCTATGTGTGCATGCAACCCTAGAATTGGATCTATGTTTTCACTATTAGATACACAACATTATGAACACATAAAGAAACCCTAATTCTAGCATATAAGTAATCATATTAACATAAGAATAGGTTTATAATATTACCTTGATTGTTATGTAGCAATAACAATCCCAAATCTCCTTGTATTGACTTTGGAAGGCTTAGAGTCACAAGTGTCACTCCTCTAATGGTTCACAAACACCAAGAGCAAATGGAGAAGCAAGAGAGAGAGGGAAGAGGTATAAAATTCGTTTCTAGGAACCCTAGACAAGGCATGGACGAATTCTTATGGCCTTAGGGTTATTTATATAGGTGTAGAGATTAGGTTTCAGTCCTTATCCTTATCTAGTTGCTTGTCCACCAAGCAACCATAAGATAAGCCTTGAAAACCCTTATCTTTTATCCTTTGGACGATTTCAAGGATCCTTATCTCCTTGAATTCGTTCAACCCATATTTATTATAACCATTACCATATTTTGTAACTATCACATAATTACAATTCAGCCCCTCTAGTTTAATTAATTACATTTGATCACAAAATTAATTCTTAATTAATTATTGACCAATATTAATTAAACAAATATGATTTCTCCTTTAATATATTATTCTTATAACATATTAATAAATCATAATAACCTCTCTCTTTATTTATTTCTCCAATCAAGTTGCTTTGGTGAAGGCAACCCAAAAGGACCATGCACCATCGGGTCAAGTACATACCAAAATAGTTATGGACTTAGACACTAATCCAACAAAAAGAACGCCCAAATCTGACTTCGTATGAGGAAGTTATGATTTTTCTAAAATTTGGCCTAGTAGTGCACCGCCCGAAACTCGAATTTTAGTTCGAGCGGTTTTCGGCTTACGCAACCTAAATGAGAGTTGAAGATCTCATTAATGGGAACTCAACAGTAAAAAGACAGACGAAAACGGATTCCGTGTGAAGGAGTTACGAATTCTTCGCGGTTATTTAAACAGCCTAAACTCCTCATACTGTTAAATTTAAGATCGGTCGAGAATTAGCCAACAGAGTCTTAATGAAAATTGTAGATCTTGTTTTTACCTACGCATGGATATAAAGAACGTCAAAAACGGAGTTCGTATGCGAAAGTTATGAATTTTTGAAAATCAGCTGATTTCCACCCTGTGTGCGATGCCACGTGTCAGCACTAGGTTGTGCCTGGCTCTACCCAACTGGCCTCGACGTGGGCATCAAATGGCCACGACGTGGGAGCCTCTTTAGCCTCCTATAAATAGAGACACCCCTCTCCTTCATTCTTCACACCTTAACCCTTCATTCCTCTCTCTCTATACTCTCTCTCTAAGCCCCGAAACCCCTTGAAAAGCCTAGGGAACCCCCCTAGCACGAGGTGGAAGCCCCGGAGTGCCCGAAGGCCCCGAGAAGAAGAGCCTTTAGGCTCGGAAACACTGCTCCAGCAAATCCTGGTTTTCGAGAAAACCCGCTGTAAGTGAGCTACGCCTAACATATCTTTAGTATAGCTTATGTTCTAATATAGTAATGTTATTAGGAACTTATAATAAGTACTTGGGCTATTATTATGGGTTATATAAGGATTTTTTTAACGCTTATATAATAGTAATAATAGCTAGACTATTAATTAGTCTCGGTGAATATTAGACTAAACTCTAGTAGTAATGATACTAGGTTTTGTTCGAGGGAAATTGTTTTAATAATAACGAAGTGTTGTCCGAGTGCCGAGTCACCACCTTATCAGGTGAGTGCATAGTCCCTTTCATCTTACACATAGATATGAAGTATTTTAATATAAATTACGTGCTATGTGTACATATTTTCTGAATACTTGTTGTCTATGCTGGGTGAAAGATTTTTATACATGTTTTAAATGATTTAAACTGTATATGTATTTTATATCTACAAAATGTGTTGGGTAAAACATGGATAGATGAAATAGTTGCTGTGTGATAACACAATGAAAGACATCAATGTTGACAGTGATCTAGTCATCTAGTGGAGTATAGATGTCGACCACGGACTATACTAGACAGTCCAGTGGAACGCTAGCAGGCTCATAACCTGTAGGTGTTTTTGAACTAGGTGCTCATTAAGTATTTTTGAACTGAGTGTGTTCACTAGGTATTTTTGAACTGAGTCTATTCACTATGTATTTTTGAACTGAGTGTGTTCACTAGGTATTTTGAACTGAGTGTGTTCGCTAGGTATTTTGAACTAAGTGTGTTCATCAGTTATTTTTTAACTAAGTGTTTACCAGATGTTTTGGACTACGTGTTCACCAGTTGTAATCTATAAACCTTGGTAACGATGGACTTCGTACATATTCCTTAGGATGATCCTTAGGAATAAATGAACGAGGAATAGCTGATTCTTAGGATAAATCCTTAAGAGTAAAGAAGATAATGGGGATGGGTAATTGGGTTAACTGTTTGATGATTAAACATAATAATTATCTTATTGTGGGTTGAAAACCCTATGTACTCGCTAGGTTTCCCAACCTGACCCACTAAGTTTATTTATATCACAGGTGCTGATATGAAGTCACATTACACTGAGAGATTAAGGAGATATAAATCACTAGTGATAATAAATGTAAGTTCTGTTTATGCTTATGTTTCTATATTGACGATGACATCCCAAATGTTCTAAAATGAATAAAAATAGTTTTCTTCGGAAATGCCTTGATAACGTATTTATCATGCTTTACTGGGAACAAATTCCGCATCATTTTTATTAAAAGAGGTACTCTGATTTTTATAAAGCATAAAAATAATCAGTCTTTTCTGGCCGTGAAAATGGGGATGTCACAAGATTCAAAGGTGTGATACCTACATACCATGATTGAATGAATTCGTCCCCCTAAGGTCCTAAATCCTAATCCAGTGAGCTTTTTCTAGTATTTCAAATTTCTTTATATGCTACGTATTGAACTTCATAATCCCATATTCCCCTAATTCTTATTAGATGTGCTTTTATTGAATGCTTTTTGAGTGATTTATGTCCTTTTGGAGTTCAAGTAGCCAACAACTAAGTAATTTATTCCCTTTCTCGAGTTCCAACAGCCAAGTAGTAAGTTTTTCTATTCCTAACTCTAGTAATCTAATTAGATGCCTTTTAAATGAATGCTTATTGTTAGTTTTCTTCCACATATTGTTTTCTATGACTTGAAATAGTATGGTCTAAACTTTTGTGAAACCTTTCCAAAATTATGAATTTTTTTTAATTTATATCATTAGTATATTAATGTTTCTGATGAAGCAATGTAAGTAAACACACTCCCTATAAATTTATAAGCTTATTGTAGTGTGAAGAAATGGTTGAAGTAAACAAGGCAAGACAATTGGATCATGAATCTCTTTTGAAGAAACAAAAGAGAATAAAGAATGTTCTTTAGCAAAGAAGCACGAGAATGAACTCTCGAGGAAGGAAAATGTTGCTAACAGGAAGCATGAAGTTGATAACCAAAGAAGTAAAATAGTACCCCAAAGAATATGAGGACCAAATATAGTTAATTAGTCATATTTACTGCCTCTTTATACAATGTTCATATTTAATAATCTATGTACATGGATAGCAGATTCAATTTGAACCCATAACCAATGATGTTGTTCATCCTTCGTATTCGTGGGTCGGTGCTTATATTACCAATAAATTAGCAATCTTGAGTACTGTATTTTGTTTTTTTATTATTAACAATCATATAGTAATTAATGTAATTGCTTCAACAAATGTACAAATTGTTTAGGTGATTTTTGCTAACTTTTTACATGTATTGATTTGAGTTTTAGTTAATTGATGAAATTTACAACACTTTTGTTTTATAAAATTTTGTAATATGTGTGTTGTGTGTTGGGTGACACGAACAAATGGACATTATTATTAGACTCGCCCAAGGCAACATGTAGAGGTTTGGGCCCAATTTCGAAAATTAGGCCATATGTTGGGCTTTGGCTCATTGTTTGACTTTGGGCCCTTGGAGTGTGAGTGTGGGCCTTGGGCTTGGATCAAGCTAGGTTGGGGGTAAAGTAGTCTTTTTACCCCAATCATGGACTTATGGTTATGTATTAGAACCCAATTATTAATTGGGTGTTGTTTTGATATTGACAATTTGGGAATTTGTCATCCAACAGCTAGAGTTTTATCAAAGGATGACAAAAAACCCCGAACTTGACGGGAAAACCCGATTCCCGAAGTTTTTGGGTCGGTTTGGGTTACTATTATCGAGTATTGGGTCATTATCGGGTTTTTTGTTCGGGTTCGGGCAGGGAGTGGGATATGCGTGCCCCGACCTGCCCCGCATTAAAATATCTCTCTCTCTCTCTCTCTCTATATATATATATATATATATATATATATATATATATATATATATATATATATATATATATATATATATATATATATATATATATATATATATATATATATATATATATATATATATATATATAATTACATTTAAACCCCCTTAAAGAATTAACCCTAAAAAAAGGGCTAGGGTTCGCTCTATATTTCTATTGATCTACTCCAGCTCCAGCCGACAAGACACTCCCAAAGCCAATGACCCAAATCGAAATTACATTCTCAGTTCTTCAGACTTCAATATTCATACGTTCAAGTCGCATAGAGATTAGAGAGATGAGAATTAGAGACGACACTCCATCGGCGATCTCGTGAACAACTGAACACCGACTTCAACTCCGGCGTACCAATCTTCTGGTCAACGACAACTGGTAACCCCTTATGCTCTTTGTGCTTGTGGTTTAGCCTTGGTTCCTCGTTCAACAACTGAACACATAATTTAACCTTTCGCTCGGTTCCTCATTCCTTTTCCTTTGTGGCAGGCTCGCACCAGCAATTGCAAGCAGGTAAGATTAAGTATTTTTTGTTTATTCCATTGGAAGTACATTTATTGAACATATAGGTTTACCTATTAAAATACACATAAATCTGATTTCGAAGCACATCTGACCTTGTGAGGTGTGAGTTGGGACATGTTCAGACCTTGTGAGTTATGACCTATTAAGTATTATTTTTTTTACTGTTGAATCTAATTTCGAATTTGTTGAATTGATTTTTTAATCTGATTAATGTTAGTAGAGATAGGGAAAAAAAAGGAAAAGAATGTTCTGCATACTGAACCACAAACTATTATGACAATTTGATTTATTGACAATAATTCTAGAAGTATGTTAGATGAATATTGATAAGAAATTCAATCATCTAGATTGATAATAAGTGTGGATAACTGCTCGATCAAATCAAGTTAAGTTACAATGAATAGCACACTAAAAATCAGAACTCAGAAGCTTGGTTTAAAAAAGCGCCTTAATGCGCTAGGCGCCCAAGCGATGACCAAAAGCACATCAAGTAATGAGATGCGATGCGATTCCCTTAGTCGGTCGCATTTTCCCGCTTTTTACCGCATTGCGCTTCGGCACTTAATACCGCTTAGGGTAATTAATAGAAAATGGGCTTTTAATTAAGTTAGACGGGCCAATAGGTTTAATTAAGTTAGACGGGCCAATAGGTTTAATTAAGTTAGAATAGGTTTATATAAATAAAGGAAAGAGATGTAGAATCAATATTGTTAGAGGTGGTAAAAACAATTACACAAACAAAGCAAATCGTATCATCGCTCCAACTCATCTTCTCCAAGTAATCAGAAATCAACTCTGCTAATGTTTTCTACTTCCATTCCATTATACTAATCTACATATTCTATTCTCTTCTCAAGTCTAAAACTCTAAAGTCTGACAGTCTGAAGTATGAAATTTGGTCATTATATTTATACGTTTTCTGTTAAGTTGTTTGCTATTAACGTGTGTTACCTAACTGTTAAGTCATACACATAATTCATAAGTTATTTGTTATCATGCATGATAGTTTAGACGATTTCTAGTATCAGTACTTAGGATTTAATATGATACTACTATGATTTTACGAGATTTTTAAGTATTTATAAGTATTTTCATATCTTTTATATTTTTTTCAATTTGGGGCGCATCGTGTGCTCTAGGCGAGCGCTTTCGCTTAGCGCTTAGCGCATCGGTCCCCAAAGGCTTTAGCGCTTTAGGGCGCTTTACGCTTTTTAAAACCAAGCTCAGAAGGTAGGATTCGGAAGTAACTAGTATATAAAGAATCAAACGAATGGATCCAAAGATTTGAATGAAATTTACAACATACTATATGATGATAATGTGATAATGAGATAATGTCCACCTTTGAATTGATTTCTCATTATGATTTTTGATTTTTGATTAAATCAAGTGTTAACTATTAAATCTAGACTAAAGCTCTCTTTTCTCTGTATAGTATTATCGTGGTTTAGTTTTTTTAATGTGTAGGGAATGGGTATGCTCCTAATTCAGGAAGAACATCATAAATGTGAAGAAAGAGTAAGAATTTACATCTTTTAATTGGTGGTAATATAGTCATTAATCATTTCATAATATATATATATATATATATATATATATATATATATATATATATATATATATATATATGTTGAAAAGAAGAGGTTCATGGCACATAAAGCTTGTCATATTGTATTAGCACATATATTTCCTTATGTTTTCTCTACAGCCTTTAGATGTGCTTACTTTATTCTTCCCTTTTTGAGTTGGGTAGGAAAATGTGGTCAGTTCTAGGAGAGCATAATGGAGTGTTTTTTTTTATCTGTAAAGGAGGGACACCCTTGAAGAAACCTTACACTTTAATGGTTGTGGAACAAGTTTGGATGGTTATGTTTGATTATGAGTTTGTTTAAAATGTAATGCAATATTTCGAGGAATTTAGTTTTTCTTATTTGATTGTATGATGTTATGGTCTAATTTGGTGTTGTGAGCTTGTGTAAGTTTTTAATTTTTCACTATATTGGAGTTTTTCCAACCAATTTCAATTTTTTTGGCATAAATTTTGGGTTTTAGGTCGGGGTTTCGAGTCTTTATCGGGTTTAGGGTTGGGTTCGAGGAAATTTTCAGCCCCAACGGGCTCCCCAATAAGAAACCCGATGGGGCTGCCCAATAAGAATCCCGTCGGGTATTGGGTCGGGGTCGGGGACAAATTTAGATATCGGGTTTGGGGATGGGATATGCCGCCCCACCCCGAACCCGCCCCGTTGCCATTCCTAGTTTTATCCTCGGGACTTCAACAATGTGAGGTGAGTTACCTTCCCGATAGCAGTGGGTCTAAGGCACCAATGATGACCCACTAGTAGGTGTTTATAGTAGAGATGGTTATCTTTGTGATAATTTTATGGTATGCCATTAATAGTTGTGATTTATGTGCTTATGTCCTATAATGTATGTGGTAGGGGTAAGGGTAAAATGGACCCAATATCCGGTTGAAAGAGACCGAATGGGTAGTTTGGGCACCCACATATGTCTGACAGTATGTTTATGTATGTTATTATGTGGTAGTGGTAGGGGTGAAATAAACCTCGTATCCGGTCAGATAGACCGAAGGGGAGGCCAGCACCCAGATATGCTAGGCAGTTATCGGTTGAAAGAGACCGAAGGGGTAGGCCAACACCCAGATATGCTAGGAAGTTGTCTGTTGAAAGAGACCGAAGGGGTAGGCCAACACCCTAATATGCTAGGCGGTTACCGGTTGAAAGAGACCGAATAGGTAGGCCAGTACCCTAATATGCTAAGCAATATATTTATTATATGGTATGTGGTATGATGGGGGAACTCGCTAAGCTTCGTGCTTACGGTTTTCAATTTTGGTTTCAGGTATTTCTTCTTCAAAAGGAAAGGAACCGACATGATCGCAGCGCATCACACTATGATTTCATCTTTATGAGATCTTTGGGAGTTATACTCTGAAATTACTTTTCTATGACATGTTTCGAGTTATTTGAAATATTGGTTTTTTATTATGAAATGAGTTGAAACTACTGATGTTTCATACATCTGGTTTTTATAATTACTTATGTAAAAATGAAATTTTTGGTCTTTAATTTTGGGATGTTACACACACACACACACCACGTGATGGTGTATTGATCTAAAATAGAGTATACTCTAGAGGTGTACAGATATAGTGGTTCTTGGTTAGTTGAGCCTTAGAATATCATTAGGCAATAGCAGTTAATGAGTTATTTGTTGGATATCTTAAGGAGATATTAAGAATACACTTGTCTGGTGGAATATTAACTATGATATCAAGTTGTTTGATATATGTGTGACATATGTGTGAATTTATGTGTTATATTCTATTGTAGTTGTTCTTCACTTAGTCATGAGGCTTACGATGTGTTATTTGCGGTTGTTTTGTAGGTAGTTAATTGTGACGCCCGACTCGGATCTTGTACTTGTGGCCAGTACAATCCCTGGTGATAGCTTCTTGTACTCCAGAGTGTCAGTGTACACCAAAATGTTTTATAAATCCTAAATGAGAAAATGTATTTTTAGGGTGTACCTAGTGTGAAAAACTAAGCGTTACAATATAAACCAATTTAAGAGGTTATAACTTGTGCATAAACTCAAAGCAAACCCTATTGCTTTATCGATAAAGGTCTAGAAGCTAAATATATCACTTAGAAGTTCTAGAGTTCATCGAACTCCAAGAACACAAGGTTTTGGGACCAAAACATGACAAGATGAACCAAAACACAAGATACTCATAGATCCAAAGGTAAACCTCAATAAAGCATGGAACTTTGTGACTTACAAGGGTCTAGAGTGTGAATGAAGGTTGGTTTCTTTAGGGATCAAGCTCCATAGATAATCTTGCAAGCTACAACACCAAAATTACCCAAAAAGCACCATTAATGGATGAGAGGATAAAAGAAAAGCTCAAAGTTGTGAAAAAAAGAGGTTATTGTTTGCTTCCTATGAGCTCTTGATGTGATGGCATTTGTAAAATGACCTAAAACACAGAGGTAGATCGAGGGGAAACCTAATTTTATGGACGTGGGCTGTATAGCTCACCACGTCGTGGTGATGCATTTCACATATTCCATTTTTAGCTTCAAACATTCATAACTTCTTCATACTAAACCCGCTTTCATTGATATTTATATACATGCGAAAGTATTAACAAGCCCCATAATTTTATCCAATTACTTTTGACTTAAAGCATACATAACTTAATTCATTAATACATGTAAAAAAAATCCAAAATATCACTTTTCCCATTTTACCCCTTGGCTCCAATACATAATTTCAAGGGCTTAAATCACTTAAACCAACATTATCAACATTAAATAAGGTCTAAAGTTCATCCCTTGAAGCACAAAACTCTTACTTGATCTAATTACGGTCCGATATCCCGAAATAAGAAACATCCCGGATGTTACGCTTGTTCTCCATACCATGTTTTCAATGTTTTACTCTTAGTTATTTGCTTACCTAGATGTTATTTAAATTTCACATATTATTTTTCATGATTGTTGGACCTTAAAATGATCCTAAAAAACAACCGAAGATCTCCCCCTCTATAGATTCTTTTTATATAATTTCACACACACTGAAAACGAAACAATCGACGATGAAAAAAGAAAACCCTTTTGACCATGTTTGTTCACATCTCTCTCGCCAATCCAAACTCGTATTTATGATTAAATCCAATTGCTTTTCCATAGGTATCTCTTTTTATTTGAAGATGTGGTGGGTGGTGGTGGTGTAGGAGATGCTCACATTTAAAGGGAAAGATGAAACATGAAATGGTAGCAAGAAAGGGAAAAAGGTAAGAGGAAAGGGGTGGGGGGTGGGGGTGGGGTGTTTTTTGTTTAATAACCATAATAATCAATAATCAATAAATTAAAAAATAAATTCTTAAGAGAAAAATAGTCTTTTTTATAGTTGTTACTTGTTAGGGAACAATGAATAAGAAAAACATATCACAAGGACTATTATTTAAGTAAAAAAAAAAAAAAAAATAAAATAAAATAAAAAAAACGAACTCTTTTTCTCTCTCTTTTTTCCAGCGACCGATCCTCACACCTCCGGCTCCTCCTTCATAGCCGCACCTCCGTCCACCGGTTTCCCCAACCGCCGCCGTCTTCCACAGGTAAGAGAAATCCGTTCTTTCCTTGAAATCAGATGCCGATTTCTTCTGATATTGGATAATTATTCGATTTATCCAATTTTTTTTTTAAGTTCCCAAACACCTGTCCACGAGGACAAGCCACTTAAACGCACACCCTTTCGCAAGCCCTAACCTTAAACCCTCGACTCGGACCGAAGGATGACGACGTAGGAACGAGAACGACGGTGGAAACAAGTTTTCGCGAATCTAATTTATAGGGCTCGTCGTCTTCCTGAAAATTCGTTGTTTTTCCATAAGATTCTCTGTTTTTGGTTTTGGCATAACAGTGAGAAGATGATGTGTTACTTCTGTTCGTCTTTGCCAAACGTATCTTGTTCTAACATGTTGGCTGGAAGTAGCTCCCAAAGCTACCTGACACCGAAGACCATATTTTCAAAATTTTCTAAAACATTTGGATTTGATGCTCCTCTGTCCCAAATTTTTGCATGTAAATAACCAAATTTCACATATGTAAACTTTTCCTCTTTCATCCCCTTCATGTTCTTGCTAATTCCCCCTTTTCTAGCCCTAATTTACATTTCTATGTCTATTTTTGTGTTTTCTTTCATCAATTTTGGATTCTTTGTGCAGTTGAAAGAATATATATATGCATGCAGCAGTCATTTGGTGGTATAATAAGGAGACAACAACACTTGATCAGGTGTTTGTTAGGCGATTACTGCAATAAAGACACCTTTTTTTTGGTAAATAAGGGCACAAGAATGCAATCTGTGATGATTGGTGGACCCCATTTAGAAGTTGATGCTCTCAGTATTTTGAGGTCAATTTCTCCTCCCCTTGATCCAACTAAGCATAAAGGCCAAGCTGGTGAGCTTCATTTTCAAATTCATCAGATGCTAAATCATACATTTTGATATTTCTTATTTAAATATTGACAATCTTTTCAATTTAATCAGGCAAAATAGCTGTTATAGGTGGTTGTCGTGAGTACACTGGTGCCCCATATTTTGCTGCTATTTCAGCTCTCAAAATTGTTAGTTTCTCTTTCTCCATACTTCATTTCTCTTACTTTGGACAATAATATTAAATGTAAGAAATAACAATTTACTTACATTCATTTGTTTATTATACACTTTTATTTCTTCCTATTACATTACCTAATTATAATTATAATACACAAATAAATGAAAGTAGGTTGCTATTTCTTGTAAATATTTATTCAGGGTGCAGATTTATCACATGTGTTTTGTACTAAAGATGCTGCTCCAGTAATAAAAGGGTATAGTCCTGAGTTAATTGTACATCCTTTGTTAGAGGAATCTTACAATATAAGGTCAGTTAATTTAATTTTATAATTTATAATATTATATATAAGTTTCTTATGTGATTAATTATTTAAAGATATACTATAAACAGGGAGGAGGAAAAAACATCAATCTCAAAAAAAGTTCTTGATGAAGTTGACAAGTGGATGGAAAGGTTTGACTGCCTTGTGATTGGTCCAGGGCTCGGAAGAGATCCATTTCTTCTGGTTTGTAATTTTTTTTTTTAAAATTATTTATTTAAGATTTAAGATTTAAGATATAATGTTTGAAGGATTGTGTAAGTGATATCATGAGGCATGCTAGGCGAAGCAATGTTCCCATGGTCATTGATGGGGTAAGAATTGTGAGGTAGTTATTTGGTGTGATGGAATGGAATCGTGAATTCCATTGGAATAATGGAATGGAATGGAATGGAAAGGAATGAAACTTTGTTGAAGGAATGTGACTCGTTCCATTTTGTTACCTTTCACATCTTTCTATCATTGAATGAGAAGAATTACAATATAATTCAATTTTTATTTTTATAAATAAAAAGTTCGGTAGTTATAATTAAATAATATATAAAATAGAGTCAAAAGTTAAAAAACTATACATTTTACTTACGGAATGTAATAACTCATTCCATTCCTTTATTATTCCATTCCATTCCAACCAAAAAAAATACTTGTTCAGATATTTATTTATTTATTTTGATTTGATTTTTGTGGATGATATTATATATATAGGATGGGCTATTTCTTGTGACAAATTGTGTTGACTTAGTCAAAGGGTATCCTTTAGCTGTTTTGACTCCAAATGTAAACGAGTATAAACGTCTTGTTAACAAAGTTTTAAACTGTGAAGTAAATGATCAAGATGGGCCCCAACAGTTACTCTCTCTTGCCAAAAGGTAATTTCTTATCTTAAACACAAGGGTAAAATGGTCATTTTACTCACCATCCTTTTGGCAGTATCGGTGGCGTGACTATTCTTCGTAAAGGGCAATCTGATTACATTAGTGATGGTGAAGCAGGTACTTATTTTATAATTCATTTAATCTATTTATCCATTTATATATTTTCTTTTAACTGTTTAAAAAATAATATATTAATTAATTGTGTCTGATGCAGTCAGATCAGTAAGCATATATGGCTCCCCTCGACGCTGTGGTGGACAAGGTGATATACTCTCTGGAAGGTAATTTCCTTATTTCAAAATATTATTTTAAAATAATAATAATAATACTAATAATAATCATTATAACTATTTATTATGAAATATTGAAATACTACTTTCATTTTTTATCAGTGTTGCAGTGTATGTAGCGTGGGCCCGGGAGCTTGTGAGTAAAGGAAAAGTCGATGCGAACCCAACAATGTTGGGTTGTATTGCGGGGTCCACTTTAATGAGGAAGGCTGCATCAGTTGCTTTTGAAGATAAAAAGAGATCAACTCTCACAACTGATATAATTGAATGCTTAGGAAGAAGTTTGGAGGCTATATGTCCAGTTGGTTAAAGCATGTTACATCAATCTCATGTTTGACTTTTGTCTACTTTGGGGTTTGACTTTATTTTAGTTTGGAAGATGAGGTTTGTTTTAAGGTTGGAGTAAATCGATAAAATAATAAAGTATGTTTGGGTTTTTGTTGTCTTGTAGATGTGTCGATAGTAGTTAGATCTTGCTATTGTATTTATGTTTTTTAGTTGATCATGCTATGGCGAAAAAATCTTGTCGACAAAAATCATATTTGATGAATGGAATCAATGTATAAAACTATACATGAGCAAAATATTTTAGCATGAAAATACGTGGAGTGAGTTGGTGTAATGAAATGAAATCTACTAATCTAGCGATTGTAAGTATAGTAAGATTCAGGGGAGTTTGCGTAATTTTGATATTATTAAAAAAGAGTTGTAATAATTGGTGAAAAAGTAATAAAGTTTGATAGAAATAATAGTTTTTAATAAATTAGAAAACGGTAATCACGGTTTCATGTTTGAATTCTAAAAATGGTGTTGTGTTAATACTTACTAATTTTGGATCCGACCATGTCACATAGATGTTATTGTACTATAAATATTTAAGTCTTTGATCAAATTAGGAATACTAACAATACAGTTGTCTTAAAATTAAAATAAATAACAGTTTAAATAAAACAATTAAATCAACCAACTCAAATTAATAAAATTAAAACAATGATTTTTATGTAGAAAAGTCTTGTTGGAAATTTTTTTGATAAAGTCTTTAAAGAAATTAACTAAAAAGTCATGGTTATTTAATATTTTGTCAGATTAACGAAAAATTATTTTCTTTTAAAATGAAACAGAAGATTATTCAAGTTTCTTAATGAGATTTTTCTAATAAAAAAAAGAATTTAAGGTTTTTCTAAATCAGTAATCTGAATCAGAGCTAAGAATTGGACCATTCGGATTCTTGAGATTAATCATGCCTGATTATCTTATTACCAATTTTTTTTTTTTTTTTAACTAAATTCATTATCGAAGGAGACACTGATAAACCTCCTGATGGAATCATTCACAAGTAAAGCTCCCTCTAAATCAATAACCATTTGATACATCCTCTAAATGACCACTTAACAAATCAAAATCCTATGAACAGTTAAAAAAAAAAACCTACCTTCTCTAAACCATTAAGAGATTTGAATCATTCAGCTTACATGCATCAATGGAGAAAGCAACATTCCTCTTGCAATGGCCATGAGTTTTGAGATTTCAAGAACCTAATCCTTCTTAAAACAAAGAGTAGTATCATTTAAGGACAAGTAGACAAACATGCACACATAACATAGTTTTTTAAGTTATATTTTGACTACTACTACTACAACCATTACTACCATTACCATTGCATTCTTCCTAATAACCATTACCACATGAGAAAATTTAACAGATAAGATATCAACTCTTCTTCCTTCATCTACACCCACCATCTTCAGGGTCTCTTTCTTCACTGCAATTACAATTATAAATCATTAAATCTTTTTTTTTTTTTTTTTTTTTTTTTTTACATTTACATGCTAATTAAACAATAGATATATCATTTATAAATATCGGTTTAGTGGTTAAATCAAGAAAATGGTAAACCTTGATATGTAATTATATATTTGAAATACATACACGCAAAATAATATTCTTAAATCATGTAATAAGCATCATATTCCAAAACGATAGCATTGAACACATTATCGTTAATGTAACTTGTTTAGCTAATACCTGTTTCATTAATACTTTTATTAATATTATAGTACATTTTTACTTTTTTAAGCTTTCAAACTTTAGCCACAACACTTTTTTATATTATCAGGTTTGGTCCTTATATAGAAAATTACAAAAAATGGTCCTATTCCCTCTAATTTACAGAAAGGTCCATGTGTTAAAAAATTACAAAAATGGTCCCTACTCCCTGTAACTTACAGAAAAAGTGTTATTTATAGAAACAGTCCAAGTGTTTAAAAAAATACAAAAATGGTCCCTATTCCTGGAAATTTACAGAAAAGGTCCATGTGTTAAAAATATACAAAAATGGTCCCTACTCCCTGTAATTTACACCAAAAGTCCCTATGCAGATTTTATTTATAGAAAAAGTCCATGTGTTTAACAAAAACACAATTACGGTCTCTGCCTAATAGAAAACTTACAGATTACCAGGTTTGGTTCCTGTAGAAAAGAAATTACAAAAACATTCCCTATAATTTACAGAAAAGGTCTCTATGCAGATTTGTTTTTTGCAGAAACAGTCCATGTATAGTTTTGTAATACAAAACTGGTCCCTGCCTAATAGAAAATTTACAGATTACCAAGTTTGGTCCCTGTAAAAAATAAACTACAAAATAATTCCCTGTAATTTACATAAAAGATCCCTATGCAGATTTTTTTTACAGAAGCAGTCCATGTATAGTTTTGTAATAGAAATAACTAGAGTGATATTACTATTACCCCATATAATCTGTAAATTTTCTATTAGGCAGGGACCATTTTTGTAACTTCTATAACAAAACTATACTTCAAACTTTTTTCCTTACTAATCACTTTTTTCTTATCAAGACAATACGCTTTAAATATTCTAACGAATTATAGCAGTGAAATGAAAAGTGAAAAGTGCTTGTATTCTAATTTTGTAAAAGTTTCAAATTAAAATATATTCTAAATTTCCAATAAAAATAAACAAAAGTACATTGGTATTATGAATTTATGATATGATCCAATACCTGTGTTCAATTCAAGCATCTTCTGGAGGCTCCTGTTGTTGCTGTTGAGGCCACATAGGCTGAGCCATATAAGGCCTAGGCTGCTGTCCATACATCGCCTGAGGATCCACCGGCTTCCCCATATACATCCCTGAACCACCAACCTGTGGTGGCGGCATATAGTAATACGGTAGACCCTCAGTGGGCCCCCCAACCGGAAGTGGCCCACCTCTAGGAATCGTGGAAGCAATCACCTCATCTTTCAAATCCTCACGTGGAACAATATCAACCAAAAAGTCAAAAATATCAGTTCGTGTAATAGCAGCAGCAATATCATTCTTCTGAAGTGTCCTCCTTTTATTCTCTTCAGTATGATTCCATGACCTTAAAGTCAACTCAAGAATGAACATCTCACAAGCACGTGCAAAAATCACAGGTGCTTCTGCAGATATCATGCGAACATCTTCATCTGCTTTCATGATTTTCTTGATTCGGGCTAAAGGAAGAGAGTGGTTTTTGAAATCGGTTGTTTGTTCGATTTCTTGGTATTGATTTGCCCAAAAGTTTTGGAGTTGTTGGTGGAGTTGTTGTTGTTGTTGTTGATGGATGTGTTGGTAGGCGAGTTGTTGTTGGGCAAGTTGGGCAGGGGGGGAAGGGAGACCCGAGGTTTGGGAGGGCTGCCCGGGGGCAGGGGGGACAATGCCCATCATTTGGTTTGGAGGTGGGTATGGGGGCATGGTGTAGGGCATTTGGGCAGAGGTGTTCACTGTGTTCATCCCTTGGGCCTGCCCGTGGCCTTGTTGATCCATTTTCGGAATACCTTGAGGGTAGAAAAGTAATTTTCATTGATTAGAAGAATGGGGTAGAAAAGTAATTTTGATTGATTAGAAGAATGGAATTGTTTGGATACTAAAAGTATATATGGAAAAGGAATGATATATGAGAAAAGTAAATTTGCCCTTGTTATTTATTCCTTCAATTTCCCCAACTGTGGCGACATTTTTTAAAAGAGCTTTTAAACATCAGTTATACAGATAATAATTTACTCGATTGGGTCAAATGGGTTTTTTTTCCTTTAATGTTTCAATATAATGTTATAAATGTTGGACAAAATTTGCCTCTTATAGAATGTGGAAAAGAGTATTTATTAGGTTTTTGTATTGCCAGAAGTCAAGGTATAAATATAATCAACCTTTAGGGCTTAGTATGATCGAATTGTTACAAAAAAAATCAACAATTGTAGGTAAGCATGATATATTTATGATGAAGAAATTAAGAGGTGTAAAATCAAAAACAGGAAACCCCAGATATACACAGCTGAAATTCATTTTTTTTTTTGTTTTTCCATCTTTGAAATGAACAGTCATGGTGGGTAGAGTAAAGCTAGTATAACTTTGGTAATCTCCCTTTGAGAAATATTAAGATTTGAAGGATGCTAAAACTTAGAAAAATTTTGTTATAAAGAAAGCTTTCATTTAGTGAGAGTATTGAGTAGCGATCTTAAAGTTACATTTATGAAAAAAAAAAAGTGTTTTGATCAACAAAAAGTCACTTTATGAAATCAAAGATCAAGAATCCCTATCAAATATGAAGATCTAACCACACAAAACTAAAAACTATCAAATTGAAATCAAATGCAAGGTAACTTCAATCATTTTTTTAGTTTATGTACCTTAAAACCAAACCCTTACCTATTTAAAATGAGAGCTGACACAAAATAGAAAAAGAAGCAGCACCTTAGAAGCAATTCTAACAAAAAATAACAATGGAAAAACTCATGCTTGTATAAATGCTCTAAAACTGTGATGTTCGCTATACTAAGTTCTCCTTGTTGTAATGGCATGTCTAGGAGTACATGATCAACAAAAGACACCACTGTACTTTCACCCTTTAAACAGAGTAATCCCATCAACAAAAATAGGTATAATCAAAGACAATAGGAAATGGAAAAACAGAGTAATTCCATCAGAAAAGTAAGTTCTTTTAGTAACAAATCGGATGAAGTTTGTACTTTCCGTTTTTAATACGATTAACCTAGGTAAAGAATGAATGGCATATTAAAGAGTGAAATGAAGAAAAATTTTATAGAAACAAATACAGAATGATCTATACCTAATTTGTCTAGTAACTAATTTTGGTATCTATACCACATACCAGCAGCACTCTTTAACCTTTGAGGCTACAAAATTGAAATATGCCTCTTGACCAGTATAATATTTATAAAAACATACATGACGATAAAAAAAAGGCACATGTTCATCACATATCACGCTCAGACGCAAATGATAAAAACTATTACATACCTCGTGTTCTATTTAGTTGCTTCAAGCTACTCGGATCAAACCCTAAAAAAGCTAATCCAGTGGACGAAATTCAGAGAAAATTCTGAAAACAAGAGCAGATCGAGTTGAATTAGAAAACTTTCCTGTGATGAATTGAATAACTTAACGAAATAGAGATCAAACCTCTTGTCTGATATTTAATTCGTAGCGAAGTATGAGAGAGATGGATCAGCTAGGGTTTGGAAGTGGGACAGCGAACTTGATCGAAAAAGGAAGTGAGTAATGACGCAAATACCTAATACGCTCTCTGACCGTATTTATAGACCGGAAAAAACGCATTAGAAAAAGGAAAAAGAAGAAAAACATTAGTTAAAAATGTCTCATTGCTTCGTTAATACAATCGTTTGATTTGTTGTACAACTAAACAAATTAAATTTATTTAAAGTTAATGTTATTTTTGATTTATTTTTTTTAAACAACTTTGTTTTCTATAGTTTTTCCAAAAAAAAAAGATACGAAAAAAGATAAACTTTTTTCGGTACCAACCAATTTTCTACGGTTTTTCAAAAAAATTTGTAATTTGTAATCATCATCTTCATAGCCCCACAGGAATAGGTTTCGAGCAAAAAAAAAATTGCTTAAAAACGTCGTTTTGAGTCTTTTCTCGGTATGAACCAATTTCTTAGTGGAGCTTTCGAAATTCAAAAGATACATGAAGTAGCTTTTGGATTTGGAGCGTTTTGTTTAAATTAAACGTTAGAAGCTTGTAGTGTCAAATAAGACTTTTTGTTCATAATGGAGCGTTTCGTCAAACGCTAGAAGCTAAAAGCTCTCAAACACTACTAAACGCTCTGTGTCGAACACGCCTAAGACCGATCAAAACAACATCCTTTTGAGCATTTCTCAATTTCGAACCTCATTATAAGTTGGGACTACAAAATAAGAAGGAAACTAAAAAAATGCTCAAAATAACAATTTTCTTCTCGTAAAATGCTCATTTGTGAAATATTAAGTAATTTAATTAACAAAAAAAATATAAACTTAACTCCTATTTTTATTGTGAGTTTCTAGATGGGAATAGAAAGTTACTGAGAAATACTCAAACTGAACCGTAAGATATTATTAAAAAAAAGACTAAATTGCAAAAATAGTCTGTGTGTTTAGTCGAAAATTGTCACTTTGGTATAAAAAGTTTTAGAGTAGCATTATTCATCCAAATTGAAAATTTTATTGAGGTTTTGGTCCAAAGTTTTTTGAAAATCCTTAAAACGACAATTATACATTTACTTTTATCTTTTTCTTTTTCTTTTTTCATTTATGTATTTATAAGAAAATCAAAAATAAAAATCTTACATCCCTCTTACTATCCTACAAGACCACCATTTCTTTAACATATTTTCCTTCTTTATCCCTTTATCTCCTCCCAACAACACTACTACCTATCGGAAAAATCAAAACGCTGACACCAGCAAACATGACGGAAATCAAAACACCGACACCACCACCACCTGTCAAACATTTAGAACGCAACTACAACCACCATCCTCACACCATATTTTCGTCGTCAGATGCATTAAAACCCTAGAGCAACTGAAGGCATCAAAACCATAAGGTCGTTATCATTTGTAACGTAGTGTAACCTTTACCGTCGTCGTTATTTCGTTCAGATGATCTTCTGATAGAGGGAGAGAGGCATCGTTGTCAGATCTAGAACATCACCGACTACCTTCAAAAACCACAATTCGTCGGCGCTACTAGGGTTATCAGAGTCGTTACCGATGTCTTTTGAATATATTGTCACAAATTTGGTTGTTGTCATTGTCGTAGATCTAGAAGATCGTTGTCGACTTCGCAGATCCGGAACGTCGTCGTTGAGATCTCTAGTAACTCCGTCGACATTGCCATTCGTCATCTTTGGTAGTGGAACCCCAAGATTGTAACTCCTGTGTTTCTAGGCTAGGCACTAATGATGATGTAATAGTCTAGACCAACCATTGTAGCTTGTTTTGAAATAATAAATATGTATTATTTGAATATTATGTGTTTATACTTAATTATTATGATTTAATTAGTTAATGATAAAAAATAAGCGTCAAAAATAAATGTTAGATAAAGTCGATATCTATGAAGAAAGTTGTAGTGGTTGAAATAAGGATTCCAGAGATATAAAGAATATCGAAATCCGAGTTATAACAAAGAAGTTATGACATGTTGAAGTTTCGCGACAGAACCGGCATGGCGATGTGTGACGTAAAAAGTGAATTTATGGTAACGTGCTTTTTAGCCTTAGCGATCTAAATAAAAGACGCAGTATTCGTTAAACCATAAATTTTCATAAAAAGAACGTCCAAATCTGACTTCGTATGAGGATGTTATGATTTTTCTAAGTTTTAGCTTAAACAGTAAACAGCTAAAAACTCGAATTTTAGATCGAATGATTTTTAGCCGACACAACCTAAATAAGAATCGAAGGTCTCGTCAATAGTAGTACAACGGTAAAAATACATACGAAAACGGACATCGGATGAAGAAGTTATGAATTTTTAACGGATTTTCCTGTCCCGGTCTGTTAAAAATAATAATATTAAAAATAAAATCAAAATTAGCCGACGGAGTCTAAACGAACGTTGTAGAGTATAATCTCACCTACGCGTGCATATAAAGAACATCGAAAAACTGAGCTATTATGCGAAAGTTATAAAATTTTGAAGTTTGGGGCACAAAAACCGAGAAAATTCGCTTGCATGGCTCGGAATCAGCCACGTCACCCCATTTCGCATGCCCACCCTATGTCCGACGCGTGTCGCATCCTTCTCGAGTCCGAAGCTCGGTCCAACCAGTTGCTGACGTGTGTTGCTTTGGTGGCGAGCCCTCGCATCTGACACCTGGCCCCTTGTATGCGAGCCACGTGCTCCCTCCTCTCCAGCTGTCCGATGTGTGCCCCTCTCTCCTTCCTCCGGGTCCGAGCCTCGCAACTATATATAGAGGGTGCGAACCCTCTCGGCTAATGTTACAATTTTTCATATTTTTCACCCCTAAACCCTCTTTTAAGCTATTCTACAACCCCCGAAGCCCAGTGATCATACCTAACACCCGAAGAACGTTCTGAAGTGTCCGAAGACCTCGAGAAATTTATCTTTTCGGTTTGAAGCTCAACCTTCGCAAGACCCGTTTTTTTTCATTAAAGCTCCTGGTTTCATTGGAAACAATCGTTTTAAGAAACGAAGTGTTGCCCAATTATCGTTAAATCAAGTGAGTGTGTAGTCACTTTCACCTTACACATAGATATGAAGTATTTTCTATAAAATACGTGTTATGTGTATATATATATATTGATTGTTTATTTGAGATGAATGTTGAATGGATGTTTCATACAGGTTTTAAACTGTATATGTATTTTTATCTACAAATATGTTGGGTAAAACAAGGGTAGATGAAATAGTTGATGGGTGTTAAAATTATGAAAGCTCTCGATGTTGTTGTTGTAGTCATCTAGCGGAGTATAGATGAAGACCACGGACCTTTCTAGACAGTCCAATGGAACGCTAGCAGGCTCGCAACCTGTAGGTGTTGGTGAACTATATGTTCGCTGGTGTACTCCATCCCCCCATGGTTGTCTTACGGAAATCTATGGCTGAGGAATCTCCTTAGTAGTAAAGTCCATCCCGATGATGATCCTTAGGCTAGGTCCCTTATGATAGGTGTTTAGGGACGTAAAGTGAGGATAACGGGAACGGGTAATCAGGGTTATTGTTGGTTGATGAAAGTAATAAATTTATTGTTGGTCGATGAAATTAATAAATTTATTATTATTTGTGGGTTGAAAACCCTATATGCTCACCAGGCTCCCAAATCTGACTCACTTAGTTTTCTGTATTACAGATAGTGGACCCCCGAGCATAGTTGGATGATGACGAGTGATTTTTGGATTATAGGCCGGTAGTTGTAAATAATTGTTGTAAGGCTTATAATATACTGTTTATGCTTTTGGTCTGTATCGGAACATGACATCCCGAGGTTTTGTTATATAATGAAAATACATTTCTTTAAGAAACGCTTTGATAAATTTATCATATTTTGTTTTGGGGACAAATTCCGCAACATCTTTTGGAAGACTACTCTGATTTTATTTTAAAAGCGTAAACTAAATAGGTCTTTTCTGGTCGATAAAAATGGGGATGTCACAAAGATCTCCAGGAAAACGACAATGAGCTGCAAAGTCGACTTCATATTTCTCGTTCTCTAAAGACAACGTTGAGCTATGAGCTAAAGAAAACCCCCAACGATTCTCAACAAATCTCTAAGGCGATACAGAAATGGATGGCACCAACAAAGTCAGCGTTGGAAAAAACTAGGGTTTTCCTGTCGGAGATTTTCCAGGAGGTGGTGGTGGTGGTGTTAAACTATGGCGGTGGTGGTGGTGTTAACTTGTGGTGGTGGAGTTCGTATTTTCTAGTTGTGGTGGTGTTCATATTTTTCGATAGTGGTGGTGTTTATATTTTTCGATGGTGGGTATTATATTGAAGATAGATAGATAGAAAGAGAGAGAGAGAGAAAGAAAGAGAGAGAGAGAGAGAGAGACAGAGAGGGGGAGCATGAAGATGGGGTGAGGTGGGGTAGGGTTATATTTTTTTTCTTTCTTTTTTTTTGTTTAATTTTTAATCAAGAAACTAAAAAATTAATAAAAAAATGAGAAAAAATTTACCAAGGGAAAACCTGCCATTTTATACATTTTCAAAATATTTTGGACCAAAACCGCAATAAACAACTGAGTTTGGAACAATGATGCTAGTCCAAAACTTTTTGGACCAAAGTGATCATTTTCAGCTAAATACATGGACCATTTTTTACAGTTTAATTATTTAAAAAACAAAAGAAATTAACTATAAAGTCTAACACTCATTTCAGTAATGTGGATTCTCTTATAAATTTCAACATTAGAATTAG
This sequence comes from Lactuca sativa, assembly GCF_002870075.4. Classification (NCBI taxonomy): domain Eukaryota; kingdom Viridiplantae; phylum Streptophyta; class Magnoliopsida; order Asterales; family Asteraceae; genus Lactuca; species Lactuca sativa. Next base: position 190,994,710 of record NC_056627.2, read on the forward strand.
GTGTTATGAATTATTACTGTATTTTGTTTTATTTTCTCAATTAATATTTCACAATTCACATGCCATCGAAAATTTTTCACAAGGAAATGTGAAAGAAACCGATAAATGCTCAAAATGACATTGTTTTGAGTATTTTTCGGTCCCTTGATGAACAAAAGAATGTAGATTACAGAACGAGGAAGTAAAGGCTCACAAAATAGACAGTAAGCAAAAGCTTTCGCATGGTTACTAAGAAAAAGACAAGAGAACTAGGATATGCTCAAAATGATGTCATTTTGAACATTTTGTAGTTCTAAGCTCGAATCTCATTTCCAATAAGTAGCCAGGTCGACCCATAGGCCAAAGAAAGTTGGGCGGCCACCCCAGCCAAAATTCCTAAGAACCTATGGTTAGGAGTTGTTAGTATAGGTATATTGAAATCCAATTTTTTAGCGTGCTTTATTAAAAATTGTCCATAATTTAAACCAAGTGCCATATAAAGGAGGGAGACAGGAACTAGCAGGTGTGATTTCCAAATGTATCAATTTTTCACATGCCATGGTTGTTTCCACTTCTCTAAGCGACCAAATATTTCCTACCCATGTAACATCCATAAAAAAATCATGAAAAATTTAAACTTTTAAAACCAACCCAAAATCATAAATTGTTTACACATAGATTTCAAAAGATGTTCAATATCAGTCCCAAAATCATAATTCAAAACACGAGGATGTGTACAGTCACGCATTCATCTTCCCACGACCATTTGGAGTACCTGAAACATAACCCAAAACTGTAAGCCCAAAGCTTAGTGATATCCCCCAAAGTACCAATACATAAAAAGATAACAAATACAATTAACAGCATACTATGGGTCCAATTAACTATCGGGTTAGAATACCCCAGTCTCCTCAACCATCGGGTTGAAATGTCAACATACTATGGGTCCAATCAACCATCGGGTTGAAATGCCAACATATTATGGGTCCAATCAACCATCGGGTTGGATTACCCCAGGCCCCTCAACCATCGGGTTAGAATGCCAATACACTATAGGCCCAATCACCGTCAAGATGGAATACCCTCAGGCCCATTCAACCATCGGGTTGGTATGCCTCGGAGTGTTGGCTTATGCACAAAGCAGTGAAGCCTCAACCACCGACCAAACATGTGCACATATAATAGGTATTCATATAACAGTCTACAACTAGTCAAACAGATCTATAGATCACTAAGCATAACATCATCCTATACAACAAGATACTGATCTAACAGATCACTATAGTACAATAACATGCATAACATGATATTGAATGCAAAGGGCCGACATTGGTGCCTTTGACCCACAAGTACAGTGAGGAAAAATCACCTCGAACTGGACAAAAGCTGATGAGGTCTCGTCTCCGAATCTCAGCTCTAAACAACACCTATCCCAACCAAATGACCAATCTCAATTAAAATCCTAAAATACACAAAATACCCTTAAGGTCATACTTGGTCAAACTTGGTTAAGTCCATGATTCACTGGTCACGTCGCGACCTCTAAGGGTCATGGCGTGACCCAATAAGTCCCCAATAGGTCAGGATTTCCATCCTCACGTCATGACATCCAAGAACTCACGTCGTGAGGACGTCCCTGAACATAATTTCTTAATGAAGTTCTTAATCCTTTTGCCAACTGCCAAGTAACCAAATCTTCCCTATGGTCTTAACCACTCCAGAGCTTCATAAAAATCATGGATTTTTGGACATGCATGTCCAATGCATGCCCTAACACTACAAAAGTGCAAAATGGGAAAATAATACCAAATCTTCATGCTAGAGTCATAAAACTCCACCAAAATCCTGATCTAGAACTTATAATGCTCAAGAGACGCTAGAGGTCCATTAATTTGCTAACTTTATGGATTCCAACCACTATATCATCATGGGAAGGAAGGATTTAAGCATAAAAACCTAGATCTAAGCTTGTAGACTCATGTGACAACCCGAAATTTCCATTCGGTCAAACCCTAAAAGCCAACCACTTCGTATCATAAGTCAATGTCATCATTTCTTATTTTTAAGAAATTTAAAGTTCGTTTGATTATTTTAATATTATTTTTAAACAAACGAGTGAAAGAAAGTGCCGTCTCAGGTTTTGAATTTTAGAAACCGCAAACACCTCGCGTCTTAGAAATTCATGACCAAACTTTTATTTTTGGGTTGAAAATTCACCCAAAAACCGTAAACTCATACCTACGTATGAGTTTACTCCCCAAAAGTTAGTTATTCGTGTTTACTCCCCAAGTTCACAAAAGAGTAAACTCCAAGAACTCTTTCAAGTGTCATCCTAGATTTAATTCCAAATCTTCAAAGTTGTAAGTGTTCTAACCATTTCAAGTTAGTAAAACACTTAATCTAGTGTGTTTACATCTATTCATCCAATCATTTATGTATTTTTTTTCTAGATTTCCAAAACACCAAGAACACACACTAAGTGTTCTTGGCCTATTAGTGTAAATCAAGCCTCCTAATAGTAAGTACTTCCATCCTTGAGTGTTATTAAGCTAGTATTACATTTAAACATCAAGAAAATATGTCAAGAACATAAGGTTAGAGGTGTTCATGGTCCAAGAATGTTCTTGGGCCGTAAACACCATAAATGGCACCAAAGTGTGCCTAAGTCCCTTGTTTAACCCTAGTTTGATGTTTAAAACTTACCTTGACATGTTTAAACCTTCCTTTATTGTGTTTAAGCCTTGAAAAACATCAAATACCCACATTTATAGGTGTTTACGGTTTAGGGATCTCCCAAAACCGTAAACACCCTAAAGTATTTAAATGGGTCATTTTCCTTCCTTAGGCTTAGAAACTAGCTTATACACTTACCTAATTGAGTTAAGGGCTTGCAAACATAACAATACCCTTCTCCATGAGGGTTTATGGTAGTAAACCCAAAGGAAAAAGTCAAAGAGGCCGTAAACTCCTCCAAGGAGTGTTCTTGAGGTCCTAGTCCCTTCCAAAGGCCAAACCACTTAGTACAATTGGTTCAAAAGGCTTGCTAAACCACAAAACAACACCTAGTCATTAGGACTAGAGTTTACGAACGTAAACTTTAGAGTTTAATGCCGTAAACTCTTTGAGTCATGACCATCAAAACCGTATACCCCAAGGGATTTTACCCTTGGACTCCAAACACACTAGTTTTGCCCTACCAACACTTGGATGCAACCCTTGTGATCTTTAACACTTAAATCAAAGTGTTTTCATGTTCTAGGGTGTTCCAACTTAATTTATTAGTTACAAATTGGCTAATTAAGTTATATATATGTTCATTATATGATAACTAGGCTTGTGCGTGTGTACAAGTCTTCATTTGTCACCTAGCACCGTACCCGACACTTCAATCCAATCCACTCACCACAAGTGAGTTCATACCCCTTAATCAATGTTTTAACTATTTTTAAATGTTTTATGGGGGGGGGGATACAAGTAGAATCATGCTAGTTATTATATCAATCACTTGTGATTAATAAACAACATTCAAATGATTGGCTACTCATTAGCCGTTTTACCAAACAATTTCCTTCAAATGTTTATCGTAAACACTTATTATGTTTAAAACTCCTTATTAAACTGTACATTTTACTCTGTATGTTCCATTCAAACTCATTTACAATTGTTTTTCAAACAAATGTTTCCTTATACTTAAATTGTTTTATCAAACCCATGCTTCCAAACCGTATTATAGAGACATCAAGTCGATCTTTTCTTAGATAATAATTATGTTCAAAGGTTTTACAAAACTTATTTTATGCTTTTATATTATAAATTGCATGCCTATATATGTATAGTTATATAAGAAATGTTGAAAGGACTTAGGAAGGCTATCCACCCTGTTTCCTTTTCCTCGATTTGGATGTGGTCTGGTGGGATATCGGGTACCCGTCCAAAGGTCGTTTAAATATTAGTTATATATCATGTGTACATATATAATCATAAAGGTCCTTCCAGTTCATCCAATGCCCTTGGGTAGCAAGGTTATACATTCATGTCCATCCATACCCGTTAGATTACTAGTAAACTACCATATGGGTAGTTTAGGAAGATACTAGAACTATTACTAGAACGCGATGTCATACAATGAGTCAGTTCATTCATGAATCAATACTTGCTAGATAGAGAGCACATATATTACCGCTAGAACATTTCAGTACATTACTATACTTGCTAGATAGAGAGCACATACATTACAGCTAGAACATTACAGTACATTACTATACTTGCTAGATAGAGAGAGAACACACATTACAGCTAGCACACGTAGAACAATTCAGTACATTACATATACATAAATACGTTGACACAATTGTGATCCTGTATCGGAGCATGACTTCAATGTCATGGCCCGAGTTGTAGCCAGAGTCTCTTGAAGGGAGAGCGTGAGTTTGCGTATAGATCTATACTGGATTGACTATCCTACACCTTGCTGCTAGCTACAGTCGGACCTGCAGGTTTGCGGGTGCCAAACGTCATTTCTTTTTACGACCATACCTTTGTCGTTGTTACCAGTCGATAGTATGGTACAATTAATCACATGATACCTTAATATAAATCCGGTTTAAGGTAGTTAGTACAACAGTAGTTCCTATAATACAACACTATAGTACTACATTAATTTCGCCTTTACATATATTTAGTGATCATTTCACTTAAACATTAAATGTACAAACTATATTTTGTTAATGATAGTTACGCTTGGGAAAATTACACACTTTTACAAGAAACGAACATTTAGAACAGTTAAGTCTTGGTAGAAGACTACATTGAGAACAGTTAGGTCTTGGTAGAAGACACCCTTATATAATAGTAGGAATCATAGGGATTTCTAGGGGTTTTCAAATGTTTACAATTGTTTTACAAACATTTTTATACCTACAGTTCATATACATTTTTATACTTACAATTCATATACATACAAATTCTTACATACAAATTAAGACACTAAAATACTTATGATCTCACCAGCTTTAAAGCTGATACTCTCTTTCAAAATAACTTGTATCCTCAGGTCATCAATAGACAGGTACCGATGCAAGGTTCAGGGAAGATGATGCTCGATCAAGACGCATCTTTCATTTTGATTTATGTTTTAGTGTTTATCAAAATTTGACAGAACACACTTGTATAATAATTATATTATTAATGCAATGGATGATGTTGTTGCTTGTTTACTACTTTTCATTGTTGTGATACTGTACATGACGTCCTCCGCCCCAGAACGTTTCCGCCATTCTTGGTTTTGGGGTGTGACAACTCATAAAGCAAGGAACTTGAAAATCACAAAGGCCCAAAACATGGAAGGATGCTTGATGGGGAAGACTTGAATGAAGAAATGATAGGCTAGATGCTCTTATTTCTCTTCTCATTGGCTAAAAATCACCCCAAATAAGCTCAAGGTCAAATATGAGTGCTAGGGTTCCAACAAGAGGTGCAAAAAGGCAATGGGGGCTGAGGGTGGGCTAACCCTAACCATTACTTCCTTTAAATACGGGGCAAAAGCCCCAAATTTAGGGTTTCATCCCGGACTAACCTCACATCGTGAGCCAAACATTCTCATGTTGTGAGGCCCAAAATGAAATGCAGTTGCACCAGCCTCCTCACGACATGACATCCATAGACTCACATCGTGAGAAGGGTTAAATTTTGAATTTTTTAAACTTAGCAATCCTTCACCTAAAATGACAGTTACAATTCTCTACCACTTGATCTAGACTTTGTCCTCGAAGTCGGTTGTGGTGAATAACTCAGGATGATGCTCACGCATCTCATCATCTGGCTCCCAAGTCCACTCGGAGCTCCTCTGATGCTACCATTATACCTTTACCAAAGGTATCTCCTTGTTGTGCATAACTTTCATCTTCCTATCCAAAATAGCCACTGGTCTTTCAACATAGTTCAGACGCTCATCAACCTGAATATTGCCCAAGGAAACCACCGCCTTTTCATTCAATACACACTTTCGCAACTACGAAACATGGAAAGTGTTGTGAATCTGACTGAGCTCCTCAAGTAGTTCGAACCTGTATGCAACCTTGCCAACACTGACAATCACCCGAAAAGGACCAGTATAACAAGGACCCGACTTCCCCTTCTTCCTGAAGCGCATCACATCTTTCCAGAGTGAGACATTCAGTAATACCATATCACCGACCTGAAACTCAAACTCAGATCAGCGCCGATTGACATAACTCTTCTACTGAATCTGAACAGTTTCTAGTCTCTGCTTGATCTGCTGAATAAGATCTATGGTCTAAAGGACTACTTTGGTCCTTCCCATAACCATGTGACCAACCTCCCCCCAACAAAACGGGGTACGAAGTCTTCGACCATACAAGAGCTTAAAAGGTAGAGCACCGATGTTGGAGTGATAACAATTTTTGTTGGACAAATCTACAAGAGGTAAGTAAGAATCCCAACTCCCACCAAAATCAATGACATAGACCCACAACATATCCTTAAGGGTCTGAATCGTCCGTTCACTTTGGCCATCGTTCTACAGATGATAAGCAGTGTTGAAGTGCAACCTCGTGTCCAGTTCCTCATGAAAGTTCTCCTAGAATCGAGAGGTAAACCGAACATCACGGTTTGAAACAATAGAGACCGGAAACCCATGGATTACAATAATCTTGCGAACATACACATCGGCCAACTTCTCAGTCAAAGAACTCTCCCGAATTGTTAAAAAGTGGGCACTCTTGCTCAATCGATCCACAATGACCCATATAACATCATAACCCTTTTCCCATTTCGGCAACTTGGTGATAAAATCCATCGAAATATGCTCCCATTTGCACATGGGAACCTCCATAGGTTGCAGCTTTCCATGCGTCCTCTGATGCTCAACCTTGACCATCCTGCAAGTCATGTATCTCTCAACATACCAAACTATTTCCCTCTTCATACACGTTTACCAATAGCTCAATATCAAATCCTGATGTATCTTGGAGGCCTCTGGATGAATAGAAAAACGAGATTTATGAGCCTCTTCCAACACAATCTACATGATCTCACCAGAAACTGGAACCTAAACCTGACCACACCAGGTCAATAACCCTCGACTATCTGTGACAAATCTGTCAATCTCACCTCTGATCCTCTCTTGCTTCCAATTCTCCATCCGAACTCCCTCGACCAGAGCCTCCCTGATCAATCCTAAAAGCGAGGATCCACTGATATCCTCGTACACATCTCCCTATCCGAAGATCGAACTGATTTGCGGCTTAAAGCATCCGCCACCACAATCGCTTTACCCGGATGGTAAAGGATCTTGCAGTCATAATCCTTGATTACGTCCATCTACATGCGTTGCCTCATGTTCAGGTTCGGTTGGTCCATAATATGCCTTAAACTCTTGTGATCCATGTAGATAGTACAACAGACCTCATATAGATAGTGCCTCCAGATCTTGAGGGCAAAAACCACTGCCCCCAACTCCAAGTCATGAGTGGGATATCACGACTTTGCGGCTTCAACTGCCACGATGCATAAGCAATCACCCACCCTCTCTGCATGAGGACTGCCCTCAAACCGGTGATGGATGCATCATAGAATACCACAAAATCCTCAACTCCCTTCGGGAGGGTCAATAATGGGGCCTCATATAACCTCTGCCGAAGAGTCTCAGACGTTGACTGCTGCTCAGGGCCCCATCGAAAATCCACCCCTTTCCTCGTCAGACGTGTGAGGGGTACCACAATCTTGGAGAAATCGGGAATGAACCTTTGGTAGTACCCTGCCAAACCCAAGAAAATCCTGATATCGGAGGGAGATTTCGGAACCTCCCACAACATGATAGCCTCGATCTTGGCCAGATCGACCAAAATCCCATCCTGGTTAACGAGGTGCCCCAGGAACTGGACCTCTCATAACCAAAACTCACACTTCAAGAACTTAGAATAAAGTCGTTCTCACCTCAAAACCCCCCAAAAGCTCTCGAAGGTGCTCCTCATGCTGCTCTCTGATCTTGGAATACACCAAGCTATCATAAATATATACAATGACAGATCAATCGAGCATCGTCCTGCACACCTGATTCATCAAATCCATGAATACAGAAGGCGCATTGGTGAGCCCAAAATGGCATCACCACGAATACCTAGACCTCATATTTATCTTGGAGAATCAAGATACACTCTGCAACTGATTAAATAGGTCATCAATCCATAGGAGGGGATAACAGTTCTTCACCATTAACTTGTTCAACTCCCGATAATCAATGCACATCCGGTGCGAACCATCCTTCTTCTTGACGAACAATATCGACGTTCCCTACAGAGAACTGTTGGGTTTTATTTAAAAAACTAGTTTCAAAACTACAAATAGTGGCTAACGGAAGACTTGAGTTTTATAAATAACATAAACATTTTATTACCTACCAAGGATCATCTTGCAAGTAGTAGAAAGATTTGAAGTACAACCATAGAAGGAAGAAGAAGCAAAAACATTTGAAGAACTTTAGGTCCTCTAGGGTAGGCTTGGATGTTGAAGAAAATGGATGAACTTTAAGACACCAACAATTGATCAACTTGATAATAATGTTAGTTCCTTTTTAACTCTTAAGCTTAGAATCAAATACCTAAGTTTTTTTTTTATCTAAGAGAGCATAAGTACAAGTAAGAACTCTTAATCCTTTTGCAAGAACAATTCTAGAGAGAAAATAAGAGCATGTTACGGTTTTCTTAAGGCTAAATGAAAGCCTTTGCAAGCCTTCATAAAGCAAAAGTTTTACCCATAAGTCCTTAACCCATTGAGCACTCCATGCACCTAATCCTACTTGTCTCCCCATGCTTTCACCTTACCCATTTCTTTTTAATAAACAAGTCAAAAGACCATAACTCTCTTAACTAAAAGATTTTCGACCATATATATATATATATATATATATATATATATATATATATATATATATATATATAAAGGATGGATAGTTTATATTTTATAAGACCTAAGTTTATAAAATATAAACTTTGTCTTTTGCTAAAAGTCAAAAGGTTTCAACTAGTCCAAAAAGTTGTGCATGACTTATTAATTCATACCTTATGAAACAATATGTTACATGTATTGTAAAATAATTATTTCCATGAAATAAATATTTTCTCAATTTCTTATAAGAGTTTATGAATATTTATTAAAATCAATTTCTAATAAATAATCAATTGTATCAAGTTGTTGCTAGTGTGACCCTTAGTATCATATGTTATTTAGCAATATCATTTTAATATGACTCTTGAGCATACTAAATTTTTCATTCTCTCACTTGCACAGGACTCATATTAAATTGATATAAACAGTGGTGAATGTCTAGCAATATTTCACTGCCCCTATTAACATACGACTTTGTGCCATTCCAACAACGTCCAATTTCCCAGAAGCCCAAGGCTACAATTGGTGTGTAAGGTAGGTTTATCAGTTCTCCATTAGTTGCATACATCATGTTGAACATGAGATATATATCGCAATCAATCTCATATAAGTGTTAATTTTAGATCAGGCCTTAGATATCTAACTCTTCAATGAATAAGAGGAAGAAATCCCATCTTGACTACATACACCTCTTGCATGGTTCATATCATACATGATAATAGGTTTTATAACTGCCCGTTTAAAGAACAACATTTGACTACATCAAAGCATAACCTTCTCCACACTAAAGTCCTACACGTGTCTTGGGTGTTAAGGATATACAAATATTACCTTTATCAAGTATCATTCATGAAAGCGATTCATGAAATAATCTTGAATAGGTCAGTCCAATACTTGCTCTCTAGCAAGTACCTATGAAATTGGTTACAACGCTTTGTCAACCATTCTTGTTGAGAGAAAAACTTTGGGAGAAACACCTGAGCACACGTTAGTACAAGATTATGGTTGCGGAATAAGTTAATATTAAAGGATCATAAAAGCTCAACAATAATAAGAAGTTAGATTTGTTAGATAGTTAGTTACGGAATTCAAAGTGCCAAAAAGTAAAGGAAATGTAAATGACAAGTTATATCAAGTATACACCAAACTGATTTGTAACACGGTTTGCACTCAAACAAGTGTTAATATGTGAGGTCAGTTTAAAGTGAAGAGGAACTTCGATGATGATCAGTAAGATAGATATATGAGAAAGTGATCTTTATATTTTAGAAAGAAAGATCAAAAGATCGTTGTGAAGAAGTGGTAAGAGATGTTTGATACAAGAAAATGAGCACTCTATTTATAGAGCTTCTAAAAGTTACATACTGAATAAACTAATATTAACCTACTGACTAATATGGCCATGCAAGGTCCATTGGATAAAGAAAGGCTATCACACTAAGTCAGATGACGTAACAAAATCTTCATGTTGGTAGAGAGATTGTGGTTCACTTCTTGAAACTACGGTAGACACTTCATTGCGGTAGGGAGAGAGTTGATTGCGACAACGGAGAGATAGTTGTGGTAGACAGAAAGTGATTGCGGATCACCAAGTTTAAGAGGGTTATTTTTTTGTTCTAACATTTTCCCCCTAAGTGACCTCTTCAACTTTTTTTTCAATTATCAAGCTTTAAAATTTTGATAAGGAGCCACAAAACTTCCTCACTTCTCCTAGCCAAGTGATTCTTCTTGTAATCTCATACTTCACTTCGTCTGTTGTGTTTTTAGACCTTTGAACCGAAGCTAAAGTCACTTCAAGTTGCTTTCTAGTTAGCCTGTGCATTGCAGTGATGGGAATGAAGTACTTGATATTGTTGTTGGCTCTTTTGTAAACAACCCCTAATTCTAGATAGTTTGTTTCACCAAGTTACATTTCCCGGTAACCTTCGGTGAAGGTTGGTGCATAATCAAACTCAGGGAAATTAAATTTCGGGACAAGAACAGGATAAACTTCAGCATCAATTTTGCCAAAGTCACAGACTAAGGCTTGAAGAAATCTGCATGCCTTATCAACGACAATTTTCATCTTCATGTGCTTCTCTTCCTTAAGTTGGAAAAACCTTGTAATCAAAAGCACTTTTTCTGGATTCATACAAGGAAAATCAACTTGTGTTATGATATAATCATCTCCTCTCCTGGTGAGTGTGTACTGAACAAAGTCAGTGTTCATGAATTTTCTTACTTTGTAAAGTTCTTGGATAATGTTCTTGCAGTGGAGAAGATTGATGTTGATTTGGAGAATGAACCGAAGTTGTCTGCTTGGAAGACAGTTAAAATTTTGATGGGATGGACCATAAGTTGAGATTCTTGGGGGAGATTGATGTTGATGAAAGTGTTGACTTCCCCATTTTGAGGAAGAAACAATTTGTTGTTCCTCAAACCATTTTCTAAGGCCATCAATCTTTGAAAGAGTCTTGTCGAACTGAGACTTGATTAACTCAGAGATTTGGACATTGTTGGGAATTTTGGTCTTGAACAATAGGTTGTAGATTTCTTTGGTTAAGCGTAGAATCTCATCACCACTTGAATTTTCCGTGAGGAAACGCCTTAGGCCATTGATTTTTGATTGTAGAACCACAAGGGCATATTCATATGAATTATGTGTTTCATCAACAAGTTTTTTTGAATGAACTTCTTGATGGGCAAGAGTAGTTTTGATCTCATATTTGATTGCGTTGACCACTTGGATTAGTCGTTCAGCAGATGCCCTAAATTCCTTATGATCAACAGTGCGCCTGTTATCTAGGGCTCGAATACCCATTTCAACTTTCAAGGATATTCGATCAACAATCATCGTTTCTTTGGTTTCCCACTTTTCAAACCTTTCAACTAACGACTGCAGGGTAGGGAGCTTAGTGTTTTGAATTTGGTTGGAGGTGATTGCAGCCAATATTGGTTGACTTTGGATTGTAAAGACATAAATTCTTTTCTTGTGACTACCAACTTTTTTTTTCTTCTTCTTTTCCTTAGGCTTGGAAGTGGAGTGATGGGCATCTACTTGATTCTTCTTCTTCATAAAAAATCATCAAGAACTCATTTGAATGCGTAGGATGTTCAACTTCATTAACATCCATATCATTAAGTCCAAACATCGGACTTGAGCTGACCTCAATCGTTGTGACATCATCATTGGAGTCATGATCTTCAGCAGTTGGGGGAGGCTGAGATGGACCAGCACCACTTTGAAGATTTTGAGCTTGTTGCACCGTGGCTTCCATTTTTGACGTCCAATCTTGAATCTGCAAGATATCATAAATAGTTTTCGCATTGTTGAATGTGTCAGCCCAGTACTTGGCTACGGTTTGAATTTCTTTTTCTTGTTGTTGAAGTTCTTGAGTTTGTGGTGCCTTGTGTGCCTGAAAATGTTGGATTAGGTGTCTAAGCCCATAACTATAATTGGTATGTACTTGACCCAATAGTAGCATGGTCCTTTTGGGTTGCCTTCAGCAAAACAATATGATATGATGGATATTTGAAAAGAGGTTATTTGTGATTTATTAATATATTATAACTATAATATATTAATTGAGAAATTGTATTATTTAATTGGTATTGATCAAGAATTAATTTGGAATTAATTTAGTGATCACAAGAGACTGATTAAATTAACGGGGACTGATTATGTAAACCAGTGATACATTAAGTTTGGGCTAATGGTCCATGATTGATTTTTGATGGACTAAGCTTATGTGAAAGTCCATAAAGTGTTAGTCCAAATGAGTTATTGGATCATAACCCTAAGTGTATGAATTAGGGTTTACAAGTGACCCTTGGAATTCTACACTATAAATGTAGCCCCTTAGTCCCAAATTCGGCACACACAAGTATTCTAAGGAGAATATAGCTGATTTTGGTGTCTCCAAGCTCTCTTTCATTGTCCTCCAATTGTTGGTGGTGTGTGTGACTTATTAGAGGCATCACATTTGAGGTGCTAAGCTTTTGAAAAGCCAAGTTCAACAAGCTACGACAAGAGGTATTCATCTAACTAATTTTTATGATTCAAATATCAAGTTGTATGCTAGTTAGGCTGCATGCTTTGGAAAATTGAATATTGCATGTATAACTAGAGAAAAAATAGATCTAAAGCATTAGGGTTGTATGTGCACCATATGGATGTTATAGTGCTCAAAACCCATCAGTGGTATCAGAGCTTAGGCTGCTTTCAGTTATATTGATGCATGGCTAATTGTTCAAACTTGAAGCAAAATGAAAACTGCTCTCTGACTGTTGGACTCGACGAGTCCTATGAAGGAACTCGATGAGTCGTGCCAACTCGACGAGTTCATTTCCTGACTTGACAAGTTGGATCAGCAGTTTGTAGATTTTCAAGTTTTTTTTGCCAGAATTAGATTAGGATCATTACCACATACCGTTATGTATCATAAAATCCGATTTTTCTGATATGGTAGTGACTATCGTCATCCAATTAAAAGATAATTGTCAAAATTTTAAGATAATTGTTAGTTTATACTTTATATGATAAGCTAATTATTTATATTATTTGAAATTATCTTGTTATATGAGTTAAATTAGGTCAAATTGGTAAATGATAAATTATATAATAATTTTATTAGTTTAAAAATTTGATATAAATGTTTATTGAGGAGTTTCATAACTTGCCTCAAGTTATGGAATTTGAAAAGTCTCAATCATGAAACACTAACTCCTTAAGTTAAGGAGTTCAAGAGGTTTTAAAGAGTTTCAAAACTTGCCCTCAAGTTTTGGAATTTGAAAGGTCTCATTTATGAAATATTAAATTCTAAACCCTAGAATTTTAAAATTTTAAAATTTAACCCTTATATTATTATAATATTAAAAGATTAATACTTATATATATGTATAAGACAAGTCAGTCTTACCGTTAGTAGGCCTCATTCACGAAGCTAGTCTATAAGGGGTGTCTAAGGAAGCGGCCTATAAAATGACTGCCATTGGGTATCTACTCTTACCCACCGCACTCTTGACTATTGGAGGGTCGTTAGCCGAACGGGTAGGATAGGACATTAATTATTATTAAAAGTATAATGATAATCATAGAAGTAACTAAATGTTTTTATAAATTCTCAATCTTAGTTACTTTAGGAAAAATGTGAAAATGATGCTATTCCATAAAATTGCACTTTGCACCTTGCCAAGTCGTTAGTGGAGCATGTGTGGTTAACTAGCACACTAACTTGGACTAGTAAGGGTGGCAAAGGGTAGCTCGATGTTTATCATAGATCAATGGAGCATGTGTGGTTAACCGGTACATTGATTAGGTGATAAATAACATCAAGAGTACCAAGCACATTTGCATGGTTATTCGCACCTTGTTTGTGATCCTCGGTATCCCAGTCACAAACTAGAAGGGAAAATCGAGATTTAAACATGCCATTTAAAATTTCAATGAATCTTAAAAGAATCTAGGAATTTCAATTCATTTAAAACTTAATCTTTGTTTTCGTTATTCATGGTGAAAATTGGTAAATTGTCATTTACCTACCTTCAAATATTTTGCAACTGGATGACGGGATCCCTCTTCTGAATTGTGAAATATTATGTTGAGTCCTAACCTTATTAATTCATTTGGGTATTATATTAAGGATTCTTATCTAATCTAAATTTTTTCTTTCTTTTTAGATGTCTTCCAACACCGCTTCTGGCTCAAATCCTTCTGGCTCTTTCTCCCTTATGAACTTATGTGGGATGGTCATCTTCGATGGGTCGAACTTCAATGACTGGATTCAGAACATTCGGATGGTAACTCGTTATGAGGACAAGGAATATGTCCTTGATAAAGAGTTAAAAGAGGTTGATGAAGCAACTGCTACTCCTGAAGAGGTTGCTGAATATAGGGCTCATGAGAAGGATGTGACAAATGTGTCGTGCATCATGCTTGTCACTATGACAGCTGAACTTCAAAAGTCCTATGAGGACTACTATCCTTTCGAGATGCACCAAGACTTGATGGAAAGGTACCATCAAAGTGTTCGACAGGAAAGGTATGAAATCAGTGCCTCCATGATAACAAAAAAAATGAAGGATGGAGAGTCCATCAAGGCCCACTTGCAAAAGATGCAAAGTTTTGTGGACGACTTGTTGAAGTTGAATGTCAATTTCGATGAAGAGTTATCCATTGACATTATCCTATACTCTTTGCCTCCTTGTTATGACCAGTTTCGTATGACTTATCATATAAACAAGAAATAAGTCACTCTAAGCAAGCTTCAAGGCTTTCTGAGAACTGCTGAAAGTAGTTTAAAAGGCAAGTCTGTGTACCCACTCCTACTGCTTTTGCCCTTGTCTTGGAAATTGGACATGGGATAGGGAAGAAGAGGAAGGCTCCTTCTAAGAGCCATAAGGGAATGTCTCATGATGGATCCTCTTCTAGTGGGAGCAAAGGTGGTTCTACTACTCTCTCTTCCAATCCAAAAGAAGCAGAATGCTTTTACTGTCATGACAAAGGGCACTGGAAGCGAAGCTTCCCTAAATACTTGCACGACATCAAGGATGGGAAGATAAAGCCCACCCATGCAGGTATTTACACTATTCTATCTAATAACTCATCACATGCTAATTATTGGGTCCTTGATACAGGCTATTGTTTTTCACATTTGTTATGATTTGTAGGGACTAAAAGGACATAGGGATGTGGAGCACGGGAAGATAAACTTGATCATGGGGAATAAGAAAGTGTCACCTGTCATCGAGATTGGAGTTTATTCTTTATTGCTTAGTAATGGGTTAGAATTAAATTTGAATAATTGTTGCTACTCATCCGATATGGTGAGAAACATTATTTACTTTCATGGTTTGTATAAACAAGGTTTTAGATTTTCATTCGATAATGAAATTGGTTCTATCAATGCTTTTTATAATGGTAAATTTATTTTGAAGCATTGCCTTGTAATGGTATATATAAAACTGTGATGGTTGTAGACAACTTAGGAAATAATGTATTGCATGTTGATTCATCCAAAGGTTTAGACTAGGCATGCTTGTGGCATTGTCGTCTTGGACTTGCCAACAAAAAGTGTATAGCCCAACTCCAAAAGGATGGATTGTTGGAGTCATTTGACTTAAAGTCGGATGAAACATGCGAATCTTGTTTGCTTGGGATGATGACCAAGTCACCCTTCACTGGTACTTGTGAAAGAGGTGAGGATTTGTTGGATCTCATACACATCGATGTGTGTGGACCCTTTAGATCCACCACAAGGGATGCTAACCGCATCTATGTGACTTTCATCAATGATTATAGCAGATATGGGTATATCTACTTAATCAAGCATAAGTCAGAAAACTTTGAAAAGTTCAAAGAGTTTAAACAAGAAGTGGAGAATCAACTGGGCAGGAAGATAAAGTTGCTCCGATCCGATCGAGGTGGTGAGTATCTTAGTATTGAGTTCCATGACTATTTTAAGGAATGTGGAATTGTTTCATAATTGACGCCACCTAGGACACCACAACTTAATGGTTTGGCTGAGAGGCACAATCGAACCTTGTTGGATATGGTTCATTCTATGATGAGTCGAGCTTCGTTACCTATCTTATTTTGAGGGTATGCCTTAGAGACTGCCACCCATATCCTTAATCTAGTCCCAACTAAGAAGGTTACCAAAACACCTCACGAAATGTGGACAGAGAAGGTTCCCTCATCAGCACATATCAAGGTTTGGGGTTGCAAAGCTTTCGTAAGATGAGAGACTCACGACAAGCTCGAACCTTGCAGCGATCATTGTATTTTCATCGGCTACCCACATAAATCCTTTGGATATCTCTTCTATAGACCGAGTGACAATGTTGTATTCGTTGCGAGGAGAGGGGTTTTCCACGAAAGAGAACTCATATGGAAAGAGGACAATGAGAGGCAAATTGATCTTGAAGAGATTTAAGAGTTAAGTGATGAAGGAACCTCAAACGCTAGTGCTCAACCCGAGGAGGAAACTCCTATCGAACCAATTAACGAGTCCTTACCTCTGAGACGTTCTGGTAGAGTTAAAATGACACTTGAGTTTTATGGTTTCCATATTACTACAGATGGTGATACATTTATCAGTGATAGTACACTGGTAAATTTGGATGAAACTAACAACTACAAGGAAGCCATGGCAGACCCGGAGTCTGCAAAATGGAAAGAGGCTATGGACAACGAGATTCAGTCCATGTATGACAATCAAGTTTGGAACTTGGTTGAGAATGTACCAGGTCATAAGACAGTTGGGTGCAAATGGATCTTTAAGAAGAAGACTGACATGGTTGGGAAAGTACACACATATAAGGCACGATTGGTTGTGAAGGGCCTTACTCAAACTCATGAAGTTGACTCTGACGAGACCTTCTCACTAGTAGCGAAGATCAAATCTATAAGGGTTATGCTAGCCATAGTTGCATTTAATGATTCTGAAATATGGAAAATGGATGTCAAAACCATTTTCCTTAATGGGAAGTTGGCTGAAGATGTTTACATGATTCAACCAGAGGGTTTTGTCAATGAAAAGTACCCTAATAGAGTGTATAAGCTTGAGAAATCATTTATGGATTAAAACAAGCATCTCACAGATGGAATCTTTGTTATGATGAGAAAGTCAAAGAGTTTGGATTTTCGAGAATCGAGGATGAGTCCTGCGTATATGTCAAAGCTAGTGGGAGTATAGTTAGCTTTCTGGTGTTGTATGTAGATGACATACTTCTCATAGGAAATGACATTCCACCCTTGTAGGAGCTTAAGTCCTGGCTTGGAAAGTGTTTTGCTATGAAGGACCTTGGGGAATCTGCTTACATTCTAGGGATAATGATATTGAGAAATAGGAGTAAAAGACTAATATGATTTAGTCAAAGTACCTACTTGGACAAGGTGTTGAAACATTTCAACATGGAGAATTACAAGAAAGGGGAATTGCCTGTCCAGAGCAATACCAAACTGAGTAAGACTCAGAGTCTGAGTACTGATGTCGAGATAGCAGAGATGAGTCGAGTACCGTATGCTTCTGTTGTAGGCTCGATCATTTATGTGATGACTTGTACTCACCCTAACGTGGCTTTTACTTTGAGCATGGTCAACAGATATCAAGGGAATTCTGGTATAGCTTATTGGATAGCAGTAAAGAACAATCTTAAGTACCTGCTGAGGACTAAGGAACGGGTCGTTACCCTTGGTGGGAGTGATGACTTAAGAGGGATAGGGTATAGTGATGCCAATTTTCAGATCGACGGAGATAATTTCCGCTCTCAGTCGGGCTGGGTATTTACCCCGGATGGAGGAGCAGTAACATGGAAAAGTTCCAAACAGGAGACTGTAGCTGATTCAACGTGTACATCAGAGTACATAGTGTTAGATTAGGTGCTTAAGCCCATAACTATAACTAGGATGTACCTGGCCCGATAGTAGCATGTTCCTTTTCAGTTGCCTTCACCAGTGCAATTTGATGGGATTGACTTTTGAGAATAAGATTAATTGTGATTTATTAATATATTATAATTATAATATATTAATTGAGAAATCATATTATTTAATTAGTATTGATCAAGAATTAATTTGGAATTAATTTAGTGATCAAAAGAGACTAATTAAATATACGGGGGCTGATTAAGTAAATCAATGATTCTTATAGTGTGGGCCAATGATTCATGGTTAATTAGAATGGGCTAAACCAATGTGATAGTCCATGGAGGTTTAACCCATGGAGGCCAAGTAATTTGAAGGTTCATGGTGCATCAGGGTTTGCATGGATGATACCCTACCCTTTGTAACACTATAAAAGCAACCCCCTAGTGCTAAAATCGGTTGCCCTATTCATTCTAAGAGAATGCTAATTGATTTTGAGCTAACTAGCCTATTCTCTCAAGCCTCCTCTTGCATTTGGTGTTTGTGACACATTAGAGACATCACACTTGAGGTGCTAAAGGTTTCAAAGGCCAAGAACTTCAAACTACATAACAGGTATTCATCTAACTATGAGTTTTATGTTGTATATCCTCTATTGTATGCCAGTAAGGATGTATGCTTTGGAAATTTTGAAATGCATGTATAATTAGATAAAACATAGATCCAAAGCATCTAGGGTCGCATGTGCACCATATGAGTGTTATAGTGCTTAAAACCCAACAGTGGTATCAGAGCCTAGGATTGTTTTTTGTTATTTTTAATGCTCGGTAATTTTTCAAAGCTGAAGAAGTCAATTTTCTGGCCTCTCACTGTTGAACTCGACAAGTCCACTAACTGACTCGACGAGTCCACTCAGTAAAAGGGCAACTCGACGAGTCTGGTTCATGCACTCGTCGAGTAGATGCCGCTGGTTGCAGAATTTTGAGTTTTTGGCCAGAGTTGGATTAAGGATCATTACCACAAACTGTTTTGTAATCATAAAAAATGTATGTTCTGATTTGTTAATGATGATCCGCATCCAATTAAAGGACAATTGTCAAATTTTAAGATAATAAAGTAATTACTTGTATTATTTGATATGAATTGCGTTGTGATATGAGTTAGATTAGATCAACAGAATATTATATGATAATGTTGTAGTTAAAAATGCTCTAAAATTGTTCTTGAAATGATTTTTGTAACTTGTCCTCATGTTATATGAAGAGTCTCATTCATGAACAGTAAAACTCATAAGTTTTCATAAGTTATGGAAACCAAAAGTTTTGAAGAGTTACAAAACTTGCCTTCAAATTTTTGAATTTGTAAAGTCTCACTTATGAAACATTTAATTCCAAACCTTAGAATTTTAAAAGTTTAAAATTCAACCCGTATACTATTATAATATTGTAAGTTTAATATATATATATATATATATATATATATATATATATATATGTATGTGTGTATAAGACAAGTCAGTCTTACTGTTAGTAGGCGTCATTCACGAAGCTGGTATATAAGGGGAGGGGATAAGGTTACTGCCTATAAAATAGTGGTTTAATGGGTGTCCACTCTCACCCACCACTTCCTTGACTGGTGGAGGGTCGTTAGCCGAATGGGTAGGATAGAACATTAATTCTCGTTAAAAGTATAATGATAATTATAAAGTAACTAAACTTTTATTAAATTACCAATCATAATTACTTTAGGAAAATGTGAAAATGGTGCTATTCCATGAAATTTCACTTTGCACCTTGTTAAGACGTTAGTGGAGCGTGTATGGTTAACTGACACACTAATTTGGGACTGACAAGGGTGGAAAATGGTAGCTTGATGTTAATCATAGATCAATGGAGCGTGTGTTGTGAACCGACACATTGATTAGGTGATTTGTGACATTAAGAGTACCAATTACATTTGCATGGTTATTTATTCCTTGTTTGTGCCTCGGCATGCCAGTCACAAACTTGAAGGGCACAATCGAGATTTAAACCTGCCATTGTAAAGTTCAGTGAATCTCAAAAGAATCTAGGAATTTCAATCCAATTAAAACTTAATAATCAATTTAGTTTTTCATGGTGGAAATTGGTAAATCATCATTTACCTACCTTCAAATATTTTGCAATTGGATTACGACATCCCTCTTCCGAATTGTAAAATATTGTGTTGGGTCCTAGCCTTAATATTTCATTTAGGTGTAATATTAAGGATTCTCATATAATCTAAACTTTTTTCTTTTTCTTTTCAGATGTCTGTCCCAAACAATGCTTTACACTCCAACCCTTGTAGCTCATTCTCCCCCATGAACTTGGTTGGGTGAACTATCTTCGATGGGTCAAACTTTAACAATTGGATAAGAAACATTCGTATGGACCTTCGCTACGAGGACAAAGAATATATCCTCGATAGAGAGCTAAAGGAGATTGACGAACAAACTGCTACTCCAGAACAAATCGAAGAATATAGGGTTCATGAGAGGGACGCGACAAAGGTGTCGTGCATTATGATTGCTACAATGACTGCTGAGCTTCAAAAGTTCTATGAGGACTTCTGGCCCTTCGAAATGCACCAAGACTTGATGGAAAGGTACCATCAAAGTGCTCGGCAGGAGAGGTATGAGATCATTGCCTCCATGATCACAACCAAAATGAAGAATGGAGAGTCCATCATGGCCTACTTGCAAAAGATGTAGAGATATGGACCGCTTGCTGAAATTGAATGTCAATTTTTTTTGAAGAGTTGGCCATTGACATCATCCTACATTTGTTACCTCCTTGTTATGATCGGTTCCGTATGACCTATCATATGAACAAGGAGGAGGTCACTCTTAGCAAGCATCAAGGCCTTCTAAGAACTGTAGAAATCAACTTGAAAGGTAAGTCGGTTGTACCTACTCCTACTACTATTGCCCCTGTTCTGGTAATTGGACATAGGAAAGGGAAGAAGAGGAAGACTTCTTTTAAGAGCCGCAAGGGAAAGTCTCTTGATGAATCCTCTTCAAGTGGGACCAAAGTTGGTTATGCTAATCCCTCTACCAATCCAAAGGATGCAGAGTGCTTCCATTGTCATGAAAAAGGGCACTAGAAATGAAGCTGCCCCAAATACTTGCAGGACTTTAAGGATGGGAAGATAAAGCCCACCTTCGCAGGTATTTACACTATTCTTTCTAATAACTCATCGCATGCTAATTCTTGAGTCCATGATACAGGTTGTAGACTTCACATTTGTTCTGATTTTCAGGGACTAAAAAGAAGTAGGGATGTGGAGCATGGGAAGACAAACTTAATCATGGGAAATAGAAAAATGTCATATGTCACCAAGATTGGAGTTTATTCTTTATTTCTTAGTAATGGGTTAGAATTAGAATTGAATAATTATTGTAACTCATCGGATATGGCAAGAAATATTATTTCCTTTCACAGTTTGTATAAACAAGGTTTTACCTTTTCTTTTAATAATGAAATTGGTAATATTAATGCATATTATAATGGTACTTTTTATTTAGCATTAACTTGTAATGGTATATATGAAACTGTGATGGTTGTAGATAACCTATGAAACAATGTGTTGAATATTGATTCGTCCAATGTTTTGGACAAGGCATGCTTGTGGCATTGTCATCTTGGATATGTCAACAAGAAGCGCATAGCCCAACTCCAAAAGGATGGAGTCTTGGAGTCATTCGACTTGAAATCGGATGACACTTGCGAATCTTGTTTGCTTGTAAAGATAACCAGGTCACCCTTCACTGGTACTTATGAAAGGGGTGAAGCTTTGTTGGATCTCATACACACTGATGTGTGTGGACCTTTCAAAACCACCACAAGGGATGCAAGCCACTTCTATGTGACTTTTACTGATGATTACAATAGATATAGTTATATCTACTCAATCAAGCATAAGTCAGAAACCTTTGAAAATTTCAAAGAGTTTGTGCAGGAAGTGGAGAATCAATTGGGAAGGAAGATAAAGTTGCTCCGATCCGATCGAGGTGGTGAGTATCTTAGTATCGAGTTCCATGACTATCTTAAGGAATGTGGAATTGTTTCACAATTGACGCCACCTAGGACACCACAACTTAATGGTGTGGCTGAGAATCATAATCGAACCTTGTTGGACAAGGCTTGTTCCATGATGAATCGAGCTTCGTTACCTATCTCATTCTGGGGGTATGCTTTAGAGACTACCACCCATATCCTTAATCTAGTCCCTAATAAGAAGGTTGCCAAAACACCTCACGAGATATGGACAGGGAAGGTTCCCTCATTGGATCACATCAATGTTTAGGGCTACGAGGATTTTGTGAGATGCAAGACTCACGACAAGCTCGAACCTTGTAGTGAGCGATGTATTTTCATCGGCTACCTGCAGAAGTCCTTTGGATATCTCTTCTATACATCGAGTGACAATGTTGTCTTCGTTGCGAGGATAGGCGTTTTCCGAGAAAGAGAACATATATGCCAAGAGGACAGTAGGAGGCAAATTGATCTTGAAGAGCTTCAAGAGTTAAGTGATGAAGCTCGAACCTTGCAGCGATCATTTTATTTTCATCGGCTACCCACATAAATCCTTTGGATATCTCTTCTACAGACCGAGTGACAATGTTGTCTTCGTTGCAAGGATAGGGTTTTTCCACAAAAGAGAACTCATATGGCAAGTGGACAATGAGAGGCAAATTGATCTTGAAGAGATTTAAGAGTTAAGTGATGAAGGAACCTCAAACACTAGCACTCAACCTAAGGAGGAAATTCCTGTTGAACCGATTGACGAGTCCATACCTCTGAGATGTTCCAGTAGAGTTAGTGTTCCACTTGTGTTATATGGTTTTCATATAACATCTAAGGGTGATACATTTATCAGTGATAGTACATTGATAAATCTGGATGAACCTAACAACTACAAGGAAGCCATGGTAGGCCTAGAGTCTGCTAAATGGAAAGAGGCAATGGACAGCGAGATTCAGTCCATGTATGACAATCAAGTCTGGAACTTGGTCGACAATGTACCAGGTCATAAGACCGTTGGGTGCAAATGGATCTTTAAGAAGAAGACTGACATGGATGGGAAAGTACACACATATAAGGCACGATTGGTTGTGAAGGGCCTTACTCAAACTCATGGAGTTGACTCTGACGAGACCTTTTCACCAGTAGCGAAGATCAAATCTATAAGGGTTATGCTAGCCATTGTTGCATTTCATGATTATGAAATATGGAAAATAGATGTTAAAACCGCTTTCCTCAATGGAAAGTTGACTAGAGATGTTTACATGTGTTAGCCAGAGGGTTTTGTCAATGTAAAGTACCCTAATAGAGTGTGTAAGCTTGAGAAATCCATTTATGGATTGAAACAAGCATCTCGCAGATGGAATATTTGTTTTGATGAGAAAGTCAAAGAGTTTGGATTTTCGAGAAGCGATTATGAGTCCTTTGTACATGTCAAAGCTAGTGGGAGTATAGTAAGCTTTCTTGTATCATATGTAGATGACGTCCTACTCATAGGAAACGACATCCCAACCTTCCATGAAGTGAAGTCCTATCTTGGGAAGTGTTTTGCTATGAAGGACGTTAGGGAAGCTGCTTACATCCAGGGGATAAGGATATTGAGAAACAATAGTAAAAGACTAATAGGACTTAGTCAAAGTACCTACTTGGACTAGGTGTTGAAACATTTTAGCATGGAGAACTCCAAGAAAGGTGACTTACCTATCCAAAGCAATACCAAATTGAGTAAGAATTAGAGTACGAGTACAGAGGCTGAGATAGTAGAGATGAGTTGAGTACCATATGCTTCCGCGGTTGGCTCGATCATGTATGCTATGACTTGTACTCGCCCTAATGGGCCTTTGATTTGATCATGGTCAATAGATATCAAGGAAATCCTGGTAAAGCTCACTATACTGTAGTAAAGAACATTCTTAAGTACCTGCGGAGGACTAAGGATTAGGTTCTTACCCTCAGTGGGAGTGATGAATTAAGAGCGACAGGTTATTGTGATACCGGTTTTCAGACCTACATAAATAATTGTGCTCTCATTCGAGCTGGGTATTTACCCTAAATGGAGGAGCAGTAACGTGGAAAAGTTCGAAGTAGGAGACCGTGGCTAATTCAACGTGTGAATTGGAGTACATAGCAGCGAGCGAAGCATCGAAAGAGGCAATCTGGTTGAAGAACTTCATCGGAGACCTTCGAGTTGTGCCATCCATAAAGGAGCTTGTGGAGACTTTCTGCAATAATGAAGGGGTGGTTTCCTTAACCAAGGAACCGAGAGATCATGGTAGATCCATGAATATCTACAGGAAGTACCACTTCATAATATATCAAGTAGAAGAAGGACACCTCGAGGTGAAGAGCATATCGTCAGAGGACAACCCAGTAGATCCCCTTACGAAGGGATTGAGTAGGGTTAGGCACTTGCAGCATGTAAGGGGAATTGGGCTAACGGACGATATTAGTTTTAGTGATTAGAAAAATATTTAGAAACTTGTAATAGCTAAATTGTAATTGACATTTGATGATTGAATAAAAGGAGTTTTATTTATAAGTAAAGTTACTGTCTTGTGTCAATTATTTACTATTGTTTCACTTTTGCATGTCGATCATACTTTGGAAGTAGGTTATGAGGCTAGACTGTCATGAGTTGGCTTGTAGATTGTCTAAGGTATTAGACATAGAAAAAGTTTGCTACACCATTTGTGAGTGCTCCTGAAATAAGATTTAAGTATTGGATTAAACCCATGCTCACATGAATCAGTTCATGGAATTTATCATGAGTGATTGTGAGAAGATAATATCATATAGTCTTCAAACCAAGATATATGAGTTGTTGACTACGAGTTACTTATGCATTGATGATGTGTAAACACATCAGTAACTTGATGTTATAAAACATATTGGTGTACATGATTTAATGAGTAGTTAGTACAAGCATATAATGTCGAAGGTTATTTGTTCCTTTTATCCTAAAATGATTAAAAGCGATATCTTGGGCCCCTCGATGATTTGTTTTGACTTATGTGCCGGGCCTGGTCAGAACTAAATTGATGTGTTCACTTATGTTCTATGTCAGAAAAATCGGAAATCTGGAAACAAACTACATGAAAATAAGTACGACTATGTTCCATGTATTTGTCCGCATGATATGCTGCAGAACAGAGCAATATATGACCCCTTATCTAAAGGATGTGTCATTGACTAGCTCAAAGTTCAAGAATGGCTTTTGAAAGCTACGATTGCTAATTGGATTTTGAAGTTGCAGTGGCAGTTCTAGGTATTAGACTTATCCAAGTGGGAGACTGTTGGATTAGGTGTCTAAGCCCATAACTATAATTGGGATGTACTTGACCCGATAATAGCATGGCCCTTTTGGGTTGCCTTCACCAGTGCAATTTGATAGGATGGACTTTTGAGAATAAGGTTAATTGTGATTTATTAATATATTATAACTATAAATATATTAATTGAGAAATCATATTATTTAATTAGTATTGATCAAGAATTAATTTGGAATTAATTTAGTGATTAAAAGAGACTAATTGAATATACGTGGACAGATTAAGTAAATAAATGATTTTTATAGTGTGGGCCAACAATCCATGGTTAATTAGGATGGGCTAAACCAATGTAATAGTTCATGGATAGTCCATAGAGGTTTAAACTATGGAGCCTAAGTAATATGAAGGGTCATGGTGCATTAGGGTTTGCGTGGATGAAACCTTAGCCTTTGTAACACTATAAAAGCAACCCCTAGTGCTAAAATCGGTTGCCCCATTCATTTTAAGAGAGTGATAATCGATTTTGAGCTAACTAGCCTATTCTCTCAAGCCTCGTCTTGTATTTGGTGTTTGTGACACATTAAAGGCATCACACTTGAGGTGCTAAAGGTTTCAAAGGCCAAGAACTTCAAACTACATTACAGGTATTCATCTAACTATGAGTTTTATGTTGTATATCCTATATTGTATGCTAGTTAGGATGTATACTTTGGAAAATTTGAAATGAATGTATAATTAGATACAACATAGATCCAAAGCATCTAGTGTTGCATGTGCACTATAGGAGTGTTATAGTGCTTAAAACATAGCAACAAGTGAAGCGTCGAAGGAGGCAATATGGCTGAAGACCTTCATCGGAGACCTTGGAGTTGTACCAGCTGTAAAGGAGCCTATGGAGATTTTTTGTGACAACGAGCATCTTAAGTTCTTCAGGATAAAGAGAGACATTTGCTTCAACTTGGTAATTTTTTACCTTGAATCTTCATTATTGGCAATGAGGTAACATCATCTATGGTGTGAGACAAAGTTGCGTCAGGATTAGCAGTCGCCATTATTAGGGTTTGAGAGTTGGATGTTTATCAGAGTAAATTTGGGAATATGAAAGCATAAACTGATAATGAACCCTTGAATCCCCTTTTATATGTAACTCTGAATTTTGAAATCAAAGCAGGATAAGCATTTAATGATCTGTGACGTGTCACCGAGAAAACCGCGTCATGATGATGAAAAAGTAACCATGCGTGATAAAGTAACTGTCACGTCTCCTCAAAACCCAAACAGAATTCAAACAGTCCCCTCAAACAGGCTGGACTGTTTGCCCCAATGGAATAGTAACTGTCAGAACGCTTCAGATGGAGGTAAGGGTCTTTTACTTTAGGGTTTCAAAGTAAAGTCATTTGCCACATTCTTGAAATCATCAGCCTGAGTTGGTGTTACTCAGAACCTCAAGGATTTCGTGTGTGCAGTGTGTCAAAGAATAAAGATGAGAAGCAATTTAAAAAAAATTGGATATTCAGTGATGTCAAAAATTCAATTTGACACGAAGGCATTTAAAACCCCGGGCAAAGATTGCTTCGTTAATTATCAAGAAAGATAATCAACAGCTTGTGTATGTTCCCGTAAATTACAATCGAATACTTGTAAAGAAGTATCGAAGGGCTTGTTTTAAAAGGCTTTTGAGGTGGTTTAATGAATTTCGTTACATATCAACCTAAAGATAAGGTGAGTAATTGTAACAAAAATTACTTGTTTGACCAGTGTAGTTAGTGACAAGTTTGCTTAGAAAAACTTTTAAGTAACATGGAATTTCTGATAAAACTCACACTGAAATCATATTCAAGAAAAAAAATTGTATGCTGGATCCTGTTGGGTAACAAACATCGTGAGTTTCGAATGTTTGATCAAGACCACTCATAAGAAATGAATATGATTTGGAGTTTCAAATGAAGGTACAGAAACAAATGTTTCGTTAAAGCCTGGAACGTAGTTCCTCGTCAATTCCTTAATGATTGATTGATTTGGGTTTCACTTCCATCATGGTCTCATGATGTCTGATCATAAACACAGATTTGTGATATATCTAGGTTTCGGTTGGTTTTGATCAGAAACCTCTTGGACATATGTCTTCATGTGTGTTATTGTAAGAATTTTGAGATGAAAAAGATTGGTATACGAAAGAACATGTACCTCTATTATTTTGGACCAAACAGTAAACTCTTAACTCATGTGAGAAGAGTAAGGTAGCTTATTGTACTAATGAGAATGTAAGCCTAATTGGGAAGAAATCTTCATATGAAAATTTCATTAAGGCTTTCGAACATTGAGTCAATTTGAGGCATTAGTCAACATGCTGCAGCATGCTTCTAGGGACATCTTATCTAGTTCAAAGTGTGAGAAAAAAATACCTGACCCTAGTACTGCAAGCATTACTCCAATAGATTTAGCATGAAAATCTGCACCAAACAACAAAAAGAAAGAAAGAAAGAACAAAAATATTTTTGTTGTTTTTGAAATTTTTTTGAAAACAAAAAAAATCTTTTTGGTATTTTTGATTTTTCGAAAATAATTTTTTTTTGCAAACATGCGAAATTTAAAAGACTAAAAAATGACAATTATACGAATTCGAAGGATCCGAAGAGTTGACTATGAACAATAACCTTATTCTTTGATGACGTGTCTCTGAACCATTTCTTTCGGACCGTCATTCTCATTTTTCGCATGGGACAGAATTTCCATCGAGCATTCCAAGTCCTTCCAAAATTCTCACGAATGGTTTTTCATCTAAAGGTTTTGTGAAAATATCAGCTAATTGATGTGTTGTTTTCACAAAATGCACTTCAATATTTCCATCTTCCACATGATCCTTGATGAAATGATAACGAAGAGCAATATGTTTAGTCTTCGAATGCTGCACAAGATTATGACAAATTCTTATGGCACTTTGAGAATCACAATATAAAGGAATCTTTTTCATATTAATTGCATAATCCCGTAATTGGCTTTGAATCCAAATGATTTGTGAAGTACATGCAGCAGCAGCCACATATTCTGCTTCAACAGTTGAAATTGAAACACATGTTTGCTTCTTTGACTGCTAGCTCACCAATTTACCATCAAGTAATTCACAACCACCACTTGTGCTCTTCCTATCAAGATTACAACTTCCTAAGTTCGCATCCGAATATGCTTGAATAAAGAACCCAGTTTTCGAAGGATACCACAATCCTAACGAAATTGTTCCTTTCAGATAACGAAATATATTCTTTACAACAGTGAGATGTGGTTCTCGTGGATTTGAATGATACCTGACATAATTACATACAGAAAACATGATGTCAGGTCTACTAGCAGTAAGATAAAGTAATGAACCAATCATGCTTCTGTAAAGAGTTAGATCAACAGAAGGTTTATCTAACGAAGGTGTCAGCTTTATGCCAGTAGCCATCGGAACTCGTAACTTTGTGCTATTCGTTAATCCGAACTTTTATAGCAAATTCTTCGTATATTTTTCTTGATTGATAAAAATACCTTCTCTATTTTGACGAATATTCAATCCAAGAATATTATTGATTTTTCCCATCATGCTCATTTCAAACTTGCTTTTCATCAAATTTTCAAATTCACTAGACAAGGCAGGGTCAGTTGAGACAAAAATAATATCATGAACATAAATTTGAACAAGCAATAGATGATTCCCAACTTTCTTTCGAAATAATGTGGGAGTAACTGATCCTTGTTTAAATTTAGATTGTTTCAAAAATGAAGTCAGCGTTGCATACCATGCTCGTGGTGCTTGTTTCAAACCATAAACTGCCTTATCTAAGATGTAAACATAATCAGGATGTTCTTCGTTAATAAATCCTGGGGGTTGTTCAACATAAATGTCACACCCCAAAACCATGAACGACGGAAATGTTCTGGGGCGGAGGACATCATGTACAGTATCACAACAATGAAAAGTAATAAACAAGCAACAACATCATCCATTGCATTAATAATATAATTTTAATACAAGTGTGTTCTATCGTATTATAATAGACACTAAAGTATAAATCAAAATGAAAGATGAGTCTTGAATGAGCACCATCTTCTCTAAACCTTGCATCGGTACCTATCTATGGTTGACCTAAGGATACAAGTTATTTTGAAAGAGAGTATCAGCTTTAAAGCTGGTGAGATCATAATCATTTTAATGTCTTAATTTGTATGTAAGTACTTGTATGTATTTGAAATGTAAGTATTTGTACGAATGAACTGTAAGTATTTATATGTAAGTGAACTGTAAGTATTGGTATGTAAATGAACTGTAAGTATTTGTATGTAAATGAACATCCTAGAAAACCCTATGTTTCCTACTAACTGTATC
This sequence comes from Lactuca sativa, assembly GCF_002870075.4. NCBI lineage: Eukaryota > Viridiplantae > Streptophyta > Magnoliopsida > Asterales > Asteraceae > Lactuca > Lactuca sativa. Next base: position 191,024,620 of record NC_056627.2, read on the forward strand.
CTTCAACCAAGGCATCTAGTATCCATGTGTGTGTATCTTATAAGAGTGTGTATTTTCCCAAATTTGACTATCATTAACCAAAAATATAGTTTCTACATTATTGTGTATCGTGTGAATGTTCACGAAGTGAATGTAATGGGAAAATGAAATAGTACTATGGTGTCGTATCAAATAACTACAACCGTACTAACTACCTTAAGTCTATTGAAATCTTGAAAGTACTGTAGTATTTGTAATAAGTGACTACCGCTGTACTAACTACCTTAAAACAAAAAGGTATTCAATATAACATGTGATCAACCTGTATCCAGCTACCGACTCTAGTAAAACGACGATGTAAGATGCCGTAAGAAATGACATTTGGCACCTGTAGACTTGCAAGTCCCACTGTAGCGAGCAACAAGGTGTAGGATAGTCAATCCAGTATAGATCTATACGCAAACTCATACGCTCCCCAATTAAGGAGATTCGGGATACAAGAGCGGTCATGGAAGGAAGTGCCATGACCCGCCCAATGGTTCACATAACTGCATAAATGTATATGTAATGAATGTGCTAACTTAAAGTGTAATCTTTCTCTGTCTAGCCTGTATGTACTGAAATGTTCTGCATGTGCTAGCTGTAATGTATGTTCTCTCTCTGTCTAACATGTATAGTAATGTACTGCGTGTACTAGCTGTAATGTATGTTCTCTCTCTGTCTAGCAAGTATTGACTCATGAATAAACTGAATCATTGTATGATATCGCATTCTAGTAATAGTTCTAGTATCTTCCTAAACTACCCATATGGTAGCTTACTAGTAATGTAACTGGTACGTATGAACATGGAAGTATACCCTTGCTACCCAAGGGTACTGAATGAACTAGAAGAACCTTTATGACTATATATGTACACGTGATATATAACTAATATTTAAACGACCTTCGGACGGGTACCCGATATCCCACCAGACCACATCTCAAGCGCGAAAAGGAAATAGGGTGGATAGCCTTCCTAAGTCCTTTCAACATTTCTTATATAACTATACATATATAGGCATGGAATTGACAATATAAAAACATAAAATAAGTTTTGTAAAACCTTTTGAACATGATTTCTATCTAAGAAAAGATCGACTTGTTGTCAATCTATAAAACGGGTTGAAATCATGGGTTTGATAAAACAGTTTAAGTATAAGAAACATTTGCTTGAAACATAATTGTAAATGAGTTTGAAATGAAACATACAGATTAAAATGGACAGTTTAATAAGGAGATTTAAACATATAAAATGTTCATGAAAATCTTTTGAAAGAAACTGTTTGGTAAAACGGCTAATGAGTAGCAAATCATTTGAATGCTGCTTATTAATCACATTGTAGAGTCTATGTGTTGTAAAAGTCAAAGTGTTAGTTTCTTTTGTTTCGCATATTAGTTATTTTACTAAGTCACATTTTGTGCGAAGTGAATTGTAATAGACTTAGTATAATTTTTTGTTCACTCAGGTTGCCTATAAATAGGAACTGAGGTTAGAAGTAGAAAAAGCTTTTTGAAACTCGAAGTATTCTTTCTGCTTATGCTTTATAATCAGTCTTCATCAATATAATATCTGATTAATATTTACTCATTGTGTTCTTACTTTTCAATCATTCGTTCATAATTGCTTTCATAATCTCGATAACAATTCTCTTCAATTGGTATCAGAGTAGGATTCAAAATGAATTGATCTGATTTTCGTTTTAGAATCATTTGCTTTTTGAGTAGTAACATTAGTCAAAATTTTCCGCATATTTTGGTTTTGAGAATCACTCTTGATCTTTAGATTTGAATCGATTCTGCATTTGAATTGTTTAGTCGAGTGATCGATTAGCAATCTGTGATAAATTCGTGTGATCAATTCACAAATTCATCAGGTTTTTCAAACTTTCTAAAAATTTCTCGTGTTCATCAATGGCGAACTTCAACATGAATACCATGACTTCCTTCTCTCACTTACTCGGTTCTTCAACCAAAATTCCGATGTTAATCCCTGAATACTATGATCAGTGGGCTGATAGGATGGAGGATTACTTAAATGGAATCGATGAAGAGCTTTGGAATTGTATCAGGGGAAAAGGTCAACTTCCTAATAATGTTCAACAACTTGGACAATCTAATTCTTCAGAAGAAGTTGCTAATCAAGAAATTCGCATGAAGCAAAAAGAGAAGAGATGCATGAGGGAACTAAGAGGTGCTTTGCCTCATGTAGTTTACAATTACATTCGTAGTTGTAAAACAACAAAGGAAATTTGGATCACTTTGAAAGAGAAGTATCAAGGTAGCGAAAAGACGAAAATCAACTCTGTGAAGCAATGTCTTGTTGAACTTAAGGAATTCAGACAAAAGGATGCTGAAACTCTTGAAAACTACTATGATTGTCTGAATGAGCTTGTTTATTGCTGCAATAGGTATGGAATCACAAGGTCTCTCATGGAATTCAATCTAACATTCATCATGGGCCTTCGCAAGGAATGGAGAAGTGTGAGTATGATGATAAAGAATCAACAAAGTTTTGATACAACCAGCTTGAATGATCTCTACAACCAGCTGAAAATACACGAAAGTGAAGTTTCAGAAATGTTTGAGGAATCAAAACAAAGTCTAGGAGGTCCTTTGGCTTTTGTTTCAAAGGTTTTAGAGGTTGATACTAATGAAATAGGTGGTTCAGACAATGAAGGATTCTTAATGAACTCTGATGATGAAGCTGTTGCATTCTACTCAAACAATAGAGTTAAGAAATTTTTCAAAAAGCCTTTTAATCCAAAAGGAAAGTCAAATGATGCAAAGAGTGGTGTGGAAAAAGCTAGAGGTGAGGAGAAGAAGAAATTGGAAAAGATTGATGAAAAGAAAAAAGATCCGAAGGATGTGAAGAAGCTAAAAGGTGATTGTGGAATTTATTGTCACTACTGCAATGGTGCAAATCACTTCGCAGCTGATTGCATGCTGAGAAAGAAAGAGGAGAAGAAGAGCAAAATTAAAGATGAAGCCTACTATTCCGAAAAGCTCGAAGAAGTGCGTGCAAAGGCGAAAGGAATGTCATTAGTAGCAAAAGGAGAGTCTGATGAAGAAGAGAGTGGAACATATCAGATCTGGTCTTCAGGAGCTGATGATGAAGAAATGAGGCATCCAACTCATGGTGCAATGTTCGCAAGCTTTGAAGAAAATTGCGAAGAGAATGTTACACGACGATGCTTTGTGTCTAAATCCACAGACAAATCTCCAATGACTACCAAGGTACGTGCTATTCTTGAATCTTTTAATATTCCTTTATATGCTTATGATGCTGAAATTACTTCATTTGATGATACCGTGGCTTATTTTGATTCTGTTATTGTGTCTGCTAGTACTGAAGCTCAAAAATTAAATATGCAACTAGTTGAGACACGAAGAAATATCTACTGTAACTCTGCTAAACGTAAATTGTGATAGAGACAATCTTGGAAAAGATGTTAGGTTGTTACTAGCACAAAGAAATATCTACTGTAACTCTGCTAAACGTTTGTATGCCAAATTAATTGCTTTACATCATTCATTTGAAATTAGCAAAGAACAACATAGGAAACTTTTACCTTTTCTTGAATATGAACGTGAAAAAGTTGATGTTGTTTCTTATGATTGTGAAAAAACAATTGCACAATTTGACAAAGTACCTGATGATAGATTCACATATGGTATTGTCAAAATTGATGAATTCTTGAATGCTGATGAGTTGGTTGAAATTGTTAATGAAAGTTTGACAAAGAATGAACAAGTGAAAATCTTAAAGAAAACTGAAAACTCAACTCTTGATTCTCAACTCAATTATGCTGATGTCGATGACAATTCAGATAATGTGAGTGAAATCAGTGAGATTGAAGAGGAAGAAGAGGTTGATTGTTCTCAATTGTCAATCATTAATATCACATCTAAGATCAAAGGTAAAGAAATTATAGTTGATTCAATAGTAAAGGATGAAAATGATAAACCCTCTACTTCACAACTTAGTGACTTTGATAATGTGGAAGTTGAAAGCTGGAAGTCTGATGAAACTAATGAAGAAAAAGAAGAAGTGAAGGATTCGCATGAGACAACTCAACGAGTTGTTGTTGATCAAGTGTTTGGTGATATAAAAGAATTCGAAAAAATTCTTAGTGACAAAGGTGCACATTATTTGGAAACTAACACTGTGGTTTATCCAAATTTTACATGCACAGATAACACAATTTTTCCGAATCAAGTTTTTGTCACAACTGGGAATGTTGAGAATATTAAACCTGAATTCAATAAAATGGTTGAAAATGATAATCAAAGGTCAACTACTGAAGGTTTCTTTGCAAATCAAAACACAGTAGAAAACAATTTGACTCAAAATTCTTATGTTTTTCAAAATCAAAAATCATCACAAAAATGGGTGGAAAAACGTCAAAAAGAAAACAAAGTTTTTGAAAAAGATGAAAAACCAAAAATGGAAGTGAAACTAAATTCTCATGAATTCAAATTGATGGTTGGAAAGTATTCAACAGAAAATAATGTTTCAAAAAGAAAAGCAAGAAAAGCAATCTTTTGGCAAGTTGTGTCAAATGATAAATCAAAAATTGAAAAAGCACAAATTTCAAAGGAAAAATCATCAAAAGTTCAAAAGGATACAAGTTTTCACAAACCAATATATTCTGTTGACAAAATTCCAAAGAAAAATATTGATAAATTTGTTCGGAAATATGACAACATTAGAATAATTGAGACTTCGCAAAAATTTGTGAATAATCATAAGTTTCATAATGTTGGAAAATCAACGAATAATTCATCAACTTTGAATGTCAAAACTCAAGCAAAACCAAACTTTTCACCAAATCTACCAAATTTTCCAAATCCTTCAATCTCAAAACCGACCAAAGTTTCGTATACAAAAGGAAAATATGATGTTTATACGATCAACCGTTGGCTTGAAGGGAAAGGAAAACAATATCAAAATGGGAAGTTCTCAAAGCAACAGATCAAGACTGCATTTAACAAGTTCGTGAATAACTCTTCTACGGGTAGTTCATCATCTCTTGATTCGCAAGTTCCAGTACAAAAATGGAAACCAATTATCAAAGTTGCGAATGTTGTGAAAGATGAGATGAAAGTCAATGAAAATCCCAAACTGTTGAACAACTATATTTCAATATCTAGAACTGATGATGTTGATTTAATGGATAGTGTCTCAGATAAAGTGAAAACATGGTTTTTAAATTCAAAGAATTTGTTCAAAAATACTAATGATGGACCCAATAAGTCTTGGGTTCCTAAAATTTTCCATTAAATGCAGGTGATGTGTGACGAGCAATATGATGCGAAATGGTATATTGATAGTGGTTGCTCTCGTCACATGACTGGAAGAAAGGAAAACTTGCGAGATTATAGAAGCTTGGAGAATGCTGGAGTAGTCAAATTTGGAAATAATCACAAATGTCAAGTGAAAGGATATGGAAAAGTCACAAATGGACAATTCACAGTTAACAGGGTTGCTTATGTTGAAGGTCTCAAACATAACTTGATTAGTGTTTCGCAACTTGTTGTGGGTACTGGAAATCAGGTTGTGTTTAATGAAGAAGGAAGTATCATTTCAAATGCGAAGACAAATGAAGTACTTCTCAAATCCAAAAGATATGGTGATATGTTTCCACTGGACATCAAACCAATCGTGGGCAAACCTGCTGTGTGTTTACTATCAAAGGCATCTAATGATGTCAGCTGGCTTTGGCATAGAAGATTGTCACATTTGAATTTTCGCAATATTAACAAACTTGTCACTGAAGATTTAGTTCGAGGTTTACCTATACTAAAATTTGACAATGATACTTTGTGTGCAGCTTGCGAACAAGGAAAGCAACATAGAAAAGGTCATCCGATTGTGATAGATTCAAAAATCGTAGAACCATTGGAACTTCTTCACATTGACTTATGTGGACTGTCGACTGTTGCTACAATCAATAAAAAGTGGTACATTTTAGTTATTGTTGATGATTTTTCTCGATTCACATGGGTATTTTTTCTCAGGTTAAAATATGAAGTTGCTCAAGCGATGATTGATTTTATCAAAAAGATTGAGATTAGCCTTAAAAAGAGTGTTCGTAGAGTTAAAAGTGATAATGGTTCTGAGTTTAAAAAAAAACATTGGACTCTTTTCTCACAGACAAAGGCATTTCGCATAATTTCTCTTCACCATATACTCCACAACAGAATGGTGTTGTTGAAAGAAGAAATAGGTCTTTATGCGAAGCAGGCAGAACCATGTTGACATATGCGAACTTACCTCAATATCTTTGGGCTAAAGCAGTATCAACTGCTGGTTTTACTCAGAATCGGTCATTCATTCATCACAGATTCAATGTTACTCCATATGAAATACTCAACAATCGAAAACCTAATGTCAAAAATTTCCATGTTTTTGGTTGCAGGTGTTTTATAATGAATCTAAAAGATAATTTGACCCAGTTCCAAGCTAAAGCTGATGAAGGCATATTCTTAGGATATTCGCAAAATTCAGTTGCATACAGGGTGTTAAACAAGCGAACAAGAAAAGTTGAAGAAACTTTCAACTTAACTTTTGATGATTATTATCTTAAACAAACGGATAGTAAATTTGAACATAAATCAATGTTAATTCAGATACTAAGATTGATAATTCAGAAATAAATGTTTTTGATTATGACTTAATTTTTGGAACTCCTGACAGGGCAATAGATGCGGAAGTTAATGCTCCTGATAATCAAACATTAGAATCCTCAAAACATACTGATGATTCAACAATCACTACAAGGTCAATATCTTGCGAAAGTGTGCCTGAAGTTCGTATGGAGGGGAGCATACGATCAACAATGAACAAAGACAGCAAACTTTCGAGGGGGAGAATGAAAATATGAATCATCAAGTTGAGGGGGAGCATTCGCAAAATTATCAGGAATATCATTTTGAGGGGGAGCATCAAGATGAACATCATGTTGAGGGGGAGCATGATGAAACAGAGACAATTAATCTTGATGAAAATGATGAGTTTCATGATGTCACACCCCAAAACCAAGAACGACGGAAACGTTTTGGGGCGGAGGACGTCATGTATAGTATCACAACACAGTAAATGTAAATAAGCAAACAACATCATCCATTGCATTAAATATATAATTTTAATACAAGCGTGTTCTGTACAGTTATAGACACCAAAATAATGTAAGTCAAAATAATAAGATGAGTCTTGAATACGCTCCATCTTCTCAAAAGTTGGCCTCGGTACCTGTCTACTGATGACCTGAGAATACAAGTTATTTTGAAAGAGTTTATCAACGTTAAGCTGGTGAGTTCATAAGTATTTTAGTGTCAACGTTTGTTCTCAAAAACGTTTGAACCTGTCTCAATGTATAAGTTGTAAAAATGTAAGTAAATGTTTGAAAGTGTTTGTAAAAGTTTGAATCTCTCAGAAAATTCTATATTTTCTATTAAAGTAACCTTCTACCAAGGCTTAACTGTCTTGTATACTCGTTTGTTGTAAAAGTGCGTAATTACCTAAGTATAACTATCATTTAATAAAATATAGTTTGTACATTAATGCTTAAGTGAGGTTATCACTAAAATATGTAATGGGTAAATCATTGTAGTACTGTAGTTTTGTATAATAAGAACTACTGTTGTACTAACTACCTTAAACTGGATTTATATTAAGGTATAATGTGATAAATTGCACCATGCTATCGACTGGTAACAACGACATAATGAATGGTCGTAATAAAGAAATGACGTTTGGCACCCGCAGACCTGCAGGTCCGACTGTAGCTAGAAGCAAGGTGTAGGATAGTCAATCCAGTATAGATCTATATGCAAACTCACGCTCTCCCTCCAAGAGAATTCTGGCTACAACTCGGGCCATGACATTTAAGGCATGCCACGACACAGTGGATCACAATTGTTAACGTATTCATGTATATGTAATGTTTCTCGTTCTAGTATAATTGTATATGTTCTCCTTCTAGTATAGATGTATATGTCCTGTTTCTAGTATAGATGTATATGTTCATGTTTCTAGTATAGCTGTATATGTTCATGTTTCTAGTATAGCTGTATATGTACATGTTTCTAGTATAGTTGTATATAGATGATCCTGTCTTACCCCGATGGTAACTAACTAATGATGTACTGATAAGTGTGAATATGGAAGTACTTTTATGTCTATATATGTATATATGATATATAACTAATATTGAAACGACCTTCGGATGGTCACCCGAAATCCCACCAGACCACATCCAAATCGAGGAAAAGGAAATAGGGTGGATGGCATTCCTAAGCCCTTTAAACATTATTTATATATCTATACATATATGGGCATGCAATTTATAAGAAGTAAAAGCATAAATAAGATTTTATAAGACATTTGAACCATAAATATTATTTCAAGAAAAGATCGACTTGATGTCAATCTATAAAACATTTTGAAGGCATAAGTTTGATAAAACAGTTTAAGTAATTGGAACATTTGTTTGAATCACAGTTGTAAATAAGTTTGAAAAGTAAAAGAGTTTGTAAAACATTTTGAAGTAAAACAGTTTGATAAACAGTTTGAACAGTGGTAAAATCATTGGTTTCCTAGTTATTAATCACATGTGATTCAATGCAATCACATGTGATTGAAGCAATAACTATCAGTGTTTGACTTGTATTCCCCCCATAAAGTATTTAAAACATTTAAAATCATCTCAAAGGTTGATTAAAGGGGTATGAACTCACTTGTGGTGAGCTGTTTGAATTGCAGTGTCGGATACCGTGCTAGGTGGCAAACGGAGACTTGTTTACACGCACGAGCCTAGTTATCATATAATAAGCATATATATATATATATATATATATATATATATATATATATATATATATATATATATATATATATATAACTAATTAGCCAAATAATAACTTAACAAATAAGTTAAGACACTTAGGAACATGTAAAACACTTTGCATAAGTGTTAAAGGTCCTAATGGTTGCATCTAAGTTGCTACGGGACAAGGCAAAAGGGTTTGAAGCATCAAATGACCTTGTATAAGAGTTCACCACCCAACAAACCCCACCTTTGGAGTTTATGGCCGTGAACCCATGAGTTTACGGCCGTGAACTCCCCACTTGGTGGTTTTGGGTGTTTTAAGGTGCTATCTTAATCCTAGAATTAGTCTAGCCTTGTTGGAATAATCCTTGAAGTAGTTTAAGGCCCTAGAATTCTCCATAGAGGAGTTTACGGCCTAATGACCATATCCCCTAGAGTTTACGGCCGTAAACTCCTATGGGGTGTTGGTTTTAATTTATTTGAGGCACTTGCACATGTAGGATAGCTTCCATGTTTTTATCTAAGGCTAAAGGGGACAAGAGGCACACATTTGTGCCTTCACTTGGAGTTTACGGCCCAAGTGATGTTCCTTGGCCGTAAACTCCCTTTTAGGGATGATTCTTATGTAGTTAAATCCCCATTCAAGTCCTATGCATTTAAGGGTAATAGTCTTAAGGCCTTAGGGGTGTTTGTGGTACATTTTGCCCTAGAAAAAGGGGTTTACAGCCCAAGAGATATTCTTGGCCGTAAACTCCTATAACTCCATGATTTTGAAGTGTTTTGATGTCTAAAATGGTTACAAGCATTTGAGGGTTAATGTCCTTAAGCTTTAGGGGTGGTTTAGGGCTCATTTAGCCCTTAAAAAGGGGTTTACGGCCCAAGAAATGTCCTTGGCCGTAAACTCCTATATCTTGTGGTTCTTGATTGCTTTCTAGTCTCTAAAGATCATACACTAAGTCCTTAACTAGTTGCTTAACAAGAAAATGGGACTAGGTAGCCTGAAAGCTCCATTTTGGAGTTTACTCCCCAAGAACGTTCTTGGGCGGTAAACTCCCGGATCTTGCATTTTAGACATGTAATTGATGTTATAAAGCATATAACAAGCAATGAAACATATCTAGGAAAGTAGACTCACAATCTGGGATGAAAACCCGAAGATCCGTGAGAGAGAAATGGCTTTTCTCTATTTGGAATTGTGAATAATGAATTAATTAAATCCATAAATCTATTTATAGTCCTGAAATATTTTGGCAGAAAATATTTTTATTCCGGAGATTGGACTATGACATTATGAAACTTGGAATGTTCAAGTTTCACCAATCCAGGAGCATCCACTCTCCTGATATCTCCTGAAACATAAACCCTAATGTACACAAACTTGTTCGGAAAAGTCTGAAAATTACTGAAACTGGACTGGTTTCTATTGAATAGATATTGTTCGCACAAATGGAAATTTCGGGTTGTCACATCATCCCCCTGTTAGAGGGAATTTCGTCCTGAAATTAGAATTTAAGCAAATACGAAGTTACAAATAATTAAGCGAAAAGATGAGGGTATTTCAGTTTCATCTGATCCTCGCATTCCCAAGTGAATTCCGGTCCTCGCTTGGCGTTCCAGCGAACCTTCACGATAGGGATACGACTTTGCTTCGTCTGCTTGACCTGACGGTCCATGATCTCTATAGGTTCTTCCACGAAGTTGAGGCTCTCGTTGATCTCGATCTCGTCGAGTGGGATTACGAGAGTCTCGTCGGACAGACACATTTTCAAGTTAGATACGTGGAATGTAGAATATACGTTACGAAGTGTGTCGGGTAGGTCAAGTTTGTAAGCTATGGGGACGACTCTGGCAAGAATCTCGAAAGGCCCTATGTACCTCGGATTAAGCTTCCCACGCTTGCCGAAGCGTATCAAGCCCTTCCAGGGTGAGACTTTGAGAAGGACTCGGTCTCTCACCTGAAATTCCAAAGGTTTTCTTCGTTTATCAGCGTAGCTCTTCTGTCGGTCTCTAGAGGCTTTCAATCGTTCACGGATCTGAACGATTTTCTCTGTCATTTCCCGAATGATTTCTGGACTGGTGAGAGTACTGTCGGAAGCTTGCCCACTGGCTAATTGGGTATCACCCACCTCAGCCCAACACAGAGGGGATCTGCACTTTCGGCCGTAGAGAGCTTCAAATGGAGCAGCCTTGATGCTCGTGTGATAACTGTTATTATAGGAAAATTCGACAAGGGGTAAATGAGTATCCCATGCTTTCCCAAAATCAATCACACAGGCTTGCAACATATCTTCCAGTGTTTGGATGGTCCACTCACTCTGTCCGTCGGTCTGTGGATGGTAGGCTGTGCTCATGTCCAGCCTTGTTCCTAGGGAATGTTGTAGTGATTGCCAAAATCTTGAGGTGAACCTACTATCTCTATCGGAGATAATGGACAGAGGTATACCATGTAGCCGTACGATTTCCCTAATGTATGTTCTCGTAAGTTTCTCCATCTTGTTGGTTTCTTTGATAGGCAGGAAGTGTGCAGACTTGGTCAATCTATCAATGATGACCCATATGGTATCAAGTCCACCCGTTGTCTTGGGCAACTTGGTTATGAAATCCATAGTGATCCGCTCCCACTTCCATTCCGGGATCTCTGGTTGTTGCAATAAACCAGAGGGCTTCTGGTACTCGACCTTAACCTTTGCGCAAGTAAGGCATTTACTTACGAAGGTAGCAATCTCTGCTTTCATATTAGGCCACCAGTATAGCTTTTTAAGATCCAGATACATCTTATCTGAACCTGGGTGGACGGAATACCGAGTGTTGTGCGCCTCGGTCATGACCAAATCTCGGAAACCACCGTGTTTAGGGGTCCAGATCCGGTTCATGAAATATAATGCTCCGTCACCCTTGGCTTCTAAATTCTTGTCCATTCCCCTAAGGGATTCACTCGTCACATTTTCAGGCTTCATGGCTTCAAGTTGAGCCGCCTGAATTTGCTTAGACAAATGTGAATGGATGGTTATTGATAATGACTTGACTTTGCGACCAGAATATTCCTTCCGACTTAGGGCGTCTACTACTACGTTGGCTTTACCCGGATGATAACGAATATCGCATTCATAATCATTGAGTAGTTCGACCCACCGTCGTTGTCTCATGTTGAGCTCCTTCTGATCGAAAATATGTTGTAAACTCTTGTGGTCGGTAAAGATAGTGCTCTTCGTTCCATACAAGTAATGCCTCCAGATCTTTAGAGCAAACACTACTGCTCCTAGTTCAAGATCGTGGGTCGTGTAGTTAACCTCATGTGTCTTCAACTGTCTCGAGGCGTAGGCGATGACCTTACCTCGCTGCATTAGGACACATCCGAGTCCTTGATTTGATGCATCGCAATAGACTACGAAGTCTTCTATTCCTTCAGGAAGGGATAGTATTGGTGCGGTGCACAAGGCTCGTTTTAGCATTTGGAACGCTCTTTCTTGTTTCTCTTCCCAATCAAAGGCCACGCCTTTCTGGGTCAGAGTCGTAAGAGGTTTCGCTATTCGAGAAAAGTTCTGAATAAATCTGCGATAATAGCCAGCGAGGCCTAGAAATTGACGAATTTCTGTAGGCGTCTTGGGTGCTGACCAGTTCTCCATGACTTTAATTTTGGATGGGTCCACGTGGATTCCCTCTTCGCTTACCACGTGTCCTAAGAATTCGACTCTTCGGATCCAAAATTCACATTTCGAGAACTTCGCATAAAGTTTCTCCTTTCGTAAAGTTTCCAGGACTTGTCGCAGATGATCGCCGTGCTCTTTCTTACTTCGGGAGTAGATCAGGATGTCGTCAATGAAAACGATGACGAACTGATCTAAGTAAGGTCGGCATACTCTATTCATCAGATCCATGAAGACTGCGGGCGCATTGGTCAATCCGAATGGCATCACCACGAACTCGTAGTGTCCGTAACGAGTTCGGAAGGCTGTCTTCGGCACATCCTCCTCTAGCACTCGTAACTGGTGATATCCGGATCTCAGATCAATCTTGGAAAAATAGTTCTCCCCTTGCAGTTGGTCGAATAGATCATCTATGCGTGGCAGAGGATAAAGATTTTTGACTGTCAGTTTGTTGAGTTCTCTGTAGTCGATACACATACGGAATGATCCGTCTTTCTTCTTAACGAACAAGACCGGTGCTCCCCAAGGTGAGAAACTTGGTCTTATAAAGCCCTTGCTGAGCAGTTTGTTAAGTTGACCAGAGAGTTCCTGCATCTCAGCTGGTGCTAAGCGGTAGGGCGACTTGGCTACTGGGGTAGCTCCTGGGACTAAGTCGATTCTGAACTCGACCTGTCGTTGCGGAGGTAACCCGGGTAGTTCTTCTGGGAAAATGTCGGGGAAGTCGCTCACTATTGGGATGTTCTTTAGTTCTTTCGTTTCTAGGTTCGTGTCGACGACGTGAGCAAGGAATGCGTGGTATTCTTTACGTAGATACTTCTGTGCTTGAATACTTGATATAATACGAAGACTTGCGCCGGGTTTGTCGCCGTAGACTATAAGAGTTTCATTAGACGGGAGGTTTAGACGGACTGCTTTCTCGTAGCACATGATGTCGGCGCGATGACGACTTAACCAATCCATGCCGATAATAACGTCGAAACTTTTTATTGAGACCGGCATAAGGTCGATTGGGAATGAATGGTTATCTAAAGTTAGGGTACAACCTAAGTATATGCTATTGGTACTTTCAGTTTTCCCATTGGCCATTTCTACTGTGAATTGTTCATTAAGTGCGTGTGGTTGTTGCTTAAGCATGCGAGCAAATTTGTGGTTTACGAAGCTTCGCTCCGCTCCACTATCGAACAGAATGTATGCATAGGAGTTATCAAGGAGGAACGTACCAGTCACCATGGTCGGGTCAGCAACTGCTTCCCCGTGGCCTATAGCTAGTACCCTCCCTGCTCCTCCAGTATTCCTCGCTTTGGGGCAGTCCCTTTTAAAGTGGCTTGTTTCGCCACATCCATAGCAAGTTGGGCTCGCGCCTGAGCCAGAAACTTGGGAGATCGGTTGTGCCGGGAACTTACAGAAACGGACAGTGTGTCCTTTTCTGTTGCAGTTAAAACACTGCATTTCACGGCAGGCACCGTTGTGATGGAAGTTGAATTTGTTGCACTTCGGCAAACTTCCAGCATACTGCTTCGTCGGAGCAGTAACAGCAGGAGGGGTTACCGCGGCATGTACTGCCACGATTTGCTGCCTCTTGGCAGCTCGCTGTTTCTTCTTCTTATCCCATAATTTCCGCTTATTATCAGCGGGTTTGGAGGGTTCTGGGATGGATAGGGTGGTTGTGGTTGCAGGGGTTTTGACTCCATGGTCAATGAGTCTTTGTGCCAAACGCTTGGCACTGTCGAAGGTAGCGGGGTTCGATGCTAAGACATTCCCCTGATATGGAGGCACTAACCCCCATATGTACCGTTCGATCTTTTTCCCCTCAGTGGGAACCATATTGGGGCAGAGGGCCACCAGTTCGCTAAATCGGGCAGTGTAAGCGATCACATTGGTGCCCCTCATGGTCAGGTTCCAGAGTTCATGTTCCAACTTCTGGATTTCGCCCCTCGGGCAGTATTCCTCAGTCATGAGGTCCTTCATCGTTTCCCAGCCAATGTCGTTAGCCCCGATGAGTGTTAGGGCTTTAACATGGCCGTTCCACCACGTTAGGGCTTTTCCCTCAAAGGTGCATGTGGCATATTTAACTTTGCACGTAGCAGGGCATGAACAGATTTCGAAGATTGATTCAGTCTTCTCGAACCATTGCGAGAGGGCAATGACTCCGCCGGTGCCATAGAAAGGCTTCGGCTTGCAATTTGTGAAATCCTTGTAGGAGCACTCTCTCGAGCGCACAGGGATTTCGATCGGAATAGATTCGACAGGGGTTCCACCTCTACTGGCATCGGATGAGTGGTACTGAGCCATGGCAGTTGCCACTGCTGCAGCTACGGCAACATTCAGAGCTGCAGTATCGATGACCGGAGGCGGTGGAGGCGGTGGAGGTGCAGGATTATTCCTATTCCTGGGAGATTTGCGAGGATGCATCTTTCAGCTATAAGTTTATAAAGATAAGAAAGATGGTAAGAATCAATTTGTAAGCAACATGAGAGCGACACATAGACTAACTAACCATAGCCCAACAGTTGAATGAGTGTTTCAAATCACAACGAGGAATATTAGTAGGAAAGAACAAGTGTACAGATTTTTCCCACAGATTAGATAGATTTCAACACTACTGGTATTACTGATGTAATAAGTCCAAGGAAAATCGACCTAACAGTAGGTCTTACATCATACCAAATGGATAGGTTTGACAGTTCTTAGATTCCTAATTAGTGTACCGAAAGTTAGGAATATTTTACAGACAAGTGCTACTTAGAGCACAGATGTTTAAAGGCTAATCCCTAATCAAAAGACAGAGATGTACTAGACATCATCTAATGGTGATGGGAATTCCTCGGGCGAGCCCTGAGGTCGGACACTTGGCGAAACACCTCTTGAAGGTGTCGATCCTGAGCTCTCTGACGAGCTCGAAGTTCTAAGACCTCAGCTCGGGACGCAGCCAGCTGTTGTTGTAGGGTTTCGTTGGTTCTCTGGGTCCGTTCCATGTCTTCTTCAAGACGGCGGATGCGGACTGTGTTGACACCTGAGTTGGCATCAATCTCCATGACCCGGTCGATGGCTGCTCGACCTTGCTCGACATTACAAGCTATTCTGCGGATAATGACAGGCAGAGCTCGGTTAGCAGAGCCACCATCGCTGATGTTGTAAAAGGTTCGGTCCCCAAAGTATGGTAAGGGTTGACCCTGTTCATCACTCCAGCGATTCAAGTTGTTTGCCCACATGGGTTAAAACAAGCACCAAGAGCCTGGTATGCAACACTTACAAATTTCTTGAAACAATCTAAATTTAAACAAGGATCAGTTGACCCCACATTATTTCGCAAGAAAGTTGGGAATCATCTCATGCTTGTTCAAATTTATGTTGATGATATTATTTTTGGTTCAACTGACCCAACATTGTCAATTGAATTTGAAAATCTAATGAAAAGTCAATTTGAAATGAGTATGATGGGAAAAATCAATAATTTTCTTGATTTGAATATAAGACAGAACAGGGATGGAATTTTAATTAATCAAGAAAAATACACAAAGAACTTGCTTAAAAAGTTTGGAATGACCAACAGCACGAAGCTGAGAGTACCTATGGCAGTGGGAACAAGACTAACTCCTTCATTAGATACTCCTGCTGTTGATTTACCTCTTTATCGAAGCATGATAGGGTCCTTATTGTACTTAACTGCAAGCAGACCTGATATCATGTTTTCAGTATGTAATTGTGCTAGATATCAAGCTAATCCCAGGGATCCTTATTTAACTGCAGTGAAAAATATTTTTCTCCATCTTAAGGGGACTGTTTCGTTAGGACTTTGGTATCCTTCAAAATCAGGATTATTCATTCAAGCTTTTTCAGACTCTGATCTAGGAGGATGTACTTTGGATAGGAAAAGTACAAGTGGTGGATGTCAACTATTGGATGGGAAGTTGGTGAGTTGGCAATCAAAGAAGCAAACTTGTGTTGCTATATCAACTGCTGAGGCTGAATATATTTCTGCTGCTGCTTGCACTTCGCAAATTATTTGGATTCAGAGTCAACTTCGTGACTATGCGATAAACATGAAAAAGATTCCCTTGTATTGTGATTCGCAAAGTGCAATTCACATTTTTCATAATCCAGTACAACATTCAAAGACAAAACACATTGCTCTTCGATATCATTTTATCAAAGATCATGTTGAAGATGGGAATATTGAAATTCATTTTGTTAAAACCACTGAACAACTTGCTGATATTTTTACTAAACCTCTTGATGAAAAATCATTTGTAAGAATTTTAGCAGGTTTGGGGATGATTGATGTGAATTCAGTTTCAAAATATCAAGAATGAAAGGTCCATTCAGCAGTTATGAGTCGGAATCATTCAGAAGTTACTGTTCATTCAGAGGCTTTGCATCCATACAACTGGTAACTAAGAAAATTTTTTTTGTTTTGTTTTCATTTTTAAAAATACAAAAATCCAAAAAGATTTTATTTTGTTATGTTTTTATTTGCGAAAAACTTGAAAAATCAAAAATATTTTCTTTTGTTTTGTTCTTATTTTCGAAAATCCAAAAATCCAAAAAGATTTTATTTTGTTATGTTTTTATTTTCGAAAAATTCAAAAATTACAAATTTTTTTTGTTAACCTTGTTCTTTAAGTATTGTGTTTTTAGTTAAGTCCAGTGCTTAATGCGAAGACGTTATGCTTGTATGTTTCTATGGGAAGGTATTTTTTTTTTACTTGTACTAGTTAGAATGTCCCTAGAAGCATGCTGCAGCATGTTGACTCAAGCCTCATATGACTCTATGTGTGAGAAATGAAAGCCTTAATGAAATCATCTCATGAAAATTTCTTCCCAATAAGGCTTGTATTCACATTAGTCAAAAGAGCTACCTTACTCTTCTCATATGAGTTAAAAATTTATGTTTGGTCCACACATAACAGAGGTACATTCGATCGAATAACCAATCTTTTTCATCACAAAATTCTTAACACAAATCACACACAAAGACGTATGTCCGAGAGGTCTCTGATCAAACCCATCGAGACCTAGATATACAAACATTCTGTGTTAATGATCTGACATCATGAGTCGGTGATGAAGGTGAAACCCAAACATCTTTCCACTTAAAGAATTGACGGGGAACATTGTTCTAGATATTAACGAAACTTTTGTTCCAAAATTTCGAAACTCCAAATCATATTCAATTTGCATGCGTGGTCTCGATCAAACATTTGCAACCCACGATGTTTGTTACCAAACAAGATCCAGTACAACAATTTTTATGAATATGATTTATGTGTGAGTTTCATTCGCAAATCCTAGTCATGATAAATATTTTCAAAAGCCAACTTGTCACTGACTACACTGGTCATACAAATAATTTCAGTTACAATTTCTCACCTTATGTTAAGGTTGATTTGTAATGAAATTTCAAACCAACCCAAAAATATCTTTCAAAAGAAGCCCTTTGATACTTATCAAAAAGTATTCGATTGTAATTAACGGGAACATACACAAGCTGTTGATCATCTCTCTTGATGATTAACGAACCAACCTTTGCCTGGGGTTTAATTGCCTTCGTGTCAAATTGAATTTTTGACATCACAGAATTCCAATTTTTTTTGTTTCTTATCTTATTTCTTTGGAACACTGCACTCACGAAATCCTTGAGGTTCTGAGTAATACCAACTCAGGCTGATAATTTCGCAAGTCTGGCATATGACTTCACTTTATATCCCAAAAGTGAAAGAGCCTTGCCTCCATGCGAAGGGTTCTAACGGTTCCAATTCTATAACGGGAAAATTGACAGGCTGTGTACACGAGACGTTTGGTATTCTGTCCGGTTTTATAGGTGATATGACAGCTACTTTTTGAAAAATGGCTAACTTTTCGCAGTAGTGGTCCGATTTTCAAGGTGCCACATTGGATTACATTAAATGCATCCCGCTTCAAATTCAAATCATTGAGAGTTACATATAAAAAGGGATTCAAGATTCTCTTAAACAGTTACGCGATCAAACTCATATACTCACAAATCCTCTGAATCTTCAGCTTCTTCAAACCCTAAGAATGGCTGCTACTCAATCCAACACCGATGAAGTTATCTCACAGACTCTAATGAAGATTCAAAGCACCAACTACCTTGTTGATCCTATAGTCTCATCTTACCTAGAAGAACTAAAGATGTTGATTGTTGCCTTGAAAAGATCTCCTTTAGCAACTGCTATGTTCAGTTCTTTTCCGGTTCCGATGACATGGTTGTCAATGGCGGCATCAACAACATCCTACAACTATGCCACTGATGTCATCACCTTCCAATTGATGAACAACAAGAGGGTTCGTTTGAACAAGAAGATGTTCATTGAGTTCTTGAACACTCCCAATAACCCTCCGTTCTTTAAAACCATCAATTCACATATTATCTTTATGTTCAATGAGATGGGTCATCAACCCACTCTTGAAAAGATAAGTGATTTTAGAAAATCAAGTTTACCCTGCATGTGGAACTTTCTTTTTGGTATCTTTCTATGGTGTTTAACAGGGAGGACTGTTGGTCTAGATAGGGGTCGGATGGAAGTGTATGCAATGGTGATGGGTTTGTATTATGACATTAGTGTTGATTATGGGACTCAATTGTGGAAAGAGTTTGTCAAAAGCCTGGAAAACACCAATGTTGAGAAGGGTATTTCATGTGCCCGTTACTGGAGTTTAATTCTTCAAAAGGTGTATGAAAAAGAAGGAACCCCAGTTCCTGAAGGTGGAGAGGTTGCAGAATTCTCATTATATCAATATCCAAAAGTGGTTGAAGACGATGAAAATATCTTTACAAATGTAGCTCGCATTTTGGATGTGATGCTTCGCAAGGTATCCTCAACACACAAAGTTTTGGTCAGATATATGAAAACTTTTGATCCAGCTGTGCAAACTAGAATGTTATTGGAAGTTACCAGAGAATCCTCCAAGAAGAAGAAGAAAACTCAGAAGGCAGTCAAAGTTCAATCTTCTAAAGTCTCCCAAACTGAAGAGGTTGCAAAAGAAGAGACTTCTACAAAAGCGAAGAAGGAGATAATATCCTCAAAATTCGGGGTATTAAAGAAGCTTAATAAATCTTCTCCTAATATTCTCAAGATGGAGATCAGTAGTAAGGGGGCAGCATTTCACGATGTTCCAGCTCCTATTTCTCCAGGTTCAAAGCGAAAACGAGCTCAGGAAGTTGCGAAGCATATGCAACAAACACTTTCCAAGAAACGCAAGTTGATCATTCGAAATGAATCCTCTGATGAAGAAGTTGTTCCAGAGACTCCACCTATTTCTGTTGTGGTAACTGTTTCTCTTCCACCTGTTTCCATTCCTATTACTTCGCAAAATTCCACAACAACCTCTATTCCACTTGAAGTAGTCACTACCGAATTAGTTTCTGAGGAGGTACCTATTTCTGATAGGGTTGTCAACGTATCTGATACGGGGGCACCTATCACAAGTGTCGAAACCACACTACCTATCAACTTATCTGCTTCTTTACCCATCTCTTCTGCGAATATATCTACTTCATTACCACCATTTTCTCTTCCAACCACTACACTCACTACTTCATCAATTTTTGACCATCCTTTACAACATCCATTTACAACCTTATTTCCATCACAATCACCCGAAACTCCTCAACCTTCGCAACCTATGTCTGATGATGAAACCGAAGGAGGAGATTTTGGAGGGACTTTTGAGGCACTACATTTCGATTCAGAGGAGGAGGAGATACCTGATCATATGCTTATGTCAGGTAAGCAATTCAAATTCCTGAACAGAAAATAAATTACCATTATTCAGTCACAAGCTGATTCTGGTTCAAAATCAACAATGAAGGGATTAGAAGTGGAATATCTGATTAAAGAAGCTGAGAAGAGAATACTTGACAAAGTAGATCAATCAGACAAAAACACTGAGCTTCACATTAAAGCTCAAGGGAGTTCGTTCAATGGAGTTGTCAATAATTGAAAAATATTGCAAAAGAACGTCATGTTCTTTTTGTACAAGATGTCAAGAGGGTTAGGGAGGATGTCAATTTTAAAGTTGAAGAATTAAAGCAGGAACTTGCGAATGACCTTCATGATATTACTTCTCAACATTTGGAAGTACAAAAGAGAGTTGATGTGCTTGCTACGGCCCTGAACAAAGTTATCATTGATTCCCAATCTCCTACTCTGATTCTTGAAGCCAATCAAAAAGAAAACAAGGAGAAATTTGATAAGTTAATTAAGTTGGTGACTGAATTGAAAACTTTGGTTTCGCAACCTACCTCTCAGACAATTCTCACTCCTGAATACTTGTCGCTCAAAGTCAATACTTTGGAACAAGCTATTCAGAAGGAATTAGCTCCAATTGCGAACTTTACTTCTTTATTGCCAAAGCATGCCCCACCTGCTTTCACAGGGGTGCAAGGGGGAGAGAAGAAAGCAAGTAAAGAGGATGATGTGAAGACAGTAGGGAAGGTGATATCCACTCAACTCAAAACTACTCTGCCAGAATTCACGAAACCAATTTCCTCAACTGTAACAACAACAAAACCAATTTCCATTTCCAAAGGAATCACAATTGGTTCAATAGATGGAGGTAGTTCGAGTGCGAAACCATCAACTGAGGATACAAGGAAAGGAAAAGGCATAGCTTATGAAAAATTGAAAGAAGAAAAGAAAGCAGAAGCAGAAGCTGAAATGGAAAAATTAAGACATGTGCAGAGTATCATGAGACAAAGGGCAAGTGATCCACCAATAATGAACAAAGGTGATCCTGCGAAGTTATATTCTTATGAAACAATTGAATCCAAAGTGTTGGGGAATCACTTATATGAGTTCGAGAAAAAGCCAAGGAAGAGTTATGATGTTGCGAACTCTAATAGAAGCGAACTTGATTTTCCGATAAACGAGATGATGTTTATCACGGCGCAGTACAAGATAAGTGAAACTTTTGAAAATGTTGATGAATACACTTATTTGAAGATAAGATTTCATGCTGTACTTGCGAAGGATCAAGATGAAGTGTGGTCTTTAATGAAGATCAAGAAAGTTTTAACAATTAAGAAGGATGTGATGTTTGAAGATATGCTTCAAAACTTTCGATATTTTATGGTTAGAGCAAACAACAAGGCATTTGACTTCACCATTTCTGATTTTCCCTTAATGAATCTAAATGATCTCATTCAAGTGGCATCCATTCTCAAAGACATGCAAGATAACAAGCTGAAAGGATATGATACTGATGTATTCAGATTTGGTTTCGCACATATCAAGATATTCATAGATAACTACTATGATTACCTGGCGTTGACTGATGAAGAACTTGCAGTGGGTCTTGGAAGATACGTTACAGTTGCTTGGGAACCAACCTTACCTCAATCTGAGTTAAGGAAGTATGCTGATGGAGAAATTTTTCTGAAACCATTTGGAATGGTTTTTGCAGGAAAGGATACAAAAGGAAAGCCCAATAATTTTTTTTTCAAAGTCTCTGAGGTTGAAAGATATACTTCTTCACAATATACGAATTTTATTGTTTGTATGAATAACTGCAAGAAGAACAATGAAGGAGACAAGAAGGAGCTTAAGAAGATAATTACTTGGTATTCTGAAATTCGAAGAACTATACACTCAGCTATTCAACATCTTACAAACTGAATAGTTTCGACTGTTTACAAAGGGGGAGATTGTAGAGTCTATGTGTTGTAAAAGTCCAAGTGTTAGTTTCTTTAGTTTTGCATATTAGTTATTTTACTAAGTCACATTTTGTGCGAAGTGAATTGTAATAGACTTAGTATAATTTTTTGTTCACTCAGGTTGCCTATAAATAGGAACTGAGGTTAGAAGTAGAAAAAGATTTTTGAAACTCGAAGTATTCTTTCTGCTTATGCTTTGTAATCAGTCTTCATCAATATAAGATCTGATTAATATTTACTCATTGTGTTCTTACTTTTCAATCATTCGTTCATAATTGCTTTCATAATCTCGATAACAATTCTCTTCACACATGTGATTGATATAATAACTTTCATTGATTCTACTTGTATCCCCCCCATAAATCATTTAAAAACATTGATTTAGGGGTATAAAATCACCTGCTGTGAGTGGTACTGATGAACTGAAGAGGTAGGACTGCTAGGTGTCAAGTGAAGACTTTAGACACACACAATGGTCCTAATTACATATGAAGACATATGTATATAAACAATTAGTGATTATAACACTAATTAAACACGTATAAATATCCTAATGCGAGGAAAACACTTTGGTCGAGTGCTAGGCGGCTAATGGGTTGCAACAAAGGAGTGCAAGACCTCATACGGGAGTTTATGGTCCAAAGACCATGTGTGTTGGAGTTTACGGCCCAGGGGAGTAAACTCCTGGCCATAAAGTCTCTATTGGGGAACTAAATGAAGCTCAAAGCTATTACAACTTAAGTGGTGAAGTGCTTCAATGCTTAAACAAGTGTTTGGGTGGGTTTAAGGCCCTAAAATGGCCTTGCTTAAGGTTCACGGCCTTGGGACCAAACCCCTTGGAGATTACGGCCGTAATCTCCCATGGAAGGGTGTTTTTTGTGATTTCAAGTCCCTAATATAACTAAGAATAAATCAATGCAATTGTCTAAGGCTTTAGGAGTGATTAAGCACCTTTTGGCCCTATTGTTTGGAGTTCACGGTCCAAGAACTCCTTGGGCCGTGAACACCTTACTCTTGGTGTTCATGGGTGTTTTCTAGTCCTAAACACACTAGGGTACAATTCCAAACTAGTTTCATTGCGCAAGGAAAAGACTAGGCACCATTTTTGCCCTTTAAAGAAGGGTTCACGGTCCAAGATGTTCTTGGGCCGTGAACTCTTAAATCTTGGGGTTTTGTTATGATTTCTAGGTTAATAAGCATCTAATAAGCCATATAATACAACTAGGGAGAGGTACTCACGATTTGGGATGAAAACCCAAAGATCCGAGAGAGAGAGAGAGAAATTGGCTTTTCTCTAGTCGTAAATGTAACAAATGAATTATTTTGGCTTAGAATCCTATATATAGTCCTGGGATTTTTGGCAGAAAATATTTTATTCACGAAATGAACTCTAATATCATAGAGTTTTGGAATAACAGAGTTGCACATTACCCAAGTGCATCCACTCTCCTGATATCTCCTTAAATGTAAACCTGAAATACTCAAACTTATACCCAAAAGTCTAGAAATTCATTGTAACTGTTCAAATCTTCTACTGAATTGATATGGTTTGTAAAAATGGAAATTTCAGGTTGTCATAATAAACAGTTTCTTCAAGCTCTCTATTTAAAAAGACACACTTCACATCCATTTGATAAACGTCACAGTCTTTGTGAGCTGCATAAGCCAAAAATATATGAACAACCTTGAGTCTTGCGACAGGGGAAAAAGTTTCTTCGTAATCTATACCTTCTTGTTCAGAATAACCTTTAACAACAAGCTTGACTTTGTTTCGAACAATGTTTTCATCTTTTTCGGTTTTATTTTTGAAAATCCATTTTAACCCGACAATCGAAACATCATTTGGCTTAGGAATTAATCTCCAAACCTTATTTCGTTCAAATTCAGACAATTCAGATTGCATGGCAACAACCCAATCTGAGTGTTCCATTGCAATCGTAACTGTTTTTGGTTTAATTTAGAGATAAAAACGTTGAACATGCAAAATTCTTGATGAGCATTTAATACCTCATTCTTTGCACGAATTTTAGCTCTTGTTAAAACTCCCTCTTGTGGATTACCAATTATTTGCTCTTTCGGATGATCTTTTTTAAATTTTTCCATTGGTGGATAAGCTGAATCAAATTCCAAAGGTGCATCTTCGTACAAATCATCATGTTCTGAACCAGCAATTGAACATGCATCATTAAGATCATGAAAATCTTCATTTTGTTCAATTTGTTCCCCCTCAACATCAACATTCACCCTCTCATTCTCCCCCTCGAAAGAATGCTCCCCCTCAACAATAGTGTTCGAATCCAAGTGCTCCCCCTCCACTAGATTATTATGCATACTTTCGTCCATTGGTTGATGATGTGACGTTGAATTATTATTGAACTTCATTGAGTCATGTATGTGATTGTCATTGGCATTAATTCCAAAAATCAAATCATAATCAATATCCAATGATTGTATAGGTTCAGATTCATCAGGAATTTCTTTCAAAATAGGATGATTTTCAAAATGTTTTTCGGATTGTTTGATATAATAATCATCAAATTTAAGATTGAATATTTCTTCCACTTTTCGTGTTCTTTTGTTTAGCACTCGATAGTCGACTGAATTATGTGAATTTCCAAGGAAAATCCCTTCATTAACTTTCGCTTGAAATTTTGAAAGGTTGTCCTTAAGATTCATAATAAAGCACCTGCATCCGAAAACATGCAAAAATTTAACATTAGGTTTTCTATTATTGATTATTTCATATGGAGTGATATTAAAACGACAATGGATGAAAGATCTATTTTGAGTAAAACATGCAGTGGATATTGCTTTAGCCCAAAGGTATTGTGGAAGATTCGCATATGCCAACATAGTTCTTGCAGCTTCGCATAGAGATCAATTTCTTCGCTCAACAACACCATTTTGTTGTGGTGTATATGGAGATGAAAAATTATGCGAAATTCCTTTATCCACCAAGAATGAATCAAGAACATTGTTCTTAAATTCAGTTCCATGATCACTCTTTATCTTTCGAACCGTCTTCTTCAGCATCTTTTCCATTTTCTTGATAAAGTCAATCATGATTTGTGCAACTTCGGATTTAAGCCTGAGAAAATAAACCCACGTGAATCTTGAAAAATCATCAACAATTACTAAAATGTACCGTTTCTTGTTGAGAGTGGAGACAATCGATGGTCCACACAAATCAATGTGTAAAAGCTCCAGAGGTTCAACAATCTTCAAATCAATTGTTATTTGATGACCTTGCTTATGTTGTTTTCCAACTTCACAAGCTGCACATAAATAATCATTATGAAATTTAAGTACAGGTAAACCTCTTACCAAATCTTGCACAACAAGTTTGTTGATATTTCGAAAGTTGAGATGTGAAAGTCTTCGATGCCAAAGTCAACTTAGATCTGATGTAGATTTCGAAAGTAGACATACTGTAGGTTTACCCACAATTGGATTGATGTCCAATGTAAACATGTCACATTTCCTTTTGGATTTAAGCAAAAATTCTTTTGTATTGACATTCGAAATAATGCTTCCTTCTTCGTTAAAAAGTACTTGATTGCCAGTGTCTACCACAAGTTGTGATACACTTATCAAGTTGTGTTGAAGACCTTCGAAATAAGCAACCCGATTCACTGTGAATTGACCATTCTTTATTTTCCCATATCCTTTGACTTGACACTTTTGATTGTTTCCAAACTTAACCACTCCAACATTCTTCAAGCTTCGAAAATCTCGCAAGTTCTCCTTCTTTCCAGTCATGTAACAAGAGCAACCACTATCAATGCACCATTTGTTATCATATTGCTCGTCACAAAGTACCTGCATTTATTGAAAAAATTTAGGTACCCAAGGCTTTTTGGGTCCTTGGTTATTAGCTTGAAACAAAGAATGAATTTTAGTACCGAAAGCCCATGTTCGAACTTGTGTTTTGATCTTATCAATTAAATAAACAACATTTCCGAAAGATATTGAAATGTAATTTTTCGATAGTTTCGGATTTTCACTGGATTGCACCTCGAGCTTCTCAGTTTTTGTTATTTTGTTGATTGGTTTCCATCGCTGGATTAGAGTATTCGAATCTTGAGAAGATAAACTTCCATTTGTAAATTCATTCAAATACTTTTCATAGGCTAATTTGATTTGACCTTGAGTAAACTTTCCAGTCTGAAACCTTTTTCTTTGTCCCTCAAGCCAATGATTAATCGAATGAACTTCTGATTTTCCTTTTGTGCTTGAAACCTTTGATGGTTTTGTGATTGAAGGATTTGGAAAATTTGGCTTTTGTGGAGTAAATTTTGTTGATGATTTGAAAGCTTCATGCGAAGGTGGTTGACTATTCGATGATTTTCGAACATTGTTAAGTTTTCGATCATTCACACCTTTTTGTGAACTCTTATACTTTCGAATGTTTTCAGATTTTCAAACATATTCAACCTTTTTATTAATTGGAATAGTCTCTATTACATTCACTGGTTGATGAAAAGATGTGTCTCGTGGTTTTTCTGTGAACAATGACTTTTGAAAATTCGTTGATTTTCCAATATATTTTGAGTTAGATTTTGAAACACTATTTTTCTTATTTAAAAATTTGGATTGGATTAAAGAAAATTCTTTCTTAGTCATAACTTGCCAAAAATTGCCTTTCGTGCTTTTCTCTTTGAAACTTTATGATTTTTTGAAAACTTATCAACAAGATCTTTGAATTCATTTGAATTAAGTTTCATAATTGGAGTTGAATTAACAACTTCTTTTTGTAACAACTTCACTTTCCTTTTCAGATTTAACAACCCATTTTTGTTTTGGTTTCTGTTGTTGAAAAACATACGAATTTTTAGTGAGGTTGTTTTCAACAATATTCTAATTTGCATAAAATCCTTCGTCTGTGGAACGTTTGTTGTCCTCTTCGACCAACCTGTTGAATTTTGGCTTTATATTCTCTGAATTTCCAGTGGTGACGATGACTTGGTTTGGGAACACAACATTATCCATGCATGTAAAATTTGGATATACAACTGTGTTAGTTTCCATAAAATGTGCTCCTTTGTCTGTCATCACTTTGTCAAAATTTTCAGTGTATCCATACACTTGTTCAACTACAACGCTTGGAATTATCGTTTCGTTCAAAACTTTCTTTTTCTTCCTTACACACATTCGAAGCTTGATCTTCGTCCTCCTCATTATCACTACTATCAGTCTGATTGTCTCGTACTTCCACATCATCAAAGTCAAAGTTTTTTGAAGTAGAGGGTTTTCCAATGTCAACCTTAACCATCGAATCATTAACAATTTCTTTACCTTTGATCTTAGATGTGATATTAATGATAGATAACTAAGAACAATCAATACTTTCTTCTTCTTCTTCTTCTTCAATTTCACTGATTTCACTAAGAATATCTGAATTCTCATCGACATCAACAAAATTGTTTTGGGAATCAAGTTTCGAATGTTCAGTTCTTTTCAAGATTTTCACTTGTTCATCTTTTGTTAAACTTTCATTAACAATATTAACCAATTCGTCTGCATTTAAAAACTCATCTATCTTAACAATGCCATATGCAAACCTATCATCTGGTACGTTGTCAAAATCAACTATTGTATGTTCACAATCGTATGTCATGACATCAACTTTTTGTCTTTCGAATGCAAGAAAAGGTAGCAATTTACGATCTTGTTCTTTGCTAATGTCAGAAGAATGATGTAAAGCAGTTAATTTTGCATATAAACGCTTGGCTGAATTACAGTAAATGTTTCGTTGTTTCAACAATAATCTGACATCTTTATCTAAAACTTCCCTATCCTTATTGACATTTTGTAATTGCAATTCTAGATATTCTACTCTACTACTTTTCGTGTCTAACAACTTTCGTGTCTCTAGCAATTGGTTATTTAGTTTCTTGGCTTCGTTACTAGCAGACACAACAATAGCATCAAAGTAAGCAATAATATCATCGAATGCAATTATTTCAGAATCATATGCATGTAAAGGAATATTAAAAGATTCAAGAATTGAACATACCTTGGTTGTCATCGGAGATTTGTCACTTGTCTTTGTAACAAAACAACGTCCAATAATCTCTTCCTCTTCTTCACATGGCACCATGAGTCAGATGCCTCATTTCTTCATCATCAGAACCGGATGACCAGATCTGATACGTGCCACTTTCTTCATCTTCACTCTCCCTTCTTGCCACTAGAGACAAACTTTTCGTCTTCTCACGAACTTCTTCCAACTTCTCTACATAATACTCTTTGTCCTTTTTTTTGTTTTTCTTCTCTTCTTTCTTACGAAGCATACAGTCAACTGCAAAATGATTCGAACCATTGCAGTAATGAAAATCGATGCCAAAATCTTCTTTCAACTTCTTTTCACCTTTAAACTCCTTCATCTTTTCATCCTCCTTCTCAAAATATTCAAACTTCTTATCTTCTTCACTAGGCTTTGTAGAGTTACCCTTCTGCTCACTCTTTTTCCCTTTCGGATTAAAAGGCTTCTTGAAAAACTTCTTAACTCGATTATTCGAGTAAAAAACTATAGCTTCATCATCAGAATTTAACAATAAACCTTCCTCATCCGAACTCTCATTTTCAGTAGATTCCACTTCAGACACCTTCGAAACTAATGCCAATGGTCCTCCAAGACTCATCTTCGACTCTTCAGCTATTTCAGAAACTTCACTTTCATGTGTCTTTAGCTGATTGTAAACATCATTCAAAGACGAACTATCGAAGCTCTACTGGTTTGTGATCATCATACTTACACTTCGACACTCCTTCCTCAATCCCATAACAAAAGTAAGATTATACTCCATTAAGGACCTTGTAATTCCGTAGCGATCACACTTGTAGATCAACTCATTCAATCAATCGTAATAGACTTCAATTGTTTCTGTTTCCTTTTGTCTGAACTCTTTAAGTTCAACCAAACACTGCTTCACAAAATTGATCTTAGTCTTTTCACTTCCTTGATACTTTTCTTTAAGAGTATTCCGAATCTCCTTTGCTGTTTTACAACCACGAATGTTGTTGTAAACAACAGGTGGCAAAGCACCTCTCAACTCTCTCATGCATCTCTTTTCCTTGCTCTTCAGTCTTATTTGTTGATCTTCAACCTCAGAACTAGTTCCAGACGAACCCAAAGTTTGAACATTTGCAGGTGGTTGAATTGATCCATTGATGCAAGTCCATAACTCTTCATCAATCACATTGAGATAATCCTGCATACGATCAGCCCACTGATCATAGTATTCAGGAATTAGCATAGGAATTTTGGTTGATGATCCAAGCAGATGAGAAAAAGAAGTAATTGAATTGATAATGAAATTCGCCATTGATGAACATATGAAGTTTTTCGGGATTTTTGAATTAACAACAAGAATTTGAAAAATGATAATCGGAAATGATTAAAAAATTTCAGAAAATCACTCGATTCAATAATCCAAAAGCAGAATCTAATCACAATCTTATATCTAAATGAATTTTTTCAATTTCAAAAAGCGTGGAAACTTTTGAAACAAAAAGTTGATTCAAAAACTTTTTGAACAAATAAAAATCAGATCACATAAATAATTGTTGCTCTGATACCAATAGATGGAACAAAGAATCGAGTATGAAATGCATCAGAGTAAATGTTTATGAATCAATTAGTAATTGAACACACGATGTAAATAAGATTTTCACTTCAGCTCAATTACGCTTTAAGAGTTTTTTACAGAGAGAATAGACAATGCTGTTCACGTTATCCAACTCTAGTAAACTATCCTATTTATAGGATACATAAAGCGTACAAAAAATATACTAAGGCTAAAACATTTAAGCTTCGAATCTAAAGAGCCCTAGTAAAATATATTACAGACGATACGAAGAGTACACATTAGGCTTCGACTCATTACAACCAAACTACCCTTAGAGTGTGGTCGCCTTAACCAAGGAACCGAGGGATCATGGTAGATCCAAGTACATCGACATAAAATATCACTTCATAAGACATCGGGTAGAAGAAGGACTCCTCATAATAAAGAGGGTATCGTAAGAGGAGAACCCAACAGATCCCCTTATGAAGGGACTGAGTAGGGTTAAGCACTTGCAGCATGCTAGGAGTATTGTGTTGAAAGACGATATTAATTTTAGTGATAAGATAACTGTTTAGAAAATTGTAATAGATAAAATGTAATTAACATTTGATGATCAAATAAAAGGAGTTTTATTTATGAGTAGAGTTGTGACATCCCCAATTTCACGGCCTGAAAAGACCGATTTGTTTATGCTTTGTTTTTAAAATCAAAGTAATCTTTTAAAGAAAACAGTTGTGGAATTTGTTCCCAAAACAAAATATGATAAGAGTTTATCAAAGCATTTCTTTAAAGAAATGTATTTTCATTATATAACAAAATCTCGGGATGTCATGTTCAATACATGCCAAAAGCATAAACAGAACAAAATAGACCTTACAACAGTTATTCATAACTACTGGCCTATAATCCAAAATCTCTCGTTATGTCAGCCAACTTATGCTCTCGTGCCATAACCTGTAATACAAAGAAAACTGAGAGGGTCAGGCTTGGGAGCCTGGTGAGCATATAGGGTTTTCAACCCACAATAATATAATTATTATATTTAATTATCAAATAATCAATCCAATTACCCACCCCTTTATCTCCATTTATTTAGTAAAGATTTAACCTAAGAACCGAATACCCTTCACCCATTCATTCCTAAGAATTGCCCTAAGGAATTGGCATAAAGTCTAGTGCTGCCATGGTTCTTAGATTACCTTTGGTGAACACGCAGTTCAAAATAATTAATAAACACCTAGTTCAAGAACACCCATTGAACACACTCCGTTTAATAATACCTAATGAACACCTAGTTCAATACACCTAATGAACACTTAGTTCCAATATTATCCAATGAACACCTAGTTCACAAACACTTAATGAACACTTAGTTCAAATATTACCCAATGAACACCTAGTTCACAAACACCTAATGAACACTTAGTTCAAATATCCCTGGTGAACTCAATCACCTAAGGAACACAGAGTACGGAAGCTCTAAGTTTAAACCACGTGATAATAATGTATATCTCGATCCTACAAAACCACTAATATTATTAACACATATAAATCATATTTCTAAAACAATTTATCCCATCCCGTCGATCCCCACATATTGACCCTATACAATGATCTTACGAGATCTAGCCTAAGGAAATCGATATGAACAACAACTGACGAAGCTGCTTCGGAAATTCCCTAGCAGCAAACGAGGATCAATAAAGACATCAAATGAGGGGAATGGAATAAGTTTCACAACGAACCTTTGTTCATAAAAGAAAGAACCACAAGACATTTTAAGTCAGGGGTAGTTATCTAGATAACAATGCCTAGGCGTGGTCTGACTATCATGAGGTATTATACCCCCAGACTGTACCTGTAACACCCAAAGTCTGGAAGGCCAAGAAAGGAAAGGAAACCCTAATTTTAAGGGACGACTCGGCGAATCCAAGGAGGAACTCGGCGAGCCCGAGCGGGATCCGGGTCGAGGAGTAAGTGACTGACTCGGCGAGTCGGCCAAGGAGACTCGGCGAGTCTGGTCTGTGCGAGGAAAACCCTAAATTCGGGACTTGGGGCCTATTTAAACATCTCATTCTCTCCCCTAGGGTTCCTTGACTGCCTCTTTCACCCAAAACATCAAACCCTAAGCCCCATTGTTGCTCATTCAAGCTTCCAAGCCATTTTTGGGTGATTTGAAGGAAGAAGAAGAAGTGGAATCATTGAAGCTTCAAGGATTGGCCTTAGATCTGAAGATTGGGGAAGATTTCTGAGTTATTGAAGTTCGGGGAGCGAGGGGAGCAGGAGTTCAGAGAGTTGTCGGGCAGCAGCTAGTGGGATCATCAGCAAGTTCAGCCAGTGCAGGTGAGTTTCCCTTTGTATGAATGGGTCTAAGGCCACAATGCCGACCCATGTAGTTATGAGTAGAAGGCTCGGGGGTTAGCCTTAGGCATAGTATGCTAGTATGATATTCAGGACGAGGTCCAGTGGTAGCGGGCGGGTGCCCAAGGAATGGTTTATGTGATAGTTTATACTTGTTGTCTGTGTGTTGCTTGTATGTGCCTGTTAGGGAGGTGAGTGTGGGCGAGGTCCCGTAACTCACCGATAGCAGAGTGTGGATGGTGTTCCACATCTCATTAGCAGCAGATCGGGGGCGAGGCCCAAGTTAGGAAAAGAGTGAGTGTGGGCTGGGCTCGTATCTCACAATCAGTAGGAGCATGGACGGATTTCCATGACTCATCAGTAGCAGGGCAGGGGCGAGGCCCCGGATAGGCGAGGCCTTAGGACAGGATCAGTCATATGAGTTTAGCTTATGTGTTGTGATATGTTTATGTGTTATTATCTGTTGGCGGGCGATGCCCTGTGGCAGGCGAGGCCTAAGTGAAACAGATCTGTATCCAAGCGGGGCTCGAAGCCAGGCGGGGCCTGGAGCGGCGGGGCCGTTGTAGCGGGCGAGGCTCGAGGTAGGGGCGAGGCCCAAGATAGCGGGCATGGCCCAGTATGTGCAGTATGTGGTGATACATGGTATGTGGTAGGGTGGGGAACTCACTAAGCTTCGTGCTTACGGTTTTCAGTTTTGGTTTCAGGTACTTCCGGTAGTGGAGGGAAGAGCTCGGGGTGATCGCATGGCACACACCATAGATTAGACAGCCTGGGAATGTTTACTCTGATAACGAACATGTGTTTTGAAAATTAATACTCTGATTATGTTTTGGAATGATGACTTTGCTTAAAGTAATGTTTTATTACAAGACATTTTTAGTCTTAAATTTTGGGACGTTACAAGTTGGTATCAGAGCCTTGGTTTGAGGGATTCGGACATACTCTCGGGTGTGCCTGAACTCAAACAAAGGGGTTGGATAAAAAGTTTTCAAAAATGAGAAGACAGAATTGTAAAAAGGAAGTTTTTAGAATGAAACAGCTTTAGAAAAGCAAAAGAATTCAAAAAGAAAAGAACTTTGAAAAGAGAAAAGGGGTGTGGTGCATGCAATTAGCCGAGCTCAAGTAAGTACCCCAAAATACCCATACAAGTTTATGTTTTGATTATCAGTTAATAGAAAAACATGCTAGATTAGGACTAAGGATCTAGGGATGATGCCTTATGTGCCTGTTATATGTGCTTTTGAGCTGCATGATAGTGCTGATTAGACAGTAGTAGGATAGCCTGTTTAGGTTATGCCGGAGTCTATGAGTTTGTGTTGCATGCTAGTTCAGATTCTTGCTATGTGGATATGATTGCTTGAGTATGTTATGGTTAGATTTTCCCTTGTCTGAATGCTGCTTGCTTTGTGCATTGTGGGATTCTGAGTGATGGGAGTTAGCCATTAGGTGGATACGACACGTCACATGTGATCAGGGTTGAATAATCTCAGAGTGCTGGATTTGGTCCTATTGCGCAGCTCTTGTTTGAGTCCAACCGTTGTAGGGACGAGTCTTTTACTCGAAGGATTATCTGAGCCTCGTCACATGTGATGGTATTCAGGTGGTGGCTAATTGGCATCACGAGGAGGCCTTTAACAGCTGATGACTGGTTTGAGTTGAGTCAGAGGTATCCCTAGGGCAAGCCTAGGATGAGGTAGTGCTGGGAGCAGTAGTAGTGGAAAAGGGACCTGGTAGAGTCAAAGCAGTTCTTGAGGAAAGTACAGATAGATATGGAAGGTAGTATGGGCCCATACTACTGAAAGCAGAGGATCCGTACTCGATTCGGGAAAGGCCGAGACAAGACCGGGAACCTGGTAGCGCGTATGTTTGGTCTCGCAGCAGTGATGAATGTTCTGATAGTGGTTGTGTTATATGTTTCAGCATGGTGACGTTGCGAGAGAGACCAGTGGGCGGACCAGGCGCCGGAGAGGGATCAGGCTCGGGTTCAGGAGCCGAGCAGCTCGAGGAGCGGATGAGGGAGTTGTTATCAGCTGAGGTTACGCGCAACATACTAGACTAGATGATGGCTTAAAGTAATGTTTTATTAAAAGAAATTTTTAGTCTTAAATTTTGGGACGTTACACTACCTATCCCAGCATCGAACTTTGCCTAGCAGTGGCCTGAATACATGAGGTATTTCACCCCCAAACGCACCCTATTCAGCAATATAACACCAGACATACCTAGCAGTGGTCTATTACCGATACACTTTATTAGGCAGTCGACGACGTTCCCTTAATTACTTTGTGAAAGAAAATGCTGACATATGAAGCTTGGTCGATCACTTCATAAAAGAAACGCTGACTCCAAAGCTCTCTCAAAATAAAAGTATGGGGAAATACTAATAGAGTATTCCCGTATGCTCCCGTAATCGACACACAAAATTGTCAAAAAGACTTTGTACATGATAGTACTTATGGCACATTATTGTACTATGGTATGCGAAAGAATTGTACTCGAGAACATAATAGTACCCTGGCACAAGCAGCACCCAAGACACAGAGCTTTGAAAAAGACTTCGTACATAAAATGTACTTCTGTACGTAGGACGTACTCCACTGATCATCAATCTCACAACACACATACTCTTAATAAGAGGCTACCCAATTTCCAAACTTAATTGAACTAAACATCCGTACTTAAGTCTTAACCCATTACTAGGCAAACCTACAATGTTTATAATCAATTTTTGATACTATCTCCGTTTAGGAAATGCTAACTAGTGTATACTTAACACAAGGTTTTAAGTAATAATATCATATATTCACATCTTAACACATATTGAACCATAAATGATTCGCACGTTGTATATCATCAAATATATCTAACTCGTATTTCAGACAATAACAAATACTTTACATACATATGTATATTTCATACTTTAATCAATACACGTATAAAAATCACGTTCCTAAAAGGGACTATATGCATGATACCTTATCATATGAACACATAATTCAAAAATACATAATCCGTACTCCCGGACCTAAAATTTACCTCCTTACCTAATCCATATTCCCGGATCTAAAACTAACCTCTTGATTTGATCCATACTCTCGGATCTAAAACTAACCTCCTTACCTGATCCATACATCCAGATCTAAAACAAGTTTATCTCTTTATCCTTTTATCTCCTGGTCCAACCCACCTTTTATCACCTACCAACAACCTCATCTACTCATGTTCTACCCAACATATTTTTAGATACAAAATACATATATAGTTTAACTCATTAAAACTTATATAATTCATCCATTCCACAATCATCTCAAATAAACAACAATATATTATACACATAGCATGTATTTTATAGCAAATACTTAATCTTTAGGTGTTAGAAGAAAGTGACCACACACTCACCTGATCAGAAGATGATCGGGCAGCACTACGGCTTGTAGAAGTAGTATACTTCGGTGAAACTGTGATCTCTTCACACACCGGACTTCTCGCGGGCAGAGCTTCAGCTTGGAAACTCTTTTCTTCTCGGGATCTTCAGGCTTCAGGACTTGCTTCGGGTCTCGGGGTTGATACCGGGGATTCGGGTGTACTTCTTTGCACGTAAATCGAGGTAATATGGGTGAGAGATGAGAGAATGAGCAACCAAACTCGGCTGGCCCTTCAAATCTATTTATAGGGCAAAACTGGCCCTTGCCACGTCGTGGCA
The DNA here is from genome assembly GCF_002870075.4 of Lactuca sativa. Classification (NCBI taxonomy): domain Eukaryota; kingdom Viridiplantae; phylum Streptophyta; class Magnoliopsida; order Asterales; family Asteraceae; genus Lactuca; species Lactuca sativa. The sequence goes on from NC_056627.2 coordinate 191,060,428, forward strand.
CCTTTTGCCACGTCGTGGGATTGGTCGTCACTGCATGCGTCATCTCAAGTTGCATCTGGGGGACTCCCGGAGGTGTTAGAAGACCTGCCACGTCGTGGTCTCTGACACAGCTTTGGGGTTCGCGCCCCGAACTTCAGAAATTCATAACTTTCGCATACGAACTTCGTTTTCGACGTTCTTTATATCGACGCGAAGGTGAGATTATGCTCTACAACTCTAATTTAGACTCCATTGTCTAATTTTGACTTTATTTTTAATATATTATCGGTATATTACTTATATATTATCTTAAGTAGGTCGGGACAGGAAAACTCCGTTCGAAATTCATAACTCCTTCATCTGAACTCCGTTTTCGTCTGTCTTTTTATCATTGGACTACTATCGAAGAAATGTTCGAATCTTGTTTAGGTCACTAAGGATAGATATCTATCTACCTTAAATTCACTATTTACGTCGCACTGGGTCGCGCTGGGTCATGCCGGTTCTGTCGCGAAACTTCGACAGGTCATAACTTCTTCGTTATAACTCGGATTTTGACGTTCTTTATATGCACGGAAACCTTGTGAAATATACTACAACTTGGTTAAGATTAATCCTTCTAAATAATCTTCCATCAAAAAGTCATTTTTGATGCTTATCGTCTCTAATTTGACTAGCCCCGATCTACGGGCGTTACAATTATCTCCCCCTTAGGATGATTACGTTCTAGAATCATCAACGAAATAGGGCTTGTATAGTGATTCCACACGTTATCTCTTCATCCTAGGTAATAACCGTAACTTCTATGTTTCCTCGAAAGAGTATTTAACTCTATGGATTTCTTGACCGCAGACGATGCCCAATCTTGCATCTGCTTATCGTACTATGCTGTACTTTCAATCATAACTTCCGAGTTACAAAATAATTCCTTATCTAGGACTACTTCTTCTTCTTAGGATAAGTACTTTCATTCATCTATTGCAATAGATCGATGGGTCATGTTCTAATGACCTCTCATCGTATGATGCAACGATTAGACTCAAGTATCTTAGAGTCAAATTCCAGAATGGAATATACCTTCCTTCATATTCTAATGTGATATAATCACATTTTTAACATGTAGCATGCCTAGCTACAAACTCCTTTTTTTTAACGAGTGCGATACTATCAATCACATTGATTTCAATCTTCTGACTTGAGTCAAATGCTACCTCGAACTTGGTTCTATGAACCACGTAACAAAATCATCGTAGTCGGACTCAATTTGATATGACCACTAGGGTCGGAATAACACCCATCTTACCAGTCACTACCGAAACAAGGGTACTGACACATTTGAACAAAACGGAATCAATTACTAGCTTCTTGGTAACTTTGTGACTTTCCCTGATCCAAGTGCGAGTCATGTGCTTCCGGTAGTATATGCATCTACTACCTTTCACACCTACTCATACTCGTCCCAAGTATTGTCCCGCAATTGACTAAGTTACCATACAAGAAAATCACAAAACAATTTAGCACATATGAATGTGTCCAAATAATCATAAACAATTTCCCTAGACTCTACTTGGACTTCTTCATTGCTCAATCTTCAATCATCAACTCTACTTCACTCGATTGGTGATAGAAATACCAGACGATGAGACAACTTCAAGAATTTCATCAATCGTTCCATCATCCTGCCAATCGAAGGTGTACTTCAGACGTATCGTACTCCTCTAAACGTACTGTTATTTCATAAGACATACTCTAAAGGCAAGATACCACTCTTACGATATCTTCTGATAGGTGTCATCCACTGTCATAAGCTTTCTTCATTTCTCCATTTACTCAATTTCTCTACGAGTCTTCACCATGACCTCTTGTACATCCAAGCGGACATTCGGTGTACCAAGTGAGAATTTAACATAAGAAAGCTTTAACTACGATAAACATATCAATCTCCTTATCACTCCGAAACGTTTACATGCTAGTTCTAATATCGTAGTCATACACTTAGAATCCTATACACATAAGGTTTCCAGATCTGGTCGGCAACAGACCATAGAGCCGAACAAATAATAGCATCAAAGGATAGTGTACTGGATCCAACATCAGCTGTTGGACTACGGTTTGGATTACTTAGAAACCCCTATTTACTGTAATAATGAGGCCGTGATTCGAATTTCCAAAAATCCTATCCAACATTCCAAAACCAAGCACATTGATATTAAAATTCATATCATCAGAGATTGTTATGAACGTTCGCTCATCCGGCTAGAACAGGTTCACACTGTTAATAATGTGGCGGATCTATTCACCAAGCCTTTTAACAAAGCTCGATTCGATGTGCTTGTGAGATTTTTGAAAATGATTCGTTTTTTTTGTTTTTTTACTTATTTTAAGTTTTTTTTTTTATTTCATTTTCTTAATTTTTATGTTCTAGTCTATTTTTTTGATAGGTTAGTTTAAATTTGCGCATTTTTATTTCATTCTCACCCATGCACAAATTTAGGGGGAGAAATAATCAAAAATCCAAAAACAATAAAATAGTCCAGAAAATTAAAAAAATGTTGCTAATAGTCTTGTTTGTAGGTGTTGTGACGGGAAGTGATATTATCAAGTGATAACGGAAAATCTGAATATGCGTAATGTACCAAAATTGAATTGTCTACCTCTGTGCTCGATGCGCTGGCAGGCACAAAAGATTTTAAATGGACTTGACTAGGAAGATTTGAACTTAAGGAATTCAAGGACTTGAAAAATATTGAACTAGTTAGATTTGTTTAGCCTGATAATATGACGCTCGGGTAGGTTGAACAGGGAGATATACATAAGAATCTACTGGTCACATTAAAAGAACCTGTATCTAGAACTGTGGATTAACTTTTACTCGATGTGCGGACTCTGTCCTTAATTCCGGTTTTGATGGGGTGACTGGGGAATTCCGATAAACTAGGTTTTTAGAAGGTTATTTTCTTTCTTTCTGTCTGTTAGTCATATGTTGCCTCCTCTGCGTGATCGAGAGATCCGACGTGGACTTTAACATATGCAATTCTATCTCTCTGCATCTTCTCTCTATGCAATTCTTTCTATCTGTTAGCCATATACTGTCTCCTCTGCGTGACTTATAATCCGACCTGGTACATAGTATATGCATCTTTCTCTTCTCAATCCCTCTAAAACTTCAGTTAGTCATATGTTTCATCCTCTACGTGATTGGAAGAGATCCGACCTAGGTGTATAGCATATGCATTCTAAATCTATCTTCTCTCTTAATAATTGTTTGCTCAGCCGCTGTAAGGAGTATTCTGGAAGTCCTTGATTGCTGGAGCATATCAGAAAGCGGGAAACACGTTCTAGTACAATTAAAATTGAACACATACAGATTGTCTGTAGATCTCACTGCTCAATTTAGACGGACAATAATATCCCTTGTTGTAATCAGCTAAATGGTCCCAAGGAAATTTATTCAGAAATAAGGACTCAAAATATCTTGTCATTCTTAAATTGTCCAAATTCTGTCACAAATGTTTCGTGCTTAAGTGTACCATAATACTGGCGATCGATCAGACAAAGACATGAAAATAAGGGTACTGACAAGTGGATTAGGGCAGTCCAACAACTTTGATCCCAGTGTCATAAAAATTATTTTCAGTAATTAAAATATTTTTAGGTTGTTTATTTTATTTGTCTTATTATATTTTATTTTCTATTTTTAATTTTAATTTTATTTTTTATTTTTATTTATTTATTTAATTGTTAAAATTTAATTGTTAATTTTAAATTTTGAAAATTAATTTTATTCTATTTTATTTTAATTTTAATTTTAATCCTCAAAAAGTTTTGTTTTTGAAAATTTTTGAAAATATTGGACTGTGCCTTACACTGTGTGGTCAGTAGGTAAAAGGGTCAAAGGTATTTAAGGGGTTTATAGCCGGAAACCCTCTCATTCTTCAGATTCTGGCTGTAAACTCCCTCCCTCCCTCTCTCTCTCTCTCTCTCTCTCTCTCTCTCCTCGAAAATTTCTTTCTGTTTTTTTGTGAAATTGCTCCGATCACTTCAAAGGTACCAAGATTCTGACCATAGATATGTGTTACTTCTTGGATTTGATGAGTTTTGAGCCTGAAATCAACGAAAAAGGATTCGTCAGAGTTTACGGCCCAAGCTTACGGTCGTGAAGAGCTTATGACCGTAAACTCCGTTTGCAGCCATAGGCTTACGGTCACGAGTTTACGGCCATAAACCTCACGTTGACCGTAAAGTCCTGGTTGACTTTAAACTTAATTTTAAAAATAATAATTCATTTTTGGGCTCGAATTTAAATCATTTAAAATATTATTTGCTCAAATATCTTTCTTGTCTTACTTAGTATGTTTTATTGCAGATCAAATGGCAGCCTAAAAGTTCGCAAACATGCATAATCTGGCAATGGTACTGGAAGATCCTCCGGTGGCCCATGTAGATTTAAAGTCAATGATTCATGGACTAAGAGAATGTTGTTTGGCCTCCGCAATCACCATGAACATCGTTCTTTATCAGAAAATCATAAGAGAGTTTTGGAAGATTGCCAAAATGACAAGAGACGATGATGGAACAGTGACTGTAGATGCAATCGTTAAAGGATGCAAAGTTGTGATCAATAAGCAGTTCATCAGAGAGACATTGTTGATCAATGACCTACCAAGTTTTCCCACCGAAATTGGTATTGAAGATGCTCAGAAAATTTTAAAGAAGATGGGGTATGAAGGCGATTCTCCTCCTACAATGAAAAAGCTTCTGCCACCCTACTGGAGACTCCTAGCCCATGTGTTCATGAGCTGCATCTCCGACAGGAGGTCTGGTGCAGATGAAATATCCCTGAGAAACACTGGTGCTATAGTTTCTCTTACTGCAGGAATTGGTTTCAACTTTTCAAGGTTTATCCTGGATGAATTTGTGGTCAACATCAATGTCATTACACAGGATACCTTTTTGATGTATCATAGATTCATTCAGGTCTTCATCAACAAATAATTTCTTGACATGGTAAAGGAGGGAGATACACTTGATATGAAGTCCTTGTGCCCTCACACTATTGGGCTAATTAAACAAAATCACAAAGGAATGGTTACTTTTCAAGGACTATATCCATTGGTTAAATTCGGACGATTTGCTGAGCCGAATGAGGCGTCCGAGTCCCACGGATCTTCTGATAAAATATCTTCAGAGCACACTGTTGGATTAGTGTCTAAGTCCATAACTATTTTGGTATGTACTTGACCCGATGGTGCATGGTCCTTTTGGGTTGCCTTAACCAAAGCAACTTGATAGGATGAAATATGGAGAGAAAGGATTAAATATGATTTATTAATATATTATGAGAATAATATATTAAAGGAGAAATCATATTGTTTAATTAATATTAGTCAAGAATTAATTGGTAATTAGTTTTGTGACTAAAAGAGATTAATTAAACTTAAGGGAATGGAATTGTAATTATAAGATAATTGCAATTTGGGCCATGGATTGTCTTATATTAAGGAGTGGACGAATTCTATGGGGAAACCCATAAGAAATCGTCCAAGGCCTTAAGGAAAGGAATCCATGGGTTGCTTAGGGCTTAAGCATCCAAATTAGGGTTTCCTTGTTAGATAACCGTAATAGCCTCACTATATATAGAACCCTTAAGGCTCAAAAACGTGGGGAACTTCTCTTCTAGGGTTAGTACACATTTTGGGTAGCCTCCATCCTCTCTCCTCTTCATCCTCTTGCTCTTGGTGTTTGTGAACCATTAGAGGAGTGACATTTGTGACTCTAAGCTTTCTAAAGTCAATACAAGGAGGAATTGGGATTGTTATTGCTACATAACAATCAAGGTATGATCTAAACCCTAATTATATGTTATATTGATTATCATATGCTAGATCTAGGGTTTATAGTCTTGGATAACTTGCATGTACAATAGAGAAACCTAGATCCAAGCATTAGGGTTTGTATGAGCACATAGGATGTTCTTATGTCCAAAACCCATCAGTGGTATCAGACCCTAGATTGGTTTTCATTGTATTGATGCCTTGTATGTTGAAAAAATTCGATTTTTGTGGTTCTGCATGATGGACTCGGCGAGTCCCACTGTGGACTCGGCGAGTCCATGGGGGTACTCGGCGAGTTCGAGCGTCAGATGGAGCTATTTTCGGGATTTCTTGCTGTTTATATTTGAGATACTTGCCTTTATCATATTAGATCAATATAAATCCGATTTTATGATATATATGACTATATTCTTGATGTAATTGAAGATATTTATCAATTAATAAAATATTTGTTTCCTTATGTGATAATTGATTAATTATTTTGATTAAATTGGTAAATTTTTTTGCAAGAAATCATTAAATAAATCAAATATGGATAATTATGTGATCAAATGTTAATTAAGATTATTTGTTATTTGATCCTTGTGCTATGAAAAGTTTCATATTTTCCCCTTTAGGTTTTATAGTTTAAATTTGAACTCAAAAGTTTAGTTTTGAAATTTAAATAGTTGAAACCCTAATGTTTTGAAAAAGGTTTCAAAACTTGCCCTCAAGTTTTGGAATTTAAATTTTGATTAATAGTTTAATTTTGATGCATATTTAAGTTCTAAACCCTAATGTTTTGAAATGTTTCAAAACTTGTCCTCAAGTTTTGGAATTTAAAAGTTGATTAAAGGTTTAATTAGGAATGTTAAATTCTAAAACCCTAGTATTGTTTTGAAAAGTTCAATTCACACCCTTATGGTTTTATTAATTAATTAAAATGTATAATTAAAAGAGGTCTAATAAATCCACAAAAGTTTAGGTTTACAATTTAATTGAATTAAAAGTATAATTGTTAAATTTAACCACCTAGTATTTTAAAAGTGTAAAATACACCCTATACTATATATAACATTAAAAGTCTAACATTATATATATATGTATGAGTAAAAGTCAGTCTTACCGTTAGTAGGCATCATTCACGAAGCTGGTCTATAAGGGGTGTTTAAGGAAATTGCCTATAAAATGGCGATTGAATGGGTATCCACTCTTACCCACCGCACTCTTGACTAGTGGAGGGTCGTTAGCCGAACGGGTAGGATAGGACAAAACCTTCCATTATAAGTATAATGAAGTACAAAAGTAACTAAATGTTTTACAAATTCCTAATCTTAGTTACTTAGGCAAAAGTGAATTGATGCAATTCCATGAAATTACACTTTGTGCCCTTGCAAAGACGTTAGTGGAGCGTGTGTGGTTTACCGACACACTAAATGGTTCTAAGCAAAGGTAGCAAAGGGTGACTCAATGTTTGTCATAGTTCAGTGGAGCGTGTGTGGTTTACCAGCACATTGAATAGGTGACTGTAACATGTGAGGGCACCATGTAAATTTGCATGGTTATTCACACCCGCTTTGTGATCCTCGGCATCCCAGTCACAAACAAGAGGGGCATATCAAGATTTAAACATGCCATTGAAATGTTCAATCAATCTCGTAGGATCTAGGAGTTTTTATAGATTTAAAACTTAAATTTCTTTTTCGTTTTTCATGGTGGAAATTAGTGAATCGTCATTCACTTACCTTCAAATGTTCTGCAATTTGGGTTACGACATCCCTCTTCCGAGTTGTAGAATATTGTGTTGGTTCCTAGCCTTAGTATCTCATTTGGGTGATTTACTAAGGACTCAATCAATCAACTAACTTGAATTTGTTTCTCCCGTTTTGTAGATGTCAAAGTTCGACAACTATGGTCTTCCCAAATCCCGTGGAACAAGCATTCCACATGAATATGGTATTCCACGATTCGATCGAGGAACAAGAAATCATGCTTCACTTCCTCCACCTCCTCCAATTGTTCTCCCTAACCCACAAGATCGAAGAATTGAAAGGTTCAACATCACTAAAGCCCTATTGGAAATGAAACATGAAGATGGTAAACCCATGTGTTCCCACGTTCTAGGAATGAAATCACACATTGATAGGTTGATAATGTTGGGTGTGTCATTCCCGGATGAGTTGGCTGTGAACTGGGTTTTTTCAGTCACTCCCTGAATCATATAATGAGTTTAAAAGAAAGTATTATATGATGGATCATGACGATAACCTCATTGACCTAACTTACATGCTCATTGCTGCTGAATCAGAAATGATTTGGCGAAGCAATGGAGCGTATTTGTTGGGAAAGTCAACCGGCCATGCTTCCGAGGACGTTCTAGGAGAATCGACCTACGTTTGCTGCCAAGAGAAAGGGCATTGGAAAGAAGTCTGCCCTAAGAGCCTGAAGATTCCAAAGATAGGAGAGTCAAAGAGAATGGCTGTGCTTCAGGTAAAATCCACTATCTAACTCCATAAAGTTCCTATTCGTTGATTCTTAATACATGATGTGATAAGATTGCATTTGAATGTTTTGCAGGATCGGTGAAAAGAAAGGAAGCTTGATGAAAGAGCAAGATGAGTCTAATAAAAAAGAAATGGATCTCGATCGCATGGACTTGAAGATTAGATTTTGAGCTTAGATAGTTATGATAGAATTGTTAGGAATATTTAACTACATAGTTTTCAATGGATTTTGCATTGTAAGGACAAATGTTTTCCGCTGCTTTTATGAATAAAATAAATTTTGGTTTGACTTATTTATTTATTTGTTTATTTCCTTGCAATGAAATCGTTATGAAAATTGATGTTTGCATATTTCTACAACGAGTGGATATGATTCTTGTTTATGATGTTTATGGAAAAGTAGAGAATTTACCAAATAGGGAGAGTTTCTCATCGCCCAAGTTTCAATTGGGCAGAAACTTGGAATCGTGCAACTTGGTTGCACGATGAATGAGAAATTTCATATTTGGAAATTAGACTAATTCATTGACAAGTGTCAAGTGAAGGACTAGGAGATCGAGTACACAAAGTTGCGTGTTGATCAAAGTCCACCATAAGAGTAACAAAGATATTTGTCATGATTTACTAAAGGTTTAGTAAATATAATTATACTCATAAGATTAAGTGTAATTATGAATTGATTGAAAAAGTTTAAATCAACAGCATAACGAATAAGAAGAATCAAGTAGGCAGAAAGATAAAAGTTTCTCCATTCTAAGAAGTAGGGAGAGTACCTTTTATGCTTTATGATAGGTCTTAATGATTAAGAACCATATCTCAATTGATTCTCTACGTGAGTCTTAGTACAATTGTATGTCTAAGAAAAGGAATCAAGAATTGAAGAAATGGTTAAATCAAGAAATCAATCATACTTTGTTCCAAAACAAATCTTAGAGTTAAGATTGTGACAATGAGTGACAAGTATTAAGAAGGTTTATAACATTCATCACATGTGGAAATTTGTGATGTCTTGGATAAGACAAAGACCAACTAGGACCAATTTATGAAGTGTTTTGATAAAAGCTACACTAACTCTTGAATATTTGTTTGTCAAGAAATGGTTATTGACAAGAGAATCTTATATGTCAAGGAGTCAGTGGGAGTCTTAATGGTCTTGAAAGGTTTCAAGAACAAATCAAGATAAAACCTTATCGATCATCACTAGCACACGAGTTGAGGTTTACAACCTATCGTGTTGACACTATTTTGTTTCTATGCCTTTCCAATTGAGTTAATTATACATGTGAGTCCTATGAGTTCTCATTTGAACGCATAAAAGGCAGGCACCTTGATCAATGAAAAGTACATTGATAGGAAAAGGTGAGCTGCTTAACTACTTGGAAGACATGGTGGGCAGCTGTGCTACCATAAGGCAAGAAATCAAGATTAAGAAAGTTCTGTCCATATGAGTTTGAATTTGTCGTAAACTTCGGTTTTGACAAATTCACATGGATAGGAACACATACACCATTAAAATCTAAGTGTCATAAGATTCCCTCCTTCATGAAAATGACTGTGAGGAAATAATTTCACTAAGAAAGATTTTAAGAAGATAGTGATTGTGAAAATTGGATTCTTGAATTCGATTATGGTTACGGTATCCCTTTCCATAACTATTTTGGTATGTACTTGACCCGATGGTGCATGGTCCTTTTGGGTTGCCTTCACCAAAGCAACTTGATAGGATGAAATATGGAGAGAAAGGATTAAATATGATTTATTAATATATTATGAGAATAATATATTAAAGGAGAAATCATATTGTTTAATTAATATTAGTCAAGAATTAATTGGTAATTAGTTTTGTGACTAAAAGAGATTAATTAAACATAAGGGACTGGAATTGTAATTATAAGATAATTGCAATTTGGGCCATGGATTGTCTTATATTAAGGAGTGGACGAATTCTATGGGGGAACCCATAAGAAATCGTCCAAGGCCTTAAGGAAAGAAATCCATGGGTTGCTTAGGGCTTAAGCATCCAAATTAGGGTTTCCTTGTCAGATAACCCTAATAGCCTCACTATATATAGAACCCTTAAGGCTCAAAAACGTGGGGAACTTCTCTTCTAGGGCTAGTACACGTTTTGGGTAGCCTCCATCCTCTCTCCTCTTCATCCTCTTTGCTCTTGGTGTTTGTGAACCATTAGAGGAGTGACACTTGTGACTCTAAGCTTTCTAAAGTCAATACAAGGAGGAATTGGGATTGTTATTGCTACATAACAATGAAGGTATGATCTAAACCCTAATTATATGTTATATTGATTATCATATGCTAGATCTAGGGTTTATAGTCTTGGATAACTTGCATGTACAATAGAGAAACCTAGATCCAAGCATTAGGGTTTGTATGAGCACATAGGATGTTCTTATGTCCAAAACCCATCACACAATTCATCAGAAAGGGTGATCTCGGAAGGAGATGTGATCACTGTATCATATCAGGAAGGGGAAGAGACAGTTTCTCCTAATGTGGCTGTAGCTGAGGAGCATGACCTGCAATCAGTTCGAATCGAAAGTGACTACAATGAAGGGTCTTCCATGAATGCAACTGAGACTGATCAGTATGAAGACCTTGATCTTACAGGTTTTGATAGAGATGAAATTCCAGCCAATTTTGGAAGCAATGATGACTTTTTGTTAAATGTCAACTTCAACACTATGCTTGATAATATCAGTGATGTTGCTCTCCCAGCAACGGAGATAAGGGATTCTAAAGACGTTCTCGATTCAACACCCATTTCTTCAAAGCAAGTGATTGGTTCTACAACTCCAATGGTGACAGTGTCAGGAATTCCTCCTCTTGACGGTGCCTCGCCTATAACTGAACCACTTCAGGGTGATCGTACAACAAACCAAACCTTACAGCCTCCATCTAAGAGAAGAAGACGTGATCCTAGGTTTGGGCCGCTGGATTCAAACTTGACTCATGGCTTGCCGATTACGCCAACAACTACCCCTGCTATCATATCAACAAAATCTTTCTGTGGAGTTCCTAGCACCATCTTTGAAGCGGTGGCTCCTCTGCTCCACCAGGTTTTTCTACTCCAAGGGCAGATCTTGATGAAGCCTCTATGCGGTTAGCTTTGCATCTTGCCCATGAACAAACTGCTGTACCTTCCTCTAAAGCTAAAGGAGTTGCTTTTAGAGAAGGTCATTCAAGAGAAGATGACTCTGTGGTTGATGAGCTTCAAAAGGAGAGTCAATGTGCTTGACCAGAAGAATATAGAGCTCAACATTCAAGTCGAAGATCTTTTGAGCGAGAATGCGAATCTAAAAATTCAAGTTTCTGATCTTTAGGATGATAGGGTTGTTGGATTAGGTGTCTAAGCCCATAACTATTATTGGTATGCATTCGAACCGAGAGTAGCATGGTCCATTTGGGTTGCATATCATCAGGACAATTTGTTAGGATGAAATTTTGAGAGAAGGTTAATTATGGTTTATTAATATATTATAAGTTATAATATATTAATATGAAATCATATGATTTAATAAGTGTTGATCAAAAATTAATTTGGAATTAATTTAGTCGTCAAAAGAGACAAATTAAATCTGTAGGGACTAATTATGGTAATTAGTTATATTTATATGTGTTGGGCTTATGATCCATGTTGGACCAAGTTTATGTATGGGTACATAAACAGTTGGGCCACATGGACCATGGATCATAACACCCATGGGTATGGATTTGGGTTATACCCATGCCTCTTGGAATCCAACATATAAATGTGCTACTTCATGACCAAAACGTGTACACTTCTTTTCTTAGTGAAATATGGAGGTTTTTGGTGCATGGAATTCTCTCTCAAGTCCTACCTTTGCCCATGATGTGTTGTGACTTCATTTGAGGCTTCCACACTATTGGGGCTAAGCTCTTTAAGGCCAAATACACCAAGACTTCAAGCTCTATTAAAAGGTATGTCATGCTAACTAGTATATTATGATTTTTATGTTAAATGAATACTAGTTGTAAGCTTTATACCTTGGAAACCATTTGCATGTATAATTAGTGAAAACATAGATCCAAGGTATTTAGGGTTGTATGTGCACCATAGGATGTTGTATTATACCAAAACCCAATAGTGGTATCATAGCCATGGGTTGTTTTCAATTATACTTGATGCAAATAGCTGGAAAATAGCCGAATTTTTTTGTTGTCTGGACTGCAGACTCGACGAGTCCATTGATGGACTTGACGAGTCCATGAACAAATTTATCCAACTTGTCGAGTTGGTTCATGCACTCGACGAGTTGGACCCCCTGACAGCATATATTCGTGTTTTTTGGCCTGTTTTGGATTAGAATCAATACCACAAAGTGTTTTTGTTCATAAAATTTGTTTTTTTGATACAATGGTAATGTTTATTTTCATCCAAATAAATGACAATAATCAAGGTTTCAAGTTTTATACATCTTTATATGATGCTTGAAAAATGTTGATTATGAATGTTCATGTTTATGAGTTTGTTTAGATTAATAGAAAAAATTATGAGATAGTTGTTTTCAATCCAAATTAATCTAAAAGTTGGTAATAATATGTGTTTTTGTAACTTGTCCTCAAGTTACTTGAAAAGTCACTTTTATGAATTTTATAACTCATAAAATTTCCATAAGTTATGAAAAAATGAAGAATCACATTTTTAAAATGCTTTTAAAATCTTCCATAACTTGTCTACAAGTTATGGAACTTGAAGAGTTTTTCCATTAAACCACTTTAAAACTCATAAGTTATGGAAACCATAAGTTTTGAATTGTTTAAAACTTGTCCTCATGTTTTGGAATTTGTAAAGTCACCCCCCATATACACTTTAATTCCAAACTCTAGAATTTTAAAAGTTAAAGTTCAAACATTATGGACTTCATTAAATTAATTAAAGTGTTTAATTAAAAGAGTTAATAATTCCACAAAGACATGGTTTAAGTTTAATTAAATTAAGAGTATAGTTTAATTAATAGATTAAACCACCAATTATTTTAAATTTTTAAAATACACCCTTATACTATTATAATATTAAAAGTTAACGATTATATATACGTATAAGAGTAAAGTCAATCTTACCGTTAGTAGGACTCATTCACGAAGCCTGTCTATAAGGGGGGGGGGGGGTATAAGGTTACTGCCTATAAAATGACAGTTTAATGGGTGTCCACTCTCACCCACCGCTTCCTTGACTGGTGGAGAGTCGTTAGCCGAACGGGTGGGACAAGGACTATAAATCTCCCTTCGTTAAAAGTATAATGATAAATACTAAGTAACTAAACACTTATTAAATTCCCAATCTTAGTTACTTAGTAAAATGTGAATTTGGTGCTAACCCATGAAATTCACACTTTGTACCTTACCAGGTCGTTGGTGGAGCGTGTGTGGGTAACGGACACACTAACTTAGACTAGTAAGAATAACAAAGGGTGACTTAATGTTTATCATAGATCGGTGGAGCGCGTGTGGGTAACCGACACATCGATTAGGTGATAATATTAAGGGTACCAAGTGACTTTGAATGGTTATTCACACCTTGTTTTGTGATCCTCAGCATCCTAGTCACAAATTTTGAGAGGGCACACTCGAGATTGAAACATGCCATTGAAAAGTTTAATGAATCTCGAAAGATCTAGGAGTTTCAGATCCAATTATAACCTAATAAATTATTTCATTTTTCATGGTGGAAGTTGGTGAATCGTCATTCGCCTACCTTCAAATATCTTATAGCTTTGATTACGGCATCCCTCTTCCAAGTTATAAAATATTGTGTTGGGTCCTAGCCTTAATATTTCATATTGGGTGTTATATTAAGGACTTAAAAATCAACTAACTTGAATATCTCCCATTGTAAATGTCTAGTTCAGACATCTATGATCTTCCCAAATCTCTTAGAATTTAACTTCTTCCACCCCTCCAATTATTCTCCCTAACCCACAAGTTCAAGGTCACTCAAGCCCTATTGGCAAGCAAGGTTTATGTGTGATCACATCTTGGAGATGAAGTCACATATTGACAAGCCGGGAGAGTTGGGTGTCAAAGTCTTGAGAAAGTTGGATGTTCAATCACTTTCTAGGTCACATAGTGAGTTCTTTTGGGACTACTATGTGACAGACCATTACTTGAACCTTAATGATCTTTTCTATTTGCTTGGTGCTACTGAATCAGAAATGATTTGAGGACTAGTAAAGCAAATTTGATTAGAAGATCAACTTCCCAAACCTTCTATTGCCAAAGGATGGGGCATTGGTTGTGAAGCTGCCTAATTTACCTGAACAAATATAAGGTTGGTAAAGTCAAAGAGTTTGACTCTACTTTGAGTAAAGTGAACTATCTAACTCTATTAAGTTCCTATTTGAGATTCTTATACATGATGTGACCAGACCACATTTTGATGTTTTTGTAGAATCGAAGAGAGGAAGCTTAAAGGAAGTATATGCTGATTTTGATCGCGAAGATGGATTTTGATTGCATGGTTCGGTGATCAGAATTGTGAGTTGTTGCTTAAGAGTTATGATATATTGCTTAGGAATAGATAACAACAAATTTTTCATCTACATTTGCATTGTAAGGATAAGTTTTTCCGCAAGTTTTAAACAAAAGATAAGGTTTTATTTTATTTCAAATATCCTTACAGTGGCATTTGTGAAAATGGTTGTTTATATGATTCCATTGATAGAAATATTGGAAAATGGATTTGATTCTTTTGGATGTGGTAGTGTCATAATTTACCAAATAAGGAAAAATTCTCATCACCCAAGTTTCAATTGGACCGAAACTTGGAATCATACAAGTTGTATGATGAATGGGAATTTTCATCTTTGGAAAAATTAAGTCAAGTGAAAGGACTAAGGGATTGAGTACACATTCGTGTGCACTGGTCAAGTCCACCACAAAGATCGATAAGACTATTCGTCATGATTTACTAAAGTTTAGTAAATATGGTTATACTTACAAGTTTAAGTATAATTTTGAAACATTGGAAAATATTCGATGTATGGCAGAACGATTGAGAAGAATCAAATTAGGCAGAAAGATAAAAGTTTCTCAAATCTGAAAAGATGGGATAGTACTTTAGTATCATGTTTTATGATCATCTTAATGATTAAGATACCATATCACAATTAATCCTATAAAGGCATCTTAGTGCATTGTTATGAATGAGAAGAGGAGACATGAATTGTTGGAATGGTTAAATCAAGAAGATGAGTCATACTTCGTTCCAAAAACAAAGTCTTAGAGTCATACTCCAAGATTGTAACTTGAGTGACATATCTTAAAAAAGATTTATTAACACCAGTCAAATGTAAGAGTAAACTATTTTCTACTCTTGTACATTTTAAATTGGTAAGTTCTGATGTTTTGGATAAAACAGAGATCAACTTAGGCCAATTGCGTGAAGTGTTAGTCTTGATAAGAATCTGCACCATCCTTTGAATATTTGTTTTGTCAAGCAATGGTTCTTGACAAGAGAGTCGTATATGTCAAGAGGACAGTGAGAGTCTTAAAGGTCTTGAAAGTTTCAAGAACTAATCAAGGATAAAACCTATAGTTCTTCACTAGCACACGACTTGAGGTTTATAATATACCGTGTTGACATTTCTGTGTCCATTCCAGTTAAAGTTGGCTTTGCATAGGAGTTCTGAGAGTTCTCAATTGATTGCATAACAACTTGGAAGCAATGGCAGACCCTTGTGCTGCTAGATGGCAAGAAGTTAAGACTGCACAAGTTCAGTCCATATGAATTTGAAATTATCACTAACCTTGTCTTGTGACTATGGTTTTGACAAAATTCACATGGAAAGGAACACATACACCATAAAATCTAAGTGTCATAAGGTTTCTCTCCGATTCATGAAAATGATGGTGAGGAAACACTTTCACTAAGTAGATTTTTAGTAGATAGCAATTGTGACATTTGCATTCTCAAAGTCGTTAGTGGAGCGTGTGTGGGTAACCGAAACACTAACATAGACTTGTGAGAAATGAAAAAGGTCTAAAAAATTGAGACTATGATTATGGAATCCCTTTTCATAGTTCTATAAAAATATTTAGATACACATGTGAGCTATCTAAGGAAAGGTGTACGATTGTGATAAAGTTTTATCAAAGCATCTAGTATCAGAAATCTGAACTTTGGTAAGAGATTCAATAAAGTATTGATTTCTAGAAGTCCAACTGTTTTCTGAGTACATGTCAACGCTAGTGGGAGCATAAGTTTTATGCTCATAATTATCATGTTAGTGGGAGCATGATTATTATGTTAAGTGTTAATTATAGAAAACAAAAGTTTCAATTCGTGAAGTTGCAGGGATTGAAAAGTTGTTTTGCTATAATTAAGGGATAGGAAACTATACTTCATTTCAAATCATCTTAGATTGTGAGATTTTAATCATGTTTAGTCAAGTATATATATGAATTTTATGTTGGAATGGTTCGAATTAAGGAAATTCTATGTATATATTGCGTTTTCAAAATTCGATTATGATTACGACATCCCTCTTCATAGTTAAATTTTGAAAACATGGCAACTACAAAAATATTGTAGCAAAAGATTGGTCTAGTATCATGTCTTTATGTGAGACATCATGAATCGTGTCCCATATGCTTCGGATATAGGATCGATTGCATGTGCCGCAATATTCATCTTTTCTAAAATTTCCAAATGCTCAGGGCATTAAGAAGGGAAAAGTCTAGAATTGGATATGACTAAAATGATTAAGAAATTGTCGAGGACAATCTGAGGTTTACCAAAGATTGGTTTCTCATGGACAGTTGGAAGTATAAGTGTTACTTTTGGAAGGACCGCATTGACATATTCTAAAAAGAGGTAATTTTTGTTCAGAAGTGATAGTCAAAATGGGAATCTGGGAAGGTTTCCGTAGGTGGAAGTTGTTCTTTCAAATCTGTGTAAGATTAGAAAGCTTGATGCAATAAGGATGTTCAAAGTAATGTACTTTGAATTTGAGACTTCATTTCCATGGAATTGATCTCCATTGGAATATTTTGTAATGTCTGTTGACAAGTCTTTGTGACTTTGTGCATAGTCATTACGAGAGGATCAATGCATATAAGTTTACAATCTAACAGATTTCGTTAAATCGTAGGAATTTGGAATTCTTACATATACGATAAAGATTTGGGATTGTGAAATGAGCATCATTGGAATCATGTTCAATTGATCTGTTTCACAAAGTAATGATCATAGATAAACATAGTGTGCCTACTTGATGTATGGCATGACTAGTGTTTAGAAAACATAGTTTACATGCTTGGAGCATGGGACAACTGTTGTTTTAATTTAAGTATAAATTTGATTATTTGAAACATTATACAATGAATAATGAGTAATCAATATGGTGTTTAAATAAAAGGTGTTCTATTTACTCTCAAAGGTGCTTGGGACCATAGAGGATTAGTATTATTCTTGTGTTTCACTTTGAATGCTTTGACTTCCAGAATAACTAGTTTATTCTTTCCGAATAACTAAGTTATTCAAACCATCCACAGTCGATAATATGTTGGAAGTAGGTATTAAGGCAAGATTGTCATGAATCGGGTTTATAGATGTCCAAGGTAGTGGACATAGTAAGAGTTACTACAACATTCATGAGCACTCCTGGAATAGGGATTCGAGTATTGGATTCAACCCACGCTCATTTGAATCACTTCATGGATTTTATCACGAGTGATCATGAGACGATAATATCTTATATTCTTCAAACCTAGAGATATGAGTTGTTACTATGAGTTTGTTGTACATTGATTGCACGAAAACGCATTCGGTAACTCGATGTTATAAAACGTGCCTTTGTGTATGATTCAACAAGTAGTAGAACAAGCCATATGAGTTGAATTTTATCCATTCCTTTTACCTTTGGGATAAAAGCGATATCTGTGGGCCCCTTGATGATGAGGTGATGACAAACGTAAGTGCTCGGCCGGGCCTCGACTGATTTGATTTGTTCAATTAGTCAGTCGTCATAAATCAGAAATCGGGAAAAAACAAATGGACAAAGAGAATGATTAGAATCCATGTCTCAGTCCATATGATATCTAGAATGGAGGAATATATGATCCCTTATCTAAAGGATATGTCATTTGATTTGTTCAGAGTTTGACAGCAGCTTTAAGAGCTATGATTGCTAGTCGGGATCTTGGAGTCATACGCAATAATAGTTTTAGACTTATCCAAGTGGGAGACTGTTCGATTAGGTGTCTAAGCCCATAACTATTATTGGTATGTATTCGAACCGAGAGTAGCATGGTCCATTTGGGTTGCAGATCATCAGGACAATTTGTTAGGATGAACTTTTGAGAGAAGGTTAATTATGGTTTATTAATATATTATAAGTTATAATATATTAATATGAAATCATATGTTTTATTTAGTGTTGATCAAGAATTAATTTGGAATTAATTTAGTCGTCAAAAGAGACTAATTAAATCAATGGGGACTAATTATGGTAATTAGTTATATTTATATGTGTTGGGCTTATGATCCATGTTGGACCAAGTTTATGTATGGATACATAAAGAGTTGGGCCACATGGACCATGGATCATAACACCCATGGGTATGGATTTGGGCTATACCCATGCCTCTTAATATCCAACATATAAATGTGCTACTTCATGACCAAAACGTGTACACTTCTTTTCTTAGTGAAATATGGAGGTTTTTGGTGCATGTAATTCTCTCTCAAGTCCTACCTTTGCCCATGATGTGTTGTGACTTCATTTGAGGCTTCCACACTATTGGGGCTAAGCTCTTTAAGGTCAAATACACCAAGACTTCAAGCTCCATTAAAAGGTATGTCATGCTAACAAGTATATTATGGTTTTTATGTTAAATGCATACTAGTTGTAAGCTTAATACCATGGAAACCATTTGCATGTATAATTAGTGAAAACATAGATCCAAGGTATTTAGGGTTGTATGTGCACCATAGCATGTTGTATTATACCAAAACTCAACAAGGGCAACAAAGACCAAGAAAATCTCCGAGCTTCAAGCTTATTTTAATCTCCTAACCTCTAGTTATTTTGATTTAAAGAAGAAGCTTGAAGAAGATCTTGGTGCCAAATATAAAACATCAGTAGATGAGTACATAATCAATTTTCATACTCAAGCTCATCGTGTTGTCGTGCTAACTGTTCAAACTTCACGTGTCGTAGGTCGTTTTGAAGAAGAGCCTGCTCATGCTCCACATGTTGTAGAAATTATTCATGATAGACTAGCTAAAGTTGATCAAAAGGGACAACTCTTGTTCAAGGGGAGTTCCGAAAAAAATGAACTAGGGAATCAACCAGCAATCACTATTATGGATCTTCAGGCCGTACGGTTTAGAGACACACATTGTGATCGGTCGGGGATCATTTCTTGGGGATTTCATGATACCCTAAATATGTGGATCGTGCAGAGAAAGAGTTGCAACACAGAGTTCTACAAAGGTTGTCATGATTTCAATTCGTGGACCTGGGTGGATCTTTTAGAGCTATCCCAATCTCCTTTTGCAAAACCCTCAGATAGTCAACATGCAACTTAGTTCAAACATTTTCTTGAAGATCTGGTGAAAAAGGGTTTTCCTTCCATGAAGACTGCTGAGTCTGTCATTAAGCATTATCCTGATGTCATAGATCCCAAAACTGGTCATCCACTTCAGGTGGTGATGTGGCCTGCAACCAATCAGGTCAAACAAATCCCTGTGCTTCAAAGTTACTCGGATGGATCCCTAAGCTCCATGCTTTATTGGGTATTCGATGAGACTACAACGTCTGCTGTTATCAAACTAAAAGATGGATGCATCCATCTGTATGATCGAAGTGATCTGTTCAAGTTCAGGAAATGGGACATTCATCATCTAAGCCATCATCAAACTAAAGTTGCTGAGGAGATTTTTGAGCAAGCCGCGAAGGAATACACGTCCATGGTTGCTGAGATCATCAATAAATGCATGTGGAATGGGGCAATGGGGCAAGCAAATGTGATCGTGATTGACAAAGATTAACTTCAAGCTAGCACCAAACCAAGGGGGGGATTGAAGGGTCTAATTAATGGTTTGGTCTAGGCTTTCGTTGTAATAGGTTCTTTTGTGTATGAAAGCAATTTTGGTAGCTTGTTTTGTAGTTTACATCCAGAGTTTGAGTTTACGGTTGTAAACCCAAGTCGGCCCAGGTCACTATATATAGAGGTCTTGTAGGTCATTTAATGGTTGTTGATGCTATAGAGTTCACGGTTGCTGTAGACGAGTTGTACCAAACATTTTTCGTTAATAGAAGCGTGTGCAAGCTTGTTCTGATTTCTATTTCTACTTCATTCTCATTATTATTAATTGTTTTGTTTGCTTGATTACTGGTAAGATCCGTTTCACGACCTTACAAACAAACATGTGTTTCGATTTCAATGGTAGAAGCAGAATACGTGGTTGCTGCAACTAGCACTTCTCAAATCATTTGGATTCAAAGTCAATTGTGTGATTATGCAATAAATATGAAGAACATTCCTTTATATTGCGATTCACAAAGTGTTATATGCATTTGCCACAATCCTGTGCAACATTTGAAAACAAAGCATATTGCTCTTCGGTATCATTTCATTAAAGATCATGTTGAAGATGGTAATATTGAAGCTCACTTCTTTAAAACCACTGATCAACTTGCTGATATTTTTACAAAACCTTTAGACGAAAAATCATTTGCTCGAATTTTGGCAGGATTAGGAATGATCGAAGGATGTTCAGTTCCTGGATCTGATATGAAAGAATGATAAGGTGAAAATGGAGGATAGTTATCGGAGTCAATGGTTATTATTCATAATCAACGCTTCGACATGCTTCACTTTCGACATCATGCTGAATGGCTAAAATGAAAAATATTCGCAAGTTTGGTACATTTACTTTTCTTATTTTCAAAAAAAATTCTTCTTTTCAACAAATCAAAAAGTCCCAAAAGATTTTACTTTTGCCTTTAAATTTCGAAAAATCAAAAACTCCAAAAAGATTTTACTTTTTTTTGTCTTTAATTTTTGAAAAATTAAAAACTCCAAAAAGATTTTCTTAAATTTTTTCATTTTCTTTTATTGAACAAAAATACAAAAATATTTTCTTGTTTATTTGGTATTTGTTTTTCAATTTGTTACTGCAACTTTTAGCGAAGATTATTAGTGGTTCATGATTGCAGTTCTAGGGTCAGGATGTCCCTAGAAGCATGCTGCAGCATGTTGACCCAAGCCTCCTTTGACTCAATGTGTGTTTTCGAAGCCTTAATGAAGTTTTCATCACGAAAATTTCTTCACAAACAGACTATATTCACATTAGTCCTTGAGTTACCTTACTCTTCTCATTTGAGTTAAGAGTTTCCTGCTTGGTCCATAAATAGCAGAGGTAGTTTTGAATCTTTTACCAAATCTTTTTCATCCTAATAAACCAATCAGGATCTAAGCATATAAACAATCTGTGTTTATGGTCTAACATCATGAGACTGTGATGAAAGTGAAACCCTAAATATCGAACCATATTAAGGAATTGATTGGGAAGTTTGTTCCATAATTAACGAAACGTGTGTTTCTTTACCAACCTTTGATACTCCAAATCTGATTCTATCATTTTGAGTGGTCTTGATCAAATGTTCGAATCCCACGACATTTGTTATCCAACAAGATCCAACTGGTGTTTTGTTTTCTTGAATTTGATTTTCGTGTAAGTATTCGTCGTTATCTTGTCACATTAAAAAGTTTTTCCAAAGCCTACTTGTCACTAACTACACTGGACATACAAGTAATTTCAATTACAATTACTCATCCTTATGTTAAGTGATGATATGTAACGAAATCATAAACCACCCAATAAGCTTGTTTAAAAAGAGACCCTTCGATACTTCTTTTCAAGTATTTGATTGTAATTCATGGGACCACACAAGTAGTTGATCATCTCTCTTGATGATTAATGAAGTAATCTTTGCTTGGGATTTATCTGCTTTTATGTCGAAATTATTGTTTTTCGACATCATATATCCAGATTTTTCTTATTTTGTCTCTTATCTTTGTCCTTGGCACACAACACTCACGAAATCCTTGTGGTTCTGAGTATTACCAACTCAGACTGATGATTTCAAAAGTATGCCATATGACTTCGCTTTTCAACCGAATAGTGAAAGACCCTAACCTCCATTTCGAAGGTTTCTGACGGTTCTCATTCTCTTGGTTCACGTTAACAGGATGTCTGATGTGACGTTTTGTATTCCAAATTTCAAGGAAATGTGATCATTACTTTATCACACATGGCTATATTATCGACATATGGGTGTGATCTTCTAGGTGACTCATCAGATGTCATTTAATGCTGACCTCGCTTCAAATTCAAAACCTAAGGGTCACATATAAAAAGGCTTTAAGGGGTTCTTTCCACGTTTAGACTTTCTGAATACCCCCAAATCGCAAAAGAACTCTTTGTTTTCTTCATCGTTCTATAAACCCTAATCATGGCTACTCCTGCTATTGGTGCTGATCCATCTCAAACTACTGAAGATATCTCCTCGCAACCTTTGATAAATATTCAGAGTACCAATTATCAAGTTGATAGTGATATTTCTGCTTATCCGGAGGAGTTAAAGATGTTGATAATCGCATTGCAACATTCTGTTTTGAAAACTGCAATTTTTAGTTCTTTTGCAGTTCCAGTGGCATGGCTCTCACTTGCAGGTTCTACTATATCTTATAGCAAAACAATGGACGTCATTACTTTCAACCTGGTGAATGAAAAGAAATTTCATATCTCCAAGAAGTCGTTCTATCAGATTCTTGAAATTCCTAATTCTCCACCTTTATATAAGATTACTAATGACCAGGTGCTGCATATGTTTAATGAGATGGGTTATCAACCTACACTTACAAAGATAAGCGAGTTTAAGAAATCTAGTTTACCATGTATCTAGAATTTTCTGTTTGGGATTTACCTTCGATGCCTCACTGGTCAAAGTGTTGGTTTAGATAAAGGGAGAATGGAGGTATATGCTATGGTAGTTGGAATATACTATGATATTGCAGTCGATTGTGCTACTCAAATGTGGAAGGAGTTCTTGAAAAGTGTTGAAAGCACCAATGTTGTTGATGGCATTTCTTGTGCAAGGTATTGGAGTTTGATTCTTCGATATGCATATGAGAAAGAAGGTATTTTGGTACCCGATGATGAGCCAACAGTGGAATTTCTGAAGTATAATTTCCCAAAAATAGTTGAAGACGATGCAGAGGTGTTTCCTAACTATGCAAGGATTCCAGATGCAATGCTTAAAAAGGTTGATCCTTCGAATTCAGTGTTAATGGCTTATTTGCAAACCATTAATCCATCAATCGTGATTGGAGTTTTGTTACCACACTTTGATGAGGGCTCTTCAAAAAGATCTCGAAGGTCTAAGAAAAGTTCTTGTACCAGTTTCTTCAAAACCAATTCAATAGAAGAAAAGTTCTAAGTCTCCAAAGAAGAAAACTAATGAAGAGGTTATTATTTCGAAAACAACTGATAAGCCTGTTGAGTCGGATTCTATTGAGCCTACTAAAGAAATTGTTCCCTAAAAAAACGGAGTATTCAAGCGTATAAAAAAGAAAGCTCATAAGTCACGAAATTCTTCTGAAAGGTCTTCTAGCTTTTCTCCTTCCATGGTTCAAAAGCCACATGTTACACGGAAATGTCTTATTATTCGAGAAGTTCATGTACCAGTTTCTTCATCTACAAAGAAACGAAAGGCAGAGGATATGGCTAAACATATTTCGAAGAAGCAGAAGAAGAAACTTCGCAGGTTGCTGATTAATGACAAGTCTACCGAAGAGGAAGTAATTCAGAATTCACCTGTGTCAAACTCTCCAGTGGAATCCAATGTCGAAATGATTTTTCCTGTAATCACATCTATTGTTTCTTTGCAAATATCTACAGCACAGCTAATTGTTGTTTTTCTACCTCTGGTATCCATTATCGAAACTTCTCAACCTCAAGGTACATCTATTGTTGCTTCATCCACCTTTGATACTTCCACCATAGACACTTCCACTTCATTACCTCCATTTGTTTCTACACCTATTGTTACCCACTCACCCACATTCAATAATATTATCGTTCAACCTATTACTTCCTTATTTTCTTCACAAACCATCGATCCACCTGTTACTCATGAAAAAGTTCAAACCCCAACTGATGATGATGAGGATGTATCCGATGGTACATTTGCTGACATTTAGTTTGATTAAGAGGAGGAGGATATTCTAGATAATGTTCTTCTTACAAGAAAACAGTTCAAAATCCTAAATCGAAAACTTAATTCCCTTTTACAAGTTCAAGTTGATGGTGATACACATTCGGTGTCTAGTCTGGAGTTTGATCTGTTGCTCAAACGTCAAGAAAATTGCATTGATGATATTCAAGATGTTGATCACAACAATAAGAAAAGGGTGAAGACTCAATTATCCACTTTTGCTTCTGATCTAAAGGACTTGAAAGCTATAGCGAAGGAAAGGCACATCTTGTTTAATCAATATGTCAAGAAAGTTCAAGAGGATGTCAATTTCAAAATTCAAGAACTTCTGGATGATATGAGTAATGAAATTGCTATTGTTGAACAAGATTATGCCTCTCTTCATCAGAAGGTTGATTTTATAGCTGATGCAGTTACCAAGTTCGTTAAACTAGATGAAGCCCTTGGTCCGAAAGTTGAGCAGATGTCTGTGGTTGATGTTAAGAGTTTTTCGAACATAACTCAGTTGCTAGGAGAACTCAAAGAGCTAGTTTTGAATCGGGTTCTTCTTCTCTTATAACTTCTAAGTTCTTAACTCAGAAGTTTTGTTTGTTTGAAACTACTCTTTAGAAGGAGTTAGCCTCATTGTCTCAACTGATCAGTCTATTACCAACAAAGCCCCACCTATTTCACAAGGGTGCAAGGAGGAGAGAGAAGACCTGTTGGTAAAGGAGAAGGTGCTTCTAGGAAAACAGAAGACGAAGAAAAGGTTTTTGGAAAGGTGTTCTCATCTCAAGTTCCTACTTTAAAACTGATAATTTCGAAGGCTGATCTTGTGATGTCTACTATTACAACTACAACGCCAATTACTAAAGGCATTGTAATTGGATCAACTAGTGAAGGGAGTTCTTCGAAACCCTAGGAAACTAAAACAAATCAAGATAGAGTAAAAGGAATTGTTGTGGAGAAATCAAAGGAAGAGAGGAAAGCTGAGGTAGAAGCAGAAATGGAAAAACAACGTCAAATTCAGAGTCTGATGAGGCTTCAACAAAATGATCCTCGAAACTTGAACAAAGGAGATCCAAGGAAGTTGTACGGTTATGAAATATCGAAGCGAGAGCTGCTTACAATAAAATGCATGATTTCGAAAAGAAGCCTAGGATTGGGCCATATTAAGATTTTGATAGACAATTACTATGATTGTCTAGCAATGACGGATGTTGAGTTAGCATTGTCAATGGGAAAAGAAATCTCTATTTCTCAATCAGTATTAAAGAGTCCCGATGATCTAAAGACATATGTTGATGGAGAGATATGTTTGAAGTCATTCAGAATTGTTTTTGTGGGGAAGAGCAAGAAGGGAAAACAAGCCAAGTTTTTATTTCCATTGACTGATGTTGAAAAATACACTTCTGCACATTATATAAACTTGATTGTGCGGATGAATAAGTGTAAGAAGAAAAATGAAGGGGATAAGGCTGAACTGAAGAAGGTGATGAACTGGTATGCGGAGATTCGAAGAACATTACATCTGGCTGCTCAAGTTTTGATAAACTGATTTCGACACTCCTAACAAAGGGGGATATTGTAGGAGTCGAAATGTGTTATAAGGTGTCGAAAGTTTTGCATTGTTCGAAATATGATATAATGTTATTTACAAAAGTCATTTTAATTTCGAAACTATAATGTTTATTCCTTTGTATTTTTTGTATGCTTTCTATTTCTCTTATAAATAGGAGTTGATACTTAGAGTTAGATAAGAACTTTCTCATTGTATTCTGTCTAAACACTCTTTGTATTCGAACGCATAATAGAGCTAAAACAAGATCTTATCTACTCTCGGTGTTCATAATTCATTACAACTCTGATTTCATTTCATTACTCGATTAAATAGCTTCTACAGGATATATGGTCTAAATTAGACTAGGGGTAAAATGGTCATTTTACCCTAAGAAGGGTTATGGGATTTTGACTAAGTGTTGTTGTGATAATGATAATCGGGAGTTGTTGGAGCAACCACTAGAGATTACTTACCATTAGATTCAGTACTCAGCTTTGCGAGGTGAGTTTTCCTCCAGTAGGAACGGGTCGAAGGCACCAATTTCGGCCTGTTTATGTGTGTTAGTATATTCTGGATTAAGGTCTGATGTCGGGGAGTGCCCGATGTAGGTTTATTTGTTTCTGGACTTTGGTCCGATGCTGGGGAAAGTCCATGGAATGTTTGTATGCTTGATGTATTAGTGATTCTTTCATGTGTTTGTTTTATGTGTTTTCGGACTTTGGTCCGATGCCGGGGAAAGCCCAAGGAATGATTGTATGCTTTTGGATTTCGGTCCGATGCCGGGCGGGGCTCGAGGAATATTTATATGTTTATGTTGTGTGATTGCTAATATGTATATGTTGATATGTTTATATGTCTACCGAGCTTTGCATAATGTCGGGCAGGGACCGATGCCGGACTTTGGTCCGATGCCAGGCGGGGCCCAATGTAGCGGACAAGGCCCATGTTATGTTAACACACCTATCCGAACTTCATATATGACCATCATGGAATGCCTTAACCCATAAAGTCATTTATTTTAAGCCTTTCATGGCTAGAAAGGGCTCAATACACAAAACTCTAACTTTCATTACAATTTAAGTCACTTAACCCATGCATGGGTCAAGGGAAATGATCAAGTAACCATTTTTATGAATCTAAAAGACCTAAAACACATGAAAGGATAACTAATATGCTTTGCAGTACTCCTTAATCTCAAACATCCAAGATTTGGGATAAAGGTTCATAAAAACTCTTCTATGGATAACTAATATGCTTTGGAGTACTCCTTAATCACAAACATCCAAGATTTGGGATAAAGGTTCATAAAAACTCTTCTATGGATAACTAATATGCTTTGGAGTACTCCTTACTCTTGAATGCTGCTTGCTTTGTGCTTTCAGGAGTTCTAGCTATCTTTACTAACTAGTAAACAAATACGCTAAGTTACATATTGCAAGGAATGAATAATTTCATAAGGTTAGGTTTAGCCTTATTTCACATCTCTTGTTTGATTCCAACTGTTGTAGGGTAGGACCTCTCATTCAAAAAATTATTTAGTCTTAGTGACATGTAATGGTATTCGCGAGCTAGTTAGGGGAGATAGTAGGGACTTCTCATGCAGTTGATGGTGGAGAGTGGAGTGGAGATTACCCTAGGGCAAGCTTAGGATGAGATTACTACATGAAGTAGTAGTAGTAGTAGAAGGGACTTGGTGGAGTCAAGTTAGTTCTTGAGGAAAGTATGGATAAATATGGAAGGTAATATGGGCCCATACTACTGAAAGCAGATGATCCGTACTCAAATCAAGGAAGGTTGAGATGACGCCAAGAAACTTGTAGTATGTGTGATCCCTCGAGTTATGATGAGTATACTGACATTTGTTATGGTGTATTTTCAGTATGGTGACGCTACGCACTAGACCAATAGGCAGTTCAGGTGCCGGTGAGGGATCAGGCTTGGGCTCTGGAGCCGGCCAGCTCGACGAGCAGATGAGAGATTTCATTTCATCTGAGGTCATGCACAGTATATTGGACTAGAATCCTGTGATCTTTGGTGCGGTCAAGGAGGGTATATTGGATATTATCGATGAGAGGTTGGGTGCATTCCACACCGAAATGGAAGCCATGCTAGGGCCACGCATAATGACATTCAGGGAGTTCTGAGCTTGTGGAACTCCAGACTATCATGGGGCTTGGGACCCCATTGCTAGCAGCCAGTGGTTAGCTGATGTTGCCAACGCATTTCGTATGAGCCGATGTCCCGAGGGGGACAAGGTCTGACTTGCTTCCTATCTTTTGAAGAACAGAGCACGTGACTGGTGGGAGGAGGTTAGACATGCCATTGGAGATAATGTGACTTTAGATGTGATGGCCTGTAGTAACTTTTCCGACAGGATCATAGCCGAGTTTGCACCTGTGATTGAGGTGCAACAGCTTGCTAGGGAGTTCTAGGATCTCCAGCAGATGACTGAGACGGTGATTGAGATCACC
Organism: Lactuca sativa; assembly: GCF_002870075.4. Taxonomy (NCBI): domain Eukaryota; kingdom Viridiplantae; phylum Streptophyta; class Magnoliopsida; order Asterales; family Asteraceae; genus Lactuca; species Lactuca sativa. The sequence goes on from NC_056627.2 coordinate 191,089,000, forward strand.
GCCTTGTTCAGGTGAGAGGGCCCTTCTCGTTCCGTAGTACGTGGTGGACGAGGAGATGAAAAAGGCCCGATACTATGAGATCCTGCAAAGTGATAGCTGCTAGTTTGTGAGCCGATCCAGCTGCAAGACGCTGGAAGATATGATTGTGAGGGCTCAAGAGAGAGAGAAAGAGAGGTTGATTTAGATATGGAGAAGAAGAGGAAACCAGAGGGGGTTCCATCAGGGAGTACGGGAAAAAAGCCCAAGGTATCAGATCACTGACTGAGGAGCCAGTAGGGCCGCAACCGTCGTGGCAAGTGCGACAAGTTACACGAGGGAACGTGCAAGATGGGTAGTTATGGCTGCTTTAAGTGCAGCCGAACTGGTCATGTGAGCAAGGACTGTACAGCTACCACCATCACCATGATAGTATCAGATCTGATTTGCTTCCATTGCAATCAGATGGGATACAAGTGGTCCCAGTACCCGAGTTTAGCACCAGTCGGACAGGTGGCGGAACCCGCTCCTGCTACATTGAGGATTACTGATGGCCGTCAGGGCCAGTCAGAGGCGCCTATGGCGAAGAGCAGAGCCTTCCAGTTGAAAGCAGAGGAGGCACGTGCAACTCCCGATGTGGTGATGGATATGTGTCATCTCCTTATCTTTTTATTTATATTGGTTAATGTTTATGTTTATGTGTTTCATTAGAGGATCGTTCCTTGTGAACAATATATCTGCTCTGGTGTTGTTTGATTCGGGGGCTACCCGATCTTTTGTGTTGCTCACGCTCAGCAAGCGATTTGTGGGAGCTTCGGGGGCGCTAGACTGTCCACTTGATGTAGAGATAGCAGATGATAGGACCGTTCAGGTTGCGGGGTTCATTGGGGATGTACACTATAGTTGTTTGATGAGCAGTTTTCCATGGATTTAGTCCCTATTCCCCTGCAAGGGAATAAGGTTATAGTGGGCATGGACTGGTTAAGCCTCCATGGGGCAGGGATCGACTGCGAGCAGCAACTTGTGCGGGTTTGGACACCATGTGGGGGAGGTTTCGTGATTCAGGGTGAGAGGCCGCATGGTGGACCGACTTTATGTTCAACGACGAGAGCGAGGTGCTACCATCAGCAGGGTTTCACAGGTTATGTCGCCTATATTATGGACACCCGGGATAAGGGTAAGGCGACCGTTGATGATGTATTGATCGTGTGGGAGTATCCGGATGTGTTCCCAGAGGATTTGCTTGGGATACCTCCGGAGAGGCAGGTAGCGTTCAGGATTGACCTAGTCCCTGGTGCGGCTCCAATAGGCAAGGCACCATATCGGCTGGCTCCTCTTGAGATGCAGGAGTTGTCTACACAACTGTAGGATCTGTTAGACAAGGGATTTATCAGGCCGAGCAGTTTGCCATGGGGATCCCCAATCTTTTTTGTGAAGAAGAAGGATGGTTTACATTGGATGGGTATAGATTACTAGGAGCTGAATAAGGTGACGGTGAAGAACCATTATCCTCTCCCGAGGATTGACGATTTTTTTTACTAGCTACATGGCGCATCTTTGTTCTCCAAGATTAATCCACGATCAGGTTATCACCGGATGCAAGTTAGAGACAACGATGGTCAAAAGAAAGCTTTTAGGACTCGCTATGGTCTCTATAAGTTCGTGGTGATGACGTTTGGGCTCACCAATGCTCCTACCGTGTTCATGAATCTCATGCTCCTACCGTATTTATCGATGATATCTTGGTTTATTCCAAGACTCAGGAGTAGCATGAGGAGCACCTGAGAGAGGTTCTGGAAACACTAAGGAGGGAGTGACCTTTCACAAGGTTCTCCAAGTGTGAGTTTTGGTTGCACGAGGTGCAGTTTCTGGGGCACCTTGTCAACCAGAAAGGTATTTTGGTCGATCCGGCCAAGATAGAGGCCATAATGCAGTAGGAGGTTCCGAGGTATCAAACTGAGATTTGGAGTTTTCTTGGTCTAGCGGGTTACTATCAGAGGTTCATCCAGGATTTCTCCAAGATAGCTGTTTCTTTGACCCGACTGACCAAGAAGTCGGTGACATTCCAATGGGGGCCTGAGCAGCAGGTAGCCTTCGAGACCCTCAAACAGCGATTATGCGAGACACACATTCCAAATTTTCCAGAGCGCATTGATGACTTTGTGGTTTACTATGACGCTTCGATCACAGGCATGGGTGTAGTGGTGATGCAACGGGGTCACGTGATTGCATATGTTTTGAGGCAGTTGAAGCCTCATGAGGCGAACTACCCGACACACGATTTGGAGTTGGGGGTTGTAGTTGGAGGGTATAAAGGAGGAGCGTCGGGAGTGTGAGTGGATCATAGGCCAGGTGGCCTCATTTTATTATGAAAGTCATAGCTTGTTGACCCTGCATGGGAGGGTCTGGGTTCCGTACTGGGGCGGTGTACGCCAGGTTCTAACAGATGAGGTTCACAAGTTGAGATTCTCCATCCATCACAGGGAGAAGAAGATGTATCAGGATCTTCTCCCTGATTATTGGTGGGCCTACATGAAGAGAGACGTAGCATGGTACATAGAGTGGTGCTTGACTTGCCAGAAAGTCAAAGCTGAACACCAACATCCTCATAGCAAGATGAAAGCATTGGATATTTCAGTGTGGAAATGGGAAGATATCACCATGGATTTCATCTCAAAGCTTCCCAGGACCACACGTGGAGTAGATTCAATATGGGTCATCGTGGATCGGTTGACCAAGAGTGCTCATTTCATTCCGATCCAGGAGAGTATATCGGCTGAGAAGCTAGTCGAGATCTATGTACGTGAGGTAGTGGCACGTCATGGAGTGCTAATTTCGGTTGTTTCAAACCGTGACGTTCGTTTCACTTCCAGCTTTTGGTAGCGGTTCCATGACGAGATGGGTACTCATCTTCACTTCAACACCGCTTTCCAGCCTCAGATTGACGAGCAGAGTGAGACGACGATTGAGACTCTAAATAATATGCTGCATGTGTGTGTATTGGATTTTGGAGGCAATTGGGATATGTATCTTCCATTGGTGGAATTTTCGTATAACAACAGTTATCATGCCAACATAGATTGACCTCCCTTTGAGATGCTCTATGGGAGCAATTGTAGGACCCTAATTTGATGGGGTGAGGTCGGTCTGAGAGTCATGGGGAGTATGTAGGTAGTACTTAAGACCACTGAGAGGATCCAGTAGGTCAGGAGCAGGCTCCAAACTATTCAGAGTCGGCGGAAAAGCTATGCCGACAAGCGTCGTTCGGATTTGGAGTTTCAGGTGGGTGACATGGTTCTCCTGAAGGTGTCATCTTGGGAAGGTTTCATCTGGTTCAGGAAGCGAGGCAAGTTGGGCCCTAGGTATATCGATCCGATTAAGATTTTGGCTCGGGTGGGTCGGGTTGCTTATCGTTTTGATCTTCCAGCAGAGCTCAGCCAGATCCATAGCACTTTTCATGTCCCCCAGCAGCAGAAGTGCTTATTGGATGACTCCGCGTTTGTATTGATAGAGGATAGTCAGTTTGATGTCAGTTTGAACTACATCGAGAGATTGGTAGCTATTCTCGATAGGAAGAAAAAGGTGCTGAGGAACAAGAGGGCCGAATTGGTGAAGGTGCAGTGGCAGCACCGCAAGGGCTCAGAGTGGACTTGGGAGCTCGAGGAGGAGATGAGGGAGCACTATCCAGAGTTATTTCCAGACATAATGGACTTCGAGGACGAAGACTGATTCAAGTGGGGGAGAACTGTAACATCCATCACTTGAGCTTACTTTGGTGATTTGAAGCTTGGAAGGAGAAAGAAGGAGTTAGTGAAGAAGAACTTGAGTATCTTAAGCTCAAGGATCCGAGATTATATCACTATTTGGCACTCATTAGAGGTAAAAAGCTTTCAACTTGCCTCATGAATGCTTAGATATATGTTAATGGAGTTTTGGACCTCCTTACGTCCCAAGAATAGATTTTTATGATTGAACTTCGATTCTAGGCTCAGGGTTGCCATGCTTAGTGTTAAATGTGTCCCAATATTAGTAAAGTTTCGATCTTTAAGGTCCTTTTGTGACCATGCATGAGTTCTAGTCATTTCCATGGAAGTTAGTTACTTTATTCCAAGTTTGGGTCCATTTGGTGGGTTGCAAGCCACCAAGTAACCAACTTTATGAGTTAAGACATGTTATTGGGCTCAGATATAGGTTTTCAGGTTAAGGTCTTAAGGGATTAAGCATTTTTGAAGAATATGACTTAACATGGTTGTATGTTGGGGCGTACAAGCCAGTATGCACAACATACAAGCCATGCAAGCTTTACACTTAGCATACATAGGAGTACGTCCAACGCACTCTCACATTTTGGGCTTTGCGTCTTTTGGGCCAATCTTTGGACTCATCAGCTATTGGGCCTTAATGGGCCATCAGAAGTTAGATATTAGACTAAGGACATGTTTGGGCTTAAGGACAAGCCCATTTGAGGAGTTGGGCTCAATTCAGAAAATTAGGCCTTTAGTGGGCCATTAGCGGGCTTGGAAAGAATTAGATGGAACTGGGCCTAGGATATGGTCCAAATTAGACCGGGGGTAAAATGGTCATTTTACCCTAAGAAGGATTATGGGATTTTGACTAAATGTTATTGTGATAATGATAGTCGGGAGTCGTTGGAGCAGCCACTAGAGATTCATTACTGTGAGATTCAGCACTCAGTTTTGCGCGATGAGTTTTCCTCCAGTAGGAACAGGTCGAAGGCACCAATGTCGGCCCGTTTATGTATGTTAGTACATTTCAGATTAAGGTCCGATGCTGAGCAGTTCCCGATGTAGGTTTATATGCATCTGAACTTCGGTCTGATGTCGAGGAAAGCCTGAGGAATGCTTGTATGCTTGATGTCTTCATGATTCTTTCATGTGTTTACTTTATGTGTTTCCAGAGTTCAGTCCGATGTTGGGGAAAGCCCGAGGAATGTTTGTATGCTTCCGGATTTCGGTCCATTTTCGGGCGGGGCTTGAGGAATGTTTATATGTTTATGTTATGTGATTGTTTATATGTATATGTTGATATGTTTATATGTATACTGATCTTTGCTCGATGTCGGGCGGGGCCTGATGCCAGATTCTGGTTCGATGTCGAGCGGGGCCCGATACCCGACTTTAGTACGATGCCGGGCGGGGCCCGATGTAGCGGGCAAGGCCCATGTTATGTGATTATGTGATTATGTGATTATGTGTATGGTATGTGGTAAACTAAGCTTCGTGCTTACAATTTTCAGTTTTGGTTTCAGGTACTTCCGGTAGGAAGGGAAGAGCTCGAGCTCGGGATGACTGCAGTGCACACACCATTTTGTTTAGCCTGGGATGTTTTACTCTGATATGCGGACATGTGTTTTTATATGATACTCTGATTTAATATGATGACTTATGTTTTTGGATGAAATGATTTTGATAACTATGGTTTATTTGATAATTTAAAATGAAAATTTTGGACCGTATTTTTGGGATGTTTCATGATGCTTAGTGAATTCCCCAAAATACTACATACAACACAACATAAATAAACGACTATGGGTTGGTTATCAACAACCCTGGGGAATATCAGCAGTCCCAGTGGGCAAACAACACGCATGGTGGGTTATCATCAACCCTGGAGACTATCCGTAGTCTCAGTTACGCATACACAACATAACATAATAATAACAGTTAGACCCACATGGTCATCACAAATACAACTATTCTACTACATAGGTAAGAATGAATGAGGAGACTTACTTGATACTGATGACAGATAAATCTCACACCCGAACTACTGGAACTAGACTCTGTTTGATAACACAACAATTAACCCTAATTAATAATTAAGGCCTTCAACTCAAATCACAAGTCCAAATTCCACAACGAAGACCTTTAAAGGAAAAAGACAATTTTAACCCTTTAGTGGTCCATATCCCTTAATTTGACCAAAAGTCAAAAGTTAGCAAAAGTCAACTGTCCAATGTATACGCTAGGTGTAATCCTTCTTAAGCGGGGTGTACAACTCAAATCAGCGACCAACAAAAGTGGGTCTAGCTACCCGGGGGTAGCCAGGAGTATGCCTGGTGTACTCAACCTGATTCGGAATTAAAAACTTTTATGTTTTAATCTGTCAACACACCTATCCCAACTTCATATATGACCATAATAGAATGCCTTAACCCATAAAGTCACTGATTTTAAGCCTTTTCATCGCTAGAAAGCGCTCAATACACAAAACTCTAACTTGCATTACACTTTAAGTCACCTAACTCATGCATGGGTCAAGCGAAATGATCAAGCAACCATTTTTATGAATCTACAAGACCTAAAACACATGAAAGGACAACTAAATGCTCTGGACTACTCCTTACTCTCAAAGGTCAATGCTTTGGGAAAAAGGTTCATAAAAACTCATCTATAGAGATATAGAAAGAAACACATCAAGGCATAAAGTATATAACTTTAAAAGATCACAAAGTGAGGTAGTTTTTGGATCTACAAACATGCAAGCAACACCACCTTCCTCAATAGCCTTATTCTTCAATAAAAAGAACCAAAATCACTAATAAGCTTCAAACTCTTCACAAACAAGGCTTAGACTCAAGATTAGGGTTTTGAAGGAAGGGTAGATGATAAGAAATGTCCAAAGGAGGCATAAGGTGGATTAAATAGAGAGTAAACCCTTAAAATTAGGATTTGGAGGCTAAGCTAGTATGCCCTACATACCACATATACACCCAACGTACTAGCATGGCTTCCGCAATCTAGGTCTCCCACAAGTACGTGGTGCGTACCTCTAGTACGCCCAATGTACGGGCTGAATTGGAATTCTTTTAGTAACAAGGGACCAACAGTGCATACTTGAAATAGGCCTAGGGATAAAATGAAAATACTTGAAAATCGGATGTTACAAGATTTGAATAACCATGCAAACACGCATGACATCCTCGACATCGTTTATGGTATCACATTTATGAGCTAGTTAATCAGACATGCTCCATCAACGACCATAAATATCAAGTATGTGCCATCATTTCATCTTTGTATTCCCACATTATTGTGTTGGTTAACCATGCACGCTCCACCCTGGAAGAGTATGTTGGGCGTACGCAAGTGTACACTCAACGTAATGCTGATTTTGTACATCAAGGACTTATACTCTATGCTTCGAGGGTGAGTACGCTGGGTGTACCGTTCTGGTATGCAGGGTGCACTTCCTAGTTTGGTATTTTTGGCTTTTTGAGACTTGGGCCTTGTTAGGCCATTAGACTTTGGACCTTGGGCCATGGATGGAATTATGTTTTTCTTAGAAGTAGGTCCAAGATGGTTTTGGGCCCAATTGGGTTATTGGCCATAATGGGCTTTTGGTTCTTTTGATTTGGGCTTGGATTGCCATTTTGGGTTTTGGGCTTTTTATACATTTTGGGTTGGGCCTTGGTTATGGAACAAGTAAGAAAAGGGTAAAATGGTCTTTTACCCTTTAGGAAGTTAGTTTATGTATAGGGCCTCAAATTATGGATTATCGGGTTAATTATTGATTAAAATTGTAATTATTGTTAGTTGACGCGAGGTTATCCGGTTTGGCAGTCCGAGCAGTTATTTGATTATCAGCGGACTTACTTGAGTTCTTCCTCACTGTACTTGCGAGTCGAAGGCACCTAGGCCGACCCAGTGGATTGTATATCCTATTACATGATAGTATGCTATTATGTTGTAGAGATCTATTAGATCTGTATCCTGGTATATAGGATGCTGCCATGCTTAGTGATCAGTAGACATGCCTGATTATCTGTTGACTTGTTATATGTTTATCTGTTGCATACGTCAACGTAGTGTGTTTGGGTTGATATTATACTGCTATGTGCTTCCAGTTAACAAACCCAGTAAGATTTATATCAATATGTTGTTATGATATGGTATGTGTGGATATGAGTTGGTTATTGGGTTGAGGCGGACCAGTCAAGACTGAAGGCCAAGAGACCCAGGGCATCTTGGATAGAATACAAGACCGAGAGACGTACCAGTTAGGTTGAAGGCCCATAGAACGTTCCAGATTGTCTATAGGCCTGGTGAGACGTTCCAGTCATGCTGAAGGTTCCGTAAGCATTCCAGATAGTCTGTAGGCCTAGTGAGGCGTTCTAGTCATGTTAAAGGATTTGTGAGCGTTCCAGATATTATATAGGCCGGTACAACATTCCAGTCAGTTTGAAGGCTCTGTATGCGTGTTGTTTGTTTGTTATTGCATTTATGTGGTGTTACTTTGGGGGAAATTACTACGCTTCATGCTTATAGTTTCCATTAATTGTTTTAGGTACTCCAGATGATTGTGGCAAAGTGAAGGTGTAACCATACACATCCTTGGTTTTTTGACTGATTGGATATTAGGAACTCCGATTTTAAATAATCTATGGAAACAATGGTTTTATAAGCATTTTTATTAGTAAACGGGTTGTTCTGAAAAGTTTAAATTTGTTGCAATTTTTGAGGCATTCAAGTTTGTTGCAATTTATTAGTAAAAGGTTTTAAAAATGATTTCCAAAATAATCAAGAAAGGATGCGATGTGTATGATCAGCCGGAGCCAGTAAGTAGACCCCAAATTATCACACTGTTACTTGATATTGGAATACGTTAGAACAACAATGTAGTGATAGGCTAGGGATCTTCTGGAATTTCATGATAGAATTGCCTGATTATATGATGCTTAATAGCCTAGGGTCTTCCTGTTGGAATAGTGTCTAAGGCTGCAACTATATTAGGCAAGTATTTGACCCGGTTGTGCATAGTCCTTTTGGGTTGCCTTCACCATAGCAACTTGATAGGATGATTTATGAAGAGAGAATAAATATTATTAATATATTATGAGAATAATATAAAGAATAATAATATTGTTATTTGATTAATATAAGTCATAAATTAATTGGTATTAGTTTGGTGACTTAAAGAGATTAATTAAATAAGAGGGTATAAACTGTCAATTGTTTGATAGTTAAACTTTAGACTGTAAATCCATATTGGATAGGGGTGGACGGATTCTAGAAGCTAAAGGATAGCTTAAAATCGTCCAAGGCTATCTAAGGAATGGATTTGGATTGCTTTAAGAGAAGATTATCCAACTAGGGTTTAAGTTGTAACCCTTAAGGAGTCTACAAGTATAAATAGACCCTATGGCAAAGGGAAATCGGAACTTGATCAAAAGTAGAGAACCCCTGGCCGAATTCCTCCCCTCTCCTCTCTCTCAAATCATCCTCCTTGCTATGTTTGTAAGCCATTAGAGGAGTGACAATTGTGACTCTAGAGCTCCAAGACAACAAGATCAAACAAGAGATTCAAAGGTATGAGTCTAGATCTGATTTAGTATTGTTCTTATACCTAATTAGTCATTAGAAGTCTTGGATTCAAAGCATGTTTAATTAGAAAGCCTATATCCAAGCATTAGGGTTTTGCATGCGCACATAGGAAAGTTCTTATGGCTAAAACCCCTCAGTGGTATCAAAGCCTAGCTTGGTTTTCATTAAATGTTGCTTATTTGTTTGAAACTTAACTACAAAATTCGATTTTTGTGTTTCTGAGTCATGGAATCGGCAAGTTCCATAGTGGACTCGGCGAGTTGGCCTAACTCGGCGAGTCCCTTGGTGCACTCGGCGAGTCCAAGCGTCAGGAATGGCCAGATTCGGGATTTTTTCATGATTATCTTACGGAAACTTACCTTAATCATATTAGATCAACCCTAATCCGATTTTTTGATATATATGACTATAATCTTGATCTAATTAAATATATTTATCAACTAATAAAATATTTAATTTCCTTATATGATAATTAATTAATTATTTTGATTATTTTGGTAATTATCTTGTAAGAAATCTTAAATAAATCAAATATAGATAATTAGGAAATTAATTGTTAATTAAAATTATTTATCATTTGATCCTCCATATTTTAAATGTTTAAAACTTGTCCTCAAGTTTTGAAATTTATATTTTGTGATTAAAAGTTTTAATTTAGACAATTTAAATTTCAAACCCAAGATTTTAAAAAGTTTAAAATACAACCCTATACTAATATAATATTACAAGAATAATATGTATATATGTATAACTAAAATGCTAGTCTTACCGTTAGTAGGCCTCATTCACGAAGCCGATCTATAAGGTGGGTATAAGGTTGCAGCCTATAAAATGGCACTTAATGGGTGTACACTCACACCCACCGCTTGCTTGATCGGTGGAGGGTTGTTAGCCGAACGGGTAGGATAGGGCAACCTCATCCTCTCATTAAAAGTATAATAAGTAATACAAAGTAACTACACTTTTTTTTAAAAAATTTCCCAATCTTAGTTGCTTTAGGAAAAGTGAATTGATGCAATCCCATGAAATTACACTTTGCACCCTTGCTAAGAAGTTAGTGGAGCGTTTGTGGTTTACCGGCACACTAATTGGTTCTAAGCAAAGGTGGCAAAGGGTGATTCATTGTTTATCATAGTTCGATGGAGCGTGTGTGGTTTACCGGCACATCGAATAGGTGATCGTTACAATGAAGGCACCATGTGAATTTGCATGGTAATTCACACCCGCTTTGTGATCCTCGGTATCCCAGTCACAAACAAGAGGGGCATATCGAGATTTAAACATGCCATTGAATAGTTTCAATGAATCTCATCTGAACCTAGGAATTCTCAATACATTTAGGACTTATAATTAGGTTTTATGGTGGAGAATTAGTGAATCATCATTCACTTACCTTAATATTATTTGCATGTTAGATTACGACATCCCTTTTCTAATATGTAAATATTGTTGTTGGATCCTAGCCTTAATTTTTCTTATTGGGTGATAATTAGGGATTCATATTCTAATCTATCTTTGTCCTTTCTATTTATAGATGTCGAACGCAAACAACGCTGCCACTAGTTCTTTCACATTGATGAGCCTTTGCCAAAAGGTCACTTTCGATGGAACGCACTTTAGCGAATGGATAAGATACATTCGCACCATTGCTCGCTATGAGGATAAGGAGTATGTCCTCGATGAGAAGCTCGAGAAAATCAACTCTGAAATCGCTACTCCGGCTGAAATTACCGCTTTTGAAACTCATGAGCGCGATGCAACGGAAGTACATTGCATCATGATAGCCACCATGAACTCCGAATTCCAAAAGTCCTACGAGGACATATACCCGTACGAGATGCATCAAGACTTATTGGAGAGATACCACCAAAATGCGAGACAAGAGCGTTATGAGATTTTCACTAACATGATTTCTACTAAGATGGGTCATGGAGAGTCTCTTACCGTGCACCTGCAAAAGATGCAAAGGTATGTCGACTGCCTTCGCAAGTTAAATGTTGACTTTGGGGAAGACTTGGCGATCAACATGGTGCTTCACTCTTTGCCTCCGATGTACAATCAATTTAGGATGACCTACCACATGAACAAAGAGGAGGTCACCCTAAGCAAACTCCAAGGTCTCTTGAGGGTCGCTGAGAGCAACTTCAAAGACAAGTCTGTTGCACCAACTCCCAATCCACCCGCTGCTCCTGTCTTGGCTATTGGTTAAGGGAAGGGAAAGAAGAGGAAGGCTTCGTCTAAGAACTATCGCAAGGTTAAAGCCCGAGATGGTGCCTCTTCTAGTGGAACCAAAGTTGATCCTGCTAAGCCCTGCCCTAACCCGAAGGAGGCAGAGTGCTACCACTGCCACAAGATAGGACATTGGAAGAGAAGCTGCCCAGAGTACCTGCAAGCCATCAAAGAAGGAAAGATCAAGCCATCTTTTGCAGGTAAATCTAACGATTCTAATCATGCTATTTCTTGGGTTCTTGATACCGGTTGTGGTTATCACATTTGTTCTAATGTGCAGGGACTAAGAAGAAGTAGGGATGTGGAGCAAGGAAGGATCAATCTAATCATGGGAAACAGAAGATCGTTGCCTGTGACCAAGATTGGAGTGTATTCTTTAGTGCTTAGGAATAATTTATGTTTAGATTTGAACAATTGTTGCTATTCGCCAGCAATGGCTAGAAACATCATTTCATTTCATGGTTTGTTTAGACAAGGTTTTAGATTTTCTTTTAATAATGATAATGGTTCTATTTTGGCTTATCCAAACGGTGTCTTTTACTTTGAAGCTATACCATGTAATGGAATTTATGAAACTGTTATGATTGTTGATAACTTAGGAAATGATGTTTTAAACATAGATTCTTCCACTAGTATGGATAAAGCATCCTTGTGGCATTGTCGTCTTGGACATGTTAACAAGAAACGCATAGCCCAACTCCAAAAGGATGGAGTGTTGGAGTCATTCGAACTTAGGGAAGATGACACGTGCGAGTCTTGTTTGCTTGGAAAGATGACTAAATCACCCTTCACGAGCACGTGTGAAAGGGGTGAGGGTCTGTTGGACCTAATACATACCGATGTATGTGGACCGTTTAGATCAACCACGAAGGATGGGAACCGCTTCTACGTGACTTTTACCGATGACTATAGTAGGTATGGGTATATCTATTTAATCAAGCAAAAGTCAGAAACTTTTGAAAAGTTCAAAGAGTTCAAGAATGAAGTGGAGAATCAATTGGGCAGGAAAATCAAGATGCTTCGATCCGATCGAGGAGGAGAGTACCTAAGTCTTGAATTCCACGATTATCTCAAGGAGAGTGGAATAGTTTCACAATTGACGCCTCCTAGGACACCGCAGTTGAATGGTGTGGCAGAAAGGCGTAATCGAACCTTGTTGGACATGGTTCGCTGTATGATGAGTCGTGCTTCACTACCTATCTCTTTTTGGGGGTATGACTTAGAGACTGCCGCCCATATCCTTAATCGAGTACCTACTAAGAAGGTTGCCAAAACACCTCACGAGATGCGGACAAGGAAAGCTCCCTCGTTAGCACATATCAAGGTTTAGGGTTGCGAGGCTTTCGTAAGACGAGATACTCACGACATGCTCGAAACTCGTAGTGAGCGATGTATTTTCATCGGCTACCCGCAGAAATCCTTTGGATATCTCTTCTATAGACTGAAGGACAATGTTGTCTTCGTTGCGAGGAGAGGAGTTTTCCGAGAGTGAGAACTCATAAGCCAAGAAGACAGTGGGAGGCAGATCGAGCTTGAAGAGATCAAGAGTCGATAGATGAAGGAACCTCTACCGCTGGCACTCAACCCGAGGAGGAAACTCCGGTTGAACTGATTGACGAATCCTTACCTCTTAGACGTTCCGATAGAGTTAGAATTCAACCCCAGTTTTATGGTTTTCATATTACTACAGAAGGGGACACGTATATTAGTGATGGTACACTAATAAATCTTGATGAACCTAATAGCTATAAGGAAGCCATGGCAGGCCCGGAGTCTGCAAAGTGGAAACAGGCAATGGATAGCGAGATCCAATCCATGTATGATAACCAAGTTTGGAATTTGGTTGACAATGTGCCTGGACGTAAGACCGTTGGGTGCAAGTGGATCTTCAAGAAGAAGACCGACGTGGATGGAAACGTACACACATATAAAGCGCGATTGGTCGCGAAGGGCTTTACTCAAACCCCCGGAGTTGACTATGATGAGACCTTCTCACCAGTTGCAAAGATAAAATCTATTAGAGTGATGCTAGCGATTGCCGCATTTCATGATTATGAGATTTGGCAAATGGATGTCAAGACCGCTTTCCTTAACGGAAAGTTGGCTGAGGATGTTTACGTGGCTCAGCCAGAGGGGTTTGTGGATCCGAAGCATCCGAATAGAGTGTGTAAGCTTGAGAAGTCCATTGATGGACTTAAGCAAGCGTCTCGCAGATGGAATCTTTGCTTCGATGAGAAAGTCAAAGAGTTTGGATTTATACGAAGTGAAGATGAATCATGTGTATATGTCAAATCCAGTAGGAGTATAGTAAGCTTCCTCGTTCTATATGTCGATGACATATTACTCATAGGAAAAGACATCCCGACCCTGCAGGAAGTTAAGTCCTGGCTCGGGAAGTGCTTCGCTATGAAGGACCTCGGAGAGGCTTCTTACATTTTGGGAATAAGGATAGTAAGAGAAAGAAGTAAGAGACTAATTGGACTTAGTCAGAACACTTACTTAAAGAAGGTACTAAAACGTTTTAGTATGGAAAACTCGAAGAAGGGAGAATTACCAATACAAAATAATGCCAAGTTGAGTAAGACTTAAAGTCCGAGTACCGAAGCTGAAATAGCAGAAATGAGCCGAGTACCATAAGCTACCGCAGTTGGCTCAATCATGTACGCTATGACTTGTACTCGCCCTAATGTAGCCTTTGCTTTGAGCATGGTTAGTAGATATCAAGGGAACCTTGGCAGAGCCCATTGGATTGCGGTGAAGAACATCCTTAAGTACCTTCGGAGGATGAAGGAATGGTTCTTAGTCCTCGGAGGGAGTGATGACTTGAAGGTGCGAGGGTATAGTGACGCCAGCTTTCAGACCGACAGGGACAACTACCGTTCGCAGTCGGGCTGGGTCTTTACCCTGAATGGAGGAGCAGTGACTTGGAAAAGTTCCAAGCAAGAAACCGTAGCTGATTCAACGTGCGAATAAGAGTACATTGCAGCGAGTGAAGCGTCGAAGGAGGCAATATGGCTGAAGAACTTCATTGGTGATCTTGGAGTTGTACCTGCCACAAAGGAGCCCATGGAGATTTTCTGTGATAATGAAGGAGCGGCTGCCTTGACCAAGGAACCGAGGGATCATGGTAGATCTAGACATATCGACAGAAAATATCACTTTATTAGACATCGTGTAGAAGAAGGACAACTCGTAGTGAAGAGGATATCATTAGAAGATAACCCAGCAGATCCGCTTACGAAGGGACTACGTAGGGTTAAGCACTTGCAGCATGCTAGGAGTATTGGGCTGAAGGATGATATTAGCATATATTAGATAGTATTAGAAATGTGTAATAGATAAATGTAATTAACATTTGATGATTAAATAAAGTAGTTTTATTTATAAGTAATGTTACTGTCTTATGTTAATTGTTTAACTATTGTTTGATTTTGCATGTTTTGACTTCCAGAATAATTGAGTTTATTAAGAATAATCGAATTATTCAAATTGTCCACAATCGTTCATATGTTGGAAGTAGATATGAATGAAGATTGTCATGAATTGGTGCGTAGATTGTCTAAATGGTATTAGACATGGCAAAAGATTGTTGCGACGTTCATGAGTGTTTATGAACTGTTTTGAGCATTGGAACAAACCCGTGCTTGCTGGAATCACCTTATGGAATATGATATAAAAAGGGTGATCGCAAGACGATAATATCATATAGTCTTAAAACCTAGATATATGTTTTGTTATTTGTTAATTGATTGTACATTGATAATGCGAAAACGCATCAGTAACTCGGTGTCATAAAACGCATTGTTGTGTATAGTTGATTAATGAATAAGGAAATGCATATAAGTCGAAGTTTATCTGTAACTTTTATCCCAAGAGGGTGAAAGCGATATCTCGGCCGCTCGATGATTTGATTTGACTTATGTGCCGGGCCCGGTGTCACACCCCAAAACCGAGAACGGCGGAAACGTTCTGGGGCGGAGGACGTCATGTATAATACCAACAACAATGTAAAGTAGTAAACAAGCAACAACATCATCCATTGCATTAATAAAATAATTATTATACAATTGTATTCTGTCAAATTTTGATAAACACTAAAGCATAAATCAAAATGAAAGATAAGTCTTGAACAAGCTCCATCTTCCTTTCTCCTTGCATCGGTACCTGTCTAAGATGACCTGAGGATACAAGTAATTTTGAAAGCGAGTATCAGCTTTAAAGCTGGTGAGTTCATAAGTATATAAGTGTCATTGCCTTGTTTGTGAAAACCTGTTATGAAGGCCATGTAAACCTTTAAATGAAAATGTTGAGGTAAGTATGAAATCCCTAGAAAAACCCTTATTTTCTATAAGTATGAAATGTAGTCTTCTACTAAGACCCGAATGTCCTGTACGTATGAAGTGTAGTCTTCTACCAAGACCCGAATGTTTTGTAAGTATGAAGTGTAGTCTTCTACCAAGACCCGAATGTTCTGTTTGTAAAATGATAGTTTTCCCTTTGTATTGACTAGTACTAAAAGTGCTTAGTCTAACTCATCGTTTATGTGAATGCACCACAAAATAAAGTAAACAGGAAAATGTACTACTGTAAGTGTTGTCACTGGGTACTAGGACCAACACAGCCTAGGTAAATATTATCCCGAGGTACTAGGGTTAACACTACCTAAAAATAAAGTAAACAGGAAAAATATAATCATGTAAGTGTTAGCCGAAGGTACTGGTGCTAACAAGACGAATGTAAATGTTGACCCGAGGTACTAGGGCTAACATATTACATATAACCTAATGAACATCCGAAGATTGTCCAATTGTCCTCTATAGCAGCAGCAGGTGGGAGGAAGGGTTAGTCCCTGTAAACGTACTCCTAGTATAAGTAATAACCGTAGGCATCCGTAGATGTTCATTACCCACTGTTGCTAACAGATGAGTTCCGGAATGGTTAGTCCCGTACATATATCCCGAGGTACTGTGGGATAGAGGCCCATCTAGGTATCCCGAGGTACTATGGGATAGGGTCCTGTCTTAGATATTCCGAGGTACTGTGGAATAGGCAGCAAGATTTACACAGAAGGTACTAATAAATCATCCTCGCAATTCGAGATACAAGTATTCATGTTAATGTACACAGTTAAGTGTATCTACATAAAGGTACTTATGTAATGCGTTCATGTAAACGTGTTCATGTATCATGTAAGTATATGTAAACATATTCATGTATCAGGTAAACATCTGTAAGTACTCATGTATCAGGTAATGTACTAGTATAGACTCATGAATGACCTAACTCTTGTGTGACTCCTTGTAATAGAAGTAATGTTTGATATCTTCAAATTATCCCTATGATAATCTACTGTAATATAACTAGTTAAACATGTAAGTTTACCCACTCTTACTACTCAAGGGTATGGGAAACTAAAGGAAAGATGCAAACTATAACATCAATACATATATAAGAATATAAGTGTATATGCATAGTTTAGTTCAAGAATGAAAAATGGTTTTTGTAAGACATCTTATGGGTTTTGAAAAATAATTAACAATGACTTGATGTCATTTTAATAAACATTTCAGAGGTAAAACATTTGGTAACAATGTGTTTTTAAGATGTAAAACCATTTCATGCATCACATTTTGTAGCATGTGAAATCCGTTAAATGACAAACATAGTTATAAAATACATATCAATGATTCAATAACATGTTTGTTTCTACTTGTATCCCCCCCCCATTAAAGCATTTAAAATCATTTAAAATATTGATTAGGGGTATGAACTCACTTGATTGAAGTGGTTTATTTGAAGAAGTCGAGAGAAGAATCGAGCAGAACTTTGATAGGAAGAGTTGAAAACGCGGGAAAATCTCGGGAATCTCGGGAATATCGAGAACACAAAACCTTCCTTCGGGACTTGAAGGTGAAAACCCGGGGCTTTGGTAGGGTCTCGGGGGCTTAAACGCAGAGTTTCGGCGCGAGAAAGAAAGGAACTGAGCAATGGAACTCGGAGCCCTTGAAATCTACTTATAGGGGCATTTTTGGGGGGTGCCACATCGTGGCAACCTTTTTCCACGTCGTGGGCTTGGTCGTCACTGCATGCGTCATCCCAAGTTGCATCTGGGGGCCTCCCGGAGGTGTCAGGAGATTTGCCACGTCGTGGCACTGCTTGCCACGTCGTGGTCTCTGACAGCCTCGAATATCGGGTCTCGAACTTGTAAAATCCGTAACTTTCGCATACGAGCTCCGTTTTCGACGTTCTTTATATGTACGCGTAGCTAAAAATATGATCTACAACTCTCGTTTAGACTTCATTGGAAAATTCTGACTTTATTTTTAATTATTTATTTTTAACGGGCCGGGACACGAAAAGTCCGTTAAAAATCCATAACTTCTTCATTCGGTGTCCGTTTTCGTCAGACTTTTCGCCGTTGCGCTACTAATGTTGAGACCTTAGATTCTCATTTAGGTTGTTTTGGTCAAAAGTATCTCGAGCTCTATTTCGAGTTTTTAGCTGTCTACTATTATACCCGAATCTTGGAAAAATCATAACTTTCTCATACGAAGTCATATTTGGACGTTCTTTTTATGTACGCTCACGGTTTGAGGTTATCTATAACTTTCATTTAGATACTTAAGGCTAAAAACTATTGTATTGAAACTTCGCGTTTTTCGTTTAATCGGTGTTGCCGGTTTTGCCGAGAATCTTCGGTTGGTCATAACTTCTTCGTTATAACTCGGATTTTAGGGTTCTTTATATGTACGAAAACCTTGATACGATTCCTACTACTTTATTTAACCCAAATAAGATTTTAGGAAAGTTATATTTTGACCTAAATTTGATTGGTTTTACATTACATTGTCTCGAAATATCGGGTTGTCACACCCGGTCAGAACTGAATTGATGTGTTCGATTAAGTTCTATGTCAAATAAATCAGAGATCGAGAAACCTAAATGCTTGACTACTCATTCCATAGAATGGTCAGCATGATGTCTAACAGAGGACTGTACGATCCCTTATCTAAAGGACAAAATTGATTAGATCAGAGTTTGACAGCGTCTTTGAGGGCTACGATTGCAAATTGAATTGTACTTGTGCATATAGTTACTAGACTTATCCAAGTGGGAGACTGTTGGAATAGTGTCTAAGGTTGCAACTATATTAGGCAAGTATTTGACCCGGTTGTGCATAGTCCTTTTAGGTTGCCTTCACCATAGCAACTTGATAGGATGATTTATTAAGAGAGAATAAATATTATTAATATATTATGAGAATAATATAAAGAATAATAATATTGTTATTTGATTAATATAAGTCATAAATTAATTGGTATTAGTTTGGTGACTTAAAGAGATTAATTAAATAAGAGGGTATAAACTGTCAATTGTTTGATAGTTAAATTTTAGACTGTAAATCCATATTGGATAGGGGTGGACGGATTCTAGAAGCTAAAGGATAGCTTAAAATCGTCCAAGGCTATCTAAGGAATGGATTTGGATTGCTTTAAGAGAAGATTATCCAACTAGGGTTTAAGTTGTAACCCTTAAGGAGTCTACAAGTATAAATAGACCCTATGGAAAAGGGAAATCGGAACTTGATCAAAAGTAGAGAAACCCTGGCCGAATTCCTCCCCTCTCCTCTCTCTCAAATCATCCTCCTTGCTATTTGCTGTTTGTAAGCCATTAGAGGGGTGACAATTGTGACTCTAGAGCTCCAAGACAACAAGATCAAACAAGAGATTCAAAGGTATGATTCTAGATCTGATTTAGTATTGTTCTTATACCTAATTAGTCATTAGAAGTCTTGGATTTAAAGCATGTTTAATTAGAAAGCGTAGATCCAAGCATTAGGGTTTTGCATGCGCACATAGGAAAGTTCTTATGGCTAAAACCCATCACTTCCTTATATGAAATTTGCAATATTAGTGTAGTTGCTTAGTGTATGCATCATAGTTGTACATAACTAAGATTCTATAGCCTGAGAATGTTCCATTTAGCCTTATTTCTTGTTCTTGTTCGATGAAGAGATTAGGGTAGAATCAAGTATTCAATTGTCTATAGGATCCAATGTTATGTAATATTAGCATACACGAGTGTTGCAGGGTTAGTAAAAGTATCATGAGTGGGTGTAGTATATGGTGGGTCAATGTGAGGATTATTAGCCACTCTTGAGAGAGTGAGGGTAGGGCGAACGTGCATCTGAGATGCTAGGAGATAGAGACCGGGGATTTCGTATGAGGATATATCTGATTTTATTATGTTTTAGTGCCAGTCGATTCCACTGCTCGAATGTTGCTTGCTTTGTGCTTTTGTGGGAGTCACACTGATGGGAGCTAACTATCAAATGAATACATTAAGTTACATGCTATGGAGGTTAACTAATCCTAGAGTGAAGGATTTGGCCCTATTTCACAACTCTAGTTTGAGTCTAACCGTTGTAGGGTTAGGTCCTTTAGTCGAAATATTATTTAAGTTTTGTTGCATGGAATTGTATTCATGAAATGGTTGGCAGGAATTGATTGGAGTCCCTCAACATCTAATGGCAGGGGAGGTGGGGAATCCTAGGAGAGCCTAGAGAGTATGTTAGTGCAGTTGTTTCGATGTTGAGCAAGTCTCAGGATTATTTTATGAATAGGTCTTAGAGGATTTAAGATGATTCTTGAGGAAAGTATGGATAGGTGTGGAAGGTAGTATTGGGCTCGTACAACTGGAAGCACAAGATCCATACTCTAATCGAGGGTTTCAGGGATTCTAAGGTTTGGTCAGGGAAGATAACATGGTTTGGTGCTATGATTTGTGGCAGTGGTTCCGTATCTGTTGATCTTTTCGGTTATGGTTTCTCAGGCATGAGGAAGGATTTGGTAATTCTTTTTGGCCCCAGTGATAATACTAGTTTTGGTTGAATGGCATAGAATTGAATGATTTTGTTGGTTTTTAGGTCCCGAGGGTTTTGCTCGAGGCTGTGTATTGAGTCGCGAGACTCAAGAAGGGAATGGTTGTTATGATCGGCTGGGTGATTGCAGCTAGAAGTTGAGTGGTTGATTGGTGGATTGGATTGTCGCTATCTGTGGCAAGGATTATGCCCTTTTCAATTTTCGCATTTGGAGAACGAGTGAGCAGGCTTGTGACTGTCAGAGTTAGGTTTTGAACCCTGCATGGTGTCTAGTGGTCGCGGTGTTTGGCGACAGCATGTCAGCATGGGAATGCGCATGAGGATTGAGGTAGTATGGATGTTTTGTGTTGCGATCAAGAGTCTGTTTCCTTGGATATAGGAAAGTCATGTACCAGATTGATGGTTGGGATTGCATGCAAGGAGTATATGTTTTGGATCGTAAGTCGGTGTTTGCATATGCATTTGCATGAAATCCTTAATGATAAAGTGGTTATGATTGGAAATTTCCATGGTCTTTAGCTGAAATCCGAAATCCTCTTAGGATTTCATTGGTCCTTATCTAGAAGATCATCATGAGTGTGTTATGCATTTCAAGATCTGGGGACAGTTCGTGCCATTTGAACCGTGTTTGAGAGATGGTTCGCTTCTACACCCGTGGGTGGTAGTTTGAACCCTAAGTGGGGGAGAAATGGGTATTCTGCTTGCAGGATCATTCATCGGTTCGAGTTCTTAATGTTAGAAGAATGGATCATAGGGATCTATAGTGCGGGTATATGGAATCTCGGTTCAGGACTTGCTCAGGATAGTGTATATAGTAAGTGGCGATCAGGAATCAATTTGAGAATTTGGTACGTTCATCTCCACACGGGTTTTGGTTTCATTAGATATAATGTCAATGCGTCCTTGATCATTGGTTGTTTTGTTCATCATTCAACGGAGGTTCTATGAAGGTTTCAAGTTGTGACAGTTGAAGCTCAATGGATGTGTCAACCTATCATCAAGTTTAGTGTGCTTTATGTTCCTTTGGCCTCTGGGTATGTTTATCCTCAATGATGGTGGTGTGGTATATTTGGGCTAATAGTTGGCTCAAGTTTTGGAAGCATTCACGATCACCTTGGAAGTCATCTTACGCTGGTTGCATACTAGTGGAATATCTTAAGTCTCAATCAAGCATGGGATCTTGTTCCGACCGATCATGAGGATTTCTTCTTTTATTGATTGAGGTGTCGTTTCAATAAAACTCTAGTATTTATTCCCTTTTTGGATACGGTTACGAGTTCCCTAAGGATGTGTGCTGTGGTAAATTCATTATATTTCTAAGAGGAATATGTATGGGCTGGTCAAATTATCAATGGAGAGCTTGCTTCGAATTATATGCATGATTCTGTTTGGGTTATAGACTTTGAATTGGATCAAGAGTACAATTGTCTATCCTATTCTTGGTGGTGTGCGGCCATGATTTTGTCGGGTTTTGCATTGGTAGCAGCGTGTTATGTGAAAGGACTTGTGTGTGGTAAGACCATGGGCGGTGACCATGGTGGTATAGACGTGTAGTAAGTAATCCTGCAATGGGCCTTTCCTGACAACCATCAGGCCTCGCCCGGAATAGATCTGTCTATAATCTTGTGATGGGCATCATCCAACACACTCATCAGGCCCCTCCTGGCATCGGGCTCTGCCCGATATACATACAAACATATACAATACATGCAAGAGTCACAAAGATAGCTAGCATGCTATAACATAGTCTAATGGCCGGTATTGGTGTCTTTAACCCGTACATACCGTGAGAAGACTCACATGAACTACTCATCGAAAGTTCAAGCCCCACCTCAGAAAACAGAATAGCCAACCCAAGATTCCTAAAGCCAAAATGAATTAATTGTTAGCCAAATGTTGAATTCTACTTAAGTTTAACCAAAAGTCAAACTGGTAAAAAGTCAAAGGTCAACGGTCAAAGTCAAATAATCAACATGCAGACCATTACCACGTCGAGACCTTCCTTGGCCACGCCGTGGCCATTCCATGACAAAACAATCAAGGTTTTAAACTCCGCCAAGCTGTGGGAAACTATCTGAAGTGCCATTTCTTCATTAAGCACTTAATCCTTACAGATCTAAATCCAAAACTTTAGATATACTCCTTCTCAATGACTTAATGGATAAAGTTTCCAAATTTATCTATTAGGACTTCATCCAAGGTAGAATCATGAGCCCTAAATCCAGTAAGCACTTAATATGACCAAAACTCAAACATGGGTTCAAGAACACTCAATCTAAGACCTTTTTCTCACTAACATAAGAATTTCATGACCATAAGAGAACCATATAAAGCTCTAGATATACTCAAACTCCCATAGCATCCAAGAATGGGACCAAAACATCAAAAAATGGGCTCAAGCATCAAACATGAAACACAATGGTCAAGATATGAACTTTATACCTCCAACAACTCAGAAATGTGGAGAAGATGTTGGATCCAAGTTTGTTCCTTGCTTCCTTACACCAAGATGAACTTATTTGTTCTTCAAGATTCACCAAAAGAGGACATTAAACTCAAAATCAAGCCACCAAGATCATTTCCATGGAAGAGAGGCTAGCATTTTGAAATTAAGGGCTGGAGGCTGAAGAAGATGACCTGGAATGGGGTGTGAAGATGCTTAAATATGGGAACAACTCTAAAAATATATGGGCTTGGGCCTGAACAGCAACCACGTCATGACGGCCTTAAGCTACACTGTGGTGGCTCCATAAAATGCATGTTCCTTTACGACATGGCCATGTCATGGGCATTCTTTCACCATGTTGTGGCATGGAATTTTATTCAAAACTCCATCTTTAGTCTTTAACGACAAAAAGGCTTAACCAACTTAAATTAGTTTTCATTCTCGAAATCCTCTCTTCCAGCTTACTCTTAAACATTCTCTGAACCCTTGCGAGTTCTTCCAATTGTCATTCCTCTTATAAAATTTGTCGTAGGTCTCACATCCAGAACAGTAACCAAGAACATATGGCTTCCAAATCCGATTGCACATCCCAAACCTTTGCAAGAACCAAAAGTATAGGAACACCATGATTTCCAAAACTCTGGATGACATCATAAGAAAGAAAATGCGACTTGACAAAGACATTCCTCACAACTAACCTGTAGGACTCAACTTCTATAGAAAAATGCTCAAATCAGAAACTCTACAAAATACAACCACAAACCAACTCCATTAATACACTTCCCGAAACCAGGAACTTATCAGTTTAAACTTCACAAACCTACCCTGAGACTGATGGCCATCCATTCGTCATACCTACCCCTAGTTCCATCACCAGGAACACCACCAATTTATGCCGAAAGAAAACTTAAAACATCCCGGTCGTTAATCTCCATAAATTTCAAATTCAGAAATTGTGCCCAAAACCCTTAAATATATGCTTGACTTCCTAAAAAGTCATCACCAACCCACTACTCCCACAAGCATAATGATGGTTCATCCAAGAATTTCATATTGCATAAGAACCCCTTATCAACTCGGGTGAACATTCACCTAGAAATCCACTCGAGACACTCAACGAACCTTATGACTCAAGATTTTAGAACAGATACCCAATGTTGGTAACCAAACCCATAATAAACCATCCTCAACAAAATGGGGTCCCCAATTGCAAACCTTCATCAAGCGACTTTCAATGCATAACTAGTACACCCACCAAAAACACACTGCTACTATCCTTAAGATCCACACTAGCTGGTCATTGAGTCTGCCGACTCCCAACAATGCACTAAAACTCAAGCATGCCAATAGGTCTAACGCTTTGAGACCTAAGAGTCTCATTCAAATGACTATTGGG
The DNA here is from genome assembly GCF_002870075.4 of Lactuca sativa. Classification (NCBI taxonomy): domain Eukaryota; kingdom Viridiplantae; phylum Streptophyta; class Magnoliopsida; order Asterales; family Asteraceae; genus Lactuca; species Lactuca sativa. The sequence continues at coordinate 191,113,272 of NC_056627.2, forward strand.
TCCCGCCCATAAGAATCATACCACCACTGGTTCATGATATTGATGGGTTTTATACAAACAATCCTATGTGTGCATGCAAGCCTAATTTGGATCTATGTTTTCATTATTAGACATACAACAAAATGAAAACAAAGGAAAAACCTAACATGCATATAAAATTTCAAAATATACAAACAAAATATTAGAATACATAACTTTGTTGCTATATAGTAATAACAACTAAATCTTAAAGTTCCTTTGCTCTTGAGAACAAGTACCACAAATGTAGTACCTCTAATGGCTCACAAGCACACAAGGGTGAAAGGATGAATATGAGAGAGAGGAGAGAAGGTAGCTTGCTCTAGAAATAGTCTCTCTTATAGGTTTTTTCAAGGGTGGGACGAAATCCTAAGCCTAAGGGGTCTATTTATACTTGAGGCCAGCTAGGGTTTCAGGATGGAAACCTTAATCACTTACCTTAGGGCCCAAGCAAATCCATGAACCTCCTTGCCCTAGGCCTTAGACGAAAACTCCTAGATCCTTCTAGGATTTACGGCCAAACCCTAATAAGGGTGATCTAATGGCGCAAAGCCTCAACTATCAAATAATTACAAAACAACCCCTATACTTTTAATCACAAAATGAATTCCAAATTAATTTCTGGTTAAATGCTAATTAACAATATCATTCCAAATTAATATATTATTATTATAATATATTAATAAATCATATTTATGTCCTAATTTATTATTCTTAACAATATATCAACCACTCTACTTAACAGTCATCCTGTCTAGTCACCAGTGTGAAGGAAACCCAAAAGGACCATGCTACTATCGCTTCAAGCACATCCCAATGTAACTATAACTGCCAATGTAACTTCAAGATCCGATTAGCAATCGTGAAGGCAATGTAACTTCAAGGACCAATGTGAAGGCAACTATAACTGTAAATGTAACTTCAAGGACTAGTGTGAAGGCAACCCAAAAGGACCATGCTACTATGGGCTTAGACACCTAATCCAATAGTCTCCCACTTGGATAAGTCTAATAACTATAACTGCCAATGTAACTTCAAGATCCGATTAGCAATCGTAGCTCTCAATAGCCGATGTTGGACTCTCACCTAGTCAACGACACGTCCTTTAGATGAGGGATCATGTAGTCCTCCATTCTCAAGATATCATGCAGACAAATACATGGAACATAGTCATACTTATTCTCCAAAAATTTGTTTCCCGATTTCTGATTTTTCTGACATAGATCTTAATCGAACACATCAATTCAGTCCTGACCGGGCCCGACACAAAAGTCAACACAAAATCATTGAGGGGCCAAAGATATCACTTTTAACCTCTTAGGATAAAAGGAACAGATAAACTTTAACTTATATGCTTGTACTATTTACTCATTAAATCATACACAATAATACATTTTATAACATCAAGTTATTGATGCGTTTACGCATTATCAATGCACAACTAAATTGTAAACAACAACTCATATATCTCAATTTAAAGACTATACGATATTATCGTCTCACAATCACTCATGATTAATTCCATGAAGTGATTCATGTGAGTGTGGGTTTAATCCAATACTCAAATCTTATTTCAGGAGAACTCATGAACGTTGCAGCAAACTTTTGATGTCTAAACGCTTAGACAATCTACAAGCGAATTCATAACAGTCTTGCCTCAATACCTACCTCCAAAGTATGATCGACTGTGGATTGTTTGAGTAGTCATATTATTCTGGAAGTTAAAACATGCAAAATGAAACAATAGTAAACAATTGACACAAGATACTAACTTTACTCATAAATAAAACTCCTTTATGCAATCATCGAATTCCAATTACATTTTATCTTTTACAAGTTTCTAAATAGCTATATAATCACTAAAACTAATATCGTCCTTCAGCCCAATACTCCTAGCAAGTTGCAAGTGCTTAACCATACTCATTCCCTTCGTAAAGGGATCTGTTGGGTTCTCTTCTGACGATACCCTCTTTACTACGAGGAGTCCCACTTCTACACGATATCTGATGAATTTGTATTTTCTGTCGTTATGTCTGGATCTGCCATGATCTCTCGGTTCCTTGGTTAAGGCGACCACACCCTCGTTATCACAAAAAATATCCATAGGCTCCTTTACGGCAGGTACAACTCCAAGGTCTCCAGTGAAGTTCTTTAGCCATATTGCCTCCTTCGACGCTTCACTCACTGCTATGTACTCTGATTCGCACATTGAATCGGTTACAATTTCCTGCTTGGAACTTTTCCAAGTCACTCTCCTCCATTCAGGGTAAATACCCAGCCCGACTGAGAGTGGAAATTAACTCGGTCAGTCTAAAAACTGGCGTCACTATACCCTCGCACTCTCAAGTCATCACTCCCACCGAGGATAAGGACCTAGTCCTTAGTCCTTTGTGGGTACTTAAGAATTTTATTTACTGCATTCCAGTGAGCTCTACCAGGATTCCCTTGATATCTGCTGACCATGCTCAAAGGAAGGTCACATCAGGGAGAGTACACGTCATAACATACATGATCGAGCCAACGATGGAAGCATAAGGAACTTGACTCATTTCTGCTATCTCAGCATCAAACTCAGACTCTGATTCTTACTCCATTTAATATTGCTTTGGATTGGTAACTCCCCTTTCTTGGAATTCTCCATGATGAAAAATTTCAACACCTTATCCAAGTAGGTACTTTGACTAAGTCCTATTAGTCTCTTACTCCTATTTCTCAATATCCTTATCCCTAGAATATAAGCAGCTTCTTTAAGGTCCTTCATGGCGAAGCACTTCCGAAGCTAGGGATTAACCTCCTGCAAGGATGGGATGTCTTTTCTTATAAGTAGTATGGCATCCACATACAAAACGAGAAAGATAACTATATTCCCATTGGCTTTCACATATACACAGGACTCATCCTCGCTTCTAGAAAAACCAAACTCTTTGACTTTCTCATCAAAACAAAGATTCCATCTACGAGACGCTTGTTTTAATCCATAGATGGATTTCTCAAGTTTACACACTCTATTAGGGTGTTTCGCATCGACAAAACCCTCTGGCTGACTCATGTAAACATCTTTAGCCAACTTCCCATTTAGGAAAGTGGTTTTGATATCCATCTGCCATATTTCATAATCATAAGATGCAGTTATGGCTAGCATAACCCTTATAGATTTAATCTTTGCTACTAGTTAGAACGTCTCATCATAGTCAACTCCAGGAGTTTGAGTAAAGCCCTTTGTAACCAATCATGCCTTATATGTGTGTACTCTACCATCCATGTCAGTCTTCTTCTTGAAGATCTATTTTCACCCGACCGTCTTACGGCCTGGTACATTGTCAACTAAGTTCTAAACTTGATTGTCATACATGGACTGAATCTCACTGTCCATAGCCTCTTTTGACTTTGTAGACTTTGGGCCTTCCATGGCTTCCTTGTAGTTGTTAGGTTCATCCATATTTATTAGCGTGCTATCACTAATAAACGTATCACCCTCAGCAGTTATATGGAAACCATATAATACGGGTGGAACACTAACTCTACTGGAACGTCTAAGAGGTAAGGACTCATCAATTGGTTCAACAAGAGTTTCCTCCTCAGGTTGAGCGTCAGTGTTAGAGGTTCCTTCATCGCTTGATTCTTGAAGCTCTTCAAGATCAATTTGCCTCCCACTATCCTCTTGGCATATGAGTTCTCTCTCTCTCAGAAAACCCCTTTCCTCGCAACGAAGACAACATTGTCACTCGGTCTATAGAAGAGATATCCAAAGGACTTTTGTGGGTAGCCGATGAAAATACATCGCTCACTACGAGGTTCTAGTTTGTCGTGAGTCTCTCATCTTACGAAAGCCTCGCAACCCCAAACCTTGGTATCTGTTAACTAGGGAACCTTCCCTGTCTACATCTCGTGAGGTGTTTTGGCTACCTTCTTAGTTGGGATTAGATTAAGGATATGGGCGACAGTCTCTAAGGAATACCCCCAAAATGAGATAGGTAATGAAGCTCGACTCATCATGGAACGAAACATGTCCAACACTGTTCGATTACGCCTCTCAGCCGCACCATTCAACTGCAGTGTCCTAGGTGGCATCAATTGTGAAACAATTCCACATTCCTCAAGATAGTCATGGAACTCGATACTAAGATACTCACCACCTCGATCGGATCGGAGCATCTTTATCTTCCTGTCTAGTTGATTCTCTACTTCTTGCTTAAACTCTTTGAACTTTTCAAAAGTTTCTGACTTTTACTTGATTAAGTAGATATACCGATATCAACTATAATCATCGGTAAAAGTCATATAGAAGCGGTTTGCATTCCTTGTGGTGGATCTAAAGGGCCACATACATTCGTATGTATGAGATCCAATAAATCCTCACCCCTTTCACAAGTACTAGTGAAGGGTGACTTGGTCATCTTTCCAAGCAAACAAGATTCACACGTGTCATCGGACCTAAGGTCAAAAGACTCCAAGACTCCATCCTTTTAGAGTTGGGCTATGCGTTTCTTGTTCATATGTCCAAGACGACAATGCCACAAGCATGATTTGTCAAAATCAATGGACGAATTGATATTCAACACATTATTTCCTAAGTTGTCTACAACCATCACAGTTTCATATATATCATTAAAAGGCAATGCTTCAAAATAGAAAGTACCATTCAAGAAAGCATTAATAGAACCAGTTTCAATATTAAATGAAAATCTAAAACCATGTTTATACAAACCATGCAAATAAATAATGTTTTGTGTCAATTCTGACGAGTAGCAACAATTATTCAACTCTAAACCTAACCCACCACTAAGTACTAAAGAATAAACTCCAATCTTGGTGAGAGGCGATGCTTTCCTATTCTCCATGATCAAGTTCATCTTCATATGCTCCACATCCTTACTTATTCTTAGACCCTGCAAATCAGAACAAATGTGAAAACCACATCATGTATCAAGGACCCAAGAGATAGCATGTGAAGAGTTATTAGATTGAATAGTATAAATACCTACAAAGGTGGGATTTATCTTCCTATCCTTGATTTCTTAGAGATACTTCGGGCAGCTTTGTTTACAATGCCCTTTGTCGTGATAGTAGAAGCACTCTACATCCTTCAGATTGAAAGAGGGAGCAGCAGGACCACCTTTGGTTCCACTAGAAGAGGATCCATCATGGGACTTTCCCTTTTGGCTCATAAAAGGTGTCTTCCTCTTCTTCCCTTTCCCTTGTCAAATTGCTAAGACAGGGGCAGTAGCAGTAGGAGTAGATGCAACATATTTGCCTTTCAAACTACTCTCAGCAATTCGTAGAAGGCCTTAGAGCTTGCTTAGAGTGATTTCCTTCTTGTTCATATGATAGGTCATACGAAACTGATCATAACAAGGAGGAAAAGAGTGTAGAATAATATCTATGGCCAACTCTTCGTCAAAGTTGACATTCAACGTCCACAAATCTCTACATCTTTTGTAGATGGGTGGTGATGGAATCTCCATCCTTCATCTTTGTAGTAATCATGGAGGCGATGATCTCGTGCCAGTCCTGCCTCTCACTTTGATGGTACCTTTCCATAAAATTTTGGTGCATCTCGTAAGGATAGTAGTCCTCGTAGGACTTTTGGAGTTAGGCAGTCATGGTTACAAGCATGATACACAACACCTTTGACAAGTTGCTCTCATGATCATCATAGTCAGCGATTTGTTCAGGAGTACCAGTGTTACGGTCAATCTCCTTCAGCTCCTCGGTAACCATGCAAATTTTGCGAATCCAATCGTTAAAATTGGATTCATCAAAGATCACCCTCCCACATAAGTCCATGAGGGAGAAAGAGTTAGAAGCGTTGGGGTTTGCAGTGTTGTATGAAGTCGACGTCTAAAAAGGAAAAGAGACAAAGTTTAGTTTAGATAAAAATCCTTAATATAACACCCAAATGAAATATTAAGGCTAGGACCCAACACAATACTTCACAATTCGGAAGAGGGATGTCATAATCCAATTGCAAAATATTTGAAGGTAGGTCAATTACGATTTACCAATTTCCACCATAAAAACGAAAAAGAATATTAAGTTTTAAATGAATTAAAATTCCTAGATTCTTTTGAGATTCATTGAAGTTTTCAATGGCATGTTTCAATCTCGATTATGCCCTTCAAGTTTGTGATTGGGATACCGACGATCACAAACAAGGTGTGAATAACCATGCAAATGTACTTGGTACACTGGATGTCATTTACCACCTAATCAATGTGCCGATTAACCACAAACGCTCCATTGATCTATGATAAACATCGAGCCACCCTTTTCCACCCTTGCTAGTCCCAAATTAGTGTGTCGGTTAACCACACACGCTCCACTAACGACATGGCAAGGTGCAAAGTGTAATTTCATAGAATTGCATCATTTTTACATTTTTCCTAAAGTAACTAAGATTGGGAATTTGTGAAAATATTTAGTTACTTTATAAATCATTATACTTACTAATGAGGAATTACTATGTCCTATCATACCAGTTCGGCTAATGAACCTCCACTAGTCAAGAGTACGGTGGGTAAGATTGTTTACCCAATGGCGGTCATTTTATAGGCCGCTTCCTTAAACACCCCTTAGAGACCAGCTTCGTGAATTAGGCCTAGTAACGGTAAGACTGACTTGTCTTATACACACACACACCCATATATATATATATATATATATATATATATATATATACATACATATATATATATAATTCATAATCTTTTAATATTATAATAGTATAAGGGTGTATTTTAAACATTTTAGAATAATATGGTTTTAAACAAATTTAAAATTTTCGAAAACTAATACCTTTTAATTTTAAAATCTTAAATATCAAAACTTTGATTTAATAATTATCCAATACTAAACAATTAATTTAAATTATTAAATCTTGATGGGTTATCCATTAAATTAAACAATTAATTTAACCTAATCCCTTTATCCCCTAGATATCAAAAATTTAGGATGGGATACTTCAAAATGTTTAATTATCTACTTAAACAATTAAAAATATAATTACAAAAGATGGAATTATCCTAATCCCTAAAATTTTGGAATCTAATCTTGGGGAGGAAGGCATTTCCAAAAAACCTAGGGTTTACCAACCCTAAATTCGAAAATATGGGGCCAAAGGAAAAGGGTTCAAGAAACCCTACCAAAAATCGAAAACTAGGGTTTTGAAACCCTTATTTCGAAAATCTAAGCCCTAGGGTTTATTTTCCATAATACCTAATTTGCCAAGTTCATACTTTTGTATCAAATCTAACTGAAAAACAACAACTAAAGGCTCTGATGCCACTGATAGGTTTTATACAAACAATCCTATGTGTGCATGCAACCCTAATTTGGATCTATGTTTTCACTATTAGACATACAACAAAATGAACACAAAGGAAAACCATAGCATGCATCTAAAATTTAGAAATATACAAACAAAAGATTAGAATACATACCTATGTTGCTATATAGTAATAACAACTAAATCTTGAAGTTCCTTTGCTCTTGAGAACAAGTACCACAAATGTAGTACCTCTAATGGCTCACAAACACACAATAGTGAAAGGATGAATATGAGAGAGAGGAGAGAAGGTGTCTTGCTCTAGAAATTGTCTATTTGTAACTACTTACTTCATCAAACTCTAATTTCGGGACGAAATTCCCTCTAATGAGGGGATGATGTGACAACCCGAAATTTCTAACTTTTACATCCTCCATCTTATCAAGTTTAGCCTCATTTTTCTATTTTAAAAATGTAGTTTTGGGTCTATATAAGTGTATTAGGATTAGTATAATCAAGATATGAGTCTTAGGAAGGGTTAGAATGTGTGTTGCATCGCAAAATCGGGCCAAACGCACCAAACAAGGTGTGTGCAGCCGCACACCCGAGTGTGCGGCCAGCCAGCCGCACACAGCCGACCACACACCCCCCTAGCCTCACACTCCAGCCTATATAAAGGACCCTAAATCAACCTTACACCCTTTTTCCCACTCCTTCAAAGCTGGAACATTCTCTCTTAAGAGTCCTTCAAGTTTTCCTCTCCAATCGGTAATACAAGTAAGTAAACATGCTTAGATCATTACTACAACACATTAGAAAGCCTTTTCCTCGAGTTTGATACATGAAATCGTCGTTCTAGATGATCTTCATATGTGTACGGCCTCACACACACACCATGTGTGACCGCACATACATCTTTTAGTCCTAAAATGGACTTAAACACTCATCTAAGCATAGCATCGACCATAACACCTTCTTAGGATCATCACAAAACCTTGGAAAATCGATTTGGAAACATTTTTATGGGAGTGTACTGCCGCACACAGGCCTGGCGGCTCACACCTAGCCGCACATAAGTCCATGAGGGAGAAAGATTCAGAAGCGTTGGGGTTTGCAGCGTTGTTTGAAGTCGACGTCTAAAAAGGAAAAGAGATAAAGTTTAGTTTAGATAAAAATCCTTAATATAACACCCAAATGAAATATTAAGGCTAGGACCCAACACAATATTTCACAATTCGGAAGAGGGATGTCATAATCCAATTGCAAAATATTTGAAGGTAGGTCAATTACGATTTACCAATTTCCACCATAAAAACGAAAAAGAATATTAAGTTTTAAATGAATTAAAATTCCTAGATTCTTTTGAGATTCATTGAAGTTTTCAATGGCATGTTTCAATCTCGATTATGCCCTTCAAGTTTGTGATTGGGATACCGACGATCACAAACAAGGTGTGAATAACCATGCAAATGTACTTGGTACACTCGATGTCATTTACCACCTAATCAATGTGTCGGTTAACCACACATGCTCCATTGATCTATGATAAACATCGAGCCCTTGCTAGTCCCAAATTAGTGTGTCAGTTAACCACACATGTTCCACTAACGACATGGCAAGGTACAAAGTGCAATTTCATAGAATAGCATCATTTTTACATTTTTCCTAAAGTAACTAACATTGGGAATTTGTGAAAAAATTCAGTTACTTTATAAATCATTATACTTACTAATGAGGAATTACTATGTCCTATCATACCAGTTCGGCTAATGAACCTCCACTAGTCAAGAGTACGGTGGGTAAGATTGTTTACCCAATGGCGGTCATTTTATAGGCCGCTTCCTTAAACACCCCTTAGAGACCAGCTTCGTGAATTAGGCCTAGTAACGGTAAGACTGACTTGTCTTATACACACACACACCCATATATATATATATATATATATATATATATATATATATATATATATATATATATATATATATATATATATATATACATACATATATATATAATTCATAATCTTTTAATATTATAATAGTATAAGGGTGTATTTTAAACATTTCAGAATAATATGGTTTTAAACAAATTTAAAATTTTCGAAAACTAATACCTTTTAATTTTAAAATCTTAAATATCAAAACTTTGATTTAATAATTATCCAATACTAAACAATTAATTTAAATTATTAAATCTTGATGGGTTATCCATTAAATTAAACAATTAATTTAACCTAATCCCTTTATCCCCTAGATATCAAAAATTTAGGATGGGATACTTCAAAATGTTTAATTATCTACTTAAACAATTAAAAATATAATTACAAAAGATGGAATTATCCTAATCCCTAAAATTTTGGAATCTAATCTTGGGGAGGAAGGCATTTCCAAAAAACCTAGGGTTTACCAACCCTAAATTCGAAAATATGGGGCCAAAGGAAAAGGGTTCAAGAAACCCTACCGAAAATCGAAAACTAGGGTTTTGAAACCCTTATTTCGAAAATCTAAGCCCTAGGGTTTATTTTCCATAATACCTAATTTGCCAAGTTCATACTTTTGTATCAAATCTAACTGAAAAACAACAACTAAAGGCTCTGATGCCACTGATAGGTTTTATACAAACAATCCTATGTGTGCATGCAACCCTAATTTGGATCTATGTTTTCACTATTAGACATACAACAAAATGAACACAAAGGAAAACCATAGCATGCATCTAAAATTTAGAAATATACAAACAAAAGATTAGAATACATACCTATGTTGCTATATAGTAATAACAACTAAATCTTGAAGTTCCTTTGCTCTTGAGAACAAGTACCACAAATGTAGTACCTCTAATGGCTCACAAACACACAATAGTGAAAGGATGAATATGAGAGAGAGGAGAGAAGGTGGCTTGCTCTAGAAATTGTCTATTTGTAACTACTTACTTCATCAAACTCTAATTTCGGGACGAAATTCCCTCTAATGAGGGGATGATGTGACAACCCGAAATTTCTAACTTTTACATCCTCCATCTTATCAAGTTTAGCCTCATTTTTCTATTTTAAAAATGTAGTTTTGGGTCTATATAAGTGTATTAGGATTAGTATAATCAAGATATGAGTCTTAGGAAGGGTTAGAATGTGTGTTGCATCGCAAAATCGGGCCAAACGCACCAAACAAGGTGTGTGCAGCCGCACACCCGAGTGTGCGGCCAGCCAGCCGCACACAGCCGACCACACACCCCCCTAGCCTCACACTCCAGCCTATATAAAGGACCCTAAATCAACCTTACACCCTTTTTCCCACTCCTTCAAAGCTGGAACATTCTCTCTTAAGAGTCCTTCAAGTTTTCCTCTCCAATCGGTAATACAAGTAAGTAAACATGCTTAGATCATTACTACAACACATTAGAAAGCCTTTTCCTCGAGTTTGATACATGAAATCGTCGTTCTAGATGATCTTCATATGTGTACGGCCTCACACACACACCATGTGTGACCGCACATACATCTTTTAGTCCTAAAATGGACTTAAACACTCATCTAAGCATAGCATCGACCATAACACCTTCTTAGGATCATCACAAAACCTTGGAAAATCGATTTGGAAACATTTTTATGGGAGTGTACTGCCGCACACAGGCCTGGCGGCTCACACCTAGCCGCACATAAGTCCATGAGGGAGAAAGATTCAGAAGCGTTGGGGTTTGCAGCGTTGTTTGAAGTCGACGTCTAAAAAGGAAAAGAGATAAAGTTTAGTTTAGATAAAAATCCTTAATATAACACCCAAATGAAATATTAAGGCTAGGACCCAACACAATATTTCACAATTCGGAAGAGGGATGTCATAATCCAATTGCAAAATATTTGAAGGTAGGTCAATTACGATTTACCAATTTCCACCATAAAAACGAAAAAGAATATTAAGTTTTAAATGAATTAAAATTCCTAGATTCTTTTGAGATTCATTGAAGTTTTCAATGGCATGTTTCAATCTCGATTATGCCCTTCAAGTTTGTGATTGGGATACCGACGATCACAAACAAGGTGTGAATAACCATGCAAATGTACTTGGTACACTCGATGTCATTTACCACCTAATCAATGTGTCGGTTAACCACACATGCTCCATTGATCTATGATAAACATCGAGCCCTTGCTAGTCCCAAATTAGTGTGTCAGTTAACCACACATGTTCCACTAACGACATGGCAAGGTACAAAGTGCAATTTCATAGAATAGCATCATTTTTACATTTTTCCTAAAGTAACTAACATTGGGAATTTGTGAAAAAATTCAGTTACTTTATAAATCATTATACTTACTAATGAGGAATTACTATGTCCTATCATACCAGTTCGGCTAATGAACCTCCACTAGTCAAGAGTACGGTGGGTAAGATTGTTTACCCAATGGCGGTCATTTTATAGGCCGCTTCCTTAAACACCCCTTAGAGACCAGCTTCGTGAATTAGGCCTAGTAACGGTAAGACTGACTTGTCTTATACACACACACACCCATATATATATATATATATATATATATATATATATATATACATACATATATATATAATTCATAATCTTTTAATATTATAATAGTATAAGGGTGTATTTTAAACATTTCAGAATAATATGGTTTTAAACAAATTTAAAATTTTCGAAAACTAATACCTTTTAATTTTAAAATCTTAAATATCAAAACTTTGATTTAATAATTATCCAATACTAAACAATTAATTTAAATTATTAAATCTTGATGGGTTATCCATTAAATTAAACAATTAATTTAACCTAATCCCTTTATCCCCTAGATATCAAAAATTTAGGATGGGATACTTCAAAATGTTTAATTATCTACTTAAACAATTAAAAATATAATTACAAAAGATGGAATTATCCTAATCCCTAAAATTTTGGAATCTAATCTTGGGGAGGAAGGCATTTCCAAAAAACCTAGGGTTTACCAACCCTAAATTCGAAAATATGGGGCCAAAGGAAAAGGGTTCAAGAAACCCTACCGAAAATCGAAAACTAGGGTTTTGAAACCCTTATTTCGAAAATCTAAGCCCTAGGGTTTATTTTCCATAATACCTAATTTGCCAAGTTCATACTTTTGTATCAAATCTAACTGAAAAACAACAACTAAAGGCTCTGATGCCACTGATAGGTTTTATACAAACAATCCTATGTGTGCATGCAACCCTAATTTGGATCTATGTTTTCACTATTAGACATACAACAAAATGAACACAAAGGAAAACCATAGCATGCATCTAAAATTTAGAAATATACAAACAAAAGATTAGAATACATACCTATGTTGCTATATAGTAATAACAACTAAATCTTGAAGTTCCTTTGCTCTTGAGAACAAGTACCACAAATGTAGTACCTCTAATGGCTCACAAACACACAATAGTGAAAGGATGAATATGAGAGAGAGGAGAGAAGGTGGCTTGCTCTAGAAATTGTCTATTTGTAACTACTTACTTCATCAAACTCTAATTTCGGGACGAAATTCCCTCTAATGAGGGGATGATGTGACAACCCGAAATTTCTAACTTTTACATCCTCCATCTTATCAAGTTTAGCCTCATTTTTCTATTTTAAAAATGTAGTTTTGGGTCTATATAAGTGTATTAGGATTAGTATAATCAAGATATGAGTCTTAGGAAGGGTTAGAATGTGTGTTGCATCGCAAAATCGGGCCAAACACACCAAACAAGGTGTGTGCAGCCGCACACCCGAGTGTGCGGCCAGCCAGCCGCACACAGCCGACCACACACCCCCCTAGCCTCACACTCCAGCCTATATAAAGGACCCTAAATCAACCTTACACCCTTTTTCCCACTCCTTCAAAGCTGGAACATTCTCTCTTAAGAGTCCTTCAAGTTTTCCTCTCCAATCGGTAATACAAGTAAGTAAACATGCTTAGATCATTACTACAACACATTAGAAAGCCTTTTCCTCGAGTTTGATACATGAAATCGTCGTTCTAGATGATCTTCATATGTGTACGGCCTCACACACACACCATGTGTGACCGCACATACATCTTTTAGTCCTAAAATGGACTTAAACACTCATCTAAGCATAGCATCGACCAGAACACCTTCTTAGGATCATCACAAAACCTTGGAAAATCGATTTGCAAACATTTTTATGGGAGTGTACTGCCGCACACAGGCCTGGCGGCTCACACCTAGCCGCACATAAGTCCATGAGGGAGAAAGATTCAGAAGCGTTGGGGTTTGCAGCGTTGTTTGAAGTCGACGTCTAAAAAGGAAAAGAGATAAAGTTTAGTTTAGATAAAAATCCTTAATATAACACCCAAATGAAATATTAAGGCTAGGACCCAACACAATATTTCACAATTCGGAAGAGGGAGGTCATAATCCAATTGCAAAATATTTGAAGGTAGGTCAATTACGATTTACCAATTTCCACCATAAAAACTAAAAAGAATATTAAGTTTTAAATGAATTAAAATTCCTAGATTCTTTTGAGATTCATTGAAGTTTTCAATGGCATGTTTCAATCTCGATTATGCCCTTCAAGTTTGTGATTGGGATACCGACGATCACAAACAAGGTGTGAATAACCATGCAAATGTACTTGGTACACTCGATGTCATTTACCACCTAATCAATGTGTCGGTTAACCACACATGCTCCATTGATCTATGATAAACATCGAGCCCTTGCTAGTCCCAAATTAGTGTGTCAGTTAACCACACATGTTCCACTAACGACATGGCAAGGTACAAAGTGCAATTTCATAGAATAGCATCATTTTTACATTTTTCCTAAAGTAACTAACATTGGGAATTTGTGAAAAAATTCAGTTACTTTATAAATCATTATACTTACTAATGAGGAATTACTATGTCCTATCATACCAGTTCGGCTAATGAACCTCCACTAGTCAAGAGTACGGTGGGTAAGATTGTTTACCCAATGGCGGTCATTTTATAGGCCGCTTCCTTAAACACCCCTTAGAGACCAGCTTCGTGAATTAGGCCTACTAACGGTAAGACTGACCTGTCGTATACACACACACACACACCCTTATATATATATATATATATATATATATATATATATATATATATATACACATACATACATACATATATATAATTCACAATCTTTTAATATTATAATAGTATAAGGGTGTATTTTAAACATTTTAAAATAATATGGTTTTAAACAAATTTAAAATTTTCGAAAATTAATACGTTTTAATTTTAAAATCTTAACTATTAAAACTTTGATTTAATAATTATTCAAAACTAAACAATTAATTTAAATTATTAAATCTTGAAGGCTTATCCATTAAATTAAACAATTAATTTAACCTAATCCCTTTATCCCGTAGATATCAAAAATTTGGGATGGGATACTTCAAAATGTTTAATTATCTACTTAAAAAATTAAAAATATAATTACAAAAGATGGAATTATCCTAATCACTAAAATTTTGGAATCTAATCTTGGGGAGGAAGGCATTTCCAAAAAACCTAGGGTTTACCAACCCTAAATTCGAAAATATGGGGCCAAAGGAAAAGGGTTCAAGAAACCCTACCAAAAATCAAAAACTAGGGTTTTGAAACCCTTATTTCGAAAGTCTAAGCTCTAGGGTTTATTTGCCATAAAACCTAATTGCCAACTTCATACTTTTGTATCAAATCTAACTGAAAAACAACAACCAAAGGCTCTGATGCCACTGATAGGTTTTATACAAACAATCCTATGTGTGCATGCAACCCTAATTTGGATCTATGTTTTCACTATTAGACATACAACAAAATGAACACAAAGGAAAACCCTAGCATGCATCTAAAATTTAGAAATATACAAACAAAAGATTAGAATACATACCTTTGTTGCTATATAGTAATAACAACAAAATCTTGAAGTTCCTTTGCTCTTGAGAACAAGTACCACAAATGTAGTACCTCTAATGGCTCACAAACACACAATAGTGAAAGGATGAATATGAGAGAGAGGAGAGAAGGTGGCTTGCTCTAGAAATTGTCTATTTGTAACTACTTACTTGCTTAAAATCTAATTTCGGGATGAAATTCCCTCTAACGGGGGGATGATGTGACAAACCGAAATTTCTAACTTTTACATCCTCCATCTTATCAAGTTTATCCTCGTTTTTCTATTTTAAAAATGTACTTTTGGGTCTATATAAGTGTATTAGGCTTAGTATAATCAATATATGAGTCTTAGGAAGGATTAGAATGTGTGTTGCATCGCAAAATCGGGCCAAACACACCAAACAAGGTGTGTGCAGCCGCACACCCGAGTGTGCGGCCAGCCAGCCGCACACAGCCGACCGCACACCCCCTAGCCTCACACTCCAGCCTATATAAAGGACCCTAAGTCAACCTTACACCCTTTTTCCCACTCCTTCAAAGCTGGAAAATTCTCTCTCAAGAGTCCTTCAAGATTTCCTCTCCAATCGGTAATACAAGTAAGTAAACATCCTTAGATCATTACTACAACACATTAGAAAGCCTTTTCCTCGAGTTTGATACATGAAATCATCGTTCTAGATGATCTTCATATGTGTACGGCTTCACACACACCATGTGTGACCGCACATACATCTTTTAGTCCTAAAATGGACTTAAACACTCATCTAAGCATAGCATCGACCAAAACACCTTCTTAGTGTAACATCCTGATTTCCCATGTATATTATTTTATTTAATTATTTTGGAGTTTGAGGAGGAACTCGGCGAGTTGGAGCCAAGACTCGCCGAGTAGGGTCGCGGATGTTAATCCGGGTTCACATCCGGACTCGGCGAGTCCATGTTGTTTAATGAAACCCTAATCCCCCGGGTTTGGAGCCTATTTAAGGGCACTTATAGCCCCCTGTTACAGCTACCAGTCCCTTGAGAGAACCCTTAGTGAGCCAAATCGTTATGAGGGAGCAGAGGTCGCTTTTGAACCTTGAACCCTTGGTTTAGCAAGAAGAAGGTGACAAGAGCAAAGAGGAGGTGCAATTCAAGCAGTTCCAGAGTTCAGAGACATCATTTTGAGGTAATGGTTCGAACCTCCTTCAGTTTTGGTGTTGATCATTAGATTTAGGGTTTTCTAACCCCTTTGGAGAGTAATTATGTGAAGCAAATGGTCCCTCTTCGAGTTTGTGCCATGGATCTGGACTCAAAGAGGTCCAGAGACCTTGACCATTGGAGCTTGATGGACCAGTTTGGGGTTATTGGCCTTAGGTTGCCATTTTTGGGACTAAATCTCCTTTTGATGCCTTGTTGTAGTTCTACAAGCATCAAATTTCGAACTTTACATGACATTCATGCTTGGGGAGGCCAGATCTATGGTTTGGGGAAACAGATCCGACCTTAGGAGGTCAGTAGAGTTTGTGCATGGCATGAACTCGCCGAGTTGTTCTTGAGACTCGGCGAGTAGGGTTAGGGTTTCACGTAAATTGCTCAGTGAATAGACTTGCCGAATTGGGGGATGACTCAGTGAGTCAAGAGGGGGTTAGAGGATTGGAGTTCAAGGCGGTACTCGCCGAGTTGTTCTTGAGACTCGGCGAGTTGAGTCGGGGTGGCCCCGCGATTCCTGTCTGGTATGACTTGTCGAGCATAGGGAGGGACTCGACGTACCAAGCAGGAAAAAGAGTTAGTGGACATGTGTGTACTCGCCGAGTCACCAGAGTGCACTCAGCGAGTTGGGTCAAAGTTTGACCGTTAACTTTTGTTGACTTTTAGGGTTTGGTCAGCAATGTGGCCTTTGGGCAAAGAAGGGGGTAAAATGGTCTTTTACCCTTAAGAGGGTGCAAAGAGAGGATTGAGTCTAGTCTCGAGAGTTATGTTCAAGAGAGCATTTGCCTTATGTGATAGATGGTGGCGAGTTCGAGATGCAAGCGTGAGGATATCTGCTTCCTGCTTACCAGGTGAGTCTTCTCACTATACTTTATCTTGAGTAGGTAACCAGAGTTATGTGACAGAGTATTTGTATGCTATGTATGTTATGTGTTGTACTGTATTATTTCTATGTGATTTATGTTGTGCATGTTTACAGAGTTAGAACCGGAGGGTTCACAGAGTTAGAACCGGAAGGTTCACAGAGTAGGGTCCACAGACCCACAGAGTTATAGCCTCGAGTGGCTAATATGTGTTATGTGTGGTATTTTGGGGAACTCACTAAGCTTCGTGCTTACAGTGTTTTGTGTTATGTGTTTTAGGTTTCTCTTAGGATCACGGGATGGCACTGGCTCGATTGTACACACCAGAGAAAGAGTCATGTTTTGAGGATCCTGGTTTATTATGCAAGTGAAAATGGAGTTATGTTTTTGTAATTCGATTATGAATGAGATTTTAAGAAAAGTGTTTTTAAGAATTAAACGATTATTTTTAAATGAAAAATTGTTTTGAAATTTACGGTGTTACAAGTTGGTATCAGAGCCTTGGTTTGAGGGATTCGGATGCACCTTCGGGTAAATCTGGACTCCAACTGAGGAAGTAAGAAGAGTTTTCAAAGAAATAAATTTCTAAAGCGAATAAGAGTTCAAAGAGAAAGCGAGAAAGAGCAGTATGTACAATCAGCCAGAGCCCGAACTGTGATTTCCCAAAATACCCTTACTTTTGTTTCATGAGATATTTATGATGCACTTTATGAGATATTATTGCATGCAAGAGACAGGCTAGGTATTTCATATCTTAAGACTAGAGTGGCCTGATTTGTGATGCCTTAGCCTAGGGATTGCTGTTATATGCGATGTGCTTTTGAGTATGTGATGAATGAGAATATTTAGTTGGAATCCTTTAGGGGATTTGAGTAGAGGAGTAATCTAGGGGAGATACCTAGATGAATACCGTGGTACTTAGCGAAAGAATAGTTAGAACCCGCGAGGGGAAGAGTTGCAGAGTTCGGTGGTACTTTCGAGGATGAGCAGAGCAAGCGGAGTTATCACCCAGAGTGAGTCCTATGTATTCTTCGATGCTCGAATGCTGCTTGCTTCGTGCTTTATGGAACTCTCGATGATGGGAGTCAGCTACCAAGCGAATATGACGATATTCAGGAGGTAGATGGCTAACATCATTAGGAGCTCTTCAACAGCTGATGGCAGAGAAGTGTTGGAATCTAGGAAGAGCCTATGGAGTAACCTTAGCCAGATGAGTGCGTTGGCAGAGTAGAGAATTTCGCTGGGGAGCGAGCACGTGCGACGGAATTGGTAAACGAGAAGGTCGAGCAGCTACTTAGGAGCTCCAGGATAGTCCGTGTGGAAAGTATGGGTAAATGTGGCAGGTAGTATGGGCCCGTACTACTGAAAGCAGAGGACCCATACTTGATACAGGGAGTATTCTGAAGGTTCTAATGAGCGGATTGAGGAGTGATGTTATGGTTCGAGTACCATACATCGGAGCAGATGGAGGAGTGTTGTTATGGTTCGAGTACCATACATCGGAGCAGATGGAGGAGTGATGTTATGGTTCGAGTACCATACATTAGAGCAGATTGAGGAGTGATGTTATGGTTCGAGTACCATGCATCAGAGCAGATGGAGGAGTGATGTTATGGTTCGAGTACCATATATCGGAGCGTATTGAGGAGTGATGTTATGGTTCGAGTACCATACATTGGAACAGATGGAGGAGTGATGTTATGGTTTGAGTACCATACATCGGAGCAGATTAAGGAGTGATGTTATGGTTCGAGTACCATACATCGGAGCGGATTGAGGAGTGATGTTATGGTTCGAGTACCATACATCGGAGCGGATTGAAGAGTGATGTTATGGTTCGAGTACCATACATCGGAGCGGATTGAGGAGTGATGTTATGGTTCGAGTACCATACATCAGAGCGGATTGAGGAAGTGATGTTATGGTTCGAGTACCATACATTGGAGCGGATTGAGGAGTGATGTTATGGTTCGAGTACCATACATCGGAGTGGATTGAGGAGTGATGTTATGGTTCGAGTACCATACATCAAAGCGGATTGAGGAAGTGATGTGATGGTTTGAGTACCATACATCGGAGCAGATCGAGGAGGGAAGTTATGGTTCAAGTACCATACATCGGAGCGGATGGAGGAGTGATTTTATGGTTCGGGTACCATACACCGGAGCATATTGAGAAGAGATGTCATGGGATGAGTATCATGGTTCGTAGTGAATGATGCTTGTAGTTCTCCGGTTATCCGGTCATGATTGATGAGGTAGAGATTGGACGCTATGGGTTTTAGGCCAGTGGGCCATGATTGAGTTCGAAGAGGCGTCCCTTGAGAGGGAGGTCGAGAGCCTTTCAGAGTATTTTGGTAAGGACGGGAGAATTTCGGTCTGAGTTGAGCAATTTGTCGATAGAGGAGATGTCACCTTCTATGACCTGGGTGGTGCTATTTATGTTCGTGTGCGAAATATGAGAGGCATGATGCTTAAGTTTTGGGTTTGAGGGTAAACCCTGCAGGTTGTCATTGATGATGATTTTCCATCAGAGTATCAGGTAGCATGTGTGCCGCGAGGCAGTGATTTACCATGAGCAGATAGTCAGTTTGGACTGAGATAGTCGAGGACCACGTTACACCTATTTGAGTATAGTAGGGCGTATTGTAGAGGTATCAGTGAGGAGTCCAGTCGAGTTTATCAGTGTAGTGGTTTTTCTATCTATGTTGGGTATTGAATATGGGAGTTGGTCCCTGTTCTTGGGATGATCCATGTGTTGGAACGTCGGTTGATGAGTCGAGGTGGGGGAAGTATGATGATTTTGTGGTCCAGTTTATGAGTCAGTGATGTTATTGGACAGTTGAGTTGTTTGGTATTGGATTGGTACGATACTTGGAACGACTAGAGGCAGTCGTGACGAGAAGTTCTTGAGGATTTCATCTGAGGTTCAAAGTATATAAGATCGATTGATTTCCTTAAAAGGGGATGATCGGGCGCTGTGTAGCACTTTCCAGGGGCAGGTGCGTTATCGTTGGTGAAAATAGTTTGTGAGATTGTTGATGTGTCAGATAGTGATGGTTCGAACCCTAAGTGGGGGGAGAACCGGGTGGTTTATTGAGAGAACCAGAGATTTGTGCAAGAGCGGTTAGGGGGTTGGATACAGAAACCCGCGGCTTGAATTCATGAGATCAGGGTCATTGGTGATCAAGGAAAGGTGCAGGGCGAGATAATGCATGTGGTATATGTCTGAGAGAAGGATGGGTGTCTCCACGGCGGGTGGTCAATGGTCAGGAATCTGGTGGTGGCAGAGTCGTTTCAAGTGGAAGACTCGTAATGATGGTATGGGCAGTTGAGAACTTCTGGGTTGAAATATGGGTAGAAGATTGTTTAGTACGGGCTGGGTGTAACGTCATGATTTTTTCGCCCAAATTTGTTTCATTTATTTTTAAAATCCTTTTAACGGAAAATGAAACTAAAGACTGTAAACATTGTTTATTTCAAAAACATTTCAAACCACAACGTTTTGTTCAATTAAAAACCAAAATATCAAAAGTATTTAATTATAGCGGAAACATAAGTTTCAAAATTAAATAACGTTTCCAAGTGGCATCTTTATTCTAAGGATAAACTACCCAAAAGTGACCCCATCTCACCAAGCCAAGCTCCTAAGCTACCTGTACCAATCGTAAAGGCACAAAGCAAAGAACAAGTATCAGCAAATGCTTCGTGAGCCAATAGGAGTTTGTACACAACCAAAGGGAAAGCATACCATCCCTTAACGAGTCAATCATTCAAATTATGATCATGTAAACAAATTAACATATCAATCAATAATCAATCATCTTTCGCATAAAATTCAATCATTCAATTTTTGTATCATCCATTTACATATCATTCATTAGTGTAACATCAATCGTATTTCATGCATAATCATATCGTAATCGTACATCATCATATCAAAGGAATCTATCATAATCGTATAGGCGTAGGTAGATCACAGTGATACCTAACCCCAAGGGAAAAACCCGTTCGCTACTTGTGTGCCTGGCCAGGCAAATGCTTTAGATGGTTCGCGACTCCCACCCGTCACACCGACCCCAAGACTCCACTTTCACTACTCCGACTATGCAATGTACAAGTACATCGCGGTGTCGTTCTGGTGTTGGTACAAGCGGTGGCATTCGTCTGCCACCTCCCAACACCTACGTGATGTTTGTACAAGCCTCGTTCGAATGGCCAACATCACTCCAATTCGCAAACACCGAAGTGTATGCTACCATGTGTCGCACAGGCATCTAGAAAGACCGAGCAACTCGTAAATGGCTTAAGCTCCTTTCCTAGAAGGTATTTTTCAACCAACCAGGCTCGAATGTATCCAGATAGGGTTTCATGCTAAGTGCTAGGTTCTACCCTTGCCCTCTATGCATAACCCCGCATAATCGATCGTAAATCAAGTACAAGCATGCAATATTCGTATTATCATAATCAAGATTCATAACATTTATAAGCAAAAGATACTCAACAAGATCATAGTCAGATATCAAGCATTTCATATAGCATATCATAGTTGCACAATTAATCGTATAAAGTACCAAGATAGGCATATCAACCAAATTTACTAAGCATACAAATGTCACATAAGGCAAAACAATGACATATCTCATACTACACATATAGACATAATCAACAATTAATAATATTCTAATTTGACTAATCGATCCGTTTCCGGAAAGTAGTTTTCGACTATGTACAAAGTTTATAAAAAAGGTCTATCGACTCACCTTTCGTTCGGTAGTGAAATCTCTTCAAAACGTGAATTCATAGCTCTTTGACTCAACAAATACCTTGTTTTGATCTAATAGCAGTAGGACGTGAGCCTCGTTCCTTCCTTCTCATGCACGCACTCTCTCTCCCACTTAATTCTCTCTTTTTTTTCTTGTCAATACAAATATGGCAACCTTAAAGAGAGGGTGTGATCGGTTTTTAAGGTGTAAGGTATCAAGGCGAATAAGTTGCCTGGTAACGGAAACGAAAAAGAAGAAGATAGGCTGCTGCAATCGAATGGAATTAATTAAAATAAATTTATTATCGGTGGTAACGAGCTTATAGAATTAATTCAATTCACCGATTGAATTCCAATTTACAGTTGTAGTCCCTGATCTTTTATACTCAATCCATTATTAACCCTAGCCATTTTAAATATACTTTTTTTTTTCTTTATAGTCGTTTAATTTGATTAATTTAAAAACAAACCCTTTTTTTTAATAGTTTGAGTATTAATTACATCGTAATATCACTTAAATATATCTAATTCATTTTAATCTTTTAATTAAATCTTATAAATTATTTTTATCTCTATTGAATTCTTAAAATGTTGATTAATATGTTTTTGTTTATTCATTATTATTTTTATATTAACCGATCTAATCTCACACCCTAAACGTATGTACGACTTAATTCTATGTAACGAAAACTAACTTCACTAACGTAGAAAATTTGGGTCGTTACACTAGGATGTGTATTTTTGCTTGGATTTTGAGCAGTAGTGGAAAGGGTTTCGGAGGATCACCAGTGTGTTCTGAAGAGTTAGCGCCTTCCTTGTATTCCAATTGAGTGTTGGATGCACTGAAGTTGCGCATTGAGTGAAATAAGAAATTATTATGGCATTCAGAGGAAATGTATTGTTGTATGTGTATGGTGCTGGGAGTAAGGGAATCAGTGGTAGAGGCAGGACATTGTGATGCTCTGTTATGGTGTTTCGTGGTTTCCGCGTATAGCGTCCCGATTTCGGAGTTATTTAGAGTCTTGGGTTTAAGACGACTAGTGATGTATCATGTATCTATGGTTCCAGTGGGAGCCCTTCGTGTATTGTCGTCAAGAGGGATTATTTAAGGAAGTGGATCTCCGCAGAGGTAGGTTCTGTGTTATGGCGGTTGCCGCCAGAGTCTGTAATGCATATCGGGGCAAGTGTGTGTGTAACTATCTATGATAGTCTTCGGTTCAAGAGTTAGTGAACATAGTGTGGTGTTGTAATGAGAATGAGAGTATAGGGTGAAGCTACGGGGAGCCGTAGTATTCACCAGTCAGAGGGTGTTGTGATGCTACGGGGAGCCGTAGTACTCACAAGCCAGAGAGAGAGTCGTGATACTACGGGGAGCCGTAGTATTCACCAGTCAGAAGGTGTTGTGATGCTACGGGGAGCCATGGTACTCACAAGCCAGAGAGAGTCGTGATACTACGGGGAGCCGTAGTATTCACCAGTTAGAGGGTGTTGTGATGCTAATGGGAGCCGTAGTACTCACAAGTCAGAGGGAGGGAGCCGTAGTACTCACTAGTCAGAGGCTGTCGTAATGTTGCGGGAAGCCATAGTACCCACTAGACGGCAAAAGAGTGTGATGAGGGAGTGTTCTCCGATAAGTGCATGATGCAGAAGAGTTTTAGGCTTGAGTAGCCCTAGTGTTGAGTTTATGGAGCCTAGTGATTAAACCGGGGCGAGACTGGGGTCTCCGTCTCTGTCGGGAGGGTCAGCGAGGTGCGCGGGAGAATATGCGCAGCAGACGCCAAAAGTTAGAGCTGAGTCGATCTTCGATTGGATTGTATTTTTTGAGGAAAAGGGAATTTCATGACTTACGTGTCATTGGGTCGTGATAGTGGTCACGGGGAGGAAGTTACTGAGATATTTTGGATCATGTTATGTGTGACCTTTGGGGGTTCAACTGTGGGGCCAAAAGCTGACTTGGTGCTCGGTATCAAAGATGAATATGAGAAATGAGCTAGAGTTTACCATGGTGATGTTTGTGGAGCGAACGATTCAGACGCTCGAGGATATGCTTCGGGCTTGTGTATTAGATTTCGGGGGGGGGGGGGGGGGGGAATTATGGCCCGTATTTGCCCTTGGCAGAGTTTTCCTACAACAACAGCGATCATTAGTGCATCAGCATGCCACCCTTTGAGCTGTTGTAGGGAAGGAGGTATCAGACCCCATTTGCTGGGGAGAGGTAGGGCAACGTGTGATGGGAAGTACAGAGATCATGCTTCAGACGTCAGAGTAGATACAACAGGTCAGGCAGAGGTTGTTGACCGCTCAGAGTCGCCAGAAGAGTTATGCGGACAGGCGCTAGTCCGAGCTCGAATTTTTGGTCGGTGACTTTGTACTCCTGAAGGTCTCCCCTTGGAAAGGAGTGATCCGATTCAGGAAAAGGGGCAAGTTGGGGCCCCGATATATCGGTCCTTTTCGGGTGATCACGAGGGTAGGCAGGGTAGCCTACTGGTTGGAGCTACCTGTAGAGCTAGATCAGATCTATGACACTTTCCATGTGTCGCAGCTGCGAAAGTATATAGCCGATGAGTCGGCAGTAGTGCCATTAGAGGATATTCAGGTGGATGTGGGCCTGAACTACGTTGAGAGACTCGTGGCTATTCGGGATCGAAAGATCAACGTTTTGAGGAACAAAGAGGTGCCTCTGGTGCAAGTCCAGTAGCAACACCGGAAGGGGTTAGAGCTTACTTGGGAGCCGGAGCGCGAGATGTGTGAGTAGCATCCAGAGTTGTTTCCAGAGTGAGACTACGAGGGCAAAGTCTGATTCTAGTGGGGGAGAATTGTAACATCCTGATTTCCCAAGTATATTATTTTATTTAATTATTTTGGAGTTTGAGGAGGAACTCGGCGAGTTGGAGCCAAGACTGGCCGAGTAGGGTCGCGGATGTTCATCCGGGTTCACGTCCGGACTCGGAAAGTCCATTAGTGGACTCGGCGAGTCCACGCTATTTAATGAAACCATAATCCCCCGGGTTTGGAGCCTATTTAAGGGCACTTATAGCCTCCCGTTGCGGCTACCGGTCCTTGAGAGAACCCTAAGTGAGCCAAATCGTTGTGAGGGAGAAGAGGTCGCTTTTGATCCTTGAACCCTTGGTTTAGCAAGAAGAAGGTGACAAAAGCAAAGAGGACGTGCGATTCAAGCAGTTCCAGAGTTCAGAGACATCATTTTGAGGTAATGGTTCGAACCTCCTTCAGTTTTGGTGTTGATCATTAGATTTAGGGTTTTCTAACCCCTTTGGAGAGTGATTATGTGAAGCAAATGGTCCCTCTTCTAGTTTATGACTTGGATCTGGACTCAAAGAGGTCCAGAGACCTTGACCCTTGGAGCTTTATGGACCAGTTTGGGGTTATTGGCCTTAGGTTGCCATTTTTGGGACTAAATCTCCTTTGTATGCCTTGTTGTGGTTCTACAAGCATCAAGTTTCGAACTTTACGTGACATTCATGCTTGGGGAGGCCAGATCTATGGTTTGGGGAAACAGATCTGACCTCAGGAGGTCAGTAGAGTTTGTGCATGGCATGAACTCGCCGAGTTGGTCTTGAGACTCGGCGAGTAGGGTTAGGGTTTCACGTAAATTGCTCAGTGAATAGACTTGCCAGATTGGGGGATGACTCAGTGAGTTAGGAGGGGGTTAGAGGATTGGAGTTCAAGGCGGTACTCGCTGAGTTGTTCTTGAGACTCGGCGAGTTGAGTCGGGGTGGCCCCGCGATTCCTGTCTGGTATGACTCGTCGAGCATAGGGAGGGACTCGACGTACCAAGTGGGACAAAGAGTTAGTGGACATGTGTGTACTCGCCGAGTCACCAAAGTGCACTCGGCGAGTTGGGTCAAAGTTTGACCGTTAACTTTTGTTGACTTTTAGGGTTTGGTCAGCAATGTGGCCTTTAGGCCAAGAAGGGGGTAAAATGGTCTTTTACCCTTAAGAGGGTGCAAAGAGAGGATTGAGTCTAGTCTCGAGAGTTATGTTCAAGAGAGCATTTGCCTTATGTGATAGATGGTGGCGAGTTCGAGATGCAAGCGTGAGGATATTTGCTTCCTGCTTGCCAGGTGAGTCTTCTCACTATACTTTACCTTGAGTAGGTAACCAGAGTTATGTGACAGAGTATTTGTATGCTATGTATGTTATGTGTTGTACTGCATTATTTCTATGTGATTTATGCTGTGCATGTTTACAGAGTTAGAACCGGAAGGTTCCCAGAGTTAGAACCGGAGGGTTCACAGAGTTAGAACCGGAAGGTTCACAGAGTAGGGTGTTGGGTTTTGAGCATTCTAACACTCCTAAGTGTACATGCAACCCTAAATACCCTGGATCTATGTTTTCTCTATTATACATGCAAATAAGAACATCCAAGGTAGTATCCTAATCTAGCATACAAAACAATGACTATAGCAAGATAGAATACATACCTCTTTGATGTAGAAAGTCTTCATAAAGCTTGAGTGCCTAGTGCCCCAAGTGTGACACCTCAAATGGAATCACAATCATCAAAACACTTAGAATAGCTTGAGAGAATTCTACACTTCTTGAAATCGGCTAGCCCTCTCTAGAATAATACTAGTGTCTTTAGTGGCCTATTTTTCCTCAATAATAAGATGCTTATATAGTTAGGGTTACACCATGTAAACCCTAATTGACATGGCCTTTCATTTCCATGATCCATGGGTACATATACACCATGGAGCATCCATGGACCATCCTATGGGTTTTAGCCCAACTTGATTATCCATGGAGCATTAGCCCACTATACAAGTATGGATGATTTACACAATCAACCCATATATTTAATTAGTCTTCTTTTGATCACTTAATTAATCCTAGATTAATTCTTGATCAATACTAATTAAATAATCTTATTATTCTTATTATTAATATACTAGAACTTATAATATATTAATAACCATAAGTGTCTTATTTCTCTCATCCAAGTGCATGATGGTATGCAACCCAAATGGACCATGCCGGGTCGGGTCAAGTCTTACCAATTATAGTTATGGACTTAGACATTAATCCAACAGTCTCCCACTTGGATAAGTCTAAAACTATTATTGCGTATGACTTCAGGAACCAACTGGCAATCGTAGCTCTCAAAAGCTTCTGTCGAACTCTGACCTTGTAGATGAACTCTGACCTTTGTCAGTGACTTGTCCATTAGATAAGGGATCATATATTCCTCCATTCTAGATATCATATGGACTGAGACATGGATTATAATCATTCTCTCTGTCCATTTGTTGTTTCCCGATTTCCGATTTATGACGACTGACTACTTGAACAAATCAAATCAGTCCTGGCCCGGCCGAGCACTTCCATTTGTCATCATCAAATCATCGAGGGGCCCACAGATATCGCTTTTATCCCGAAGGTAAAAGGAATGGATAAACTTCGACTCATATGGCTTGTTCTACTACTTGTTGAATCATACACAAAGGCACGTTTTATAGCACAGAGTTACCAAATGCGGTTTCGTGCAATCAATGTACTATCAACTCATAGTAACAACTCATATCTCTAGGTTTGAAGAATATAAGATATTATCGTCTCATGATCACTCGTGATAAAATCCATGAACTGATTCCAATGAGCGCGGGTTGAATCCAATACTCAGAACTTATGAGCACTCATGATTGTTGTAGCCTTGTCCAACACCTTAGACCTCTACAACCCATCATGACAGTCTTAATTCATATCTACTTCCAACATATGACCGACTGTGGATGGTTTGAATAACTTAGTCATTCTGGAAGAATAACCTAGTTTATTCGGGAAGTCAAAACATGCAAAGTGAAACACAATAATAATTGAATCCAATATGGTCTCAGAACTTATGAATATAAATAAAACACCTTTTATTTATCACCATATGATTACACATTATTCATTGTATACTGTTTCAGCTATCAACTTTAATCTTGAATTTAAAACAATAGTTGTCCCATGCTCCAAGCATGTACACTACGTTTTTCTCAAACACTAGTCATGCCATACACCAAGTATGCATACTATGTTTGTCTATGATCTTTACTTTGTGAACTAGATCAATTGAACATAACTTCAATGATTCTCTTTTTCACACTCCCAAATCCTTACTGCAAATGCAAGAATTCCAAATTCATGTCATTTACTGAAATCTGTTAGATTCTAAACTTATATGCATTGATCCTCTCGTAACGATTATGCACAAACTCACAAAGACTTGGCAACAATCATTACAGAGTATTCCAAAGGAGATCAACTCCTTGGAAACATCCTTCTTGCATTAAGTTTCCTTAATCTTACACAGATTGAAAATTCTAACTTTGAAACATTTCCAGATTCCATTTTGACTATCACTTCTGAACAAGAGTTGCCTCCTTACAGATTATGTCAATATGGTCCTTCCAGAATTATCACTATACTTCCAATTGTCCTTGAGTAACCAATCTTTGGTAAACCTTAGATTGTCCTCGACAATTGTTTAATCCTTTTAGTCATATCCAGTTCTAAACCTTTTCCCTTCTTAATGCCCCAGGCATTTGGAAAATTTTAGAACGGATGATTATAGCACATGTAATCGATCCTATATCCGAAGCATATGAGACACGATTCATGATGTCTTACATAAAGACTAAACCAGTCTTTTGCTATAATATTTCCATTTCAATTTGCCAAGTTCTCATAATTCAGATTATGAAAAGGGATGCCGTAATCATAATCGAATTTTAGAACGCAAATAATGGACCCATATACAGAATTTCCTTATGTTGAGCCATTCCAACATGAAATTCATATATATATCCTTGACTAAATGATTAAAACCTCATGATCTAAGCTTATAGATTTGAGATGAAGCATAATTTCCTCTCCCTTAATTATAGCAAAACAACTTTTTCCCAATTGAGACTTTTGTTTTCTATAATTAACATTGCTAACTTGCAATACTTATCATAATGATCATGCTCCCACTAACATGATGATTATTAGCATAACACTTATGCTCCCACTAGCTTTGACATGTACTTCAGAAATCAGCTGGACTTCTAGAAATCAATACTTCATTGAATTTCTTACCAAAGTTCAGATTTCTGATACTAGATTGTTTTGATAAAACTTTATCAAAAATCATACACCTTCCCTTAGATAGCACACTTGTGTGTCTAAACAGTTATGAAGAGGTATGCCGTAATCATAACGGTTAGACCTTTTTGCCACTTCTCACAAGTCCATATTAGTGTGCCGGTTAACCACACGCGCTCCACTAACGACTTTGAGAATGCAAATATCACAATTGCTATCTAGCTAAAATCTACTTAGTGAAAGTGTTTCCTCACCATCATTTTCATGAATCGGAGAGAAACCTTATGACACTTAGATTTACTAGTGTATGTGTTCTTATCCATGTGAATTGTCAAAATCATAGTCACAAGACAAGGATAATGACAACTCCAAACTCATATGGACTGAACTCAATCTTAATTTCTTGCCACCTGGCAGTTCAAGGGCCTGCCATTGCTTCCAAGTTGTAGTGCAACAAATTGAGAACTCTAAGAACTCATATGCAAAGCCAACTTTAACTGGAATGGGCACAGAATATGTCAACACGATAGGTTGTAAACCTCAAGTCGTGTGCTAGTGAAGAACTTCAGGTTTTATTCTTGATTAGTTCTTGAGACTTTCAAGACCTTTAAGACTCCCACTGTACTCTTGACATATAAGACGCCCTTGTCAAACATCCAAGAGATAGTGTGTATTCTAATCAAGACAAACACTTCACACAATTGGCCTAAGTTGGTCTTTGTTTTATCCAAAACATCACAACTTACCAATTACAAATGTACAAGAGTAGAAAACTTTTACTCTTACATTTGACAAGTGTTTTAAACCTTCTTTAAGACATGTCACTCAAGTTACAATCTTGGAGTATGACTCTAAGACTTGTATTAGAACGAAGTATGACTCATCTTCTTGATTTAACCATTTCAACAATTCAAGATCCCTCTTCTTAGTCATAAGAATGCACTAAGATTTCCTTAGAGAACTAATTTTGATATGGTTTCTTAATCATTAAGATGATCACAAAATTGATACTAAAGTACTCTCCCATCTTTTCAGATTTGAGAAACTTTTATCCTTCTGCCAAATTTGATTCTTCTTATTCGCTCTGCCATAAATTGGAACCTTTTCCAATGTCTCAGAGTTACACTTAAGCTTGTAAGTATAATCATATTTACTGAACTTAAGTAAATCATGACGAATAGTCTTATCAAACTTTTGTGGTGGACTAAATTAGTGCACAAGACTATGTACTCGATCCCTTAGTCCATTACTTGACTCACACATCCATGTGAACAAGTAATTAGTCTTAATTTTTCCAAAACTTGAAAGCTCTCATTCATCATGCTATACACCTTGTATGATTCCAAGTCCCGGTCCAATTGAGACTTGGGTGATGAGAATCTTTCCTTATTTGGAAAATTTAGACAATACCACAAATGAAAGAATCAATTTCATATTTCCACTCTTGCTCTTAATGGAATCATATAAGCAACAATTTTTCCTCAAATGCCATTGTAAGGATATTTTAAAATAAATAAAATCAAAAATTTTCCTTTTATTTTAAAACTTTGCGGAAAAACTTATCCTTACAATCCATATGAAAAACTTGTTGTTATCTATTCCTTAAGCAATATCTCATAACTCCTAAGAAGTAGCTCAAGAATCCGATCTTCAAACTATGCGATAGAAATCCATCTACGCCATCAGATTCAGCATATTCTTTCTTTAAGTTTCTTCACTTTTTCTTTGATTCTTAAAATATCACCATGTGACCCAGTCACATCATGGATCAAGAATCTCAGAATAGAAACTTAACAGAGTTAGATAGTGGACTTTACCTGAAGTAGAGTCAAACTTATTGACTTTAATATCCTTAGGTAAATTTGGCAGCTTCGCAACCAATGCCCCTTCCTTTGGCAATATAAACATATGGACCCTTTGATAATGGTACACGGGATTATCACAGACTTAGCTTTTTCTCTTTACCATTTGGTCAACCGAGTTGACTATGGCCGATCCCTTTCCATTGGGAAGAGAATGCTTTTCTGGATTTCCTGTGTCCATATTGTCAATGTCCATCAAGTTTTAAGGAAGTTAAGTCTTGTCATAGTCTGTTTCATAGGTGTTCCAAAAGAACTCACTATGTGACTTAGAAAGTGATTGAACCACTAACTTTCTCAAGACTTTGACACCCAACTCTCCCGGCTTGTCAATATGTGACTACATCTCCAAGATGTGATCACACCTAGACCTTGCCTTGCCAATAGGGCTTGAGTGACCTTAAACTTTTCAAGAACTTGTGGGTTAGGGAGAATAATTGGAGGAGGTGAAAGAAGTATGATATCCATGGGACATCATCTTCATTAGGAAACCTTGTTTCAAGAGATTTGGGAAGATCATAGGTGTCTAAACTAGACATCTTTTGGGAGATATTCAAGATAGTTGATTTAAAGTCCTTAATATGACACCCAATATGAAATATTAAGGCTAGGACCCAACAAACTATTTTATAACTTAGAAGAGGTATGCCGTAATCCAAGCTATAAAATATTTGAAGGTAGGTGAATGACGATTCACCAATTTCCACCAAGATAAACGAAATGTATTATTAGGTTTTAATTGGTTTTGAAACTCCTAGATCTTTGAGATTCATTGAACTTTTCAAAGGCATGTTTCAATCTCGAGTGTGCCCTTCAGGTTTTGTGACTGGGATGCCGAGGATCACAAAACAAGGTGTGAAGTAACCATGCAAATCACTTGGTACCCTTAATAAATTACCCCTCAATCGATGTGCCGGTTAACCACACACGCTCCATCGATACTATGATAAATACTAAGTCACCCTTTACCTACCTTGTTAAGTCCAAGTTAGTGTGCCGGTTAACCACACACGCTCCACTAATGACTTAAACAAAGTGCAAATTGTAATTTCATGGATTAGCACCTTATTCACATTTTTCCTAAGTAACTAAGATTGGGTATTATTAAGAGTTTAGTTACTTAGTATTTTTCATTAATACTTTTAATGAAGGGAGAATTCTAGTCCTGTCAAACCCGTTCGGCTAACGACCCTCCACCAGTCAAGCAAGCGGTGGGTGAGAGTGGACACCCATTAAGTTGCCATTTTATAGGCAATAACCTTATACCCACCTTATAGACCGGCTTCGTGAATGAGGCGTACTAGCGGTAAGACTGACTTTACTCTTATACATATATATATTATTAACTTATAATATTATAAAGTATAAGGGTTGAATTTTAACTTTTAAAATTCTAAGGGCTAACTTGGAATTAAAGTATTCATACTTGAAAAACTTTTCAAATTCCAAAACTTGAGGGCAAGTTTTGAAACTATTCAAAACTAATTAATTCCATAACTTATGTGTTTAAAGTAGTTTTAATCCAAAACTCTTCAAGTTCCATAACTTGAGGACAAGTTATGGAAGACTTTAAACTAATAAAAGAACTAACTTTTTCTTTATTTTATAACTTATGGATTTAATTATGGTTACATATTTCCCTTTAATGAAGTGACTCTTGAACTTCCATAACTTGAGGACAAGTTATGGAGTCATAAAAATTATTCAATGACACAAGACTCTTCATTTTGTAACCATTGCCAACTATTATGAGTTTTATGAGTCTTTAATGTGACTCTTCATGTAACTTGAGGACAAGTTACACAAACACATTTTATACTCAACTCTTAGATTAAAATGGATTGAAAACAACTATTTCACTCAACATTTCTATTAATCTAAGCAACTCATAAGAACAAGATAATTCAAATCAAACTTTTTCATGTAATTAGTCTAAACCTTAAACTAATACAAAACATGAATATATTGACAATTATCTTTGAAAATGGATTAGCATGAACATTACCACATCAAAAACAAGTTTATAAGTTCAAAAACAACTTAGGGTAATGTTCCTAGTCCATTTCTAGCCAAAAAACTCGAAAATATGCTGTCTGGGGGTCCAACTCGTCGAGTGCATGAACAAACTCGGCGAGTTGGATCGAATTCATCACTTTTTAGGCATGGACTCGTCGAGTCTCCTGATGGACTCGCCGAGTCTCCTGATGGACTCACCGAGTCTGATGATCAGACAGCACCAAATTCGTTTTTTCAGCTTCTATTGCAGGTATAACAAGAAAACAAGCCTAGGCTCTGATACCACTGTTGGGTTTTGAGCATTCTAACACTCCTAAGTGTACATGCAACCCTAAATACCTTGGATCTATGTTTTCTCTATTATACATGCAAATAAGAACATCCAAGGTATTATCCTAATCTAGCATACAAAACAATGACTATAGCAAGATAGAATACATACCTCTTTGATGTAGAAAGTCTTCATAAAGCTTGAGTGCCTAGTGCCCCAAGTGTGACACCTCAAATGGAATCACAATCATCAAAACACTTAGAATAGCTTGAGAGAATTCTACACTTCTTGAAATCGGCTAGCCCTCTCTAGAATAATACTAGTGTCTTTAGTGGCCGATTTTTCCTCAATAATAAGATGCTTATATAGTTAGGGTTACACCATGTAAACCCTAATTGACATGGCCTTTCATTTCCATGATCCATGGGTACATATACACCATGGAGCATCCATGGACCATCCTATGGGTTTTAGCCCAACTTGATTATCCATGGAGCATTAGCCCACTATACAAGTATGGATGATTTACACAATCAACCCATATATTTAATTAGTCTTCTTTTGATCACTTAATTAATCCTAGATTAATTCTTGATCAATACTAATTAAATAATCTTATTATTCTTATTATTAATATACTAGAACTTATAATATATTAATAACCATAAGTGTCTTATTTCTCTCATCCAAGTGCATGATGGTATGCAACCCAAATGGACCATGTCGGGTCGGGTCAAGTCTTACCAATTATAGTTATGGACTTAGACATTAATCCAACATAGGGTCCACGGACCCACAGAGTTATAGCCCCGAGTGGCTAATATGTGTTATATGTGGTATTTTGGGGAACTCACTAAGCTTCGTGCTTACAGTGTTTTGTGTTATGTGTTTCAGGTTTCTTTCAGGATCACGGGACGGCACCGGCTCGATTGTACACACCAGAGAAAGAGTCATGTTTTGAGGATCCTGGTTTATTATGCAAGTGAAAATGGAGTTATGTTTTTGTAATTCGATTATGAATGAGATTTTAAGAAAAATGTTTTTAAGAATTAAACGATTATTTTTAAATGAAAAATTCTTTTGAAATTTACGGTGTTACACTTAGGATCATCACAAAGCCATGGAAAATCGATATGGAAACATTTTTATGGGAGTGTACTGCCGCACACAGACCTGGACGCTCACACCTGGCCGCACATAAGTCCACGAGGGAGAAAGAGTCATAAGCGTTGGGGTTTGCAGCGTTGTTTGAAGTCGACGTCTAAAAAGGAAAAGAGACAAAGTTTAGTTTAGATAAAAATCCTTAATATAACACCCAAATGAAATATTAAGGCTAGGACCCAACACAATATTTCACAATTCGGAAGAGGGATGACATAATCTAATTGCAAAATATTTGAAGGTAGGTCAATTACGATTTACCAATTTCCACCATAAAAACAAAAACGAATATTAAGTTTTAAATGAATTAAAATTCCTAGATTCTTTTGAGATTCATTGAAGTTTTCAATGGCATGTTTCAATCTCGATTATGCCCTTCAAGTTTGTGATTGGGATACCGACGATCACAAACAAGGTGTGAATAACCATGCAAATGTACTTGGTACACTGGATGTCATTTACCACCTAATCAATGTGCCGATTAACCACAAACGCTCCATTGATCTATGATAAACATCGAGCCACCCTTTTCCACCCTTGCTAGTCCCAAATTAGTGTGTCGGTTAACCACACACGCTCCACTAACGACATGGCAAGGTGCAAAGTGTAATTTCATAGAATTGCATCATTTTTACATTTTTCCTAAAGTAACTAAGATTGGGAATTTGTGAAAATATTTAGTTACTTTATAAATCATTATACTTACTAATGAGGAATTACTATGTCCCATCATACCAGTTCGGCTAATAAACCTCCATTAGGCAAAAGTACGGTGGGTAAGATTGTTTACCCAATGACGGTCATTTTATAGGACGCTTCCTTAAACACCCCTTAGAGACCAGCTTCATGAATTAGGCCTACTAACAGTAAGACTGACTTATCTTATACACACACACACCCATATATATGTATACATATATATATATATATATATATATATATATATATATATATATGTATATATATATATATATACATACATATATATAATTCATAATATTTTAATATTATAATAGTATAAGGGTGTATTTTAAACATTTCAAAATAATATGGTTTTAAACAAATTTAAAATTTTCGAAAATTAATACCTTTTAATTTTAAAATCTTAAATATTAAAACTTTGATTTAATAATTATCCAAAACTAAACAATTAATTTAAATTATTAAATCTTGAAGGCTTATCCATTAAATTTAACAATTAATTTAACCTAATCCCTTTATCCCCTAGATATCAAAAATTTATGATGGGATACTTCAAAATGTTTAATTATCTACTTAAACAATTAAAAATATAATTACAAAAGATGGAATTATCCTAATCCCTAAAATTTTGGAATCTAATCTTGGGGAGGAAGGCATTTCCAAATAACCTAGGGTTTACCAACCCTAAATTCGAAAATATGGGGCCAAAGGAAAAGGGTTCAAGAAACCCTACCAAAAATCGAAAACTAGGGTTTTGAAACCCTAATTTCGAAAATCTAAGCCCTAGGGTTTATTTTCCATAAAACCTAATTTGCCAAGTTCATACTTTTGTATCAAATCTAACTGAAAAACAACAACCAAAGGCTCTGATGCCACTGATAGGTTTTATACAAACAATCCTATGTGTGCATGCAACCCTAATTTGGATATATGTTTTCACTATTAGACATACAACAAAATGAACACAAAGGAAAACCCTAGCATGCATCTAAAATTTAGAAATATACAAACAAAAGATTAGAATACATACCTTTGTTGCTATATAGTAATAACAACTAAATCTTGAAGTTCCTTTGCTCTTGAGAACAAGTACCACAAATGTAGTACCTCTAATGGCTCACTAACACACAATAGTGAAAGGATGAATATGAAAGAGAGGAGAGAAGGTGGCTTGCTCTAGAAATTGTCTATTTGTAACTACTTACTTGCTTAAACTCTAATTTCGGGACGAAATTCCCTCTAACGGGGGGATGATGTGACAACCCGAAATTTCTAACTTTTACATCCTCCATCTTATCAAGTTTAGACTCGTTTTTCTATTTTCAAAATGTAGTTTTGGGTCTATATAAGTTTATTAGGCTTAGTATAATCAAGATATGAGTCTTAGGAAGGGTTAGAATGTGTGTTGCATCGCAAAATCGGGCCAAGCACACCAAACAAGGTGTGTGCAACCGCACACCCGAGTGTGCGGCCAGCCAGCCGCACACACCCGACCACACACCCTCCTAGCCTCACACTCCAGCCTATATAAAGGACCCTAAGTCAACCTTACACCCATTTTCCCACTCCTTCAAAGCTGGAACATTCTCTCTCAAGAGTCCTTCAAGTTTTCCTCTCCAATCGGTAATACAAGTAAGTAAAAATGCTTAGATCATTACTACAACACATTAGAAAGCCTTTTCCTCGAGTTTGATCTATGAAATCATCGTTCTAGATGATCTTCATATGTGTACGGCCGCACACACACCATGTGTGACCACACATACATCTTTTAGTCCTAAAATGGACTTAAACACTCATTTAAGCATAGCATCGACCAAAACACCTACTTAGGATCATCACAAAGCCTTGGATAATTGATTTGGAAACATTTTTATGGGAGTGTACTGCCGCACACAGGCCTGGCCGCTCACACCTGGCCGCACATAAGTCCATGAGGGAGAAAGAGTCAGAAGCGTTGGGGTTTGCAGCGTTGTTTGAAGTCGACGTCTAAAAAGGAAAAGTGACAAAGTTTAGTTTAGATAAAAATATTAAGGCTAGGACCCTACACAATATTTCACAATTCGGAAGAGGGATGTCATAATCCAATTGCAAAATATTTGAAGGTAGGTCAATTACGATTTACCAATTTCCACCATAAAAACGAAAAAGAATATTAAGTTTTAAATGAAATAAAATTCCAAGATTCTTTTGAGATTCATTGAAGTTTTCAATGGCATGTTTCAATCTCGATTATGCCCTTCAAGTTTGTGATTGGGATACCGACGATCACAAACAAGGTGTGAATAACCATGCAAATGTACTTGGTACACTCGGTGTCATTTACCACCTAATCAATGTGCCGGTTAACCACACACGCTCCATTGATCTATGATAAACATCGAGCCACCCTTTTCCACCCTTTCTAGTCCCAAATTAGTGTATCGGTTCACCACACATGCTCCACTAATGACATGGCAAGGTGCAAAGTGCAATTTCATAGAATAACATCATTTTTACATTTTTCCTAAAGTAACTAAGATTGGGAATTTGTGAAAACATTTAGTTACTTTATAAATCATTATACTTACTAATGAGGAATTACTATGTCCTATCATACCAGTTCGGATAACGAACCTCCACTAGTCAAGAGTACGGTGGGTAAGATTGTTTACCCAATAGCGATCATTTTATAGGCCGCTTCCTTAAACACCCCTTAGAGGCCAGCTTCGTGAATCTGGCATACTAACGGTAAGACTGACTTGTCTTACACACACACACACCCATATATATGTATATATATATATACACATACATATATATAATTCATAATCTTTTAATATTATAATAGTATAAGGGAGTATTTTAAACATTTCAAAATAATATGGTTTTAAACAAATTTAAAATTTTCGAAAATTAATACCTTTTAATTTTAAAATCTTAAATATTAAAACCTTGATTTAATAATTATCCAAAACTAAACAATTAATTTAAGTTATTAAATCTTGAAGGCGTATCCATTAAATTAAACAATTAATTTAAACTAATCCCTTTATCCCCTAGATATCAAAAATTTAGGATGGGATACTTCAAAATGTTTAATTATCTACTTAAATAATTAAAATATATTTACAAAAGATGCAATTATCCTAATCCCTAAAATTTTGGAATCTAATCTTG
Source organism: Lactuca sativa (assembly GCF_002870075.4). Lineage (NCBI taxonomy): Eukaryota > Viridiplantae > Streptophyta > Magnoliopsida > Asterales > Asteraceae > Lactuca > Lactuca sativa. Next base: position 191,151,502 of record NC_056627.2, read on the forward strand.
GGGAGGAAGGCATTTCCAAAAAACCTAGGGTTTACCAACCCTAAATTCGAAAATATGGGGCCAAAGGAAAAGGGTTCAAGAAACCCTACCAAAAATCGAAAACTAGGGTTTTGAAACCCTAATTTCAAAAATCTAAGCCCTAGGGTTTATTTTCCATAAAACCTAATTTGCCAAGTTCATACTTTTGTATCAAATCTAACTGCAAAACAACAACCAAAGGCTCTGATGCCACTGATAGGTTTTATACAAACAATCCTATGTGTGCATGCAACCCTAATTTGGATCCATGTTTACACTATTAGACATACAAGAAAATGAACACAAAGGAAAACCTTGGCATGCATCTAAAATTTAGAAATATACAAACAAAAGATTAGAATACATACCTTTGTTGCTATATAGTAATAACAACTAAATCTTGAAGTTCCTTTGCTCTTTAGAACAAGTACCACAAATGTAGTACCTCTAATGGCTCACAAACACACAATAGTGAAAGGATGAATATGAGAGAGAGGAGGGAAGGTGGCTTGCTCTAGAAATTGTCTATTTGTAACTACTTACTTGCTTAAACTCTAATTCCGGGACGAAATTCCCTCTAACGGGGGGATGATGTGACAACCCGAAATTTCTAACTTTTACATCCTCCATCTTATCAAGTTTAGACTCATTTTTCTATTTTAAAAATGTAGTTTTGGGTCTATATAATATTATTAGGCTTAGTATAATCAAGATATGAGTCTTAGGAAGGGTTAGAATGTGTCTTGCATCGCAAAATCGGGCCAAACACACCAAACAAGGTGTGTGCAGCCGCACACCCGAGTATGCGGCCAGCCAGCCGCACATAGCCGACCGCACACCCCCTAGCCTCACACTCCAGCCTATATAAAGGACCCTAAGTCAACCTTACACCCTTTTTCCCACTCCTTCAAAGCTGGAACATTCTCTCTCAAGAGTCCTTCAAGTTTTCCTCTCCAATCGGTAATACAAGTAAGTAAACATCCTTAGATCATTACTACAACACAATAGAAAGCCTTTTCCTCTAGTTTGATCCATGAAATCATCGTTCTAGATGATATTCATATGTGTACGGCCGCACACACACCATGTGTGACCGCACATACATCTTTTAGTCCTAAAATGGACTTAAACACTCATCTAAGCATAGCATCGACCAAAACACCTTCTTAGGATCATTACAAAGCCTTGGAAAATCGATTTGGAAACATTTTTATGGGAGTGTACTGCTGCACACATGCCTGGCCGCTCACACCTGGCCGCACACACACTCTGGCCGCACACCCTGGTCGTACACACACCAATATGTTGTATTTTGACCATACACTCCCTTGTATAGCCATACACCCCTTATATACAATCATATATGATTGTAACACTTCAATATAAATGTATACTAGTCCCTAAGGTGGTCCCAATTTAATAATTAGTTGTTACAGACACTAATTGTATACATACATATGTCATTATCTGGTTAATAGGATTCGTTTGTGCTCAAGTCCACAATTGTCACTCAACCTCTTAAACCGATCCTATCGTCGCATCACTCACTACATGTGAGTTCATACACCTTAATCAACCTTTTAAATATTTTAAATGCTTTATGGGGGGATACAAGTTGAATCATGTTAGTTATTAGATCAATCACATGTGATTAATAACTAGCATGAAAATGGATTTTTCATACTTTAAACTATTTTACCAAACAAATGACTTCAAACTGTTTATCAAACTATTTTACATATCAAACTCTTTATCAAATTAAGTTTTGTATACTAAACCTTTCTTGTACAATTTTCAAACTTATATATTTTTAAAACCATGTCTAATACATATATATTTATATAAATAAGGTTTGAAGGAGTTAGGAGAGATAACCCACTTTACTACCTGTCCTTGTTTGGCTGTGGTCTTAAAGTACCCGGTTGTTTATCCGAGTGTCGTTGAATCCTTAGTTATATATTATGTATATATGTATAGATATAGAGACTTTTATCTCAGTTCAGTACATTGAGTCATACAAACAAGTCTACTAATAGACTATAATAGGTATAGTTTAGGGTTATACTATTTACTACTTCTAGTCCAATGAAGCATACAAGAGTCAGTTCATTCATGAGTCATTACTTATTACTATGAGAACATATACAACTATACTAGGATGAGAACATATACAACTACACTATGATGAGAACATATACAACGATACTATGATGAGAACACATACAACGATCCTATGATGAGAAACAATACATTACATATACAAGTATACTTTAACATAAATGTGATCCATTGTATCGGAGCATGCCTTCATCATCATGGCCCGAGTTGTAACCAGAATCTCCTGGAGGGAGAGCGTGAGTTTGCGTATAGATCTAAACTGGATTGACTATCCTACACCTTGACGCTAGCTACAGTGGGACCTGTAGGTCTACGGGTGCCAAATGTCATTTCTTTTGACGTGTTACATCGTCGTGTTCATAGTCGATAGCATGGTACAATTAATCACATAATACCTTGATATCAATCCGGTTTAAGGTAGTTAGTACAGCAGTAGTTCCTATAATACAACACTACAGTACTCCATTAATTTACCCGTTACATATATTTTGTGATCACTTCACCTAAACATTAATGTACAAACTATATTTTGATAATCATAGTTACGCTTGGGGAAATTACACACGTTTACAAGAAACAAACATACAAAACAGTTGTGCCTTGGTAGAAGGCTACTTTTAGTAGAAAATATAGGATTTTCTAGGACCTACAAACTTTTACAAACATTCACATACTTTTACTACAAACGTTTATAAACTCGTACTTCAAACACTGTTTCAAACATTTTGATACAAACATAAACATTAAATACTTTTGAACTCACCAGCCTTAATGCTAATACTCGCTTTCAAAATAACTTGTATTCCCAGGTCAATAGTAGATAGGTACCGATGCCAGCTTTTGAGAAGATGGAGCGCGTTCAAGACTCATCTTATATTTTGATTCATATTTTGGTATCTTATATACTACAGAACACTCTTGTATTAAAATTATATATCTAATGCAACGGATGATGTTGTTTACTTGTTTACTATTATACTGTGTTGTGATACTTTACATGACGTCCTCCGCCCCAGAACATTTCCGCCTTTATCGGTTTTGGGGAGTGACAATAAGAACTTCTCTAGCTCATGAAATTGGCACTAGTGGAAACACAAGAGGGCAAGCCGATTTTATGAGTGCGAGTGACATCTTCTCAAGTTCCTCCATTTTTTGGTGGTGTTGTGTGATTCCATTTGAGGTGCAACACTTGGGGCGTTAAGTTCTTAAAGGTCCAAGGTTTCCAACTACACTAAAAGGTATGTCATCTAACTTGTATTTCATGTTGTTTGTACTCGATTGTATGCTAGTTAGGATGATGCTTTGGAATATTGAATGTATACGTGTGTAATAGAGAAAACATAGATCCAAAGCATCTAGGGTTGCATGTACACCATAGGAGTGTTACAATGCTCTAAACCCATCAGTTGTATTAAAGCCTAGGATTGTTTTCCAATATACTTGATGCTACTTGCTTTCAAAAGCTTAAAAAACGATTTTTCTGCTTTCTGGACAGTGGACTCACCGAGTCAACAGGGGAATTTGCCGAGTCCCCTCATAAATTTGACCAACTCGCCGAGTCAGTTCATGCACTCGACGAGTTGGTGCTCCAGAATGCAGGTTTTCGAGGTTTCTGGCTAGAATTGGACTAGGATCATTACCCTGAGCTATTTTTGAACTTATAAACATGTTTTTGATGTGGTAATTATCATGCTTATCCAATTCAAAATATAATTGTCAAAGTTTCATGTTTTGTATTATTTTATATGATTAGGCTAATTACATGAAATTTTTTTGATATGAATTATCTTGTTCATATGAGTTTAATCTAGATCATGGACATTACTTGACATGCATGTTAGTTTTATTGATGATCTTGATGGCCTTTAATGTACTTCATAACTTGTCCCCAAGTTATGGAAAATGATGATTTTTTCTTTTAAATAATTCATTAAACTCATAGGTTATGGTGTTGAAGAGTCTCTTTCCATAAATGTTTTTATGAACTCCATAACTTGTCCTCAAGTTATGGATTTTCAAGAGTCTTTTCATTAAAGCCTATATTAAACTCATATGTTAAGGATTCCAAATGTCTTTGAATAGTTCAAAACTTGCCCTCAAGTTTTGGAATTTGTAAATGTTGAGTCTTCTTTTGACACATTTAGTTCCAAACCCTAGAATTTTAAAAATTTAAAATTAAACCCTTATACTATTATAATATTATAGGTTTAATATATATATATATATATATATATATATATATATATATATATATACATATATATATATATATATATATATATAAGAGTAAATTCAACCTTACCGTTAGTAGGCCTCATTCACAAAGCTGGTCTATAAAATGGTAGTTTAATGGGTGTCCACTCTCACTCATCACGTCCTTGACTAGTGCAGGGTCGTTAGTCGAACAGGTAGGATAGGACTCTAATTCTCCCTTCATTAAAAGTATAATGATAAATATAAAGTAACTAAACACTTATAAATTCCCAATCTTAGTTACTTCAGGAAAGTGTGAATATGGTGCTATTCCATTAAATTGCACTTTGCACCTTGTTAAGTCGTTAGTGGAGCGTGTGTGGTTAAATGACAGACTAATCTGGGACTAACGGTGTGTGGAAAAGGGTAGCTTGATGTTAATCATAGATCAATGGAGTGTTTGTGATTAACTGACACATTGATTAGGTGGTTGTAACATTGAGTGTACCAAGATAATTTGCATGGTTATTCACACCTTGTTTGTGATCCTCGGCGTCCCAGTCACAAAATTAAAGGGTACAATCGAGATTTATAACATGCCATTGAAAAGTTCAATGAATCTCAAAGGATCTAGGAATTTCAATTCACTTAAAACCTAAAATTCTTTTTCATTTTTCATGGTGGAAATTGGTAAATTGTCATTTACCTACCTTCAAATATTTTGCAAATTGGATTACGACATCCGTCTTCCAAATTGTCAAATATTATGTTCGGTCCTAGCCTTAATATTTCATTTGGGTGTTATACTAAGGACTTAAATTAACTAACTTGAATTTATCCCTTGTAGATGTCTGCCTCAGACAACTATGGTCTTCCGAAATCTTCTAGAACAAGCTTTTATTCCGAAGATGATGTTCCTCGATTGGATCATGGACGTGAAAATCATACTTCACTTCCTCCACCTCCTCCAATTATTCTCCCTGACCCACAAGTTCAAATACTTGAAAAGTTCAAGGTCACTCAAGCCCTACTTGCAATGAAACATCAAGATGGAAGGCATGTGTGTACTCACGTCTTGGAGATGAAGTCACATATTGACAGGCTAAGATCATTGGGTGTCGTTGTCTCATTGAAGTTGGCTATTGACTGGGTTCTTCAATCACTTCCTGAGTCATATAGTGAGTTTATTAAGGACTACTATGTGATAGACCACGACATGACCCTTATTGATATTACCTATTTACTTGTTGCTGCTGAATCAGCAATGGTTTGGCACACTGGGAAAGCAAATTTGATTGGAAAATTGTAACGTCCCAAAATTCAAGACTAAAAATTTCTTTTAATAAAATATTACTTAAAGTAAAATCATCATTTCAAAACATAAACAGAGTATTAGTTTTCAAAACACATGTTCATTATCAGAGTAAAACATTCCCAGGCTGACTAATCTATGGTGTGTGCCATGCGATCATCCCGAGCTCCATCATCCGCTACCGGAAGCACCTGAAACCAAAACTGAAAACCGTAAGCACGAAGCTTAGTGAGTTCCCCAGATACCACATACCATACAAACCATTCATAGCCGAGAACCATACGTAACCGACTTATCCATAATCAAGTAAGGTGCTATGTGCCAAACATAGTCTTGCCATTATGCCACGGGCCGCGTGTGGTCTTCCTGGTCAAGCCTGGGCCGCTCCCTGGGTCTTACAAACAAGTGCCAATGGCCACCCCCTGGTCTTACAGACATGTGCCAAGGGCCACCCCCTGGTCTTTTATGCAAGTATCACAAAGACAACTGTACATACTACTCTACTTAGCTAAACAGCATACAGTGTGCCAGAAGCCACCTCCTGGTCTTTCATATATAATAGCATACAATGCGCCAGGAGCCACCTCCTGGTCTTTCATACATAATAGCATACAATGCGCCACGAGCCACCTCCCGGTCCTTCATACATATTGCCTAGGGCTAACCCCCGGGTCTTCCTATCATCCATAATAACATACTGTGTGCCAGGAGCCGCCCCCTGGTCTTTCATGCATATTGCCTAGGGCTAACCCCCGGGTCTTCCTACCATACATAATAACATATTGTGTGCCAGGAGCCTCCCCTGGTCTTTCATGCATATTCTAAATGGGCCGGCATTGGTGCCTTAGACCCATACAAATAGTGAGGAGACTCACCTCGCACTTCTGAACTCTGCTGATAATCCTCTGGCTGCTGACCGACAGCTCTCTAAACTCCTGCTCCACTAGTTCCCCGAGCTACCAATATCAATGCAACACTTAGTCTAACTATCCCCTGAAAGTCAACTAGGTCAACTCAGGTCAAGGTCAAAGTCCTGGTCAAAGTCAACCTTCCAGGTCAACCCTACTCGCCGAGTCACCCTATTGACTCGCCAAGTTCATATGTTCAGAGTCCTCCTCTTAGCGACTCGACTCACCGATTCAGTCCATGACTCGCCGAGTCTACCGATTACCGAGTCCTGACCTGTCCAACTCACCGAGTCTCCATTCGACTCACTGTTTCGAGTCTCAACTCGAAGGGTTTGGGGTTTCGCGACCTGACTCGCCGATTCCAAGACAATCTTCATCCAACTCGCCGAGTTGTTCTTCCAACTCGCCGATTTCATGCCCAACTTCATCCGACTCGACGAGCTGTTCATCCCACTCGTCGAGTTCCTCCTCATCTTCAAGCTACTCGCCGAGTCCACTCAAAGGGCTCGCCGAGTCCATCCGGTCCTACATACATGCAGAGGACTTTTGAGTTATGCAGGGACTCAAATCTGTAGATCTACCCTTCCCAAGCCTATTCCCCACGTAAAGTTGCAAACTTTACGTGTAGAGAAGGAGATCTAAGCAAAATACACCATAAACTAGGGTTTAAGGCAAAGAGGCTCCATAATCAACTCAAGGGCTGCTACTTTATGCTTCTCAAGACCATAATATGCTTAGATCTAAAGTAGCAACTTCAGATCTGGCTTCTAACTCAAAATAATAACATTATGGCTAAAAAGCCCCAACAACCACACATAGATCTAGGTGCAAAAAGGGTCCAGGAACTAGTTTATTACCTCCAAATGCTTAAAATGAACTCACAATCCCAGATCTATAGTCCCTTCTTACTCCTCCAAGTTCCTTCTTCCTTCTCCAAGCTCTAATGCACCTTCCAAGGCAACAAATGGCTCAATCAAAGGATATGACGGCTAGGGTTTGGTATTCAGGGCTAAAGAGGCAGTAAGGAACCCTAGGAAGAAGATTAAGACGTTTATATAGGCTCCAAGTCCCGAATTTAGGGTTTTCCACGCACAGACCAGACTCACCGAGTCACCTTGGGCGACTCGCCGAGTCGGTCACTTAATCCTCGACTCGGATCCCGCTCGGACTCGCCGAGTTCCTCCTTGGACTCGCGGAGTGGCCCCTAAAAATTAGGGTTTTCTTTCCTTTCTTGGCCTCCAAAACTTTGGGTGTTACAACTCTCCCCCACTTAAAGTAAAATTCGTCCTCGAAGTTTTCCATGGTCCACTGCCTGCGATCTGCTTCCGTAACCCGCCAATTATCCCAACACCAGCTGCCTACCTTCACTAGTCTTCCACCTGGTCATTCTGACTAACACAAATCCTTGCGGATAATCATTTCGGGTCAACTCTGACGCTTATCATTCTGGAAACACAACTTACTCAGCCGGCAACCTTCTGGTACACTCCGAGTACCGCAACTGAACCCATAGGGATTCACCACTTCTTTCCTCACGCGATTCCCTTGCCTTCCCAAGGCGATGCCCCAAAACAACTATCTCCCCTGCCACTGTGAAGATCCTATCTTCACTAATCCATTACTTCCGCTACTTCCAGTACGGGTCATTATCGCCAGTATCCACTGGGCATTCTTTCTACTATAATTGGTGTCGAGCACCCCACGACCAACTATCTGAATTTCACTGATAGCCGCTCAATCCACTCTGCCACTAAATCATACACTTGAGACATTCGCTCTAACGAATAGGGACCGATGAATGCTACGGGCCACCCCGTAGTCTTACAACACTTCTACGCTGCCAGCCAACCAAAGCTACGGGCCGCCCCGCAGTCTTGCTAAACCAGTGCTACGGGCCACACCGTAGCCTGACCCTACTCTCATACGATTGTTGCGGGCTGCACCGCAGTCTTGCTAATCGAATGCTACGGGCCACACCGCAGTCTTACTAATCTAATGCTACGGGCCACACCGCAGTCTTACTAAACCAGTGCTACGGGCCACACTGTAACCTAACCATACTCTCATACGATTGTTGTGGGCCGCACTGCAGTCTTGCTAATGTAATGCTACGGGCCACACCGCAGTCTTACTAATCATCCTCACATACGATTGCTACGGACCACACCGCAGTCTTAATATACTTTTCTTACTATTTAGCCACTGGTGAATGCTACGGCCATCCGGTAGTCTGACAACACCTTTCCACACCGACTAGCTGCTAGTGGATGCTACGACTAACCCATAGTTGATCATACAGCACAATCGAGTACTTCCAAGTGGTACTCATGTCCCAAATGGAACTCCCAACCGATTCCTATGTAATCCGCGACCAGAAATTTCGAGAATGAGGTCTCACAATTGGCAAGTTTTCCCAACTTCCAATTTACACTATCCTCCAATCATACAGTCACCTGAGCCGTCTTTCTTCCTAACAGGAGAGCGAAACTTATCCTAGTTTCAAAACCCCTTCTACTCCCATAAACTGATTGTTTCTCCCCCACTTAGCCTCAGCTAAGTCTTTACTGCCTACAAAAACCCGAAGGTTTCCATTCCTTCCTTCCTTACACAATAGGCATGATAACCACCATCACCCTATCCCTGCTAGCGATCCGCCTCTAGCCCACTCCAACTACCGTATGATTACCGAATACTAGATGAACACCTCCTGCATCCCTGATGCTAAAAAAAATCCTCTAAGCTCTGACTACTGTCCTTACAGTCCGAATAACTGGGAACAGACTCCTTGGTGATAAGCCACTTTCCTTGATGCTTCCGAAAGCCATCCCAAACGCCCAGATTAGAACCGTCAAACCCTGATGATGGTAGTTGACCACTCCCCGAACCATCTTCAACCGTAACCGAGACGATACTAGACACTTCGAACCCGAAGTGAAAGATGTCCTACACTAGCTGCTAATAGCTCCTGGTATGCAATTGGCATATGACAATTCCAAAATACAATCCAAATACAAGCAGAGAGACAAATCATACATAAAATCGCCTGAGTCCAGGGTAAAAACTTCCCTAATTCACATAGGAATGAAAATAGCCATAGATACATACCTGCAACATTCCTTGTTGTAATCCAGATCTTCCGCACCTGTCACTGCAAGGCAATACCCTCTCGCCCATCCGTAATCCTCATAGTCGTTGGGGCAGGCGCACTCCCTGCTCCTCCCCTCATCGTCGGGCAGTCGGTCGTCTTGTGTCCCACCTTATTGCAGTGAAAACATAATGGGCTTGCCTCCCGTGGGCAGTCCCTGCTGACTTGACCATCACTGCCACACTTGTAGCAGCCGGAACCCCTGGAACGACACACTCCCTCGTGCGGTTTCCCGCACGTACTGCACTGACTTCGGCCCTGCCGACCCACTAATCGCTGATCTGAAGTCTTGGGTCTCTTCCCGGGACCCTCCAAAATGAATGTCTGATCTGACTTCCTCTTCGCAATGTGCTCCAGATCGATCTCCCTCTCCCTAGCTCTGGCAATCATAGAGTCCAGGGTCGGGCATGCCGAGAAGCTGACATTCTCCCAAATCTCCGTTCTCAACATGTCATGATAGCGGGTCCTCTGCATCTCATCATCCCCTGCATACTGAGGAACTAATAGGGCCCTCTCCCGAAACTTGGCGGTAATCTCCGCCACCAACTCAATCGTCTGTCTCATGTCTAGGAATTCTCTGGCCAGCTGCTGAAGCTCCACTGCCGGCGCAAACTCCGCCCTAAACCTGGTCACGAACTCTGACCAGGTCATAGCCTCGACGACCGAGGCTCCAAATGAGTCTCCAACTGACTCCCACCAATCTCTAGCTCTGTCTCTCAAACATGCCGCCGCAAAGCGGACCTTCGACCCATCCGGGCAGAAGCTCATCAACTGTGCAGACTCAATGTCTGCGATCCATCTCCTGGCAATAATGGGGTTCTTCACCTCGTGAAAATCCGACGCACCACACCCTCTGAAGTCCTTGAAGGACAGCGTGCACGTACTTTCCTGGCCAGACGCCAAATCACTCCTGAAAGCTCGGAGGCGATCCTCCATCAGCTCAATGATCCCCTCCTTGATCGACCCGAAAATGACCGGGGTCGCCTCAAGGATGCCTCTCGTAATCTCAGATGCGATGAACTCGCGCAACCCATCATCAACTGGTTCGGATCCCGCGCCCGAACCTGATCCTGAACCGGATCCTGACCCGCCCACGGGTCTCTCTCGCAACGTCACCATGCTGAAAATATAACGCAACAACTATCAGAATACGGATCACTGCTGCAAGATCAAACACACGCACTACCAGGTTCCCGGTCTTGTCTCAGCCCTTCCCGAATCGAGTACAGATCCTCTGCTTTTAGTAGTACGGGCCCATACTACCTTCCACATCTATCCGTACTTTCCTCAGGAACTGCTTCGACTCCACCAGGTCCCTTTCTACTACTTCTGCTTCCAGCACTACCTCATCCTAGGCTGACCCTAGGGAAACCTCTGACTCAACTCAAACCAGTCCTCAGCTGCTGAAGGCTTCCTCGCGATGCCAATTAGCCATCACCTGGATACCATCACATGTGACGAGGCTTAGATAATCCTTCGAGTAAAAGACTCGTCCCTACAACGGTTAGACTCAGACGAGAGCTGCGCAATAGAGCCAAATCCAGCACTCTGAGATTATTCAACCCTGATCACATGTGACGTGGCGTATCCACTTAATGGCTAACTCCCATCACTCAAAACCCCACAATGCACAAAGCAAGCAGCATTCAGACAAGGGGAAAATCTAACCACAACATACTCAAGCAATCATACACACATAGCAAAAATCTGAACTAGCATGCAACACAAACTCATAACTCAGGCATAACCTAAACAGGCTATCCTACTACTGTCTAATCAGCACTACTATGTAGCATAAATAACATAAGGCATCATCCCTAGATCCTTAGTCCTATTCTAGCATGCTGTTCTATTAACTGATAATCAAAACATAGACTTGTATGGGTATTTTGGGGTACTTACTTGAGCTCAGCTGATTGCATGCACCACACCTCTTTTCTCTTTTCAAAGTTCTTTCCTTTCTGAATTATTTTTGCTTTTCTAAAATTGTTTTCTTTTCCAAAACACTCTTTTACAAAACTGTCTTTTCATTTTGAAAACTTCTATACCAATCCCTCAGTTTGAGTTCAGACACGCTCGAGAGCATGTCCGAATCCCTCAAACCAAGGCTATGATACCAACTTGTAACGTCCCAAAATTCAAGACTAAAAATTTCTTTTAATAAAATATTACTTAAAGTAAAATCATCATTTCAAAACATAAACAGAGTATTAGTTTTCAAAACAAATGTTCATTATCAAAGTAAAACAGTCCCAGGCTGACTAATCTATGGTGTGTGCCATGCGATCATCCCGAACTCCATCATCCGCTACCGGAAGCACCTGAAACCAAAACTGAAAACCGTAAGCACGAAGCTTAGTGAGTTCCCCAGATACCACATACCATACAAACCATTCATAGCCGAGAACCATACATAACCGACTTATCCATAATCAAGTAAGGTGCTATGTGCCAAACATAGTCTTGCCATTATGCCACGGGCCGCGCGTCGTCTTCCTGGTCAAGCCTGGGCCGCTCCCTGGGTCTTACAGACAAGTGCCAAGGGCCACCCCCTGGTCTTACAGACATGTGCCAAGGGCCACCCCCTGGTCTTTTATGCAAGTATCACAAAGACAACTGTACATACTACTCTACTTGGCTAAACAGCATACAGTGTGCCAGAAGCCACCTCCTGGTCTTTCATATATAATAGCATACAATGCGCCAGGAGCCACCTCCTGGTCTTTCATACATAATAGCATACAATGCGCTAGGAGACACCTCCCGGTCTTTCATACATATTGCCTAGGGCTAACCCCCGGGTCTTCCTATCATCCATAATAACATACTGTGTGCCAGGAGCCGCCCCCTGGTCTTTCATGCATATTGCCTAGGGCTAATCCCTGGGTCTTCTTACCATACATAATAACATATTGTGTGCCAAGAGCCGCCCCTGGTCTTTCATGCATATTCTAAATGGGCCGACATTAGTGCCTTAGACACATACAAACAGTGAGGAGACTCACCTCGCACTGCTGAACTCTGCTGATAATCCTTTGGCTGCTGACCGATAGCTCTCTAAACTCCTGCACCACTAGCTCCCCGAGCTACCAATATCAATGCAACACTTAGTCTAACTATCCCCCGAAAGTCAACTAGGTCAACTCTGGTCAATGTCAAAGTCCTGGTCAAAGTCAACCTTCCAGGTCAACCCTACTCGCCGAGTCACCCTATTGACTCGCCGAGTTCATATGTTCAGAGTCCTCCTCTTAGCGACTCGACTCGCCGAGTCAGTCCATGACTCGCCGAGTCTACCGATTACCGAGTCCTGACCTGTCCAACTCACTGAGTCTCCATTCGACTCATTGTTTCGAGTCTCAACTCGAAGGGTTTGGGGTTTCGCGACCTGACTCGCCGAGTCCAAGACAATCTTCATCCAACTCGCCGATTTCATGCCCAACTTCATCCGACTCGACGAGCTGTTCATCCCACTCGTCAAGTTCCTCCTCATCTTCAATCTACTCGCCGAGTCCACTTAAAGGGCTCGTCGAGTCCATCCGGTCCTTCATACATGCAGAGGACTTTTGAGTCATGCAGGGACTCAAATCTGTAGATCTACCCTTCCCAAGCCTATTCCCTACGTAAAGTTGCAAACTTTACGTGTAGAGAAGGAGATCTAAGCAAAATACACCATAAACTAGGGTTTAAGGCAAGGAGGCTCCATCATCAACTCAAGGGCTGCTACTTTATGCTTCTCAAGACCATAATATGCTTAGATCTGAAGTAGCAACTTCAGATCTGGCTTCTAACTCAAAATAATAACATTATGGCTAAAAAGCCCCAACAACCACACATAGATCTAGGTGCAAAAAGGGTCCAGGAACTAGTTTATTACCTCCAAATGCTCAAAATGAACTCACAATCCCAGATCTATAGTCCCTTCTTGCTCCTCCAAGTTCCTTCTTCCTTCTCGAAGCTTTAATGCACCTTCCAAGGCAACAAATGGCTCAATCAAAGGATATGACGGCTAGGGTTTGGTATCCAGAGTTAAAGAGGCAGTAAGGAACCCTAGGAAGAAGATTAAGACGTTTATATAGGCTCCAAGTCCCGAATTTAGGGTTTTCCACGCACAGACTAGACTCGCCGAGTCACCTTGGCCGACTCGTCGAGTCGGTCACTTACTCCTCGACCCGGATCCCGCTCGGACTCGCCGAGTTCCTCCTTGGACTCGCCGAGTTGCCCCTAAAAATTAGGGTTTTCTTTCCTTTCTTGGCCTCCAAAACTTTGGGTGTTACAAAGATCTACTTCTCAAACTTCCATGGGCATTGACAATGGAAACATTGGAAGTCCAGGGAAGTCTTCTCTTCCTAATGGAAAGGGATCGACCATGGTCAACCCGGTTGACCAAAAGGCAAAGAGAAAGCCTAAGTATAAGATAGTCTCGTGTACCATTCCCAAAGAGTCTATATGTTTCTGTTGCCAAGAGAAAGGGCATTGGTTGCGAAGCTTCCCTGGCTACATGAAAGATTTGAGAGAAGGTAGAATCAAAAAGTTTGACTCTGCTTTAGTTAAGTCCACTATCTAACTCTGTTAAGTTCCTAATTGATGATTCTTAATACATGATGTGACTAGGTTGCATTTTGATGTTTTTAGGATCGTGCAAAACATAGGAAGCTTAAAGTAAGAGCATGTTGAATCTAGTCGCGAAGATGGATATTAATCACAGGTTCAAAGATCGGATTATTGAGTTGCTGCTTAAGAGTTATGATAGATTGCTAGGAAATATGTAATAACATAGTTTTCATTTGTAATTGCATTGTAAGGAAAGGTTTTTCTGCATTTTATAAATAAATAAAATTTTGATTTTATTTTTATCTTATATCTCCTTACAATGGCATTTGTGAAAAATTGATGTTTGTATGTTTCTATGTTAGCAATATGAATTTGATTCTTTCGTTTGTGGTAATGTCAAGAATTTGCCAAATAAGGAAAGATTCTCATCACTCAAGTTTCAATTGGACAGAAACTTGGAATCATGCAAGTTGTATTGTATGATAAATGAGAATTTTCATCTTTGGTCAATTAAGACTAATTCCTTGTTCACATTAATATTTGAGACAAGTGAAGGACTAGGGGATCGGGTACACTGGGTGTGCGCTGGTCAGGTCCACCACAAAGAACGATAAGACTATTCATCATGATTTACTAAAGTTTAGTAAATATGGTTATGCTTACAAGTTTAAGTATAATTTTGAAACATTGGAAAAAGTTTCAATGTATGGCAAAAACGAATGATATGAATCAAACTAGGCAGAAGGATAAAAGTTTCTCCAATCTGAAAAGATAGGAGAGTACTTTAATATCGTGTTTTATGATCATCTTAATGATTATGAAAACCATATCACTATTGATCCTCTAAGGACATCTTAGTGCATTTGCATGACTAAGAAGAGGAATCGTGAATTGTTGAAATGGCTAAATCAATTAAGGTGAATCATACTTCATTCCAAAAACCAAATCTTAGAGTTATGCTCCAAGATTGTGATTTGAGTGACAAATTTGAAGAAAGGTTTATAACACTTGTCAAATGTAGAGTAAACTGTTTCTTACTCTTGTACATTTAAAATTGGTAAGTTCTGATGTCTTGGATAAGACAAAAAGCAACTATGATCAATTGTGTGAAGTGTTTGTCTTGAAAAGAATCCGCACTAACTCTTGAATATTTGTTTGTCAAGTAATGTTCCTTGAAAAAATGAATCTTACATGTCAAGAGGTCAGTGGGAGTCTTAAAGATCTTGAAAGTTTAAAGACCTAATCAAGGGTAAACTTGTTGTTAGACACTAGCACACGACTTGAGGTTTGTAACTCATTGTTGACTTTTGAGCATTCTAACACTCCTAAGTGTACATGCAACCCTAAATACATTGGATCTATGTTTTCTCAATTATACATGCAAATATAAATATTCCAAGGTATTACCTTATCTAGCATAGAATCTTTTGATACTTGGATAATATAACAAGTTAGAATACATACCTTGTTGATGTAGCTTGTCTTCATGAAGCTTAAGTGCCTAGTTCCCGAAGTGTGCACCTCAAATGGTTCACACAACACCATGAACACTTGGAATAACCTTGAGAATAAGGATACTTTGGTTCTCTCTAGTGAAATCGGCCTTGCCCTTTTGTGTACACACACTGGTGCCAATTTTACTAACCAAGGACATCTTTATATAGTGTGGAGACTAGGGTTAAACCCATGACCCTTCATTTCATATGATCCATGGGTTAAACACTCCATGGACTATCCATGAAGACTTAGCCTAACCTAAATGAACTTGGCCCATCACACATATATATCTACGAGTCCATATTTAATTAGTTCCTTTTGATCGCTTAATTAAATATAAATTGATTCTTGATCAATACTAATTAAATAATATGATTATATATTAATATATTAGAACTTATAATATATTAATATAAATCCCTAGTATCCTTTTTCCTCATCTTGTCTATCCAATAGTCCCGATGCCATGTAACCCAAATGGACCATGTCGGGTCGGGTCAAGTCTTACCAATTATTGTTATGGACTTAGACATTAATCCAACAGTCTCCCACTTGGATAAGTCTAAAACTATTATTGAGTATGACTTCAAAACCCGACTAGCAATCATAGCTCTCAAAAGCTTATGTCGAACTATGACGTGTTAACTGAACTCTGATCTTGTCAATGACTTGTCCATTAGATAAGGCATCATATAATCCTACATTCTAGATATCATATGGACTTAGACATGGATTATAAATCATTGTCTTTGTCGATTTGTTGTTTCTCGATTTCCAATTTATGAAGACTGACTGATTGAACAGATCAAATCAGTCCTGGCTTGGCCAAGCATTCACTTCTATCATCATTAAATCATCAAGGGGCCCACATATATCTCTTTTATCCCGAAGGTAAAAGGAATGGATAAACTTCGACTCATATGGCTTGTTCTACTACTTGTTGAATCATACACAAAGGCACATTTTATAACATTGAGTTACCAATGCGGTTTCGTGCAATCAATGTATAACCAACTCATAGTAACAACTCATATCTCTAGGTTTGAAGAATATCAGATATTATTGTCTCATGCTCACTCGTGATAAAATCCATGAAGTGATTCCAACGAGCGTGGGTTGAATCCAATACTCAAAACTTATGAGCACTCATAAGTGTTATAGCACCACTTTGTCCAACATATTAGACCTCTACAAGCCAACCCATGATAGTCTTGATTCATATCTACTTCCAACATATGACCTTGTGTGGATGGTTTGAATAACTCAATCATTCAGGAAGAATGACCTAGTTTATTTTGGAAGTCAAAACATGAAAAATGAAACACAAGAATAATTGAATCTAGTATGGTATCAAAACCTATGAATATAATAGAACACTTTTTATTTATCACCATACTGATTACTCATTATTCATTGTATACTGTTTCAAACTATCAACTTTATACTTGAATTAAAAACACTAGTCGTCCCATGCTCCAAGCATGTACACTATGTTTTTCTAAACAATAGCTTTGCCATACACCAAGTATGCACTCTATGTTCGTCTATGATCCTTACTTTGTGAACTAGATCAATTGAATATAATTTCAATGATTCTCTTTTCACACTCCAAAATCCTTATCGAAAATGTAAGAATTCCAAATTCCTATCATTTATCGAAATCTGTTAGATTTTAAACTTATATGCATTGATCCTCTTGTAATGATTATGCACAAAGTCACAAACACTTGTCAACAGACATTACAGAGTATTCCAATGGAGATCAACTCCATGGAAACATCCTTCTTGCATTTAGTTTTCCTAATCTTACACAAATTGAACAACTTCCACCTATGGAATCATTTCCATATTCTCATTTTGACTATCACTTCTTAACAAAAGTTGCATTTTTTCAGAATATGTCAATATGGTCCTTCTAAAAATTAGCACTATACTTCCAAATGTCCTTGAGCAACCAATCTTTGGTAAACCTTAGATTTTCCACGACAATTGATTAATCGTTTTAGTCATATCCAATTCTAGACCTTTTCCCTCTTAATGCCCCAAGCATTTGGAAAATTTAGAAATGATGAATATTATAGCACATGCAATCGATCCTATATCTGAAGCATATGGGACACGATTCATGATGTCTCACATAAAGACATGATACCAGACCAGTCCTTTTGCTACAATAATTCTATTTGCCAAGTTCTCATAATTCAGATTATGAAAAGGGATGCCGTAATCATAATCGAATTTTAGAACGCAAATAATAGACCCATATATAAAAATTTCCTTATGTTGAGCCATTCCAACATAGAAATTCCTTATGTTGGGCCATTCCAACACAAAATTCATATATCCTTGACTAAAGATGATTAAAACCCCAATCTAAGCTTTTATAATTAAAATGAAGTATAATTTCCTCTCCCTTAATTATAGCAAAACAACCTTTTCAACCCCTGCAACTCCACGAATTGAAACTTTTGTTTTCTATAATTAACATTGCTATCTTGCAGTACTTATAATAGTTATCATGCTCCCACTAACATGATGATAATTAGCATAACACATACGCTCCCACTAGCTTTGACATGTACTCAAAATTCAGCTGGACTTCTAGAAATCAATACTTTATTGATTTTCTTACCAAAGTTCAGACTTCTGATACAAGATGATTTGATAAAACTTTATCAAAATCATACACCTTTCCTTAGATAGCACATATGTGTGTCTAAACAATTTTACAACTATGAAAAGGGATGTCGTAATCATAGTCTCAATTGTTTAGATCTCTGCTATCTGCTTCAAATCTACTTGGTGGAAGTGTTTCCTCACTATCATTTTCATGAATCGAAGAGAAACCTTATGACCCTTAGATTTTATGGTGTATGTGTTCTTATCCATGTGAATTGTCAAAACCATAGTCACAAGACAAGAATAATGACAAATCCAAACTCATATGGACTGAACTCAATCTTAATTTCTTGCCACCTAGCAGCTCAAGGGCCTGCCATTGCTTCCAAGTTGTTATGAACCCAATTGAGAACCTTAAGAACTCATATGCACAGCCAACTTTAACTAGAATGGGCATAGAAATAGAAATATGTCAACACGATAGGTTATAAACCTCACGTCGTGTGCTAGTGTTAAACTACATGTTTTTATTCTTGATTAGATCTTGAAATTCTTTTCAGAATCTTTAAGACTCCCACTGTCCTCTTGACATATAAGACTATCTTTCCAAATATTCAAGAGATAGTTTGGATTCTTTATCAAGACAAACACCTTACACAATTGGTCTTAGTCGGTCTTTGTTTTATCCAAAACATCACAACTTACCAATTTCAAATGTACAAGAGTAGGACACTCTTTACTCTTACATTTGACTAGTGTTAATAAACCTTCCTTTAAGATATGTCACTCAAGTTACAATCTTGGAGTATGACTCTAAGAATTGTTTTTGGAACGAGGTATGAATCATCTTGTTGATTTGACCACTTCAACAATTTATAGCTCCTCTTCTTAGCTATCAGAATGCACTTAGAGGATGAATTGTGATAAGGTCTCTTAATCATTAAGATGATCATATAACATGATACTAAAGTACTCTCCCATCTTTTTAGATTTGAGAAACTTTTATCCTTCTGCCTAATTTGATTCTTCTCATTCGTTCTGCCATACATCGAAATTTTTCCAACGTATTAGAATTACACTTAAACTTGTAAGTGTAACCATATTTACTAAACTTTAGTTAAACATGACGAATAGTCTTATAGATCTTTTATTTTGGACTTGTTTTGGATTAATCTCTAAGTCCATAACTATAATTGGTAAGACTTGACCCGACCCGGCATGGTCCATTTGGGTTGCATGGCATCATGCACTTACATAGACTAAAATGAGAGAAATAACACTTAAGGATTATTAATATACTATAAGTTCTAATATATTAATAGGATTATTTAATTATTAATAATCAAGAATTAATTTAGAATTAATTAAGTGATCAAAAGAAGACTAATTAAATATATGGGTTGATTGTGTAAATCATCCATACTTGTATAGTGGGCTAATGCTCCATGGATTATCAAGTTAGGATAAAACCCATAGGATTCTCCATGGTGTATTTGAAGCCATGGATCCAAGGAAATGGAAGGCCATGACCATTAGGGTTTACCCTAATTGTGACACTATATAAAGATCATATCATTGGGAAAATCGGCTACTAATGTGTGCGTGATAGGGCTAGCCGATTTTCATGAAGTGTGGAATTCTCTCAAGTCTTTCCAAGTGAATATGATGTTGTGTGAACCATTTGAGGTGTCACACTTGGGGCACTGGGCACTCAAGCTTCATGAAGACAAGCTACATCAAACAAAGGTATGTATTCTATCCATTTGATTACCCAAGTATCAATGATTGTATGCTAGATAGGGTAATACCTTAGATATTCATATTTGTATGTATAATAGAGAAAACATAGATCCAAGGTATTTAGGGTTGCATGTACACTTAGGAGTGTTAGAATGCTCAAAAACCAACAACTTGATCAGTGCACAAGAATGTGTACTCGATCCCTTAGTCCTTCACTTGACTCACATATAAATGTGAACAAGGAACTAGTCTTAATTTTCCAAAGGTGAAAGTTCTCATTCCTCATACTGTACAACTTGTATGATTCCAAGTTTCTATCCAACTGAAAACTCGGATGATGAGAATCTTACCTTATTTGGTAAATTTAGACGCTACCATAAATAAAAGAATCAAATTCATAATTCCATTATTGTTAGAAACATACAAACATCAAGTTTTCATAAATGCCATTGCAAGGAGATATAAAATAAAGTAAAACAAACTTTTATTTATTTATAAAATGCGGAAAAACTTTTCCTTACAATGCAAATTTAAATGAAAACTATGCTATTACATGTTTCCTAGCAATCTATCATAACTCCTAAGAGTAACTCAAGAATATGATCGTCAATCAAGCGATAGAAATCCATCTTCGTGGTCAGATTCAGCATACTCTTTCTTTAAGTTTCCTTCACTTTTCCTTTGAGTCTTAAAACATCAACATGTGACCCGGTCACATCATGTAATAAGAATCTCAGAATAGAAACTTAATCGAGTTAGATAGTGGACTTTACCTGAAGTAGAGTCAAACTTATTAACTTTACCAGCCTTATGATCTTTCAGGTAAATTTGGCAGATTCGCAACCAATGTCCTTTCCTTTTGGCAATAGAACCATATGGACCCTTAGGGAATGGTACATGGGACAATCTCATTCTTAGCCTTTCTCTTTACCATTTGGTCAACCGAGATGACTATGGCCAATCCTTTCCAATTAGGAAGAGAAAGCTTTTACTGGGTATCCAATGCAAGCATTGTCAATGTCCATTGAAGGTTTTGGGAAGTTGATTTTCTAATCAAATTTGCTTTACTAGTCCTCCAAATCATTACTGATTTGGAAGCACCAAGCAAATAGATAAGATCATTAAGGGTCATGTCATAGTGTATTTCATAGTAATCCCAAAGGTAACTCACTATGTGACTTAGAAAATGATTGAACATCCAACTTTCTTAAGACTTTGACACCCAAATCTCTCGACTTGTCAATATGTGACTTCATCTCCAAGATGCGAGCACACATAGACCTTGCTCTCCATTAGGGCTTGAGTGACCTTGTACTTGTGGGTAAGGGAGGATAATTGGAGGAGGTGATGGAAGTGAAGTTCAAAGAGATTTGGGAAGATCATAGATGTTTGAACTAGACATCTTTTGGGAGATATTCAAGATAGTTGATCTAAAGTCCTTAATATAACACCCAATATGAAATATGAAGGCTAGGACCCAACACAATATTTATAACTTGGAAGAGGGATGTCGTAATCCAAGCTATAGAATATTTGAAGGTAGGTGAATGACGATTCACCAATTTCCACCATGAAAAACGAAATAATTTATTAGGTTTTTAATTGGATTTGAAACTCCTAGATCTTTTGAGAATCACTGAACTGTTCAATGACATGTTTCAATCTCGAGTGTGCCCATCAGATTTTGTGACTGGGATGCCAAAGATCACCAAACAAGGTGTGAAGTAACCATGCAAATTACTTGGTACTCTTAAGTGTTTACCCCTCAATTGATGTGTTGGTTAACCACACACGCTCCATAGATACTATGATAAACATTAAGTTTCCCTTTGCCTACCTTGTTAAATACGAGTTAGTGTGCCAGTTAACCACACACGCTCCACTAACTGACTTAAACAAAGTGCAAAGTGTAATTTCATGGGTTAGGACCAAATTCACATTTTCCTAAGTACCTAAGATTGGGTATTACTAAGAGTTTAGTTACTTAGTATTCATCATTAATACTTTTAATGAAGGAAGAATAATAGTCTTTTTCCTACCTGTTCGGCTAACAACCCTCCACCAGTCAAGAAAGTAGTGGGTAAGAGTGGACACCCATTAAACTGCCATTTTATAGGCAGTAACCTTATACCCCCTTATAGAACGGCTTCGTGAATGAGGCCTACTAATGGTAAGACGACTTGCTATTATACATATATATAAATATTATTAACTTATAATATTATAAAGTATAAGGGTTGAATTTTAACTTTTAAAATTCTAAGGGCTTAACTTGGAATTAAAGTATTCATGGGAAAACTTTTCAAATTCCAAAACATGAGGGCAAGTTTTGAAACTATTCAAAACTCTTGGATTTTCATAACTTATGAGTTTAATTAAAGTTTTTAAAACCTTTTAATGAAGAGACTCTTTCACATCCATAACTTGAGGACAAGTTATGGAGCCATAAAAACTCTTTATAAGAAAAGACTCTTCATTTTTGTAACCTAAGGCATTTTTATGAACTTTAAGATTCATAAATGTGACTTTTCATATATCTTGAAGACAAGTTACAAAAACACATTTTATGAACAAATTTTAGATTAATTTGGATTGAAAAACAACTAACACATATTTTTTTCATCAATCTAAAATAACTCATAAAACAAGGTAACACAAAAAAAAAAACTTTTGGTAATCCATAACTTGAGGACAAATTATGGACTCAATTAAAATACATTTAGATCAAGAATTAACTAACAAACACTTTTGTAAATAATTCCTATGGTCTACCAAAACTCATAAGCATAAACAATCCATATCAACAATTTCAAAAATTACATCAACATAAATAAAACTTGAAATTTTGATTTTAACTTTGAAATTGGTTCACTATAATCATTACCACTTTAAAAACAGGTTTTATAAGTCCAAAACAGCTTAAGGTAATGATTCTAAACCAATTCCATCTTTAAAACTCGGAGATATGCTGTTAGGGGGTCCAACTCGTCGAGTACATGAACCAACTCGGCGAGTTGGATGATTTTTGTCTTCGACTCGTCGAGTCCCTTCATGGACTCCGCGAGTCTGTTGTGCAGACAGCATAAGAACTTCGTTTTTTCAGTCAATTTTGCAAGTATAACAAGAAAACAAGCCTAGGCTCTGATACCATTGTTGGGTTTTGAGCATTCTAACACTCCTAAGTGTACTTGCAACCCTAAATACCTTCGATCTATGTTTTTTCTATTATACATGCAAATATGAATATTCCAAGGTATTACCTTATCTAGCATAGAATCTTTTGATACTTGGATAATATAACAAGTTAGAATACATACCTTGTTGATGTAGCTTGTCTTCATGAAGCTTGAGTGCCTAGTGCCCCAAGTGTGACACCTGAAATGGTTCACACAACACCATGAACACTTGGAATAACCTTGAGAATAAGGATACTTTGGTTCTCTCTAGTGAAATCGCCTTGGCCTTTTGTGTACACACACCAGTGCCAATTTCACCAACCAAGGACATCTTTATATAGTGTGGATACTAGGGTTAAACCCATGACCCTTCATTTCATATGATCCATGGGTTAAACACTCCGTGGACTATCCATGAAGGCTTAGCCCAACCTAAATGAACTTGGCCCATCACACATATATATCTAAGAGTCCATATTTAATAAGTTCCTTTTGATCACTTAATTAATTATAAATTAATTCTTGATCAATACTAATTAAATAATATGATTATATATTAATATATTAGCAATTGTAATATATTAATATAAATCCCTAGTATCCTTTTTCCTCATCTTGTCTATCCAATTGTCCCGATGTCATGCAACCCAAATGGACCATCCTGGGTCGGGTCAAGTCTTACCAATTATAGTTATGGACTTAGACATTAATCCAACACCTATCATGTTGAAATATTCTTATTGTTGTGCTCATTCCAGTTAAAGTTGACTATGCATGTGAGTTCTATGAGTTCTCATTTGTTTTCATAAGGCAAAGCACCTTGATCAATGAAAGTTTCATTGATCAGTCAGGGTAAACTGCTTAAAAACTTGGAAGACATGGTAGGCCCTTGTGCTACCAAGTGGCAAGAAATTAAGATTGAATAGGTTCAATCCATATGACTTTGGATTTGTCACTAACCTTGTCTTGTGATTATAGTTTTATAAATTCACATGGATAGGAACACATACACCATAAAATCTAAGTGTAATAAGGTTTCTTTTCGATTCGTGAAAATGATGGTGAGGAAACGCTTTCACTAAGTAGATTTTAAGGAGATAACAATTGTGATATTTGCATTCTCAAATTTGATTATGATTCCTGCGTCCCTTTTCATAATTCGAATTGTGAGGAATCGCAAAAAGTCTAAACATTTGAGACTTATTGCTATAAGTTCTTAAATTTTTTAGACACATATGTGAGCTATCTAAGGAAAGGTGTATGAGTTTGAAAAGCCTAGATAAAGTTTTATCGAAGCATCTCATATCAGCAATCTGAACTTTGGTAACAAAGTCAATAAAGTATTGATTTCTAGAAGTTCAGTTGATTTCTAAGTACATGTCAAAGCTAGTAGGAACATAAGTGCTATGCTAGTAAAGTAATAATTATTATGTTATTAGGAGCATAATCAATTATGGTGAAATCAACTGAACATAAGAACATGATGTCTAACATAAAGACATGTTCTCACAATTTGCAAAGTTACATGGTTTGAAAAAAATTGTTTTGCTATAATTAAAGGAGAGGAAATTGTACTTCATCTCAAATCTAAAAGCTTAGATTGTGAGATTTTAATCAATTTAGTCGAATATATATATATATATATATATATATATATATATATATATATGTGTGTGTGTGTGTGTGTGTGTGAATGTTATGTTGGAATGGTTCAACATAAGGAAATTCTATATATAAAAATGTTAATTGCGTTCTCAAAATTCAATTATGATTATGACATCCCTTTTCATAGTCTGAATTGTGAGAACAGGGAAAACAAAATTTATAGCAAAAGACATCATGAATCATGTTCAATATGATTCGGGTATTGGATCGATTACATGTGCTATTATATTTATTTGGTCTAAATTTTCCAAATGTCTAGGGCATTAAGAGGGGAAAAGGGATAGAACCGGATATGACTAAATTGGTTAAACAACTGTTAAAGGACAATCTAAGGTTCACCGATGATTGGTCGCTTAAGGACAATTGGAAGCATAGTAATGGATGAACTATATCGACATTATTATAAATAGAAAGAATTATATTAATAATGAATTGTCATATGGCGAATATGAAAATGTTTCCATAATGGGAGTTGGATATTAAGAATATGTAGTTAGAAACTTTTATGCAAGAAGGATGTTCAAAGGAGTGTACTTTGAGTTTGAGACTTCTCTTCCATGGAATTGACTTGTAATAGTCCTAAGGAATACTTTGTAATATCGTTGGTCAAGTCTCTGTGACTTTTGGTACCTTGGCATTACAAAGTAAGCATTGCATGATAGTTTACAATCTGACACGTTGTGGCGGTGACAAGAATTTGGAATTCTTTCACTGGTGATAAAGATTTAGAATTGTGAAATGAGTTTCATTGAAGCTGTTGTCAATTGATATATTTCACAAAGTAAGGACCATAGACAAACATAGTGTGTATACTTGGTGCATGGCACAACTATTGTTTAGATAAACATAATGTGCATGCTTGGAGCATGGCATGACTATTGTTTTTAATTCAAGTATTAAGTTGATTATTCGAAACATTATACAATGAATAATGAGTAATCAATATGACTCAAAAGTTTTGGGGGCATATAGGATTAGTATTATTATTGTGTTTCACTTTGCATGTTTTGACTTCCCAAATAACTAGGTTATTCAAACCATCCATAGTCGATCATACTTTGGTAGTAGGTATTGAGGCAAGAGTGTCATGAATAGGTTTGTAGTTTGTCTAGGACATAGCTACAGTGTTCATGAGTGCTCCTGGAATAGGATTCGAGTATTGGATTCAACTCACGCTCATCTGAATCACTTCATGGATTTTATCACGAGTGATTGTGAGACGATAATATCTTATATTCTTGAAACGGTGACATGTGAGTTGTAGTTGCGAGTCGGTTGCACATTGACGTGTGTAAACGCACCAGTAACTTGTTGTTATAAAACATATTGTTGTGTGTAATTTGGTGAGTAAATACAATAAAACATTTGGATCGAAGTTTATCCGTTCCTTTTACCCCATGTGGATAAAAGCGATATTTATGGGCCCCTCGATGATTTAGTGATGACATCCCTAAGTGTTTGGCCAAGCCTAGACTGATTTGATTTGTTCAATTAGTCGGTCGTCATCAATCAGAAATCAGGAAACAACAGATGGATAGAGAGAATGATTATAATCCATGTCTCAGTCCATATGATATCTAGAATGGAGGAATATATGATCCCTTATCTAATGGACACAACATTGACTAAGTTAGATTTTGACAGCAGCTTTTAAGAGCTACGATTACTAGTCAGGTTGTGGAGTCATACTTGCAATAATAGTTATTAGAGTTATCCAAGTGGGAGACTGTTGGACTAGTGTCTAAATCCATAACTATAATTGGTATGTACTTGACCCGAGAGTAGCATGGTCCATTTGAGTTGCATGGCACCGGAACAATCTGAAGGATGGATAACTGAGAAGAGCTTATTTATGATTTATTAATATATTATAAGTTCTAATATAATTATATGAAATCCTATTATTTAATTAGTATTGATCAAGAATTAGTTTGGATTTAATTTTGTGATCAAAAGAGACTAATTAAATATATGGGGATTGATTATGTAAATCATTCATTCTTATAATGTGGGCTTCCGATCCATAGTTGCTTATGTTGGGCTAAACCCATGTGGTGACCCATGGAGGTTTAAACCCATGGAGCATGAGGAATATGGAAAGTCATGCACATTAGGGTTTGCATGGTGTAAACCTAATCAAGCAACACTATATAAGAACCCCTCTAGCTCGTGAAATTGGCACTAGTGGAAACACAAGAGGGCAAGCCAATTTTATGAGAAGTGACATCTTCTCAAGTTCCTCCGTTTTTTGGTGGTGTTGCGTGATTCCATTTGAGGTGCAACACTTGGGGCAGTAAGTTCTTAAAGGTCCAAGGTTTCCAACTACACTAAAAGGTATGTCAATTACCTACTCATAATAGTACTTCCAACACCCGCTAAACAGCGTAGCAACAACACTAAAGTGTGTCCTAAGCTCTCCTAGGACTCCCCACCTCCCCTGCCATCAGTTTCTAAAGAACCCCTATTAATGCCTGCTAACCACTTCATGAATACAATTACATGAAACAAAAATTAAATAATCTTTCGACTAAAGATTCAACCCTACAATGGTTAGACTTAGACGAGAGTTGTGTAATAGGACCTAATCCTTCACTCTAATATTATTTAAATTTCATAGCATGGAACATAACATATTCATTTGATAGTTAACTCACATCAATATAGGACCCATAAAGAACAAAGCAAGCAACATTCAAGCAGTGGAGTCGACTGAAACTAAGACACAATAAAATCAGGCGGGTCCTCATATGAAATTCCCAACACCTAGGCTTAAACATATAGGATACACCTTCATCATTTCCTTATTCTCTCAAGAGTGGCTAATCATTGCTCACGCTGACCTGCTATGAACTGCACCTGCTCATGGAACTTCCACCAACCCTGCAGCCATTCGTGCATGCTAATCATACATAATGTTGGATCCCATAGACAATAGAATACTTGACTCTACCTGAAGCCCTTTATCAGACAAGAATAGAAAATAAGGCTAAATAAAATATCCTCTGGATATAGAAGCTTTGTTATGTAAAACTATGGTGCACACACTAAGAAACTACAGTAATGATGTAAATTTCATTTAACATATAATAAGCCCTATGAGGCTATCAAACATCATATATCAAACAATTTTATCAAACAATCTGAAATCCATACTGGCATGTTGTTCCAAACGCTCAATAAACATGCATATAAAGGCATTTCTCCTAGAATTCTATCATGCAAATCCTGAGCAGATCCTTAACTATAATCTAGAATGCAATTCTCATAAACTCATACCAAAACAATAAGCATAACACATATATTGGTATTTTGGGAAATACTTACTTGAGCTCGATTTATTGCATGCATCACATCCTTTTTTCTTAAAAACCTTTTTAGAAAACCCATTTTCTTTTTAAAAAGAATTTATTAACTCCTCAGCTTGAGTTCAGATACACCCAGGAGCGTGCCCGAATCCCTCAAACCAAGGTTCTAATACCAACTTGTAATGTCCCGAAAATACCGAGAAATTTTTTGATTTTAGAACAAGTCAAAACCCTTCATACATTATCTCAAAAGACGTTTAGAGTAAAAGTATTCTTAAAACATCACGGTGAAATCATAAATAATCATTGCGAAATAAATCTTCAAGGGATGCAGTGCGATCAAGTCGGGATCTTCTTTTTAAAAATTGGAAGTACTTGAAAATGTTTAAACCACAAAGCTGTAAGCATAAAGCATAGTGATTTCCTCCAAAATACCACATACCATACATATAATGGGTCTTGTCAGACAACGATTAGGCCCCGCCCGAAACATATCTGCTAGTAATCATGTGATGGGCCCTTCCTAATGTCACACCCCGCTAAAGCGGAAACACAGGGCGTGGCAGTACAAAGGGTTTCATAACAAAAGTTAAAAGACAACACCAACCATAGTATTAAAAATCGTTACAATTTTACAATGGGTTTGAACAACTTTTAAAAGAAATTACAATGTAAATTGAAATACAACACATGTGAATGCTCCTAAAAGTGAAGTGTCCCTAAGTGCCACTTACTCGATGATTCCTGAAAAAGCATGTAAAACGAGCGTCAACTATAAAATAGTTGGTGAGTACTCACAAGTTTAACAAAATAATATTGGTTCATGAATTGAAATCAAAGTTTTGATAAAAGTTTCCAATAATAAAAGTATATTGTTAAAAGGAGTAAATAAGTTTGTAAAAACAAAGTTCTTTGTCATCATGAGAGATAAAGTATGTTCCCGAATAGGATGCAACATTCATATTCTCATGGAAGATAAAGTTCGTTACTCAAACGAGTAAACAAGTTTCATTGCTAAAAATGAGCAATCAGTTTCGTTGCTACAATGAGCAAACAATTTCATTGCTAAAACATGTATATGAGTTTTCAGTAATAAAATTTCGTTGTGGTAATAAGAAACAAAGTTCATTTCTATAATTAATAAACAAGTTTATTGCTATAATGAGAAACCAGTTGATTGCTATTATTGATAATAAGTTTATTGCTATAACGAGAAACGAGTTTGTATGTGTATGAGCAAACAATGAGTCTCAACCAAACCTATGATTGAAGCCCTATCAAGATCTATGCTTATCGTTCCATAGATGAATATGGTATCATGCACTCCAGCAATAGGGCGAGTGAGGAGTTGTCAATTCCTAATAGCGATATTCATAATGACCATTGGCTCAAAGAGTTAATGGTTAGAGATAAGGGAAGGGCCTTAGTACGATAAGTTCTCATGTTCCGTGTTGCATAGACATACATAGAGAGACATAGCAATACAATAGCAATCATGATTGATACAAATCAATTTAAATAGAACATGCAAATAATAGTTTTTCTGGACATGCTTTTCCACCCCAAAACATAAAAACTGAAAATAGGGGAGTGCGTGAATACTCACAATATGCAAAATATAGCAACCAAGTTTATACGAGTCAATGAAATAAATACAACGGATATAACTAGTTTAGGATATGCTTTTCCACCCCAAAACATAAAAACTGAAAATAGGGGAGTGCGTGAATACTCACAATATGCAAAATATAACAACCAAGTTTATACGAGTAAAATAAATGCAACAAACATAAATAGTTTAGGACATGCTTTTCCACCCCAAAACATTTAAAAATCGAAAATAGGGTATTGGTGAATACTCACAATATGCAAAATATAGCAACCAAGTTTCTACGAGTCAAATAAATACAAAAAACATAAATAGTTTTTCGGACATGCTTTTCCACCCCAAAACATTTAAAAACCGAAAATAGGGGAGTGGTGAATACTCACAATACATTGAGATGATGCAAATGGTGCCTTGACTATGTTCCACATGTACCACTACCGATTCCTACAATATTGGTATTCACTAGTGAGTCTCTAATCGAAATGTAACACTAGTATACTTACTACTACAATAGAATTATGCCAATACTGAGTCACAATTGAATATTGATAAATTATAAATATTTTTCTGTGGAAATTAAGTTTCAAAGAATCAATTGTTATATACTCCCTCCGTCCCAAAATTATTGTCCACAGACAAAAAACACATAGATTAAGAAAAACAATCATTAGTTTTGTCTTTTTGAGTAAAATGACCATCTTGCCCTTTTTTAAAAACAATGGGAAATGTGTATTTGTAATTATTGATGTTTACTTTATTAAATGTTAGGGGTAATACGGTAAAAACGCATATCTACTTTTGGTGGTGGACAATAATTTTGGGACAAACTAAAATAGTAAGGTGGACAATAAAATTGGGACGGAGGGAGTAACAATTTAAGCGGAAATTTTCCATTATTGAAATGTTAATATTTAACATTTTAGAGGTGTTCCAAAGATTAAATATTCAAAACTAAATCAATTTAGTTCTAAAATTTCCCAAACTTTTCATTTTAGTTTTAATTGATGTCAAAGACCTCAAGATAAATTTTCTTGAATTTTTGATTTGTCTAACTATTTTTCACCACCTTAATTTCTTGAATAACCATAAAATTATGAAAAATACTAAACAGTTAATAAAATTTACCAAACTTCATATTTTGGTTCTAAATGTATTAAAAGACTACTAGATAATTTTTCATGGATTATGGATATGCATAACCATTTTTCATATATTTAATTCTATAAATATATAAAAATTCATGAAAAATAGAAATCAGTTAAGAAAATGCCCCAAACTTTTTATAGTAATGTCATTACGCATAATTAACCTGTGAAAAATATAAAAATGGGTTTCTAAACTTTTTAACAATTTTGTATGACTTTTATTTATTTAATCTAATAAAAATTGAAATAAATAGAAAACAGTTTCCAAAATTACCCAAAAGTTTTTTATTACTGTTATTAAACATTATTGAGCTGGTAAAAATATAAAAATCGATTTCTAAACTGTTTAACCCAATTTTATGATTTTTTAGCATTTATTCTAATAAAAATTGAAATAAATAGCAAAAAGTTTCCAAAATTATCCAAACTTTTTATTTAACTGTTATTATATATAACTCGTCTGGGAAAAATATAAAAGATATTTTTTAGTGGGTATTTCTATTTTTCTTTGTTTTATCCCCTTAAATAATCATTAGTTGAAGAATAAATAATAAACAGTTAAAATAAATTACCAAAATTTTTTGTAACGTCATTTACAGTGTAAGTAATCTGGTAAAAATACCAAAAGTGGTTTTCATATTGTATAATCCGGTTTTGGGTATTTATGTGTATTTATGTGTATTTAAGTGTATTTAACCTTAGAAAATAGGAGAAAAATAGTATACAGTAGAGAAAAATCATAAACATTTCTATATAACCTCCTACTGTACAACATGATTTTCTGGTAAAATTTCATGAATTTTGGATAATCAGAACTATTTTTCCTATTTTTAGGCCATTATAATTACCAAAACTTGGGAAAAATAGGAAGGCATGATCAAAAATTCTGAAATTATTTTTCTGAGTCTCCCACCACAGGTAAGAGTTGTTTAAATTGTTAGATACAATTTTCACACTTCCTAAAGTGGTTTTGTTATTTATTATACCCAAACAAAAAGAAAATGGAAAATCATACTAAACAGAAACATAAATCGATGAAATTTAATGAGAGGTCATTATTCACCTTAGTGGTCATCCACGAATTTATTCCGGATTTATAGATCTCTGGAAGTATTTTATATGATTTATTTACATGTTTTATTGCATTAATTATAATAATTCGAGAAAAGTTAATTATCTTCTGGAAATTTACAGAGAATCTTATTATGTTGATGAGAATCTGGGAAAAATCGGATTTGGTCAGAAAATGATTTTTAGATATTTATTTGGAAATAAATCTTTCATTAACATATTTGAAAGCTTTTTAACAACAACTTTGATCATCAAGCATCTAAGCTTGAAGATCATCACATGCCTGTTGTTTTGAAGACCGTTCATGAGTTTGAAATGTTCAAAAATCATTTTTGATAGAAAATTTTGGATGCATGTGGTGATTTTTACCTAAAACTTGTATAAAAGGGCATTATGTTGATTTTGACTTAGGTTTTGGTCCTTGGATTTCACCATTAACAACATGCATGTTGTTTTTGGGTGAAATCCTACCACCATCATCATCAAAACCGTGAGTTTGTGTGTGTATGTTTATGTGTTCATGATCTTTCATTAGAATGGTGTAGAAGAACAAAGAAATGCAAGAAAATCCATGAAAACTTGAAGGAAAATGAAAGGAAATCGTGTTCTACCTTAATGAACACCATTAGATGATGAAGATTTTGAGTATCTTGAGTGTTCTTGGACATCTTGGCTGTAAAATTTCGTGGTTCATAGTGGAAGGAAGAGAGAAAATGTGTGTGAGAGTGTGAGAGAGAAATGAGCGAAAATGAGGGAAGATGGAGTGTGAGAGAGAAGAAGAATCATTTTGTGTTGGGAAGAGGAGAGGCATCTTGGGAGGAGGGAGTCCGACTTTGGAGTGGAGAGAGGGTCTCCCTCTCTTAAATTTTATAAAATTATAACTTTATTTTATAAAAATATCAAGTTTTTATAAAATATGCACCTTATTTTAATTTTCATTCACAAAACCTTGATTTTTTTGCATAGAAATAAGGTTAAATACTAATGACTTAAATTTTATTTTTCTTAATTGCATTCTCATAATTTTTATTATTATAAGATCATATTATAAGTTTCATAATTATTTTTATAGAAATTTTTAAGGATAAAGTTTATAAATATGAGTTTTTATGGCTTTTAGGGTTTTGGAGTTTAATAAACTTTGAATATCAAAATAAATAGAATATTTGAGACTTTAAATTATCTTATGGTATTATAACTCTTTTATAGTTATAAATAATGTTTGTAATTTATTTTTATCGGTTTATTGGCATTCTATGTAGTGATTTCGAGATTCAAGCGAAATTGAGGAATCAAGTATACTAGTCCTAGTCTACAACTTTGACTTAAGTTTCTATGAGACTCCGACCTAATTTCTACTACTAGGTCAAGTGCATAATGTGTGTATATGATTCACGAAAAGGTGTTCGAGTCAAAGAGTGGCCCGAATAAGGATAGTCACTACAGTTAAGTAGTAGTAAAATTCACATATCAATGTGAAATTTAAGTACACTATCCATTGATTCTAATTGTTTCCAAGTTTCTAGCAGGTTATAACTTAGCTTCTAGTTACTAAGTCTAGTACGTGTAGTGCCTATATGTGCAACTAAGTCTAGTCAAATCTAGAACCGACTTGAATTTTGACGGTTGTCACACCTAACACACTCATATGGCCCTACCTGGCATCGGGCCCCACCCGACATTAGGCTCCGACCGGTATACATAAAAAACATACAATACATGAAAGAGTCAAAAAGACAAGAAACATACTATATCATAATCCAATGAGCTGACAATGGTGTCTTCAACCTACAAGCATTGTGAGAAGACTCACCTGAACTACTCATCGAAAGCTCAACCACCACCTCAAAAACAGAATAGCCAATCCAAGCTTGCTAAAGCCAAACTGAATCAATCCTTAGCCAAATGCTCAATTCTACTCAAGTTTGACCAAAAGTCAAACTAGTCAAAAAGTCAACGGTCAAAGTGAAGTAGTAAATATGCAGACCATTGCCACGTTATAGCCTTCCTTGGCCACATCGTGGCCATGCCAGGTCAAAACAATTGAGGTTTTAAACTCTGCCATGTCGTGGTCACCTTCGCCATGCTATGGGAAACTGTTTGAAGTGTCATTTCTTCACTAAGCACTTAACAGTTATAAATCTAAATCCATAACTTCAGATCTACTACTTCTCAATGACTTAATGGATAAAGTTTTCAACTTTATCTGTTAGGAGTTAATCCAAAGGTAGAATCGTGATCCCTAAGTTCAATAAGAACTTAATATGACCAAAAGTCAAACATGGAGTCAAGAATACTCAAACTTAGACCTTTTTCTCACTAATATCAGAAGTTCATGACCATGAGAGAACCATATCATGCTCTATAGTTCCTCAAACTCCAAGAGCTTCCAAGAATGGGACCAAAATATTCAAAAATGGGCTCAAAGATCAAACAAGAAACACAATGGTTATGATATGAACTTTATACATCCAATAACTCATAAATGTGGAGAAGATGATGGATCCAAGCTTGTTCCTTACTTCCTTACACCAAGATAAACTTCTTTGTTCTTCAAGATTCACTAAAAGAGGACATTAACCTCAAGATCAATCCACCAAGCTCATTTCCATGGAAGAGAAGCTAGGATTTCAAAATAAAGGGATGGAGGCTGAAGAAGATGACCTAAAATGGGGTGGTTAAGATATTTAAATATGGGAGCAACCCTAACATATGTGGGCTTAGGCCTGAACAGCTACTACGCCGTGACTACCTTACGCCACGTCGTCATGGCTCCATAAAACGTGCGTTCCTTTCCGACATGGCCAAGTTGTGGGCATCTTTGCACCATACTGTGGCACATAGTTTTCTCCATCTTTAGTCCTTGACGAGAAAAAGGCTTAACCAACCTGGAACGCGGGTGTTACATCGGACAATCCTAAAAACCCTAGATTTTAGTTTAAAATAATGATATTTTAATCCAATGCATATCTAGTTTCCTTATCTAACTTGGAGGCTTCCATAAACCCTAAAGAGGACTCTTAGAACCGTCCACCCTAGGAATGTTTTGGAATCTCTCCTTTGCTCAACTCTTGAACAATTAGAGTAAAGTCCCTATACCGCAAATCAATTCTAATTAACCTAAAACTAATTCCAAATTAATTCTGATTAATTCTTAATTAATTATTACTATTTCTAATTAATATATTAGTCATATAATGCATTAATAAATCATTTATCTCTTTTTTATTATCACTCCAAACTATTTCCTGGTTATGAGAGCAACCCATAAAGGAATTTACTTTTATTCATCAAGATTATACTAATTTAGTTAAGACCTAAGACACTTAATCCAACATTAAGAATCAGACACAAGGAGTGGGGCTTTGACTTAATGGATTAAGTAAAAATAATCCTTATGATGCAGCCTAGGCGTGGTGCGTCATTTAAGGGTGTGACAAGTTTTGTGAAAAGCCTGAACATGTCTCATTTTGGAGCTTTTCCCGACTAATTTGTCCTGTAGTGGGCACGGGGCGTGTTGTAGAGGGTGCGACACGCCTGTTAACCTGAGAGTTGATGTTTTTGACCAATTTGACTTTTGGTTAAACGTTGGTGGATCTGAGTATTTGTCGAAGTATTGGTCTCGGTTTGTCATTAAGTAGCATGTATTAGCTATCTTTGTACTAGGGGTTGCTGGTGAGCTTCTACTATTTAGCTCAAGCGAGTTCTCTCATTATACTATATATATATATATATATATATATATATATATATATATATATATATATATATATATATAGTATTATGTGTCCTAGTGTGCTAGGTTGTGGTTAGACTATGGTATGTTGTTAGGCGGGTAGACTTGTAGACCATTATTTGTAATGTTGAATTATCTATTTTTTTGTATTATATGTATGTCAACATATTTGTGATGGGTTGAGGCATCTAACTTTATGTGTATGGCCAATATGATGAGAAGACCCTTTTTTGATAAGGGGCATAGGATGAGTTAATGATAAGATCAACATTAAGTGTTGTGAGTCTAGACATTTACGAGGGTCGAATTGATGGCAAAATTAACTAAAGTGTTGTGAGCCTAGATACTTGTTGGGTTGCTACAGACTCATTGCATGTATGTATGTATATTGTTGTATGTGGTATTTTGGGAATTCACTAAGGTTTTGTTTGTTTTTTTAAGCGAAAACATATGAAGTCTACGGATCATATCTGCAACCCTCTTCAGCCGAAGAGGTGGACGAAAGGACTGTAGCCTGTAATAAGAAGTTTGTTTGTTTTTTAAAATGTGTAGACTGCTGCAATAAAATGAAAATTATATAAATTGATTTTACAAACGTAAAATAGTTTCATATTATAATAATTACTCTGAGAATACACATCCTACACCATATATTGCAAGTGATTTTTTTTTTGTTAAACATATTATATTTATTCAGTTAAATTATATTAAATTTTGTGGTTGTTAACAAAATTGTTATTTAACACATATCTATATAAGATATGTCATGTATTTAGAGCAAATATATAAGTCACTATTTATCTACCCCACATCGAATAAAACCAATTCAAAACATTTATATAAAATATTTAAACATAATAATTGCTAAATAACAATAAATAAAATTATTAATTTAGCAACCAACATGTTCATTTTATTAAAATTTTCCAAGACGATTATTTCTTCAGTCTGCGTCAACGGATTTGATAATTTTAGTGATTGACTTTATAATTTATTAATAGTTAGTTATCAACAATGTAACACAAAAAAATATTTATATGAAATTTAACAAATAGTTTTGCAATTATGTAAAATATACTTAAATTGTTTGTAATATCCTTCATAATATTATTAAAATAATAAACATGTTGAAAAAAAAAACAATTATATGTTGAATAATATAACTGAAAGTAAAGTGAGAAGATATTTGAAGAACAGAGTCCAATGTTACGTCATATAACAGTTTTTATGTCAGACGTCTTATAAAAAATAAACAGCTGTAAAAGGTCAAGTGATGCGCGTGTTCTGCGTGATGCTACAAAAGTGGCAAAAAGTGATTTTTTTAGAAAAACAAATAGTCATTAATATTTTGTTTACAGTTGTGGAATAAATATTTTTAAGATACTTTATCAGTTCGTGAAATTGTACATATAAATCAACAGTTGTATGCTTGGAGATTCAGCGTTGTTTTTCCTCTTAACTTTGATTTTGAATTATATTTTATGAAACAATTGTTTTGCCTTGATTGTATCTTTATAAAAAATGAGTTTTTATTCTATTCTAAAAATGAAAATCTTATTCTGGAAATTCGGGACATTACATTAATCAAAAGTACTCTGCTATTTGTGTTATCCCCCGTGTGTCGATGTCTATTTTAGTGATGGAAGCAAGATATTTTTGGTCGAGTTGCTCAATTGTCCTTTGTTCCTTAGTTTTCTCATATTCACAATACTTTTAAGGGGATAAAGGCTGCTAATTATTATGTGGGTTGATTGTTTGGTCTTTGACTATTTTCCCTCCACTATAGTTTGGTGTCTTCGGTGTGAACTTATCATATTTTTTGCTATTGTTCTTTCAATTTACTTTTTTTAAGGGGTTGGCTAAAAAGACATTCAATTTTTTATTTAGACATCCTATTTTAATTTTAAGGTTTTTTTATTGGTTGAATTTGCATTGTTTTTCGAAAAAAGTAATTTATAAATAATTTATTATAGGTTGACTTTTAATAAAAATGTTTTTAAAGTGTCAATTTAGCATCACCTTTTTTAATTAATATTATAATCGTTTTATAAACTTTGTATTTGTCATATCCCTGTTGGTTTCTATTTTCAATAAAATTTGTTTAAAAAAACAAAATATAAATACCTAAGTCAGAGCCACAAAAATTATGATTTAGTAAAAATTTTGGGTATCTAATTTTCTTTATTTTACATTATAAAAAAACCTATTGTCAAAGGTCACGTTTCTTTTTTTATTTATTTTATTATTACTATATCCGTTTCAAATTAATTGTTCATGTTTGACTTTTAAATTATTTATTTTTCAACTTTAACTTTAAATATTTTAGTTTTTGATAGATAATACTTAATGCAAAAATATATGAATGAAGTTTATTTTAAATATCTTTTCATTTTTATTGTTATAAGTTCTATCAATTAATATATAACACAAATAAAAATATTTAAGTTTAAAGTTGAAAACAAAACTTTAAAAATAAAAAATGAACAATTAATTTGAAACGAAATGAGTATTATTTTGTTTCGGATTTCAAATCCGTTTGAGACCATCACTGACTCACTGTGAGCAATGTGGGTAATTAAGGTTCCATGAATTATTTGGGGGAATTGAAATTGAGGCTATATTCTGGAAATGGTTGATAGAAAATATTCTTTTTGTTTTTTCTCTATATTTATTATGTTAATCTAATTGATGCGAATCTGCGAAAACCTCGAACGATGGAACTTAAACCATGAAATTATAATCGAATAAACGTGAAAATAATCCACTAGCGATCTCGACTTCTAAACTAATTAATATGGTTTAGGAATCTTATTTATAGAATCTTGACACAAAGTTATAGAATAACTAAAGAAACCCAAACATATAGTCAACGCCGCAAAATTCTTATTCTTATATATGTTTAAAAACTAGGGTTTCATTTATAAAAAACTGTAACATTTTCTACTTAAAAACTAATAATATAATAATAAATAAAAGAGAAAACTAAATTTTCAGGTTTTTAACCTAATTTATGTATCTTTTTACCTAATTTGGAGTAGGACCATACAATTTAAGAAATAATCATTACAAAAAGAGATATATACCGGTTACTTCAAAATATCATTAGATTTATATAAATGTTTATGCTTTAAAAAGTAATATTAGATTATCATCCGCGTAAAACGCGGAGTACATATAAAAATGTAATGTAAAGGTATAAAAAAGTTAGCACTATAAAAAAATAAAGGAAAATACACAGACTTAACATTATTGCTAACATTTATAAGTTTGAAAAAAATCAAAGAAACACTTAAATATCTATAATAGTTGAAGGACGTCTTTATAAACATAACTTTTTGTTTTATTAGTTTGACAACCTTCCTTGTAATATATGAGTACCTTCAATCTCTTTTCACTTGTGACGCGAGAAACACAAAATATATAACTGAAAATGAGTGAAGACGAGCTTATGCAAGTATAATCCAACATTTGATAATTATTGTCATTGACTTTTGTTAATGGCCATAACAAACTAAGCTACTATGGGGAATTGCCTCCGCTGAAAACAAAATGATATTCTTTTATTAGACGGAGTTAAATTCATGCAAGGTATATAAGTAGTCTCAATAAAGAATCTAGCATATATGATTCATGCTTCAATGGCGTTTCTTCCAAGCCTAACAATCTATAATCTAGTACCATTGCATAGTCCTTTGGTTTGGTTGATATTACAAAGTAATATGACCGGAACACCTATTTTTAGTGTAAGTTTATGGTTGGAAATTCTAGATGTCTTAAAACCATTCAACACAACTGAAGAGTGGATTGGTTCCTCAAAAAA
This sequence comes from Lactuca sativa, assembly GCF_002870075.4. NCBI lineage: Eukaryota > Viridiplantae > Streptophyta > Magnoliopsida > Asterales > Asteraceae > Lactuca > Lactuca sativa. The sequence goes on from NC_056627.2 coordinate 191,191,130, forward strand.
ACTTAGTACCTCTATATCACGTAAAGAATTTGAACTCATATACGTTTTCCATTAATCTTTCATCAATCTTAAAATGTTTTCAATGGTAGCATCAAATTCTTCATTTGTAGGGACCAAAATAGTTTTATCTTGAAAATATGATTGATCATCAAGATGGTTTTCAAAGGATGGATAAACGGTGGATACAATTGAATGAATATGGTCACCTATAGAGCGAACAACAACGTCTTCTGGAAATTCAATTTCAACTTCATCATCATTAGGGCCGCCAGTATTACCTTCACCAATTTTAAGAATTCACTCATCAAATGCTTTTGTCTCATCCAAATCATTAGTTAGACAACCAAAATAAACCTCATGTTTATGGTTAAACGTAAAACTGTACATCACGCCGTAATTTGGATGAATATGATGCATGCACAGTATCCGAACAATTGCCTCTTTGTATTGCTAGAAGAATTTGTCTAAAGCCATCTCTAAATAAAATGGTCTTGCCTCCAAACGATTCTTTAAGATAAATACCTACAGAGCAATAATATCCTCTTTGTTGACCATATTTGATGTATAAACTTCATTGTCGCGTCAGAGTTCACAAATACTTTTGTATTGGCACGTCATATCCTTCTAGACAATGTCACATAAAGTTGGCCATGCGTGAAACCGATTATAGGAGATAAGTACCTACATTTGGAATTGTTTCTCCGTAAGCTTTACTAATTGCCATCGCAAAACCTAATCTGATTAGAAATTGTTTTCTTATCAGCTTGAATGGTAACATGTCATCTTCATGCAGATATAGAGGAAACCTTGGACCAAATCTGTAGATACTTTATTTTGACTATTAGTGATGCACTGGTACCAAATATTTTCTTTTGATGATCAGTTTCAAACGACTATTTAGGGGCTTAAGGTTTAGAGGGAGGGTATGTTGCAATAAATATTAACAAATTGGTTAAAAAATGAGACTTATTTATGAATGCAAATTTTCATATGTTCTTAGCAGAAACATGTTATACTTTAAAGAACACGTAATATATTGCTCTTGTATCATCTCCTATTCATATATAAGTATACATTAATCCTAAAAAAATAGTTATTTTTTATGGGTTTTAGACATAAGAACAATCCTATGTGCTCATACAAACCCTAATGCTTGGATCTAGGTTTCTCTATTGTACATGCAATGTATCCAAGACGTACAATCTTAGATTTAACATATTATAAACTGAAATTAGGGTTTAGAGAATTACCTTTGATTGTTATGTAGCAATAACAATCTCAATTCCTCCTTACAATGACTTTAGAAAGCTTAGAGTCACAAATGTCACTCCTCTAATGGCTCACAAACACCAAGAGCAAGAGGATGAAGAATAAGGAGAGAGGAGGCTGCCCAAAACGTGTGGATACCCTAGAGAACAAGTTCACCACGTTTTTGGGGCTTAAGGGTCCTTTAAATAGTGAGGCTATTAGGGTTATCTAACAAGGAAACCCTAATTTGGATGCTTAGGCCCTAAGCAACCCATGGACTCCTTCCTTAAAGGCCTAGGACGATTTCTAATGGGTTTCCCCATAGAATTCGTCCACTCCTCTAATATGGAGTCCATTAGCCCAATATTCAACTATCACACAATTGACAGTTCTAGTCCCTTAAGTTTAATTAATGTCTTTTAGCCACAAACTTAATTCTTATTAATTCTTGACTAATATTAATTAAACAATATGATTTCTCCTTTAATATATTATTCTCACAATATATTAACAAATCATAATTAATCCTTTCTCTCCATAATTCATCCTATCAAGTTGCTTTGGTGATGGCAACCCAAAAGGACCATGCACCATCGGGTCAAGTACATACCAAAATAGTTATGGACTTAGACACTAATCCAATAGTCTCCCACTTGGATAACTCTAATAACTATTCTGCGTATGACTTCAGATCCTGATCTGCAATCGTAGCTTTCCAAAGCCGTTGTCAACTCTGATCTTATCATATACGCGTGTCCTTTAGATAAGGGATCATATATTCCTCCATTCTAGATATCGTATAGACATGAGACATGAACTTAATCATTCCCTCTATACTATTTCCCGATTTCCGATTTATGACGACTGACAATAGACTACATTTGAACAAATCAAATTAGTCCCGGCTTGGCCAAGCGCTTAGGTGCCATCATTAAATCATCGAGGTGCCCAAAGATATCGCTTTTATCCTACTTTTGATAAAAGGAATGGATAAACTTTGACTTAATGCTCGCTTGCACTTACTTACCAAATTACACATAACAATATGTTTTATAACACCAAGTTTCCGGTGCGTTTACATATTATCAATGTGCAACCAACTCGCAAGATACAACTCACACATCTCGGTTTCAAGAATATAAGATGTTATCGTCTCACCAATCACTCGTAATACAATTCATGAAGTGATTCAAGTGAGTGTGGGTTTAATCCAATGCTCAAATCATATTCATAAGCACTCATGAACGTTGCAGCAAACAATTGCTTATGTCTAATACACTTTAGACAATCCACACACCAATTCACGATAGTCTTCATTCATACCTACTTCCAACATATGAATGACTGTGGTCCGTTCGAATAATTTGATTGTTCTGAACCAATTTAATTATTCAGGAAGTCAAAACATGCAAAGTGAAACACAAGAATAATACTAATCCCATATGGCCCCAAACTCTGGGTATAAATAAACATTTTATTTAATCACCATATTGATTACTCATTATTTGTTGTTTCGGGTAATCAACTTCTTACTTGAATTATTACTACACTTGTCCCATGCTCTTAGCATGCACACAATGTTTACCTACGGTTCTTACTTTGTGAAATAGATCAAATGAACACATTTCCAATCATACTCATTTCACAACTCCTAATCCTTTTTCACAAGTGAAAGAATATCAAATTCTTACCACTTATAGAATATGATAGATTCTAAAATTTTATGCAATGGTCCTTTCATAATGTCATAGTACAAAAGTCACAATGACTATTGCTAATGAAATTACAAAGTCCTCTATCTGAGATTGCTATAATACAATTCCATAGACGTGATGTCTCTCACTCAAAGTACATCCCTTGAACATCCTTTTGCATAAAATTTTCTAATCTAGACATAGACTCTCAATATCCAACTCCTAATATGGAACCATTTCCATATTTTCCATATGACAACTCATTCTTAATAGAATCTTATCTATTCATAATAATGTCGATATGTTCCATCCAATACTATACTTCCAACTACTCACAAGCGACCAATCCTCGGCGAACTTTGGATCGTCCTTTGATAGTTGTTTAATTATCTTAGTCAAAACCGATTCTTGTCCTTTTTCCTTCTAAATGCGCTAGACATTTGGAAAATTTTAGAATGGTCAAATATTATAGCATCTGTAATCAATCCTTTACCCAAAGCGTATGGGATACGATGCATAATGTCTTACATAAAGATACGATACTTTATCAGTCTTTTGCCATAATATTTTATGTGTCACGTTCTCACAATTCGAACTATGAAGAGGGATGCCATAATCATAATCGAAATTTGAGAACGCACTATGTATCCTTGACTAAATCTATTAACATTCCACAACCTAAGCCTTTAGATTTGAAATGAAGCATAATATTCTCTCCCTTAATTATAGCAAAACAACTATTCAATCCTTACGACTTTGCAAAGTATAACTCTTGTTTTCTATAATTAATATTGCTAACTTGCAATACTTGCCTTAATAATCATACAAGCACAACATTTATGCTCCCACTATCATGATGATTATTATCATATAAGCATAACACTTATGCTCCCACTAGCTTTGACATGTTTTAGAAAACAACTAAACTTCCAGAAAACAATACTTATTGAATTTCTGAATTTCATATTTCTAATACCTAATGCTTTGATAATTCTTTATCTAAGCTTCTTAAACTTATACACCTTTGCCTTAGATAGCTCATATGTGTGTCTTAAACAATTCAGAGTAATTGCTAAATCTCACAATTCGAAATATGGAAAGGGATACCGTAACCATAATCGAATTCGAGAATACAATTTCACAATCACTATCTTCTTAAAATCTTTCTTAGTGAAAGCATTTCCTCACAGTCATCTTCATGGAAGGAGGGAATCTTATGACACTTAGATTTTAATGGTGTATGTGTTCCTATCCATGTGAATTGTCAAAACCAAAGTTTGCAACAAATCCAAACTCATTTGGACCGAATTTTCTCAATCTTGATTTCTTGCCTTATGGTAACACGAGTGCTCACCATGTCTTCCAAGTAGTTAAGCAACTCACCCTTTCCTATCAATGTACTTTTCATTGATCAAGGTGCTTGCCTTTTATGCGTTTAAATGAGAACTCATAGAACTCATATGCATAATTAACTCGATTGGAACGGCACAGAAACAAGATAGTGTCAACACGATAGGTTGTAAACCTCAAGTTGTGTGCTAGTGATTTTCGATAAGGTTTATTCTTGATTTGTTCTTGAAACCTTTCAAGAGCATTGAGACTCCCACTGACTCCTTGACATATAAGATTCTCTTTTCAATAAACATTTCTTGACAAACAAATATTCAAGAGTTAGTGTGGCTTTTATCAAGACAGAACACTTCATAAAATTGGTCCTCGTTGGTCTTTGTCTAATCCAAGACATCACAACTTACCAATTTCAAATGTGCAAGAATAAGAAAACCTTTTTCCAAATTCTACATTTGATGAATGTTATAAACCTTCTTAATACTTGTCACTCAATGTCACAATCTTAACTCTAAGACTTGTTTTGGAACGAAGTATGATTGACTTCTTGATTTAACCATTTCTCCAATTCTTGATCCCTCTTCTCAGACATACAATTGTACTAAGACTCACTTAGAGGATCAATTGAGATATGGTTCTTAATCATTAAGACCTATCATAAAACATAATAAAAGGTACTCTCCCTTCTTCTTAGAATAGAGAAACTTTTATCTTTCTGCCTACTTGATTCTTCTTATTCGTTCTACTATTGATTTCACTCTTTCAATCAATTCAGAATTATACTCAATCTTATAAGTATAACCATCTTCACTAAACCTTTATTAAATCATGACGAATATCTTTGTTACTCTTGTGGTGGACTTGATCAACACACAACCTTGTGTACTCGATCTCCTATTCCTTCACTTGACACTTTGTCAACGAATTAGTCTAATCTCCAAATATGAAATTTCTCATTCATCATACAACCAAGTTGTATGATTCCAAGTTTCTGTCCAAATGAAACTTGGGCGATGAGAAACTTTCCCTATTTGGTAAATTCTTGGCATTTCCACAATTAACATAATTAAAAATCACATCCATTCGTTGTGGAAATATGCAAACATCAATTTTTCATAATGATTTCATTGCAATGAAATAAATAAATAAATAAATATGTCAAACAAAATTTACTTTATTCATAAAAGCAGCGGAAAACATTTGTCCTTACAATGCAAAATCAACTGAAAAACTATGTAATCAAATATTCCTAACAACTCTATCATAACTTTCTAAGCTCAAAATCTAATCTTCGAATCCATGTGATCGAGATCCATCTCTTCGTGATTAGACTCATCCTGCTTTTCCATCAGGCTTCCTCTCTTTTCACTGATCCTGCAAACATTCAAATGCAATCTTATCACATTATGTATTAAGAATCAATGAATAGGAACTTAATGGAGTTAGATAGTGGATTTTACCTGAAGCACATCCATACTCTTTGACTCTCCCATCTTCTGGATTCTTCAGGCTCTTAGGGCAGACTTGTATCCAATGCCCTTTCACTTGGCAGCAAACGCAGGTAGGTTCTCCTAGAACGTCCTTGGAAGCATGGTTGGTTGACTTTCCCAACAAATATACTCCATTGCTTTGCCAAATCATTTCTGATTCAGCAACAATGAGCATGTAAGTTAGGTCAATGAGGTTTGCGTCATGATCCATCATATAATACTTTCTTTTGAACTCATTATATGATTCAGGGAGTGACTGCAGAACCCAGTCTACAGCCAACTTATCAGGGAATGACGCACCCAACATAATCAACCTATTGATGTGTGATTTCATTCCTAGAACGTGGGCACACACGGACTTACCATCTTCATGTTTCATTGCCAATAGGGCTTTAGTGACATTGAACCTTTCAATTCTTCGATCTTGTGGGTTAGGGAGAACAATGGGAGGAGGAGGAGGAAGTGAAATCAAACTAGTCCACCTTGATTCTTCACTTGAATAGCGAAACAACTTATTTTTAGCAGGAACACCTTTTCCTTGAAATTTGGGAAGACCATGATTGTCATACTTTGACATCTACAAAACGGGAGAAAACGAATTCAAGTTAGTTGATTTATTGAGTCCTTAATAAATCACCCAAATGATATACTAAGGCTAGGACCCAACACAATATTCCACAACTCGGGAGAGGGATGCCGTAATCCAAATTGCAGAACATTTGAAGGTAAGTGAATGACGATTCACTAATTTTCCACCATGAAAAACGAAAAACAGATTAGGTTTTAAATGTATTGAAAACTCCTAGATCCTTTGAGATTCATTGAACTTTTCAATGGCATGTTTAAATCTCGATATGCCCCTCTAGTTTGTGACTGGGATGCCGAGGATCACAAAGCGGGTGTAAATAACCATGCAAATCTACATGGTGCCCCCACATGCTACAATCACCTATTCGATGTGCCAGTTAGCCACACACGCTCCACCGAACAATGACAAACATTGAGTCACCCTTTGCTACCTTTGCTTAGAACCATTTAGTGTGCCAGTTAACCACACACGCTCCAATAACGTCTTCACAAGGGCACAAGGTGTAATTTCATGGGATTGCATCAATTCACTTTTGCCTAAAGTAACTAAGATTGGGAATTTTATAAAAGCATTTAGTTACTTTTGTATTTCATTATACTTATAATGGAAGGTTTCTGTCCTATCCTACCCGTTCGGCTAACGACCCTCCACTAGTCAAGAGTGCGGTGGGTAAGAGTGGATACCCATTCAATCGCCATTTTATAGGCAATTTCCTTAAACACCCCTTATAGACCAGCTTCGTGAATGAGGCCTACTAATGGTAAGACTGACTTTTACTCATACATATATATAATATTAGACTTTTAATGTTATGTATAGTATAGGGTGTATTTTACACTTTTAAAATACTAGGTGTTCTAATTTAATAATTATAATTTTAATTTAATTAAATTGTAAACCAAAACTTTATGGATTTACTAAATCTCTTTTAATTATACACTTTAATTAATTAATAAAACCATAAGGGTGTGATTTGAACTTTTCAAAACTATACTAGAGTTTTAGAATTTAACATTTCTAAATTAAACTTTTAATCAAATTTTAAATTCCAAAGTTTTGAAACATTTCAAAATATTAGGGTTTTAACTATTTAAATTTCAAAACAAAACTTTTATGTTTTAATTTAAACTATAAAACTTACATGGGCATAATTGAAACTTTTTCACAACACAAGGATCAAATAACAAATAATAGAAATTAAACAATTAATTTTGTCATTATCTATATTTGACATAATTTCAATTTCTTGCAAGATAAGTTACCCAATTAATACAAATAATCAATCTTTAATCATATAAGGAAGTTATTATCTAATCAATTGGTAATTATCTTGTGTTTTGGCAAGGATAATCTTTTAGAAACCTTAAAAATCGTATTTTATCAGTTTAAAACGAATATGGTAATTATCCTTAAGCAAAACAGCAAGTAAATCCGAAATTTCCTCTGTCTGATGCTCCGACTCGCCGAGTCACACATTGGAACTCGCCGAGTAGGGTAGACTCGCCAAGTCCATGTAGTGACTCGCCGAGTCAGTTCGAACAGAAGGCCAGAATCCGATGTTCAGTAAATAACTCAACATAGCATCACATACAACAGAAACCAATCAAGGCTCTGATACCACTGATGGGTTTTAGACATAAGAACAATCCTATGTGCTCATACAAACCCTAATGCTTGGATCTAGGTTTCTCTATTGTACATGCAATGTATCCAAGACGTACAATCTTAGATTTAACATATTATAAACTAAAATTAGGGTTTAGAGAATTACCTTTGTTTGTTATGTAGCAATAACAATCTCAATTCCTCCTTACAATGACTTTAGAAAGCTTAGAGTCACAAATGTCACTCCTCTAATGGCTCACAAACACCAAGAGCAAGAGGATGAAGAATAAGGAGAGAGGAGGCTGCCCAAAACGTGTGGAAACCCTAGAGAACAAGTTCACCACGTTTTTGGGGCTTAAGGGTCCTTTAAATAGTGAGGCTATTAGGGTTATCTAACAAGGAAACCATAATTTGGATGCTTAGGCCCTAAGCAACCCATGGACTCCTTCCTTAAAGGCCTAGGACGATTTCTGATGGGTTTCCCCATAGAATTCGTCCACTCCTCTAATATGGAGTCCATTAGCTCAATATTCAACTATCACATAATTGACAGTTCTAGTCCCTTAAGTTTAATTAATGCCTTTTAGCCACAAACTTAATTCTTATTAATTCTTGACTAATATTAATTAGACAATATGATTTTTCCTTTAATATATTATTCTCATAATATATTAATAAATCATAATTAATCATTTCTCTCCATAATTCATCCTATCAAGTTGCTTTGGTGAAGGCAACCCAAAAGGACCATGCACCATCGGGTCAAGTACATACCAAAATAGTTATGGACTTAGACACTAATCCAACAATTTTGTCAAAATATATGTTTAAAAACTAAAATAATATGTGAAGTTTATTTTAAAACGGGTAGATGCTAGTACTCTTTTTCGTAACATGATTTTCATATATGAAAAACATAAACGATGATTAACTTTATAATTTGAAAAATTAAAACAAGATTACTTTTATATATTTGACAAAAATTTCGTATAACAAAACTTTAGAACATAATTAATAATTTTAAGGATCATAATTAAATATTGAAATAGAGAATCAATTAATTGGTTGTTATCTTATTTTTATTTTTATAAGGTGGTAATCTCCATATGTCTTATTTAAAAACTTATATTATAATATAACTTTTATATATATATATATATATATATATATATATATATATATATATATATATATATATATATATATATATATATATATATATATATATATATATATGATAAATACAAATTAAATTAATATATTGTTATCATTCTACTTTTTTTTTTTGCAAATTTCAATACTAAAAACAGCATTTTCCCTAGAAAATTTTCATATTAATAACCTACCAATTAACAAATAAATTTATATACTACATAAATGGTTCACTCGTGAACAAAAGTATACAAATGGTCCATATTTGAAATGTTTTTCTTACATAAATGGTCTATTATGCAAAAGAAAATGAAAATGTATTTTCCATTAACAAAATGTTTTTAAAAAAATCCTATTAATGAGCTCTAATGTAGAAAAAAAATCTTTTTTCTAGATTAGCAAAAAAGAATACAGAAAAGCCATATTTTGAAACTATGATGCTATTAATGAATTTTTTTTGCAAAGTTTAATGCTATTAATGAATTTATTTTTCCAGAAAACAACCGTTTAAATGAGCTTCAGTATACAGAAAATGTAACTTTCCATATCAACTAAAAATAATCCAAAAAAGTCATTTTTTTTAAGAGTGATGCTATATATGAACTTTTTTTTTTTCAAAGTTCAATATTAAAAACAATTTTTTTTCCAAAAAAGGTCCTAATATAAGGTTAAAAGAACACATTGTAAAATACTTATTGATCTACATGAGCAAGCATTAAACGTTTCCATCAATACCCAATAAGGTATATAAATCATGTCTTATTCTGTAATGAATTCCAACGCCCCACAATGTGGAATCATTTTGTCGCAACATTCCATAACTCAAACCACGTCCGATAACCAATATGAAGAGAAGCTGTTGGGTCAAAAATATGGTTTATACTTTGCTTTTCTAGGAAATTGTATTTTTATGTAATATATTATGTGTTTACGATCCAATGGGTGTTTACGGCCGTAAACCCTGTCCACCGGCCCATGTCCACCGGCCCATATTCTCATGTATATATAGGGGTGAGGGGTGTGAGGAAAAGATTGATGAACACTAGAGGAGCTTAAGTGTGTGCATTTGAAGGTGTTCTAGAGAGAGAAACTAGAGAGAAGTTTTGTATGTGTGAATCTTTGTATCCGGATATTCATTCTAATCATATCATACATAAATTCATCATCTTCTTCTTCTTTTCCTTCTCTTCTATTTGATCTGACATCATCCGTTTGATTGGGATTCCGCACCATTAAACGGATCTGATTGATACACAGACATTTTTGGGGACTTACAATTGGTATCAGAGCTTGGTTGTATCAATCAATTTTTTTTTCAGATCTGGAGCTTATTTGATCTTATTTTGAAGAGATTTTTGCATGTTTGGATAGATCTCACAAAAATAAGGGGGGGTTTGTTCTTCGTGTTTTTCCTAAAAACGAGTTTTTGATCGAGTTTTGGAGCAAAAAGGGTGAAAAAAACGCTGTTTTTCGTCAAGAACAGGGATTTGTGGAGAGTTTACGGTCTTTGAAGGGTTTACGGGCCGGAGTTTACGGCCGGAAACTGGTCGCCGGAGTTTGCGGCCTCGGCTCGGCTTGGATCGCGTCTTGAAGAACCGCTCGGCTCGGCTCGGCAGTGGACTACAGTAGCGCTTTAAAAAAATAGGAACGACTTTTCGTCTTGCAAGGATCGAACCTGCGACCTCCAGATCAACAACCCAAGCGCCTAACCATCTCAGCTAGCCAATCCCTTGTGCATTCACTCCGAAATTTAATTCTTAAACACTCCTAGTCGCATCCAAACTTTCACAATTTTGTCAAATTCAGCCCAAAAATCAATTTCTTTTATTTTTAAGCTCCATTTTCAACCAAAAATTTTAATTTTTAATTTTTGACTTTTAATTTTGACTTTTTACTTAAAATTTTGACTTTGACTTTTAAAGTTTGACCTTTGACTTTCTTGTTTGACTTTTAAACTTTCAAATTTAGCTTTTAAGTTTGACTTTTGAGTTTGACTTTTTATATTTGACTTTTAAGGTTGACTTTTGAGGTTTATAGTCAGGGGGCATTTTTAAATTTAAAGTTTGACTTCTAGTTGTGCTTTACGAGGGAATTGAAAAAACATGAAAGAAAGTCGTCAGGATCAGTTAAGACAAAATTTCAACATGTTTGATTATATCCCTGGAGAAACCCTCGAAACTCAGTTGCAGCGATTTACTACACTCACTACTGAGATGAATATAGCTGGGATCTTCTTGTCCAAATTTGAGATAAACAAAAAGCTATTGAATTCACTTCCAAAATCGTAGGATATGAATGTGGCTATCATCAAAAAGAAAAAAGATCTCAATCATCTTAGTCTTGTTGATGTAATTCAAGAACTTGATGCTTTGAAGTGTAGAGAAACAATGAGTTCTGAAAACATTCCGGTCACTAAAGTTACATGTACTCCAGCTTGTGAAGCTACGATTAAATTTCTTCGGGAACAAATTGATTTATTTAAAAGAGAAGTTGAGGACCTGAGATATGAAGGATATCAACTCAGGAAAGGACGGAAACCCCTGAAGGCTAAATTAGAAGAAAAAAACCAAAGACTTTAGGAAGCTTCAGGAAGAGTATAGCAACAAGTGTGAAAATTATGACTATATTAAGAGACAACTTGCTGCAGTAACGGAAGAACTTGACGCATTGAAAATTAAGTGTGGAAAAACAGACGTTAGTTTCAAAAATTATACTACGTCAAGTCAGACGGTCGAGTCCTTATATGAAACCCAATTAAAATTCAAAGAAAATCAAAACAAAGGTCTAGGGTATGATAGTGTACCTCCTCCTTATAATCATAACTACACATCCATCCCTATGACACAGGACGAAAGTGACAGGGAGCCACATCTTCGATATGGCAAACGAGCTGGATTTGTGTCAGGAGGAGTTATTAATATTGAAAATACTAATGTTTCTACTTCATGTGCAGGAAAAGTAGCAGAAGATGAGAACAAGGAGAAAACCATTGAACAAACCAACATCTCCTTGAACTCTGAATCTGTTGCTTCAAACTCAACTGCTTCTGATCAACCTGCCGTTGAGAAATACAGACCACCAATTCCAACACAACAGAGTTCTTGTGGCAAGTGTGCATGTGGGAACAACAAGAGACAAGGCAAGGATACGCCACTAGGGGCAGGAAGAAACAATTTCCTAGTGAAGAAAAAGACTTGTTTTCACTATGGAACACCTGGTCACATTGCCCGAAATTGTCCAAACCGCGCATACGTTCCTTACTATGCACAAGGCTGGCAGAACGCGCCAAGAAGGAGACACTTCAAAAGAAACCCCTCAAGGTCACGTTCAGACAATGCCGACTGGAATGCCATGAAGACCAAGAACTCAACTCCCAAGGCCAAGAATCAAACCTCAAAGGACAAGAATCAAAATCCCAAGGGCAAGAAGGGAATGTCGGCCAAGAATTCCAATCCAAGAGATGCTTCCGTGAAGCCAAAATCAAAGTCATCTCAACGGCCGACATCAAGTTCCAAAGCAAGTACCGAGGCACCCATCAGATCGAAAAAGAAATGGGTTAAACCCAACTACAAATGGGTACCAAAGGCTCACTCTCCTAAATCAACTAATGACTCTAATATTTCTACATCTTCTGTTTGTGATAAGCAGGACATGTCATGGGAGAGAGTATTGTGGAAGGACGACAAAGGTTGACCCAGTTTCAAAACGGACTGGGTTCCAAAGACCAACTGATCCCGCTCTGTGTCGGAGCAGCCATGGAGGCATATCATCATAATTTGGTTTGTTGGTAGTGGCTATTCCTGGCATATGATTGGGGACATCTCTCAATTGTACAGCATTCAGACATTTGTTTGAGAGTATGTGTCCTTTGCGGGAAGAGAAGAAAGGAAAGTGATCACTCACGGGGTTAGTGCTTAATGACATGAAGAATTTTTGGATCTGTTCTGAGATTATGCGTGCTGTTCTCAGACCTTCTGGATGCAAATTCAATCAGTGACTTACGTTTTGCGTTTTCTTCTCTATACTCCTGAGTTTTTCTTAAGCTGATTCGCTTTAAAGACTAATTTTTGTTTTAGGATAGTTTAAATTTGCGCATTTACTTTCGTTTCTCTCATATGCACAAATTTAGGGGGAGAAATATAAAAACAAAACAAAAATTAGAAAATTTTCAAAAATCCAAAAACATTAGAAAATCAGAAAATCAAAAATAGGTCTGTAATGGAATGTGCTTGCAGGAGATGTTTTGGGAAGTGATATTATCAAGTGATAACAGGCAACCTGAGTCTGCGTAACGTACCCAAAGTTGAAGGGTCTATGCTCTGATTTGATGCGTCGGTAGGCACGAAAGATTCTAAATGGACTTGACTAGGCAGAGTTGAACTTAGGAGATTTATAGACTTGATAAACTTTGACCTAGTTAGATCCATTCAGCCTGACAATACGACGCTCGTATAGGTTGATCAGGGAGATATATATGGGAATCTACCCGTCACATTAATTGACCCTGTACTTGGAACCGTGGATTAACTTTTCCTCGATGTGCGGATTCTGTCCTTAATTCTGGTTGGATGGGGCGACTGGTAAATTCCGATAAATTAGGTCTGTAGAAAATTGTTTTCTTTCTTTCTATCTGTTAGTCATATGTTGTCTCCTTTACGTGACCTCAAATCCGACCTGGTACACAACATATGCAACTCTATTTCTCTGCAAGTTATATATATGAAATTCCTCTTATCTGTTAGCCATATGTTGTCTCCTTTGCGTGACTTCTAATCCGACCTGGTACACAGCATATGCAACCTTCTTCTTCTCAATCCCTCTAAAGTAATAAGTAATAGAATTCTGAATCTATTCTCTCTCTGAATGGCTGTCTGCTCACCCGATGTAAGGAGTACTCTAGAAGTTCTTGATAGCTGGGGCATATCAGGAAGCGGGAAACATGTTCCAGTACACTTAAAATTGAACTCATACAGATTGTCTATAGATCTCGCTGCTTAATTTAGGTGGACAACAATATCCTTGGTTGTCGTCAGATGAATGGTCCTTAAGATATAGTATCTAACGAATTAGGATCAGATATAAATTTTAGGATTTTAAGTTCACCCTGTCTTGTAACAAATAGTATGTCCTAAATCTGTCATAATTTTTCGTGTTTAACTGGACCACAATACCGATGATCGACCAGACAAAGATGTGAATATGAAAGGTACCGACAAGTGGATAAAGATTGTCTAAAAACTTTGATCCTAAATCATTCTTAAAGTTAGATATCATTTTATTTTTGTTAAATTTGCTCATAGTTTCTTCTAATTTAAATATTAGGGGAGATTTAAAAATTTTAAAAACCAAACAAAAATCATGAAATTAAAAAAAATCCAAAAATAGTGTTATTTATGTTTTATTTCTTGTTCAAGAAAATTAAAAAAAATCCAAAAATATTTTTGTTTCTGTGCTAAGTTTTCTTTTAGTTTTGTTTTGTCTTGAAAAGTGACTTCAGGTATAGATAAGACTCATGGAGTTTGTGTTGAAGATTTATAAGCCAATGCTTCGTCCGTGAGCATCGAAGAATTCACATTCGAAGGACCAATAAATGAAGATTATTCTTTCAACATTCAATCCTTCAACCCCAGAAGCAAGGTGAAGCTGAAATTGAATAATATGTGACGGATTGCATTAAAGTCTCCTCAATCAGTCTGATGCTATCTATGAACCTGCTGAAGTGATCCAGAAGATTGGTTCCCTCTGATGTTCTCTCTGAAGATTCTCAAGCTGAAAGCGCTATCTTTCAAGAATCAGTACATCAAGCCTCCTCACCCGACGTGCGTTCAAAGCCAAACTCTGAAGAAAATCCCAACCGCTCAATATGAAGTCATTCATTGAAGATTAATGTTGAAGCCAAGTTCCCAATGAAGATTAACAAGAAAAGTCAGCTACTATTAAGGGGGAGCTTGTTGGGTCAATTAAGAAAAGAAATCTATAAACCAAGGGGGAGATTGTTGGGTCAAAATTATGGTTTATACTTTGCTTTTCTAGGAAATTGTATTTTTATGTAATATCTTATGTGTTTACGGTCCAATGGGTGTTTACGGCCGTAAACCCTGTTTACGGCCCATGTCCACCGGCCCATATTCTCATGTATATATATATAGGGGTGAGCGGTGTGAGGAAAAGATTGATGAACACTAGAGGAGCTTAAGTGTGTGCATTTGAAGGTGTTCTAGAGAGAGAAACTAGAGAGAAGTTTTGTGTGTGTGAATCTTTGTATCCGGATCTTCATTATAATCATATCATACATAAATTCATCATCTTCTTCTTCTTCTCCTTCTCTTCTATTTGATCTGACATCATCCGTTTGATTGGGATTCCGCACCATCAAACGGATATGATTGATACACAAGCATTTTTGGGGACTTACAGAAGCTGCAATAAAAAATAATAATTGTCACCATCTTATACAAATATTAGAGATTATTGGGGTGTTAGATATTGTAATAACTTGCAGTTAAATATAATTTTCAAAGAAAACTTACTATGAGAAACTAACCAAGGTGATCAAGGGTCAAAGAAGGCATTATAACTAAAACATAAACAAAGAAATATTAGGGATGAACCAGGAAACTTTAAGGAAAAACATACAAATTTAAATCATGAAGGATAAAAAAAAATCGACAAGTATAATTTTTAAGTAATTTAAACCAATATATTTTTAAAGTTATTTAAACCGTGCCGTAAGTTCATCCCAATATTGCTCCCTTAAGCATTCACAAGAACTCAGATGAATTTGACCATTTCTGTTGTTTGTCAACTTTAATTTCGACCTAAAAAAAATTAAAAAAAAATCAAGCAACTTAAGTAACAATCATTTTCATGTTGTCACAACTTTAGCACAAATATCGATAAATAGTATAAATATTAGTTATCAAGAAATAAACATATATGAGATGACTAAAAAGTTGTCAAGTGGAATTTGAGTTACTTGTTTTCTTACCTTTCGCTAATGTATTAAGAATTCTAGTCGTTTGACTACAAATCTAAATCGTGAAGTAAAAATCAAAACAACTTGTTTTCCCCCATTTTCTTCTTTGCTACAAAACTTAGGTTAGATATATTATTTAAAGAATTGAGGGAGGCAGGGTATTTTTTTTTATTTTATTTTTTGTGAGACTTAATTGTCATTAAAAGATTTCTAATTTAATTCATTTTATTTTTGGTGATATTTAATTGTCATTAATAGAATTCCTAATTTAATTCATTTTATTTTTGGTGAGATTTAAGTGTCATTAATAGAATTCTAATATAAAACGTAATATACGTTTTATAAAATCTATAGACAAAAATAAAGGGGTTGAAAATGATGATTTCATCAAATAATCCAAAGGTGGAAAATATATGATTGAAATGCAATCAATGGTCCTGATTTCTTCGGTTTAGAATTAAAGATTCTCTTTTAATAATATTTAGAGAAAGATCTCAAATTCTAACACATCCAAAAAAACAAAAAAAATCAGTTTTGTGATTTTAACAACCAATAGCAATGGATATGACATACCTTGTGTATGAGTCTATTGTTTATAATTTAATTGCTCAACGTATTAAACAATTAGTCAAAAGTATGAAAAAAATGGGGAATCCCATAGAAAGGTTCGATTTAAATTTCTAAATACCACAATTGCGGCAATTAAATTTCAAACCACAAAATTTGACACCCTCATAACATAAAAATCAAAATATATTTTACTTACATTCACAAGAACACAGATGAATTCGATCATTTCTGTTGTTCGTCAACTCTAATTTTGACCTACAAGAAATCCAAAAAAATCAAGCAACTTGAATAACAATTATTTACATGTTGTCACAACTTTAGCACAAATATCGATAAATAATATGAATATTAGTTGTTAAGAAATAAGCATATATGATATGACTAAAAAGTTATCAAGTGGAATTTGAGTAACTTGTTTTTTTACCTTTCCCTGATGTATTTATAATCCAGTCGTTCGACTACAAGTCTAAATCGTTAAGTAAAAATCAAAACAACCTGTTTTCCCCAATTTTCTTCTCCACTACAAAACTTAGGTTAGATATATTATGTAAAGAATTGAAGGAGGAGAGGTATTTTTTCATTTTATTTTTTGTGAGATATAATTGTCATTAAGAGAATTCCTAATTTAATTCATTTTATTATTGGTGGTATTTAATTGTCATTAATAGAATTTCTAATTTAATTCATTTTATTTTGGGTGAGATTTAAGTGTCGTTAATAGAATTCTAATTTAAAATGTAATATGCGTTTTATAAAATCTATGGACAAAAATAAAGGGGTTGACAAAGATGATGTCATCAAATAATCCAAAGGTGGAAAATATATGATTGAAATGCAATCAATGGTCCTGATGTCTTCGGTTTAGAATTAAAGGTTTTCTTTTAATAATATTTAAAGAAATGTCTCAAATTCTAACACATCAAAAAATGAAAAAACAATCAGTTTTGTAATTTTAACAACCAAAAGCAAAGGATATGACATACCTTGTGTATGAGTCTATTGTTTATAATTTGATTGCTCAACTTATCAAAGAATTCGTCAAAAGTATGAAAAAATGGGGAATCCCATAGAAAGGTTTGATTCAAATTTCTAAATAACACAACTGCGACAATTAAGTTTTAAGCCACAAAATTTGACACCCTCATAATATAAAAATCAAAATATATTTTACTTACATTCACAAGAACCCAGATGAATTCGACCATTTCTTTTGTTCGTCAAATCCTATTTTGACCTACAACAAATCCAAAAAAAATCAAGCAACTAGAGTACCAATCATTTTCATGTTGTCACAACTTTAGCATAAATATCGATAAATAGTACAAATATTAGTTATCAAGAAATAAGCATATATGAGATGACTAAAAAGTTGTCAGGTGGAAATTGAATTACTTGTTTTCTTACCTTTCTCTGATGTATTTATAATTCAAATCGTTCGACTACAAATCCAAATCGTTAAGTAAAAATCAAAAAAACCTGTTTTCTCCAATTTTCTTCTCCATTACAAAATTTAGGTTAGATATATATTATGTAAAGAATTGAGGGAAACGGGGTATTTTTTTCATTTTGTTTTTTGTGATATTTAATTGTTATTAATAGAACTCCTAAATTAATTCATTTTATTTTTGGTAAAATTTAATTGTCATTAATAGAGTTCCTAATTTAATTCATTTTAATTTTGGTGAGATTTAAGTGTTATTAATAGAATTCTAATTTAAAACGTAATATACATTTTATAAAATCTATGGACAAAAATAAAGGGGTTGACAAAGATGATGTTATCAAATAATCCAAATGTGGAAACTATAGGATTGAAATGCAATCAATGATCCTGATTTCTTCAGTTTAGAATTAAAGATTCTTTTTTAATAATATTTAGAGATTAGTTATCAAGAAATAAGCATATATGAGATGACTAAAAAGTTGTAAGTGGAATTTGAGTTACTTGTTTTCTTACCTTTCTCTGATGTATTTTTAATTTTAGTCGTTCGACTATAAATCTAAATCGTTAAGTAAAAATCAAAACAACCTCTTTTCCCCCCCTTTTTCTTCTCCACTACAAAACTTAGGTTAGATATATTATCTAAAGAATCGAGGGAGGTGGGGTATTTTTTTATTATATTTTTTGTGAGATTTAATTGTCATTAAGAGAATTTCTAATTTAATTCATTTTATTTTGGTGATACTTAATTGTTATTAATAGAATTCCTAATTTAATTCATTTTATTTTTGGTGAGATTTAAGTGTCATTAATAGAATTTTAATTTAAAACGTAATATATGTTTTATAAAATCTATGGACAAAAATAAAAGGGTTGACAAAGATGATGTCATCAAATAATACAAAGGTGGAAAATATATAATTGAAATGCAATCAATGGTCCTGATTTTATTCGGTTAAGAATTAAAGGTTCTCTTTTAATAATATTTAGAGAAATGTCTCAAATTCTAACACATCAAAAAAAAAATGAAAAAAAATTAGTTTTGTAATTTTAACAACCAAAAGCAAAGGATATGACATACCTTGTGTATGAGTCTATTGTTTATAATTTGATTGCTCAACTTATCAAACAATTCGTCAAAAGTATGAAAAAAAAAGGGAATCCCATAGAAAGGTTCGATTCAAATTTCTAAATAACACAACTGCGACAATTAAGTTTCAAACCACAAAATTTGACACCCTCATAACATAAAAATCAAAATATATTTTACTTACATTCACAAGAACCCAGATGAATTCGACCACTTCTGTTGTTTAACAACTCTTATTTCGACCTACAACAAATCCAAAAAAAATTAAGCAACTTGAGTAACATTCATTTTCATGTTGTCCAACTTTAGCATAAATATTGATAAATAGTACAAATATTAGTTATCAAGAAATAATCATATATGAGATGACTAAAAAGTTGGCAGGTGGAATTTGAGTTACTTGTTTTCTTACCTTTCCCTGATGTATTTATAATTCATGTTGTTCGACTACAAATCTAAATCGTTAAGTAAAAATCAAAGACAATTTGCTTTCCCCCATTTTTTTCTCCACTACAAACTTAGGTTAGATATATTATGTAAAGAATCGAGGGAGGCGGGGTATTTTTTTTTTCATTTTATGATTTGTGAGATTTAATTGTCATTAATAGAATTCCTAATTTAATTCATTTTGTTTTTGGTGATATTTATTTGTAATTAATAGAATTTCTAATTTAATTCATTTTATTTTTGGTGAGATTTACGTGTCATTAATAGAATTCTAATTTAAAACGTAATATACGTTTTTTAAAATCTATGGAAAACAATAAAGGGGTTGACAAAGATGATGTCATTAAATAATCCAAATGTGGAAAATATATGATTGAAATGCAATCAATGGTCCTGATTTCTTCAGTTTAGAATTAAATGTTTTCTTTTAATAATATTTAGAGGTATATCTTCCCTAATAAATAAAGAACTTTTTTGTCATATGGCATGCTCTCATTCAATTTGACAAATATCAATTTGTGGAAAATTTAAAGTAACTTTTTTCAACATGTTATTTTTTGGGTTTTCCTATTTTATTAAATTCCATATTATATTTTAAGGTTATAATTACGATAAATATAGTAATAAATAAATATCAATTTCATTAATGAGCTTAACTTTTAATTTCAAAAATTTTAAATTAAAGTTTATTAATTTCTTTTGTTTATTTATTAAAATTATTTGTTTAAATTATTTGTTTAAATTTAAAAGATCAAAATAAAAGATCAAAAGCATTTCAATTTTAGTAATTATTTTTTTTCTTATAAATTTAAAGCTCTTAATTATTTAAACATTTATATTTAACTTTTTTTTAAAATTATCTCATGCAATACATGAGTGTCACAACTAGTATATATATATATATATATATATATATATATATATATATATATATATATATATATATATATATATATATATATATATATATATATATATATATATATATATAGGTAAATGTTCAAATGAGAACCATAAAAAATTAAGAACCATAAGAACTGCTCTTTTTACCTTATAATTTAAATCATCACACATATTTGATCAATCTTATCTCACAAGACAACTTTTCTCTCATCTCTCTCTCTCTCTCTCTTTCTTTCTCTCTCTCTCTCTCTCCCTCTCTCACTTTCTCTCTCTGTCTCTGTCTCTCTCTCTCTCTTACCTCCTATCGCTGCCGACCACTACCACCATCGCCGACACCACCACCGACGTCGTTGCCTTCGCCAAAATACAACGATCTTCAGATCTGGAGCTGTCACCTTCAGATCTTAAGCATTCACCTTCAGATCTAGTGCATTCGCCTTCAGATCTACTACCCCCGACTTCAAATCTTCCATCACCATCGAGCTCCGCCTCCTTCTAACGTCATCTATCTCACCAGCACCGAATATCGCCTTCCAGCAGCCGCTTTGTGTTGCTGGAACACATAGAAAACACTACACTCTATTTTGAAGTCTGAATATGCTTCTTCTCCAGATCTCCAACGTTTCAGATCTGATGAAGCATAAGAAAAGCTCTTTGATCTACTTTACCGGAATAACAGATGTGATGGAGTATGAAGCTCTTTGTCGCTTCCAGATGTCCGACCACCTCCTGATCTACTTCTTTTTCAAACTACCACTGGAGACTGCCTTTATCTTCATTTACACCAGATCAATTCAGATCTGATGTAGATCTGAGAAATTGGTGTTATTATACAAAGGTTTTTCTTTCTATTTCATCATTAAATCATTGGATCTACATCATATATGTTCCCCCACCGTTGGTGTCGTTGTCGGAGCATCTAAAATCACAAATTGCAGTCATCATCTCAACCTACAGGTGCTAACCTTGATCTCGTTTTGTTACAGAACTCTTAAACTTATTTTTTTATCTGATATGTTCCATCACTGGCGAAATGTTTGTCAGATTTGTACCAGATCTGTTATGTGTCTCCTCTTTCTCATCTATAACCCGTTTCCATCTCTGTCTCTCTTATCTCTGGTAAAAACACCACCAAATCGACATCAGATTTGATGTGTTTGTCCATTTTCAAGTTAGATGTGGTGTGTGTATGGTGTTTGCAATGATGGTGTTTACAAAAGGAAGTTTTGAAAAAAAAGATGCACACAAAGTATTTGATGAAATGCCTCAATGAAATTTGGTAAGTTATTAAGTTGTGAATGCATAATTTTTTTTATGTATTAAACTATGAAGTTTGTGTATTTAGCTGTGATATTTGTGTTTAAAACTGTGAATTGAATGCATTAAGCTGTGAATTTGTTGTTTAAACTGTAAAATAACTATATTAAGTTGTGAGTTTTATATATTTAATTAGAAATCATATTATTAATTAGTATTAAATCGGAAATTAATTTGGAGTTAATTTTAGGATTAAAGGAACTGATTAAAAGTGCAGGGGCTGTTTTACAATTATTTGATAGCTGAGGTTTTGGGCCATTGGATCACCCTTGTTAGGGAGGGCTAAAAATCCCTGGAAGGATCTATAGATTTTCTGTCACACCACCTGATGAAACTAAAAGAACTTTGAGATCGATTAGATTCTTAACAAGCAAGCCAAGAATGTAAATTAAATAAGAACACAAGATGATTTAAGACTGATGTCAAATGATTAATAATCCACAACCTCAGAAGAGCTTTATGAAGAACTGCTACTGTAGAGGTTGTGCTAGGGTTACAATATTATCAAAGAGAAAATTACATCTATCAGCCTCTATACTACGGTGCATGCATGCACTATATAAAGTAAACCCTAATAAATGATACACGTTTGACAGACCCAATACCGTATACAAAATGTACTAATTTAATAAGCCCAATGACGCAATCTTCTATACCCAACATTCTCCCTTTTGCGTCATTTGAGGCAAGAGACCACTACTGCAATGCAAGAGTTGTCTTGTTTACCATTTTGAACAGCTTCGGTATGATAGCAAGAATAGTGCGACGAAAGTTGATGTAACACCGAAGCATGTCACTGATGTTCTTCTTTGCAGCAGCATCATTGAATTTACATCTATTGATAATGTCCAAAATATGTTCAATGCAAACCGTGGAAAACATATGTTTGTCGGGTAAAGCGAACATGCACTTTAATGGAGGATTAGATCCTATAGTAAACATCACCGTCCAATGTTTGGTGTCAATCTGGCCCATACTCATGTTATTCAAATCACTAGCTTTGCTAATTGGTTTTACAGTGGGCTTGCGTCTCAAAGCATTAGAAAATTCCTTATTAAGCTTTGCTACTTCATCTATGTACGACACCAACATTCGCTTGATATAAGCAATAATGGGTTCTTATTTCTGCTCATTAGTTAACAAGTAGTTCGTCAACACAATCCAGTCATGAGGAGTAAGATTCGGTGGGTCAGCAAGAGAAATCTCATGAACTGAATCTTCAGAACCATGAGTGACCCGAAAATTCACATTGATGAAGTTCCCTGTGGTAACTTGCTTCAATACCTTGACAGAGGTAATTTTATGTGCACTCCAGGTTAGGTATTAAGGTTGTGAGAATGCAAGATAATAATCAATCAAATCTCTATCAACCTTCCGATCTAGAGAGGGAACAATGGCAATTGGCTCAAAGCAATAAAAAAACGAAAGCTCGCCTGGTAATTGGCATATCGAATTGAGAATCTTTTGAGTTCTCCTGATCAAAAGAGATGATTGGCTCCAGCCAAAGCGAACTTGGAGATTTTATAGCTTCTTTTATCAACGTATCTAATGTCCACAAAGGAAATAAAGTTTTTCTGCTCTCCGGTGTATCATTAGCTTCCTTCATCTTTCGTTCCTTATCTTCTTCTTCATTTGCGATCTGAGCATTTTCATCAAGCTCTCGGTCACAACCCTTTTGTTTCAATTTGTCTTCCTTGGATTCTTCTTCTTCTTCTTCATCACTCCCTTCAAGAATCTTATTCCCTTTGTCTAGCTTACTTGAACCCAAAGCTTCATTACCCTTCGGTTCATTGGTGACCTTTGGTTTCGCTCCTGCTTTTACTGGTTGATCTCCCCCTTGTTCTAGAAGGACAGGGACCTCTGGAATACCCTCAATCCTGTTTAATAAAGCAATTACAGGTCGAAGTTTATCAGCAAGGTGCCTTCGGATGGTGATATTCAGGATAGGGTCATGGGCTTCGAGAAGGTTGGATAGCAGGGAGTTGACATCACTCACACAAATTTTAATGCTAGTTCTTTCTGTCTTGAGGTCATTAATTTCCTTCTGTGCGTGCTTGAGCTTAACTGATTGAGTTTTCAATTGAGTGGTACGAAGTGGAAGTTCGTCCATGATTTTGCTTTCAACTGCTAAGTCTTCTTGGAATTTGCAAAGATTGGAAGAAATAGACTTCTAAAACTCAGAGTTGTTAGCAGAAATATCAGCCTGAAGCTTCTCAAGGGACTCTCGTTCTTTTCGGATTGAAGCATTTAGATTGAAAATGATATCATTCACTTGAGTAGCATTGTTTGCAGTAGCTGTCTGGATCTCAGAAATGAACGTTTTCATCTCAAAGATTAGTTTATCGACTTTTTCGGTCGTTTGGAGACAAGATGAAGTAGAATCTTCAACTACTTTGTTGACTTTGGCAAGATTATCTGCATGTTCTATAACAAGGGTGTCAAGCATACATTTCACTGCAGCTTCAGAGTAAGCAGTGGTAGACGATTGGGATGAAGAGGTGAGCAGAGTATCAAGCTTCTCATTCAAAGCTTTGAGATGCCTTTTAGTAACTGGAGCATCATCATCATCATCACTCTGAACAGTGTAGGGGCTAAAATGGAAGGTATCAAAATCTATACATTTCCACCAAGAATAGTGTCAGATTCAACAGAGTGAGTGGGACACAGTGGGTGTGAAGTAATTGGGGTTTCAACACTTAAAGTTTACGCCCCCACATCAGATGCGTTGACATGAACTGGAGGTTCGGTAGTAGTTGTAGTGGTGGTTGTTTGGGTGAATATTGGTGGGGTTAATGGTGTAGAAGTAGGAGTTGACGAGGAGGTTGGATGAGGGCATGGGGCAATAGTGATTGGAATAGTAGTACGAGGAGGAGAAGGAGCTGGAGATGGAACAGTGTTAGAATGTGTTACCTTGGATGAGTCTTTATGAGCTAAATACTCCAACTGGCTTTTATCCTTCTCGTGTTCAACCACATCATCATGACCTGATGGAACGTATTCGCTATCACTAGATGATGGAGATTTCGGCTTGTGCGCCATCTTCTTCAGTTTGCGCTTCTTAGGAGCCA
The DNA here is from genome assembly GCF_002870075.4 of Lactuca sativa. NCBI lineage: Eukaryota > Viridiplantae > Streptophyta > Magnoliopsida > Asterales > Asteraceae > Lactuca > Lactuca sativa. Next base: position 191,216,067 of record NC_056627.2, read on the forward strand.
ACGATTCTGCTTTTGAACCCTTTCGCTTTTTAGGAGTGACAGGTTTAGAAGATTCCCCCTATTGAACTTCCTTCTTTGCATCCCTTTTCTTGCCTCGTTTGGCTTGTTTATCAACCACGTCTAATGACTTTTGCATCTTGGGGGTCAATGGTCTCCGTCCTATAGCTGGAAGCTTCTTGTATTCATTAATGAGAATGTTGGCCATTGAAGCACACTGGTACATGGACTCTGGAATAGTACCGATGAAGTGGAATTTTGAAGGGTCTGCCATGATGATCTTTGTAGTATGAAAGGTGGCAATTTCAGACATTAGATAATCCGCTATGAATTGAAATTAAAACTTCTCCATCGCCCGTTGTGTAAGAATGGTCCAGAATCTCCCACAAGAAATCTCGGTTTGAAGAGAAGATGAATTCAAACTTTGAACCAATTGAGTCCAGAGAATTAACCCATGATCGAGGTTGATGCCATGATACAGACCATAAAGGATGGTCATGAATCCCTTGCTTACACCATCAGATCGAGCTACTCGTTTAGAAAAGGATTTAGGGAGAAGGGTAAACAACCCATTCCATTAAGGAGGAAGGCAGGACTTCTTGACCATTGTAATCATGGTGAGAAAATCATTGCACCCCATGTTGTAGAACATCTCGAATAGTTGTGCAGTAGTAATCGAGTCAGGGTTCACTATTGAGTCGACATAAGTTAGCCCTAATAGAGAGCTAAACCTAACTTTGGAGACGAAATTCTTTTTGTCGAAAATCTTGAGCATAATCATCTCCTCTACCTTGATGTACTTTGTTGAAGAATAAACCTCAGAGAGGAGTTACATTGGAACAATATTAACCTTGGTAAGAGTAATCACCAGTGGTGAGTATTTAAGACACTCAACGATCTGTAGCATTTATGCGTCATATTTGAACGACACCAAATCGATGATCAGGTTCTGGTTGGGTTTGATGGTGAGGAAAGATGATTGACTAGTGTGTTGTTGAATAGAAGATGATTCTGCCATTGTTGAAGCTTGGTGAGGAAGATGAACATTAGATAGTTTTTACCATTGGAATGCTTGAGAGGTTTATAACTGGTAAAGAATAAAAAAGAATCATGAGAAATCCATTTATACGGTTACCAGGAGAGAGAAAATTACGACGACGATTGCGTGACAATCTCTGAAACGGCGCCGGAAAAAGCGCAAGTGACAACTGTTCATCCGAAAAAGTTGTCAGTCGGCGTGATTATAGGGACGTTTCAATATCCACACGCCTTTTTGGTTTGAATTCTAATCTTCAAGGCATGTCGTGTCAGCATTAACTTGCTCCTAACATTTCTAATCCCAGTCTTCATAAAAGGACAATATATATCTTATCGTTGTTAAGTTACTTTTAGAAGCGAACAAAATATATAATGATGCTATAAGTACGTCGAACAAGACTTTTGGAAAATCGAGAGACTTTCGTGCAAGAGTGTGCCAAAAGAGAAGAAACAAAGCAAATTATGTATGTGGGATTTTAGTGATGTCTTAAAGACACGAAACTGTGGATCCTAGGCACGAATCTCTTCCTTCAAAGTCAAGAGAGACTGAGAAGTGCTTGTGTAGTTTCCCGTTGAAGTACGATCAAATGCTTGTTAAGAAGCATTGAAAGGCATATTTTCAATCGTAGGATAAAAGGGTGGCTTTCGCTTCAACTGAACTACGGAACTTGATATAAGACCGAAAGTTAAGTGAAGTACTTGTGTGGCCGGTGTAGCCAAAAACATCAAGTAGGTTTGAATATTTTGCAGTGACTTGGTGTAAATATAGAAATATCAAAAACAAAATAAAACTTGATCTTTCGGGAAGAAATGTCTTGGTTTAAAAACATTCCATAAAGACCTCGCAAAAATAAAAGCAATATCTTGATACAGACCACAAAAAGTGGTTTCGTTAATACATGGGTGAAAAACTAGAACGTTTCATTGTTCATCGTCAATTCATTATGGTGTTGGCTTTTGGGTCTCACTTAGCACATGGTGAAACAAAGCTAAGATCATTAACACAGATGTTGTGTAACCATAAATCTCAGTGGTAAATGTTGAGAGTCTCAAGGGTTACATGTATGGACCGAATGTAATGGAGAAAAGTGTTGAGATGGTTAAAGAACCGAAAGTACCTCTGCTATATGAAATGGACAGAGCAGAAAACTCTTAACTCACCATGAGAAGAGTAAGGTAGCTCATGAATTAAGTGAATTTAGTAGCCTGATTGGGAAGAAATGATTTGTATATATCGATTCATTAAGACTTCACTTGAAGATTCAATTGAGGCTTTAGACAACATGCAACAACATGCTTCTAGGGACACTTAGTTAGTACAAAGAGAAAGAGATTTATACCTGCCCTAGCTTCATCATGTGAATTCATTCATTAACCTTTTAATAAGATAATTTTGGTAGAAAAAATAACAATCAAAATAAAATAAAGACAAAACTTCAAAAATGGTCCTTGTGGTTTCATAAAATCTGAAGTTTGATCCATAATTTACAAAAATCTCATGGATGGTCTCTGTGGTTTCAAAACTTTTAATGTTTAGTCCTTCCGCCTAACTCCGTCAGCTTTCTACCGTTAAATTAGGGGCATTTTCGTCAATTCAATACATGGGGACCATTTATGAGGTTTTTTAATTATTTTATTTTTTTAAAAAGAAAAAAATATATATTTAATACGCAAGGGTCCCACACCTCTCTCTCACACACATACGTTGAAAAACCTTCATTTTATATTTTTTTCTGGATTTTTGATTTCAGGTTGCTTGATATTTATCTAAACCCAACAGATGGCAAAAAACCCATGTTCAAAGCTATTGTTCGGCTTCTCCATAACCATGGAGAATCTCCTGATCCTCTGCAAGTTCTTAAGGTATTAAAAAGTAACTATAAATCTCTCAGTTATGCTAAAAAGTTGTAGGTTTTTCTTTGCAGAGATTATCCCCAAATATGCACTTATAGCTTGCTTCGGATACAATATTAAGAATGCTAAGAGCTCGTCTTCATCATCATTATGAAGAACAAGTAGGTTCTTTGCAAATTACCCATCTTGTTCTTAGTCTCAGATTTAAAAAGAAACCATAATCGAGAAGTCAAAGGGTATATCCGAAATGAAAAGGTGGTCAAAAAATCATAATCTGAAGAACACAGCCTGAAACGACGATGAACACAAGTGGGTATCTCGATTTGAAGAGGGTTCTCTGAATCGCTGCCTTCCTCGAAATCTAATTTTGTGCTTATTATATGTAATCAAATTTATCAGACATAAAATAAAACAAATTTTCTGATATAATCAATTGTAAAAACAAGTTGTCCACTCCAAAACAATTCCAAAAAAAAGTTACACTAAGATCAGTAGCCTTTAGTTTCGAAAAAATCTATCAAAAAACTTAGAAACCCACAACATCCCCATAGATCAACCTAACACAACCTCAAATCCGAAACACTTTTGAACAGAAAAAGAAGAAACTGAAGGAAATCTAAGTGAATCCCTCTCACCTGATAGAACTGGGATGTGGGTAATTAGAAAAAGCAAAAAATGACTGAAGAAAAGCAGAGGATGATGAAGAAGAAAGGAGAGAAGGGTTGAGGTGGATGTGATATATAGGAGAGAAAGGCTGAAACGGAAAATCGAGAAATTGATTTAAAATGGAGAGAGAGAGAGAGAGAGAGAGAGAGAGAGATGTGGGACCTTTGCATATTAAATAATATTTTTTTTTCTTTTAAAAAAAATAAGCGAAAACCTCTTAAATGGACCTTAGGTATTGAAATGACGAAAATGCCCCTCACTTAACGGTAGAAAGCTGACGGAGTCAGGTGGAAGGACTAAATATTAATAGTTTTGAAACCATAGGGACCATCCGTGAGGTTTTTGTAAATTAGGGACCAAACTTCAGATTTTATGAAACCACAGGACCATTTTTGAAGTTTTGTCTAAAATAAATAAAAGAACTTAAAAGAAACATTTTTGTATTTTTGAATTTTATAGAAAATAAGTAAAAACAAAAGGAAAAATATTTTTTTTGTAGTTTGGATTTTTCTGAAATAGAAAAAATAAAAAAGAAACAAAAAATACATAAGGGTACATAAATGTACAAACTACAGCTCGCCTTTTGATAAATGAAACGAAATATACCGAGCGTTCGATTCATTTTGGTTACCGAAAAAATCAAAATTGAAATATACCGAGCGCTCGCTCTATTTCGCCTGTTAAGATTTAATGAGGCGAAAGCGAAAGTGGTACTTATGGAAGCGAAGATGGTTTCGGTACAGATTTAGCTTCCATCATTCCTAAGCCTTGAAGTATTCTATTGAAGGTTGCTTCAGGTAAGGCTTTTGTGAAAATGTCAGCCAATTGATCAGTAGATCAAACGAAGTGAATTTCAACATTACCATCTTCTACGTGATCCTTGATAAAGTGATATCGCAGTGCAATATGTTTTGTCTTGGAATGCTGCACTGTTTTGTGATGAATACGGATTGCTCTTTTAGAGTCACAGTAAAGGGGAATTTTCTTCATGTTCAGGCCATAATCCTTTAGTTGGCTTTGAATCCAAATGACCTGTGAGGTGCAAGATGCTACAACTATATATTCAGCTTCGGCAGTGGATATGGATACACATCTTTGCTTCTTAGACTGCCAGCTGACGAGTTTACCATCAAGAAATCGACACCCACCAGTTGTGCTCTTTCGATCTAGACCACATCCTCCAAGATCTGCATCTGAGAATGCTTGAACAAAGAATCTTGATTTTGTTGGATACCATATACCAAGAGACGAGGTTCGCTTTAGGTACCAAAAGATGTTCTTGACGGCCACCATGTGAGGTTCTCGTGGATTAGCCTGAAATCTAGCACAATAACACACAGAAAACATGATATTTGGTCTACTAGTTGTAAGATACATCAATGATCCTACCATTTGGCGATAGAGAGTCATATCAGCAGCTGGTTTATCCAGTGATGGTGTTAGTTTCTTTCCAAAGGCCATAGGCACTTTCACTCTAGAGTCTCCCATCATGCCAAATTTCGCTAGAAAGGTCTTTGTGTAAGCCTCCTGATTGATGAATATACCTTCTGGTCCTTGTCTTATGTTCAGGCCAAGGAAAAAGTTATTTGGACTCATTGAGCTCATCTCAAATTTAGTCTCCATCAAATTGCGGAATTCAGCTGTTAGGCTGGGATTTGTGGAACCGAAGATGATGTCATCGACATAAATTTGGACAATCATCAAGTGGTCACCTTCTTTCTTGCGAAAGAAGGTTGGGTCAACCGAACCTTTTTTTAATTTAGACATTTTTAGAAAACAAGTTAAAGTTTCATACCAGGCTCTAGGGGCTTGCTTTAGACCGTAAACTGCCTTGTCCAGAATGAAGCAATGATCATGATATTTCTCATTCATGAAACCTGGTGGTTGTTCAACATATACGGTTTCTTCTAACTCCCCATTCAGGAAAGCACACTTGACGTACATTTGAAAAACTTCAAAATTCTTATGTGCAACGTATGCCACAAAGATTCGCACCGATTCTAAGCTTGCTACTGGAGCGAAGGTTTCCTCATAATCAATACCTTCCTCCTGACAGTATCCCTTCACCACAAGTCTCACTTTTTTCTTTATGATGTTGCCTTCTTTATCCATTTTATTGCGAAACACCCATTTGATACCAACTATAGATGCATCCTTTGGAGTAGGAATTAGTCTCCAGACCCGGTTTCTCTCAAATTCGTTGAGTTCATCTTGCATTGCCTGTACCCAATCAGAATGATCGAGTGCAGTGTTGACAATTTCCAGTTCTATTTTGGAGAGGAGCGAATTAAACATGCAATATTCCACTTGAGAGAATAAAGTAGTTTGCTTCGCTTTGATTTGAGAGCGTGTAAGGACTCCCTCAGATGATTCAGCAATCACTTGTGTTTTCGGATGATCTCTTGTCCATTTATTGAGTGGAGGGTAGCTTGGATCATAGGCAGGATCCAGTTCGGCATTCACTTCCTCTGTAAATTCTGATTAAATATCTGAGTCGTCATTTTGAATATCCAAATCAACATTCGTATTATGATTCTCCCCCTCGAATGATGAAACGGTTTCAACATCATGTTCAGAATGCTCCCCCTCAAGTGGACTTCCATCAGTCATTGGTGGTGTTGAGTTCACCCCCTGGAAAGGTGAATCTTGTTTACTTGATGAAGACGAACCCTCCCCCTACAATGACGTGCTGACTTTTGGAGGTTCGCTTGAAGCATGAGATTTGGTTGCCATTTTCCTTTTATCATCATTGACAATCTTCTTCAGTTCATCAACTTTATTGTTGACTGCCTTTGCTTCAGAGTTGATGGCCTTTTCGGGTTCATCAAAGAGCAGCATGTACTCTTCAAACAGATTGGATATAGAAACTGTGACTTGACTTGATTTAGGAAAGATCTCTTCCAATGGATCTTCGCTTGATGAAGCTTCTTCACGTAATGATCGTCAAACGTGACATAATAGGTTTCTTCTATTTTCTTTGATCGTTTGTTGAGAACCCTATATGCCTTGGAGGTTAGTGAATAGCCCAGAAAGATACCCTTCTCTGCTTTCACATCGAACTTGTTTCGGTTTTCCTTGGAATTAAAGATGAAACACCTGGAACCGAAGACATGGAAAAACTTGACGTTAGGTTTGCGATTATTTAAAATTTCATATGGGGTAAGAGAAAATCGCTTATTAAGGAAGGATCGATTTTGAGTGTAGCAATCAGTGGCGATAGCATGAGCCCAAAAATACAGAGGTAAGCAAGCGAAATTGAGCATGGTTTGGGCTGCTTCACATAAGGATCGATTTCGTCTTTGAACTACACCGTTCTGCTGTGGAGTGTAGGGAGCAGAAAAGTTGTGAGTTACTCCCTTTTCGGCTAAGCATTCTTCAAATTCATTGTTTTTAAATTCTAACCCATTATCGCTTCTGATGTTGCGAACCAACTTTCGCAGCTGAACTTCCACTTACTTTATAAAGAACTTGAGTTTAGGAGTCGCTTCTAATTTCTATTTAAGAAAATATACCCAAGTGAATCGTGAAAAATCATCGACAATAACAAGGATATACTTACTACCACCGACACTCTCAATTGCCCAAGGTCCACAAAGATTGATGTGTAGCAATTCAAGGGGTTCAATGATCTTCATGTTTACAAGAGTTGGATGGCTCTTTCGGCTCTGCTTCCCCATTTCACATGTGGCACATAGATGATCCTTATCAAACTTTAAGAGGGGAAGACCTCGTACATGATCACTAAGGATGAACTTGTTGATATCTTTAAAGTTGAGATGCGAGAGTCTTCTGTGCCATAACCAACTATCATCAGAATGATCTTTAGTTAACAGGAAAATAGCAGGCTTTCCGCTTATGGGATTTAAGTTTAAGGGATACATCTCCCCTTTTCACTGTGATTTCAGTAAAATTGCTTTCGTTTTCTTCTCTATGATCTCTGATCCTTCATCATCGAATGAAACCTTCAATCCAGTCCCCACAACCAATTGTGAAACACTAATTAGATTGTGTTATAATCCTTCCACATAGGCCACCTTTCAGATTGAGAAATCTCCATTTGTGATCATCCCATAGCATTTTATTGTGCCATACGAGTTGTTACCGTACTTGACACATCCACCATCTTTGAGATACCATAACTTGCTCAGCTCTTCCTTCCTCTTTGTCATGTGACGCGAGCAACCACTATCAATATACCATTCGTCGTTAAACTGCCCATCATGTATAACCTGCAAGCATTAAGCAGATTTAAGAACCCAAAGTTGCTTGGGTCCTTGTGAGCCTGTTACAGAACAAGGAAAAGTAATAGTCAGATCAACCAAATACATTCGTTTTTCTAAAGTGGTTTCATCTTTTATTTTAATGGTGAAAGCCTTGATTTTTTTATTCATTTTGTTTGAATCAGTTTGTTTTTCTTTAGGTTGATTCTTAACGAATTCTTTCATATCATTCCTAAGGTTAGTAGTCGTCTTCTTTGTCGGAACTTCATAATCTGAGACGAGCTTTCCCTTCCTTTTAACATCCTTGATAGGAGTTTTCTCGGGAACCCTTTTGGAAAATGATGACATATGAGCGAAACTTCCATTTTGTTTCTTTGAAGCACAGGAATGATGGTGTGAACACTGTATGGGTTTTGCCTGTGAATGTGCTTTTCCTTTTTGACTATAGGTATTTCCTTTATGCATATAGTTGGAGTTTTGGGATTGCTAAAACTTCTTCCTCTCATTGATATTTTTCTGATATCTCCTATTTCTCTGACATTTTTGCTTTGCAAGTTGTTTAGATGATTTGTGAATGTTCATATTTGGTTTCGGTTTCCTTGTATGAGTTTCACTTCTTATAGAGTGAGATTCGCTTGTATTTTTGGTTTCGCTTTGAACCTTCTTAGTACCACTTGTACTACCTTTCTCGAAGCTTAATGGCTTGTTTATTGGTTCTGCAATGTAATGACCTTTCACCCTCCAAGTGGTTCGTTCTGATAATCCGACTGTTTCATCTGCGTTGTCAATTGGGGCCGACCAGAAATGATCATCACAACCATCAACATTGTCTTAATCGACCAAGGCTATTAGTTCAGCTGTTTGGCCCTTGGTAACTCTAGTGGTAGTGTATACTTGATTTGGTACAGTTTGTATCCTTTGGTATACCACAACCTTCTCTTTCATGACCTTAATCTTGTCTTTAGACAAACAAGCGAACTCAACAGAGTTTTCATGTATAAGGACTTTTGTTGGTTCAGGTTCGGTTTTAACAAATTCAGAACAGTGAACCTCGTCCTCTACAAATATCTCACTCATATCACTGTCCTCGTCAAATTCAGAAGTGTTTTCAATATTAATCTTGTTTTCTGAACTTAACTTGGTACTCAATGAATCAAATTTCCATATGGTTTTGGTCTTAATTTTCAACTTATCATTTTCGTCCAATAAGTTTCTAAGCATGTCCTTGTGGTCTTTGGACTTAATAAAGGACTCAATTTTATCCAGACCAATCCTATAGGCATCAGAGGTTTCCTCAGTTGAGACAATTGATTCACAGTTATAGCAATCAATATCTATTTCATCTTCCTTTAATTCAAGGAAAGGCAAAATCATTTTGTGAATCTTTTTGCCAATTTCACAATCTAAATGCAACTGAGTTATATTGGCATAAAGACGTTTAACAATTAAGCAAAAAAATATTCATTTGTTTCAGAAATTTCAAATTGTCATGTTGCAAATAAATCAATTCATCTCTTGACCTAACCAACTCTAATTCCTTCTTCTCTATCCACAATCTTCCCTCCTCACTCTTGGAAGACACCCTGCTAATTTGATCAATTAGTTTAGAGTTTGTGAGGCGAGTTTGTTTTAGGCTACTACTTAAACTAGAAATTTTGAATTTTAAATCATTTAATTCCTTTTCATAGTTAGAAACGGGTATTTTGAGTGATTCGAGGATGGAATTTACCTTCTTGATCAACTGATCACATTCATTGATCTGCTCTCCAACTGGTTTCGTTGCGAAGCATCTATCTTCCCTTTCTTTCGCTTCATCATACCTGCTATCTGTAGTGTAACCTCTCATTTGTGACACACCTGCTGTCACCATCAAACACTTTCCTGCAAACTTTGAACCTTCTTCCTTTGCGACAAATGCCTGCCATGAGTAGGCTTGCGAACTTCCTCATCTTTAGAGTCAGTAGACCATACTTCTACTCCACCGAACTCGTTTTCTTCAACATTTTCCTGCACAATTAACACAGTCATAGATTAATCGTTAGACTTATTCTTCTTGATCTCTTTAAGCTTACGCATGTAGTAAGTTTCGTCATCTTTGCCTTCTTTCTTCTCATTGAGTCTCCTTAGCATGCATTCCCTCGCTAGATGGTTTTTGCCATGACAGTAATTGCAGTCATAGCACGAGTCACTAACAAGTTTGCTCTCCTTATTCTCTTCTTCTTTCTATGGGGTGCTTTTAATTTCCTCTTTATCTTTTTCCGAACTGTAGCTTCCCTGCCAGTTTCGGTTCTTAGTGGTATGGAACTTCTTTCTAACAAACCACTTGGGGTTAGACACCATCAAAGCGTATTCTTCATTTTTCAGATCACACTCAGAAAGATCCGACTCTGCTTCTTCTTCAACCACAGTTTTGCCCTAGGAGATAAGAGCCAAGGACCCCATTCCGAAGACAACCTTTGTTTCCTTCATTATAACACTTTCATGCGACTTGAGAATTCCTACGAGCTTTGCCAACGAGTAGGTTTTAAACTGTTCATGAGCTTTAACAGTGGACACCACCGCCATCCATTCAGGTCTTAGGCCATCCATAAAAGTGACCTTTTGCTCGATCACCTCTCTACCGATTCTGTGCTTAATCATCTTACTGAGAAGATGGTTATAACAATCAAATGTTTTAATGAGATTTTCATCTGGCTTTTTCTTGAAGTCACCAAACTCCAAAAGTAGAAGAGTTTGAATGGAATGCTCGAGGTCCTCATCGGTTGAATACAACTCCTTAAGCCTGTCCCATATCTCCTTTGCAGTAGCACACGAACTCACTAGATGAAAGGTATCAGATTGTAATGCAAATTTGATCATCCTCATAGCTTTTATGTTGCTAGTTAGTTTTTCTTTCTCATCTTAAGGGACATCCTTTGCATCGATCAAGAGTTGATGGTACTCTTTCTGTGTCTTAATGGTTCTATTGGTTCCAAAGTGAACAAATGGACCCAATTTTATAGCCTCCCAGATCAAATACCCGTTGTCCTCTAAGCCAAGAACATAATCTTCAAAGTGAAGAGCCTAAACTTCATACTCGTGAGTATACAAGATCGAAATCCTTGTGGTAGATCCAATGCTATTGCAGATGTTGATTGGATTGGTTTGAGAATTGCTGTGTGACATGATGAATTTACTTGTTTACATGTCAAGAATCAGACTTGTAAAGCAGTATTAGGGTAATATCGAGATCTAGAAACAACGTCAATACAGAGATGACTGCTCCAATAGATTCGATAAAAGCGGAAACCCTAAAGATATTCTTCTAACAGAAGAGATGAGATGCCTATGAATTACACAGCCTCCTGCTCTGATACCACTTGATGAAACTAAAAGAACTTTGAGATTGATTAGATTCTTAACAAGCAAGCCAAGAATGTAAATTAAATAAGAACACAATATGATTCAAGACTGATGTCGAATGATTAATTATCCACAACCTCAGAAGAGCTCTATGAAGAACTGCTACTGTAGAGGTTGTGCTAGGGTTACAATATTATTAAAGAGAAAATTACTTGTATCTTCCTCTATACTATGGTGCATGCATGCACTATATAAATTAAACCCTAATAAATGATACACTATTGGACATGCCTAATACCGTATACAAAATGGACTAATTTAATAAGCCCAATGACACAATCTTCTATACCTAACACCCATAAACCTAGGATGGTGGAAACGTCCGGGGGTGGATGACTTTCATGTATAGTATCATAACAGTTGCATAATAGTTAAGAAATAAAACACAACCACCATATACATAGTTAAAAATGTTACATTGTTTCACGTGTTACATGTTTCAACATTTAATTACAACATGATGACAAAAAATGGTTTGTCTGACGCCTTAGCGTTTCATATTCAAAAGCTTGTGATTTCCTATATCAGTTATTACCTGAGAATACAAGTAGTTTTGAAAAGTGTCAACAATTAATTTGGTGAGTTCATAAGATTTTGAATGTAGTGTTGAAATCATTTATTTGTATAAGTAGAGTTTATTCCAGAAAATCCAATATTTTCCTCTTAAAATAAGTTGTAGTCTTAAGACCCAACGACCGAAATGTTCAAGTATAATCCATACTTAAAATAGTATACGCAGTTTTAAGTTATGTAAAAACTGTAAAAGTATCCCCGTAAACTATATGTATCATTGTTTACAATGTGAGTTATTATAACCATGATAAACGACATAGATGGCCCCTTACGACGTTCTTCAGGCGTCAGAATGTTATGACATTTGTCACCCCAGAATTGTCGGTCTAACTGTAGCTAAAGGTTTAGGTGCGGGACTGTTAGTCCCGTATAAATCTATACACAAGTATCACACTCTCGCTACAATAGACTCTGGTTAAAATACGAGACTTGGTGGGTACATGGATTTGTACGTGAAGACTTCAGCTCACAAATTTGATTCAACGAGTTTACGTGCAGTATGAATGAAAACCCTTTATGAGTATAATTATACCTTTTCATGGAAGTAAAATAACATGAAATATAATCAATATGCATTCCTATAATATTACACACTTTGCTCAACATGTTACAAAGTGTTAATTAAACCATAAAACATTTTGACAGTTTTACCCTTTTCTGTACCTATTTTAGAAAAATTATAGAAAAATCATCGTAAGTCGAAATCGAAATCCATAAAATCTGATAGTTTAGAAAATGAGTCTACTTTGTCTATAATTTTTATTATGGACTTTGGTAGTCTCTAACCAGTGTGAAAATGTCCATTTTCACTGACCGGTCTGAAATACATTTTGAAATGATAGGCAGTTTTGTAAAAATCTTCATAAAATATAGAAAAATTGTATGAACGTTTTCAAGTAGTCCTTAGAAAGGTATAAACCTCAACTACTTGCATATTGTACAATTTTGAAAGATATTAAGTTTAAGATGGTCAAAACACTCCATGAACAGGACTCAAATTTTCTGTGAAAATATGTATTTTAAGTTTATGTTATGTATAGTGTTGTAACTTGTACTCCCCCCCCCCTTAAAACCTGAAGAAAAAATGAAAATGCATGGGTATGAACTCACCTTATGTGATTTCTTGTAGCGTGGAAGGTCGAGGATGATGAGTTTTCAAGTCACGACACTTGAAGATTTTGATGATCATATGTACGATAATGTGTGAATATGTGTGTAGATGATGTGTGATTGTCATGGAAATATGTAAGGGAATGAGAGTTAGAGGAAATTACTTACCAAAAGTGAAGAAATAACTCAATAACTCTTCAAGAATGTGGCTAGAAATAGAGAGGAAATGGAAGCTCCTTTTGTGGGAAGGAAAGTGAAAGAGTATGGAATGGTGAAAATGATCTTGAATCCCCAGGGGATTTCTATATATGAAAGGAGGGAAGGCTGATGCAAGTGGGTTAGATGATGTGATGTTTGCATTGGTTGGTGTGATGGGGACAAAGAATGACCAATGGGAAGTGAGAAGTGACTTAAAGGTGGCAAGTGGGGATCCACTTGACCCACTTGTGTAATTTAATATTTATTTATGCTTAGATATTTCTTAATGTAAAGATATGATTTATAATTAATAAATCTTCAATATGTTGATAAAGTATGAGTTTAGGGGGTTTAATACATGAAAAATATGAATTTGGGTGAAAATCTCGCGTCAAAAGCATCAAAAACGGGCTCAAAATGTGAAACTAGTCAAAAACTGGGAAAAAATGTGAATGTGAGGTTGCTGATGCGAAGGTGGGTTTGTAGCGAGGGATGCTGCTTGGAAATGAAGCTTCTCGGTGCTAGAGGGTTTGCAACGAATGTTGGTCAGAAGAGGCGAACCTGGCCGAGGATGCGAGAGTTAAAAGAAGATGCGAACCTGGAGGCTCGCTGCAAGGCTTGCCGGGTAGGATGCGAACGGTCTCAGTTTTGCTGCGAAGGTCATTTTCTATGCGAATGTGTCCGATTTTAGAGTGCGAAGATGAGGTTCGAAGCGAGATGAAGGTTCAGTGTGAGATTTTCTGGCTAAAATGCGAACCTCTAACTAAAAGTGAATATGGATAGGGGTTTGCGAGGACCTGCGAGGGTTCGCAGGTGAACAGTAACCTGCGAACCTTCAAGCCTCTTTTTCACTTCCTTCTTCTATTTTAAGCTGTTTTCGACCATGGGAAGGTTCGGGATGTTATGAATGTTCATATAACGTTGGAAAATGTGATTTTATTACCAAGAGGTTTGAGAGATTTGAGAGAGATTTCGTTTGTAGACTTTGCTAAGGTTTTGCCCCGTAGTGCTAGGATTGTAACCTACACTACGCCTTGTTATGAGTGATATACACCCTCGAAGGGTACGTAATAATGTTTTATCAAGTCGTTACATCACTCACCCTATTTAGGGTTTAGGTTTTCTGAACATTTGAAACTTTCAAGTGATATTTTGTATTAAGATAGAGAGTTATACATCAGTAAACATAGAGTAAGCCCTATCATACAAGTACTAGTTGATTTGAACAGTTTGAATTGTTGACTTTTTTTGACTTTGACTTGACCAAAAAATGACGGTTGTCACATCATCCCCCCGTTAGAAGGAATTTCATCCCGAAATTAGAATTTCGAATGGGACTTCAAGGGTTGGGGAAAAGATGTGGGTATTTTTTTTTCATCTGATCTTCCCGTTCCCACGTGAACTCGGGTCCTTGTTTAGCGTTCCATCGGACCTTCACAATGGGTATGTGACTTTGTTTCATTCTTTTGATCTCCCGGTCCATGATTTCTACCGGTTCTTCTACGAAGTGGAGACTCTTGTTGATTTCGATTTCATCAAGAGGGATGACGAGAGTCTCATCGGAAAAGAACTTCTTTAAGTTGGATACCTGAAAGGCAGGATGTACGTTATTTAGTTCTTGTGGTAATCGAAGCTTGTATGCTACTGGGCCAATCCTGGCGAGGATCTCGAACGGCCGGATATACCTTGGATTTAGTTTTCCATGTTTTCCAAAACATATCATTCCTTTCCAAGGTGAGACTTTCAACAGTATACGGTCCCCAACCTAGAATTCCAAGGGCTTCCGTCTTTTATCTGCGTAACTCTTCTATCTGTCTCTAGAGGCTTTTAATCGTTCTCAGATTTGGGCAATCTTCTCGGTCGTTTGTCTCATGATTTACGGGCCAGTGAGAGTGTTGTCAGGAACTTGCCCTTTAGTTAGCTGCGTGTCACCCACTTCGGCCCAGCACAGAGGTGATCTGCACTTGCGGCCATAGAGGCTTCGAATGGGGCAACCTTGATGCTAGTGTGATAACTGTTATTATATGAGAATTCGATAAGCGGTAAATAAGTATCCCAAGCTTTATCAAAATCTACCGTACAAGCTCTTAGCATGTATTCTAGCGTTTATATAGTTCTCTTTCTCTGCCCATCGATTTGTGGGTGGTAGGTTGTACTCATGTCTAGTTTAGTCCCTAGGGATTTTTGTAGTGACTGCCAAAACAATGAAATGAATCTACTATCTATGTCGGAGATAATGGATATTGGTACACCATGCAGTCGCACGATCTCCTTAATGTAGGTTCTAGTCAGTTTCTCCATTTTGTCGGTTTCTTTCATTAGTAGGAAGTGCGCGGATTTGGTCAACCAATCAACGACCACCCAAATGGTATCAAGACCACCCATCGTCTTGGGTAACTTGGTTATGAAATCTATGGTTATCCGCTCCCATTTCCACCTGGGTATTACCGGTTGTTGTAGCAAACCCGAGGGCTTCTGGTATTCTACCTTGACCTTGGTGCAAGTCAGACACTTACCCACATAGGTAGCGATTTTAGCTTTCATGTTCGGCCACCAATAAAGTTTCTTGAGTTCCAGATACATCTTGTCTGAACCTGAATGAACGGAGTATCGAGTCTTGCGTGCTTCGTTCATGACAACGTCTCTGAATCCACCATACTTGGGAGTCCAGATCCGATTCATGAGATAACGAACTCCATCACCCTTGATTTCTTGGTTCTTATCCATCCATCTTAAGGCTTCACCTGTCATGTTTTCTGCTTTCAAGGCTTCCAATTCATCCTCTTTAATTTGTGTGGACATGTGTGAATGGATTGTCATGGTTAATGACTTTACTCGGCGAGCAGAGTATTCCTTCCTGCTCAGTGCATCCGCGACTACATTGACTTTTCCTGGATGATAACGAATCTCGCATTCATAATCATTCGGTAGTTCTACCCATCGTCTTTGTTTCATGTTGAGCTCTTTCTAGTTGAGTATGTGCTGAAGGATTTTATGATCGGTGAAGATAGTGCATTTTGTGCCGTAGAGGTAGTGTCTCCAAATTTTCAGGCAAATACCACTGCTCCCAGTTCGAGGTCGTGAGTAGTATAGTTAACCTCGTGTGTCTTAAGTTGTCTTGAGGAATAGGCAATGACCTTTCATTGTTGCATAAGTACACAACCTAGCCCTTTATTAGATGCATGGCAGTACATAACAAAATCTTCGGTCCCTTCTAGAAGAGACAAGATCGGTGTGTTGCATAGGGCCTGTTTTAGCGTTTGGAACACAGCTTTTTGTTTCTCCCCCAGTCGAAGGTTTCACTTTTCTGGGTCAAAGTGGTGAGCGGTTTGGCAATCTTGGAGAAGTTTTGAATGAACCTTCAGTAGTAGCCAACGAAGCCTAACAATTGACGGATTTTTGTTGGCATTCTTGGTGCTGACCAGTTCTCGACTGCCTTGATTTTGGAGGGGTCCACATGTATCCCTTTTTCACTAACTACGTAACCGAGGAAGTCCACTTCTCAGATCCAAAACTCGCATGTAGAGAACTTTGCATACAACTTCTCCGCCCTTAATGTTTCCAAGACCTACCGTAGATGTTGACTGTGTTCTTCCTTACTTCGTGAGTATACCAGAATGTCATCCATGAAGGCAATCACAAACTTGTCTAAGTAAGGTCGCCACACACAATTTATCAGAACCATGAACACCACTAGTGCATATTTTAATCCGAAGGGCATCACTACGAACTCGTAGTGACCATAACGAGTTCTGAATGTAGTTTTTGGAACATCCTCCTCCTGGACTTGTAGTTGATGGTATCTCGACCTCAGATCGATTTTCGAAAAATAGATGGCTCCCTGAAGTTGATTGAATAGGTCGTAAATTTGTGGTAGGGGATATCGATTTTTGGTGGTTAGTTTATTCAACTCCCGGTAGTCGATGCACATTCAGAATGATCCATCCTTCTTCTTTACGAACAGGACTGGTGCTCCCCGTGGCGAGAAACTTGGTCTAATGAACCCCTTGCTTAGTAGTTCATTTAGCTGGCTGGATAATTCTTGCATTTCAACTAGAGCTAAACGATATGGGGATTTGGCTACTGGGGTAGCTTCAGGAATTATGTCGATTCGGAATTCGTGGTACACCTGGAAGGTCTTTTGGAAATACGTCGGGGAATTTACAGACCTATAGAATGTATTTGATGTGTTTCACTGCTTGTTTCTTATCCACCATGTGGGGTAGGATGGCATGGTATTCCTTGCGTAGATATTTTTGAGCTTTGACCCAAGAGATGATTTGTAAATTTGCACCGGGTTTGTCGCCATAAATGACGAGAGTTTCGCCATTTGGCAGATTAAGGCGAACGACCCTTTCTTAACACAAGATATCGGCATGGTGAAGGCTTAACCAATCCATACCGATGATGACATCAAAACTTCTTATAGTGACCGACATTAGATCTATTTAGAATGAGTGTACGTTTAGAGCTAGTGTGCAGCCTATGTACATATCGTTTGTGCTTTCCATTTTACTGTTTTCCATTTCTGCTTTAAACATTTCATTTAGTGATTGGGGATTTTGTTTAAGTACGTGTTTGAATTAGTGGTTTACGAGACTCCTCGCCGCTCCACTATCGAATAGTATGCCTGTATATGAGTTATTGAGAAGAAACGTACTGGTAACCATCGTGGGGTGTTCAACCGCTTCCCCGTGTCCTATAGTCAGGACTCTCCCCATGCTACCAGTATTGGTGTTCTGTACCTTTGGGCAATCCCTTTTAAAATGTTCGGTTTCCCCACAAACATAGCAAGCTCGGCTTACCACGACATTGGCGGCTTGGTGGGCTGGTGCTTTACAGAAGCGGGCTGTATGCCCCTTTTTGTTGCAGTTGTTGCAGTGCATTTCCCGGAAAGTGCCAATGTGGTGAAAGTTGCACTTGTTTCACTTGGGTAGGTTTCCGATATATTGTCACAATGGTGTTGGAGTGGCTGGGGTAGTGGCAGCGTGAACAACAACAATTTGTTGTTTCTTGGTGGGGTCATGTGTTGTCTGGTCTTTCTTTTTTTTTTTCAATAATTTTCTCTTTTTTTTTCTCCCTTTTGGTTGCTCAAGGAATGGGATCATTATGCCTTGGTGGACTCCGTGATCGATGAGTCTTTGGGCCAAGCATTTGGCAATGTCGAAAGTAATCGGGTTTGAGGCTACTATGTTTCCTTGAATTTGGGGGGATAGTCCCCAAATTTTTTTCTCCACCTTTTTACTCTTTAGGGTGACCATCCCGAGACATAGTATTGCTAGATCACTGAATCTCGCAGTGTAGGCTGCGATGTAAGAGCCTGTCATCTTGAGTTCCTAAAGTTCTTGTTCCAACTTTTGCACTTCGCCCCTTAGGCTATATTCTTCCAACATTAAGATCTTCAATTCCTCCCAGCTCAATGACTTAGCCATAGGGAGGGTCAATGCCTTGATGTGGCCTTTCCACCAGGTAAGGGCCCTGTCGGAGAAAGTGCAAGCTGCAAATTTAAGTTTGCTTGCTTCGGGGCCCGCACAGATTTCAAATACTGATTCAGTTTTCTCTAACCATTGCATTAAAGTGATGAAACCCCCGCTTCCATTAAAGGATTTAGGTTTGCCAATGGTGAAGTCTTTGTAGGAACATTCTCTTGTGCGTCCCTGACTATCTCATTGATTAGAATTTGTAGCACCATTTCCTGCTCCACTGGCAGCATTGGTGCTGATGTGTGATATGGCAGCCACCACAACAGCTGTTACAACGGCCTAGAAAATAGTTGGTTCGAACTGTGGAGGTGGTGTCGGTGGTGGTGGCGGAGGTAGTGGTGGTGTTGTCGTGTTGTTGAAACGCCTAGGATTTCTCCATGGTGGCATATTTCTGCCATAAGTTTTAAAGATGAAATGATGGTAAGTTTTTAATAGTGGTTATGAGTCGGGTGTTATTGAACTAATTATATTAGTTTCCACATGCATCAAGTTCTGAATTAAAAGTATCTTGTAACCAATTCATAATGGAAGTTTATGTAAAATAAACTTATGAATTTTAATAGTGATGTCTCAAGTGAAAGCCTGTGATTTGATCCATACCAGGTACTTCTAGAATCAGTTGATGTATACAAGTTGCATGTAATTAAGATTGGAACAGACCTTTGAATTTAATGGGTCTACCCTAAGCCCACAACCAAAAAAGGAACAAGACCTAAAACGGGCCCAACAATTCTATGTCGATAGTGTCCTAATTACATATAACTTTAATGTATACACTAAGCAATCATAGATTTACCATGAGTAAATAATTTGTACAAACAATGTTATGAAACCTGTAGTAATACTCCCAATGAAATAAAATGCATGTCAATTTCATTAATATAATTTTAATACATAGCGTTGAAAATTTTGACCTTAAAGTAGGTCTACATTACATCAGTGTAAGGAAAATTTTGACAACATTATAAACCCTCGAATAGCATAGTCACTTAATCGTAGGGTCGAATATACATATACATATATATATATATATATATATATATATATATATATATATATATATATATATATATACTAGGTATGTTTAAGGCCCGTGCTAAGCACGGCCCATGAAGGGTATTTTTGGTATTTTCTAAAAGATCTATAAAATCACAGTGAAAAACATATTGAATTGCTCTTTCTTTCATTCCTACTTTTTCCATATCGATTATATAATGTATTAACAATGCTATTATAGGTAGACAAATATAAGTGCAGTACTATTATGCGTACAAAACATAGTATGTTACCTCTAATGGTACAAAGGATAAAGTGCATTGCTATTTTTTGGAAATTTTACATGGACAAACAACCAAAATAAAATTGCTTATATCAACTTCAATATGTGGATAAGAGTAATATGAAAACCAGAATAACAATGTAATTAAATTTTCTTACCCATAATAGCAACATGCATTTTCTTTACATGATAACATTGTACTTACAATTTTTGAAAACCAGAATAACAATGTAATTAAAATTTCTTACCCATAATAGCAGCATGCATTTTCTTTACATGATAACATTGTACTTACAAATTTTTCCAATAATATAAACCTACTTATAATTATAAACTCAAAGAATGTGAAAACAAATAAAGAACATTGTTGATATTGGCGTCGTATGTATTATATATGTATGTTGTTTTTATCGGTATAAATCTAATGTATAAAGCTATTATCAATGAAAATGTAGTTTTGTGGTTGTGTATGGGTGAAAAGTACATGTACAATGCTATTACTGGTCAAAATGTCAAGTATATTGCACATGATGATACTGAGAGTTAGATACGTTGCATGCTATTTACTACAATTTTCCAATTTTTAAACCTACCCCATCCAATATATAACTACTGCTCCTCTCTCCACCTTCCACTCAAGTCATGTTGCCATAGTTCAACCTAGAAAGCAAAGAAACGGTTAAATACTAAAATAATCATAAAAACAATGACTTTTCACCATAAATTGGGAAACTGATAGTTAAACTGAACTCAAGTATTATTTAAAATACAAAATCAGGGAAATAATTAAAAACATTATAACATAGGGCATTATTGTAAAAAAACCCAACAAATACATTAGTTTAACCGATTAAGTGGTGTCTGATATCCAAGAAACAAATAAAAAGGTAATAATTAGGTTTACATCATTCAAAAACACAAAAATCAAACCCATCTTATCGGGGATACATTGATATATGTATGAGATGTGAGGGAAGTCAGGCATGATTTCTTAATAAAGTGATGGTGCGAATCAAATCAAAGCCTAAATGACAACAATCAATGTAATTTTGATTTCCAACCAGAACACACCAGCAAAAGGTATGGAATTGCTATCATTCAAAATTTGCATGGTACATATTATAGTCACTTTTAAGCGATGTTAGGGAAGTCCAATACATTTGTTAGAAATTAAATCCAAAATTTATTCTTCTAATTTCTAATCTAGGTTTTCAAGTTCTCAGTGGCTTAACAAAAATGTGTATGCTTTATCATAAATGTTATTGTGTTATTACGTAGTATCTAAATAAAAATGCAATTTTTCATTTTATCATCAGACAACATGGAAAAACAATATAGCTTTTTGAGAACAACAATGAATCCCAAAATATTTAAAAAGTTCAAAATTTTATAAAAAAAATTAAGTAGATTTTCAAAACAAGGCAACATGTAAGTAATGTATTACTTATTTGTTAATATTACCAATTTGGCGTACATTACATATTGTTTTTCTTTTGGTCATACTCATACAGGACCAAAACAAAATGCAATTTATAGATAATTTTACTCTCCTAACATTTCATATTTGGGTATCTTATATTCCATCTTTGGCTATCTGATAATTAGCATAAGCAAATAAGTCAAAAATTCTGCAAATCAAACTATTCTAACAGATATAATGTATCATAGGTTGTTGGTTCTTATATAGGGTGTTTATTCGGTTGCTCTATATGGTTTTTTCCCTTGGGCTTATAAGAAATGAATGAACCTACAAATTTGCATAATAAGTGGTTCATACTTGCAACGGTTAACTTCGTTTACAATATAATTTATGCTATACTGTGGAGATATGGTTTTCAGAGTTCTTACCTGAAAGAACAATAATCCTTGAAGTTTGATTCCATTCTTCTTGCAATAATAAGAAAATATTAACACCAAAATAGTGAATAAATTCAAAAAACTCAATGATTAACATGAAAACTGGAAAAAATATATGCGGATCCTATCAAATGTGGTGCATCTAAGAAAAATTTCAAGGTAATCTTCATTCTTCTAAGCTTATGACATGATATTATAGGCTTCAATATTTTAAATGGAAATCAATAGCCTCCCAAAATTATAAAAATTAAAAATTAAAAATTAAAAAAATAATTAGGTAGATAAGTATTACTTCTTTGAAGGGGAACTATATTAAGCTTAACCCAATTTCTATCATAATAAACCTTGGTCTTGTTTTGCATTTGATAAATAGGCACTTCTTCCATTTGAAAAGGTAACGAGATTATAGTTTGATGGATTCCATGTAAGTGTGGATGTGGCTTGTTCTAGAAAACTGTAAGGAAAGCTAAGTACATAGATAGTCATTTATATTTGAAAGAAGTGTTTCATACGTAATCACTTATGTGTAAAGATGTATCGCATTCTCTCCTATATTCCATAAGTCAATGGATTAAAAGTCAACACCTGCAAAATAATGCTAGTAAGTACATACATAGTCATTTATTTATATTAAAATATGGAACAATGGAGTCACATTTTACAACTGATCAAGTTTCACACCAATCTCTAAAATGGATTCCTAAATTGTTATAAAAACATTTATAATGAAAAATAAAATAACACAATTCAAACCCAAACCATGATTATTTTTCACTTACAGTTTTGTCCCCTTTCTTGATGTCAAAAGCCATGGCATACCTATGTCCTAGAACTTAAAGCAGATTCAATATTATATTTTAGAAATTGAAAAGGCTTCCACTCCAAAAGAAGGCTTCCTATATTCAACTAAAGCAAATGCAAATTCCTTCATTCCTATTCAACCAATACTACAGCAATTGATAAAAGGAAGGCTTCACACATAAAACTAAAGTGATTCTAAATCGAAACTGAAAACTATTAGAATTATAGGTATTGGGGAATGAAATTTAATCATCTCTTAGGTATCAATAAGATATGCTAATTTTTTTGGGTGGATGATTACCTCTCCAGGTATGCAATGTCCTTCGTGGGCAAGAGCAACATGGCACATAAGTTTGTAACCAGGGTTAGACTAAAAAGTCAATTTCATGTTAATTTATGAAAAATAATAGCACCATCTATCAATAAAATATCATTTGTCTCTTATATACCATAAAACAGATATGAGAAGTCAATTATTCAATTTAGTTGTGGTTGGGGCATTTTAACAAACACCTTAATTACTTGCCACCGATGCATCCTTTCCTTTTTCTCAAGTCGAGCTTCATAATTCAGTGGACAAACATCTCATAAATATTTTCCCCTGTTGCAACCGTTCATGATAATTAGATATTGGAAAAGAGGTAAAATCATTCGAAGCTATTTTCCCATGTGCAAGCATTAATAATTACTAATGGAATTTGCAGATAGGAGAAAAAACACCAGTCAAATAGGTTTTAAGTTGGAAAGAAAATCCATCGATAGTTTGAAGTAGAAAAAGTAAGGAGCAACTAAAATCAATTTAGGGTTCTTATTTGAATCAAAATTAGTCACACAAAAAATATCTTCATACAAAACTCATATATTGAAATCTTCAAAATCATTTAAAAAAAGATTCAAACTTATCCAATAAAAGAAAATGGGTTTCACAATTCGCCTAAACAGAGAAAGAACTCACAAAGGTGTACGAATCAACCAGGAAATTGAATAGGATTTTCTAATTGAAAACCACAAAAACCAAATTAATCGTTTCTAATTTAACAATTTAAGAAATTGTAAAATTAATTTTGCATCGCAGGGATGATGATGGATTTTGAGAAAAAATTACTGAAGAAAAGGACGCGTATCAATAAGCAAATTATCAAATTACCCTGTGAAATCGGTAACGATGAACCGTCTTCAATGATAACATTTATTTTGTATGGAGGACTGTAGAATCTCGCGGGAAGGTAATTGGCGTGATGGTAAGCAATATTTCCGAACAAGTATCCCATGGCGTTGGTTCAGAGATGCCGAACGAGTCTCGCAATTCCATGGCGTCGGTTCAGAGAATGGCGACATGGCGTCCAATGAACACGGTGAAATTGGTGTAGGCAGAATGAGAAAAATAGGGTTTATATATATATATATATATATATATATATATATATATATATATATATATATATATATATAAAAGAGTAGCACCAACGCCTATCCGCATATCTAAGTCTATATCAAAATGTGAGTAGTGTAAGCACTACTGATGGTGGTCGGTCCTCCGTGTGCCATGAACTGAAGTCATGAAAGTCTGCATCTCTTTCACTTGATGTCCAGCCTCAAATACATGCCTTTCCATCATGGCTTGACG
The DNA here is from genome assembly GCF_002870075.4 of Lactuca sativa. Lineage (NCBI taxonomy): Eukaryota > Viridiplantae > Streptophyta > Magnoliopsida > Asterales > Asteraceae > Lactuca > Lactuca sativa. The sequence goes on from NC_056627.2 coordinate 191,240,172, forward strand.
TTCCCAATATTCTCTTATCTCCGCCCGAGTCGCAGTGACTTCCCTCTGAAGGGCTTCAATATGATCCTGTATTCGATCATAATCTTCGTCCAAACGGCGAAGACGAACTGCATTGACCTGGGTGGTAGTGCCAACCTCCATGATTTGGTCGACTAATGATTGTGCTTGTCAAACATGGCGAGCAACATGGTGTACTATGATAGGGAGGGCCCTGTCTACTGAACCTCCTTGAGAGAGGTTATAGAAGTCTCGCTCCATACCATAGGGAGAGTGTTGGCCTTTTTCTTGGCTCCATCTTCTTAAGTCTACGACCCATCGGGGCGTCGAGCCCTGAAAGTTCAGTCTGGGTGCAGGGTATCGTACAACACGAGGTGAGTTGTAGACTTCTAGGTCCAAGTCAATACCTTCCGAACATCCTCCTCCCTCTTCTTCTTCTAGATCTACTTCGAGATCTTGTTCCTCTGGTTCCTCCTCATGTTCATCTTCGGGTTCTTCTTCCATCACTTCCTCAGGATCCTCCGCAGGATCTTCTTCAATCCATCCTCCATTTTCCTGATTAGGGAAATAAGGGTCTCCAGGTAGGTGAAATCCTGTCATGTCGTATGTGCAAGAATAGGAATATGAGAAATATAAGAAAACTTAAGTGTAAGATCTTGTAATGAAGAAATTTTTTTTTTAGAATAGAGACATCTTTAATAAAAGTGTGGCCCATACTAGGTCCTTCTATAATTACCTAGTATATACAAGTTGTATATAATCATAATTGAATAGATCGTTAGATAAGTAGCTCCACTCTAAACCAACAAGGAACATGACTTAAAGTGGAAATAGCAAATCCTAAGTCTATACAAACTTAATTATTTATAACTCTAACATATACACTCAGCAGTTATAGACCTACCAACACGGGTCTTTAGTTTTTTAGATTTAATTGACGATTTACTAGTTTTAGCGAATATCGATGCCTAAGTGTTGTTATTACGGTTCTTATAGTATTATAAAATACTCCTATGGTACTTTAAATGTTTGGTTCTAGAGTTTCTTTGGTAAGTTTTAGACGTGTTGTTCATTGCGACCATTCCTCGACGTACCTTGCTCACATCCCAGATAAATATAGTTGATCAGGCTATATTCATCCACGATCTGATTACAAACCCCGAGGCCCATCGGTAGTGTTCAACTCATCCTTTAATACTTTTGTATTGTCCTAAATATGACACTATAATGGAGAGTCTTATTTGAGTATAGCCATGAGAGGCTAATGTGATATGTGTGGTATTTTGGGGAACTCGCTAAGCTTCATGCTTACCGTGTTATGTTTTATGTGTTTCAGGTACCTCTCATGATCACGGGAAGGCATCGGCTTGATAGTACACATTGATGAGAGATTATTTTTCTGATTCTGGGATACTGATTTTTATATTGTGGATTTGTTGACATTTGAGACACTTATGGTTTTTGAGAAAATATAATATGAGTTTTATTGTGTTTTTAAATGAAAATTTTGTTTGAAAATTTACGGTGTTACAAGTTGGTTTTAGAGCCTTGGTTTGAGGGATCCGGATGCACCTCCAGGTGTGTTTGGACTCAAACTGAGGATTTGAGAAAAAAAAATTCAAAAGAAATAATTTTTCTAAAATGAGAAAGAGTTTAAGAGAAAACGAGTTGGAGCAGTTTGTAAAATTAGCCAGAGCCTGAATGGTGATTTCCAAAATACCCTTACTTGCTGTGTTATGAGATTTTTATGAGATATTAGTTATGCATGCTAGAGGATAGGCTAGGTATTTCATATTTTAGGACTAGAGATGCCTGATTTGTGATGCCTTAGCCTAGGAGTTGCTGCTATTTGTTATGTGTTTTTTAGTATGAGTTGAGTAAGAGTATCTAGAAGGAGTCACCTAGAGAGGGTTTTGAGTTGAGAGTAAATCTAAGACAGACACCTAGATGAGCTTCAGAGGGGTGTACTGAGAGATTAGTATGTTATTCGTGAGAGATAGAGTACTTGTGAATTAGGATCCTAAGAGGAGGACTTGGGGTGATTACAGATTGGTTTGGAAGGTAGTATTGGCTCTCTACTACTGAAAGCACCGGATCTGTAGGCAGTCCAAGTAAGAATATTTAGGATGCTAAGGAGCAATTAGGGGTGAGTGATCGAGTGTGAGTATACTCGAGTGAGTCTCTGATGATTTTGTATTGTGTTTCAGAGACATCATGGTGGGTACATGCCACAACCTAGAGAGCAGTGGGGTTAACGATGATGAGATTCACAGGATGATTCATGATGATGTGGCCGCAACTAGGGGTGACAAATTGGGCCATCGTGTTGTGTTTTTGTCTAACATGACACAACACGACAATGTTTTATGTAACACGAACACGACACGACACGATGTCGTGTTTTTTTTAACTAACACGAAAACGAACCGATTAAAAAACGACAAACACGACACGACACGACAAAGATAACATATTAAAAAAATTAGTTTATTTAATTAATATTTAATCATACATAACACGAAAAACACGACAAATAAATGCTAATCGTGTCAAATTTTAAACACGAACACGAAACGACACGACATCGTGTTTTTTACACTTAACACGAACACGACACGAACACGAATTCGAATTTCAGTTTTGTCCCAATTTCGTTTTGTTTCGTGTATTTTTTCCGTGTCGTGTCAACAATTGCCACCCCTAGCCGCAGCCATACGAGAGTCTATACTAGAGATGTTTGGGTCTATCAAGACCACCTTGATTGAGACTTTCGATGAGTGGTACACCGCTATTACTGAGGCTGCTGCTACTGCAGCTACCGCAGTTGTCGTCGCTGCTAGGCCACAGGGAGGTGACTCGTTGTTGCTACGGGAGTTCAGCAACACGAAGCCACCAGAGTTCAATGGGACATAGGATCCGATTACTGCCATGAGATGGATATCTGACATTGAGGGGTGCTTTTACACATGTTCATGCCTAGATCACCTGAGAGTTCGGTTTGCAGTGAACCAGCTTCGCCTGGGGGCGAAGGATAGGTGGAAGTTTGTGACTGCCAGTTTTTGTAACATCCTAACACACTTGGTATTGTTCTTCAGCTTATCTGTTACGTGAGAATACAAGTTATTTTGAAAACATCAACATATAGAATGTTGGTGAGTTCATAAGCAGGTTTGATATGAAAATGTTTTGTGTAGTTTATAAAACCTAGAAAATCGGATTTTTTTGAAAAGACAATTGTTTATACAAAAAGTGTGATGATCCATAGGTATATGCATGAATGATTTCAAAACGTGTATAAATGAGAAGTTTTGCATTATAGTTATTGAAAGTACAAGTGAATAATGTTGATTTCCTCGGAAAATCCGATGTTTTCCGATAAAATAGTATGATCGTTTTGTATTATTATATCATTACAACGAATAAATATGATTTCCTCTGATTAATTAGATGGTATTGGATCTCTATGTGAATCGTTATAACCATTCATGATAATGACTAGTTCGTCTGTCTTGGCATTCTAGTGAACGCCAGAATCGATCTTAAGATTTTGTCACCCTAGACTGGTCGAGTCTAAGTGTAGCGAACAACATAGGTGTGGGGGAGTCACCCCCGTATAGATCTATACACAAACTCTCGCTCTCCCTCCAGGAGACTATGATTATAACTACAGACTACGACCGACACTTATTGGTGTCGCCCGTTATTACTCACTTAATCCAAATGAATTTGATTAACCTTGATTAACGACCTGATTTTTGTTTACTTGAACAGAAGGTAAGCCTAACAGACGAGGAGAAGAGGACCACGAGGTCCCACTAATCACGTATGTTATTTAAGGCTGTCGAGTATACGAAGGACGCGTTGGCCTATTTCGCATATGATTTATTCGGATCGTACTAGTAATGCTAATTGACCACTGAGGCCTAGTAGCATGTAAAAGCCATTGAGGGTCCCTTAAGCATGTAATTGGGTCACATGAGGCCCAATAAACATGTATTATTTATGTTAGGCCAAAAAGTCATGTTAATGGGTCACGAAGACCCAATAAGCATGATTAAAATATTTCAAGCCCAACAATTAAAATATTTACTTGTTTTGTATAGTATTAGTGTTGAGAAGTTATTTAATCAGTATGTCGTAATAATCACCAAATTGTTTTATAACGATTCATAAATTTATAAAAATAGATATTTTTCTATTTAAACACATAAGTTATAAAGTTTTGTATGTTTTCACCCAATTATTTTATTTTTAACACAATTGACCAAAAATATTAGTTTGACCAATTCAACCCTCTTATTTTGGTAAAGTTCGCAAATTTTTAGCCCTTTTTATGAAAAATGACATATTGGGTCCTTGAACTATTTTTCTTGACATTTTTGACCTAAGCACTTAATTAAATAATGTTTTAGCCCAAAATTTTATTTTGGACAGTTTCAGCCCCTTAGTTAAAAGATTTGCATTAAAATCCACACTTTTCGCAATTTTTACAATTTTTACTCAAAATCCAAAATCTTTGCAGTTTTAGTCCCTTTTGATAAATAAGGCCATTTTAACCCCTGAAATAGGTTCATTTACGTTTATAGCCCCTGTTTTGAGAAAACTTTCCATTTCAGCCCCTTTAAATTTGATTTTTCGCATATTTGGGCCTAAATAGCCGAAAAGCCCAAATCGTAGCCCATTAGGCTAAAATTTACATTTTTAGTCCTTTAAAAAGCATAATATTTATAAAAACTCTTATTTTAGCTGTTTTGACCTTTTGATCCTTGTAAAAACCGTAAATGACATCTTTTTCCCCATCTTTTGTTTATTTATCAAAAATAGTCCAATAACAAATTTTATGTTGTAGTATGCTTCTTATAACCTTGTATGGTAGTTTATCTTGACATGTGAAGTGAAATATATCCTAGATCACATATTTTTCCTTTTTGAACTATAGATCTCGAAATATCTTTCATTTTTAGCACATATTTACCACATAAACACAAGAAATCACACATAACATACAAATACACATAGATCTTCACATTTTACTTGTATTCTCCCCCATAAATCATATGAAAACCGAAAAAAGAGGGGTATGAACTCACCTTGAATTTGTGGATTCGGTTTTTGAAGAAGATGTGGAAAGATGAAGTGATTTTTCGCCCTAACAACTCCCTTGAGTAAATCTCGAACTTAAGAAGATTTCTAGGAGTATGATCACCAAACACTTTGTTTAAAAGAGTGATCTATCATGAAGATCGAGTTATGAAACTTGAATGTGTAAAGGCTTACCAAGAATGATGATTATCTTGTGAAGATCCTCTTGAAACCTAAGCAAATCTAGAAAATATGATGGAAGTGAGGAAATGTTCTTGCAAGATTTGAGAGAGTTTGGGGAGAAGATTGAAGAGGGTGGTGGGGGTTTGTGGTCTCGGCTGAAGATAGAAAAGGAGAGGGGAGAGAGTGAGATGAGTTAACTTGCATGGAGACATAAGAATGGTGCATGGATATCCTATTTACATTTATGAGGTGGCACCACAAATGTCAAACCTCATTTCATCCTTTATTTTTATTATTATTTTTTTGTTTTATGCTTGGGCCGAAAACATGGGCTAGAAGATAAGAGTTGCTTAGTTTGGGACATTATTTGCCTCATTTCGATATTTTAAGGCCCAAAGAGTATTTCTCAGCCCATTGGGCCCTTAGGGTAGATCACGACCCAATTTTTGTTATGGCCTAATAAGGCCCATTAAAGATAAACTAGTCCATTTTAGGCTTATAAGGCCCAAAAAGGTTAAGTCTCATGAAAGTGGGTCCAATTAGAGCCTATTTAAGAGTCTAAGCCCAAAATAGTCAAATTGGAAGCTTATTGGTCCATTAGGCCCAATAATGAAATCCTAGTCCATATTGGACGTAAACCGAGATTTCTAGGGTTTCTAATATTTTGTTGACTATTTAAGTGTTTGTACAGGGTGTTTGATGAAAATTTGTTGTCATTGAATAAGCATCATACATGCTTTCAAGTTGTAGTTACAATGTTATCATTGTTAAGTGTTTACAAAACATCAGAATTCCTTGTTGTGATACTCCTGCAGACCATGCTAGACTGACGTGGGAAAGGTTCACACAACTTTTCTGAGATGAGTATGTTCCTCTAGTGGAGAGGGAGCGTTTGGCATATAAGTTTCTGTCTCTCAAGTAAAAGACAAAGACAATGACTGAGATTACACGAATGTTTCATGAGAGGACGTTGTTCTGCCCTAAGCACATGTCTACTGAGCAGGCACATGTGAGTCATTATCTGAGTATACTAAGGAGGGATATATGGGAGTTCATGCCGAACTCATCATACCGAACATTAGCTGAGCTTCAGACCAATGCCAGGCGCAGGGAGATTAAGTTAGAGTTACAGACGAGAGAGGAGGATGAGTCTCGGGGTAGGGACCAAAGACTAGTGTAGTCGCAGCCGGTGACGAAGCGGGCTAAGCCTACTGATACGAGAGTTGGGGGCCAGAAGGGCTGCAGTTGTGGGAAGTGCGGAAAGAGCCATGAGAGGACGTGTCGGGCATGGATTTGCTACAAGTGTGGCAAAAAGGGGGCATATGGCGAAGGATTTACCCAAGGGGTTTGCAGTTTGTTTTCACTGCAACCAGACCAGCAATCGGAAGGCTAAGTGTCCCCAGCTCATCCAGGGATCAACTCAGGGTTCTACACCTGCTGCTTTGCGTGCTACTAACAGTTCACCAATGAAGGTCGATACATCGAGGGTTTGCGGGAGAGCCTTTCAACTGACAGCGGAGGAGGTCCGCGCAGCACTAGATGCTGTGGCCGATATGTGTTCTTTTACTTATGTTATTTTGAGTTATGTTGTACTTATATTGTGCTGTGTATAGGTACTTTTCTTGTGATTTTTGTACCTGTTTTGGTGTTATTTAACTCGGGTGCGAGTCGATCTTTCGTGTCATTAGCTTTTAGTCGTCACATTAGTATCCAACGTGAGGCAATGAGTTGACCTCTGAGGGTTTCTATAGCCGATGAGCATGCAGTTTTTGCTACTGATGTGATCCGGGGATGTGTGCTTGAGATTTTTGGTGTTGAGTTCCCGATAGACCTGGTACCGATCGCGATGGGTGATGTATGTGTTATAGTGGGCATGGACTGGTTGAGTCATTTTGGAGCCATGATCTATTGTGAGCGTCAGATGGTGACTATATGAGACCCTAGTAGGGGAGTGATTACAGTGTATGGTGAGGGTACCAGATCTGGATCAGCTTTCTGCTCTGCTGCCAGAGCGAGATAGAGTTTACAATAGGGTTGTATGGGCTTTTTGGTGTATATGATGGATACACGAGTTGCTACAGAGAGGCCGAGTTCTACTGCTGAGGTTCCGATAGTATGTGAGTTTCCGGATGCTTTCTTGAGGAGTTACTGGGCGTGCCTCCTGAGAGGCAAGTGGAGTTTCGGATCGATTTAGTTCTGGGAGCGGTGCCTATTGCCAAGGCACCTTATCGCCTTGTGCCACCAAAGATGCAGGAGTTATCCTCACAGCTCCAGGAGCTGTTGGGGAAGGGTTTTATTAGGCCTAGTAGCTCACCATGGGGAGCGCCAATCCTTTTTGTCAAGAAAATGGATGGTTCACACCGGATGTGCATTGATTACCGGGAGTTGAACAAGTTGGTGGTCAAGAACCGTTATCCACTTCCGATGATCGACGATTTGTCCGATCAGTTACAGGGGGCATCTTGGTTTTCTAAGATCGATTTGAGGTCGGGATATCATCAGATGAGAGTCTGCAAGGAGGATATCTAGAAGACGGCCTTTAGGACTCGTTATGGGCACTACGAGTTTGTGGTGATGCCTTTCGGGCTCACCAACATACAAGCAACGTTCATGGACCTCATAAACCGGGTGTGCAAGACTATGTTGGATCGATCAGTGATCTTGTTCATCAACGATATTTTGGTGTATTCGAGATCCAGAGAGCAGCACGAGGAGCATCTTAGAGAGATTCTTGGGGTATTAAGGATGGAGAGGTTGTATGCCAAATTCTCCAAGTGTGATTTCTGGTTATGAGAGGTCCAGTTCCTGGGAAACCTTGTTAACCGGAATGGGATATTAGTCGACCCGGCCAAGATCGAGGCAGTGATGAGATGGGAGGTGTCGAGATCCCCTACCGAGATCAGGAGTTTTCTGGGTTTAGATGGCTACAAACGGAGATTTATCATAGATTTCTCCAAGATTGCCATTCCTCTCACCAGGTTGACTCGGAAGGGTGTTACTTTTACTTGGGGTCCCAAGCAGCAAGCCTCATTTGAGACTCTTCGCCAGAGATTTTGCGAAGTGTTATCCCTTCTTAATGGGGTGGATGACTTTCTAGTTTACTGTGATACGTCTATATCAGGGATGGGTGTGGTATTAATGCAGAAGGGACACATGATAGCATATGCATCGAGGTAGTTGAATCCTCATGAGACGAGATATCCTACCCACGATCTAGAGCTGGGGGTGTTCGCACTCAAGATTTGGCGTCACTATCTGTACAGGGTCCGATGCACTATATACACGAACCATAAGAGCCTGAAGTATCTCATGGATCGGCCCCACCTAAATATGAGACAGAGGAGGTGGTTGGATGTAGTGAAAGACTATGACTATGAGATCCTATATCATCCGGGTAAGGCTAATGTGGTAGCCGACGCCCTAAGCCGTAGAGCAGTGAGTGCTCCGATTCGAGATGTGTGTATGAGGATGGTGGTGATGACTCCAGTCTTAGATGCTATTCGAGAGGCCCAGGTAGGGGCCATGAGACCCAAGAACCACAAGATGGAGCGGGTGATTAGGCAGGTGTCCGAGTTTGTGACGGATAGCCGTGGGCTTATGACTTTACGGGGGCGGATTTGGGTGCCTGTACGAGTGGAGCTCGGCGTATACTGATGGAGGAGGCGCGTAGATCGAGATTCTCGATCCATCCAGGGGCCACTAAGATGTATTTGGACCTGAAGAGAGATTATCGGTGGCCCTGTATGGAGAGGGATGTGACATGGTGTAACGCCCGGGTTTCAGGGCTAAGTGTATTTGTCAATTTAATAGTCTAGGTCAACTATTGTAACTCTTTTTGAAGTAATAAAGATGAAATATTTGAGTATTATGTGAATTATGTGTATTTATGTGCTTACAATTTAATTATAAATAAAGAATAAAAATAAGCGTCAAAATTAAAGTGTGAGATAAGCCCTATATCTCTACATAAAGTTGTAGAATATGTCTCAAGGTTTTCGTACATATAAAGAACGCCGAAATCCGAGTTATAACGAAGAAGTTATGGCCCGTCGAAGTTTTACGGCAAAATCGGCACGACATCGGGAAGCGTAAATAGTGAATTTACGATAGAGCGAGATTTAGACTTAGCAATCTAAACGAAAGTTGTAGAATATGTTAAACTAAGAGCGTCGATAAAAAGAACGCCCAAATCTGACTTCGTATGGGAAGTTATGATTTTTCTAAGATTCGGCTTAGCAGTGCACGACCCGAAACTCGAATTTTAGTTCGAGCGGTTTTTGGCTTATGCGACCTAAATGAGAGTTGAAGATCTCATTAATAGGAACTCAACGGTAAAAATATGGACGAAAACGGAGTTCGTATGAAGGAGTTACGAATTCTTCGTGGTCATTTAATAGTCTAAACGCCTCCTACTATTAAATTTGAGATCGGTCGAGAATTAGCCGATGGAGTCTAAATGAAAGTTGTAGATCTTCATTTTACCTACAAGTGGATATAAAGAACATAGAAAATGGAGCTTGTATGCGAGAGTTATGATTTTTCTAAGTTCGAAGGCTGATACGCGATAGGGGGTGACGTGGCACCACCAGAATTGGACACGTGGCACCACCAGATGGCCACCACATGGACCAACTCGGCGAGTAGGTCCCCCCTACTCGGCGAGTCCATAATATTTTTGCACTATAAACAGAGGTGCCGGGTCTAGCCTTCTCTTCACACCTCCCAAACTCACTTTCTCTCTCTAGTTTCTCTCTCTAGCCTCCCTAACCCCCTAAAAGCCTAGGTAAACCCCCTAGCACCCGAAGGAAGCCCCGGGGCTCCCAGAGTCCCGAGAAAAGAGCCTTTCGGCTCAGGAAGGCTGCTCCAGCGAAGCCCAGTTTTCGAGAAAACCCGCTGTAAGTGAGCTACGCCTAACCTATCTTTAGTTTAGCTTATGTTTTAATATAGTAATGTTATTAGGACCTTATAATAAGTACTTGGGCTATTATTATGGGTTATATAAGTATCGTTTAACGCTTATATAATAGTAATAATAGCTAGACTACTAATTAGTCGCGGTGAATATTAGACTAAACCCTAGTGGCAATGATACTAGGTTTTGCCGAAGGAAAAGTGTGTTAAGAGTAACGAAGTGCTGTCCAAGCGCCGAGTCACCACCTACTCAGGTGAGAGCATAGTTACTTTCAGCTTACACATAGATATGAAGTATTTTATATAAATTACGTGCTATGTATGCATATTAACTGAATACTTGCTATCTATGCTGGATGAACGTTTTATACATGTTTTCAATGATTTAAACTGTATATGTATTTTATATCTACAAAATGTGTTGGGTAAAACATGGGTAGATGTAATAGTTGTTGTGTGACAAAATAAAATAATGAGAGGCCTCGTTATAGATGTTATTGATGATCTAGTCATCTAGCGGAGTATAGATGACGACCACGGACTATTCTAGACAGTCCAGTGGCACACTAGCAGGCTCGCAACCTGTAGGTGTTTATTCGAACTGTGTGTTTATTTGGACTGTGTGCTCACCAGATGTACTCCATCCCTCACATGGTTTCCTTAAGGACATTTATTGCTGAGGAATCCCCTTAGCAGTAGTGTTCGTCCCGATGATAATCCTTAGGATAGGTCCCTTATGATAGATGCTTAGGGACGTAATGTGAGGATAACGGGAACGGGTAATCGGGTTATTGTTGATTGATGAAATTAATAAACTTATTTATTGTGGGTTGAAAACCCTATGAGCTCACCAGGCTCCCAAGCCTGACCCACTCAGTTTTATGTATTACAGGTAGTGGCGCTTGAGCATAGATATGATGTTGGACGAGGGATTACGGATATAGGCCTGTAGATATGAAATAATGTAGTAAGGCTTATATTGTACTGTTTATGCTTTTGATCTGTACGAACATGACATCCCAAGTATTTTAATGAAATACATTTCTATGGAAATGCTTTTGATAAATCTTTATCATATTTTGTTTTGGGACAAATTCCGCAACACTTTCATTTAAAATGTTACTCTGATTTTTAAACAAAGCATAAACAAACCGGTCTTTTCTGGTCGTGATTTTGGGGATGTCACAGTTGGTATCAGAGCATTAGTTTAAGCGAACTAGGAATATGGATTTATTTCTAGACTTAAACTTAGAATGTTAAGCGATGATTATGAGGTGTGAGCACTAGATTATTTTAGGAATTATGCCTAAAATGCTTTATGTGCTAAATGCTTTGTGCCTGATATGCTATTATTTGTTCGGATCTATGGTCTGTTGCCGACCGGATCTGGAAACCTTATGTTTTTAGGATTCTAAACGTACGACTACGATATTAGAACTAGCATATAAACGTTTCGGGGTGATAAGGACGATTTGAACATCAGTCCTAAATAAAGATCTAAATTCACCTTATTCGGTGTATAGATCAAGATGGCAAGGACCCGTAGCGGAAACGTGAATGCAAATGGGAACAGAAACCAACCCCCAGTGATTGAGCAAATACCGGTGATGGAAGCCGCTGCTGAGCCAGTCATAATGGCCGGAGTGCAAGCGATGATCCAAGCGATGTTGGATCATCAAATGGAGGAAACTAGACGTTTGCTCTAGCAAAATCGGGAGGAAGCCACTATTCAGATCGAACCGCCCAAGTTGAACGAAGGGCAGACTGAGGAAGGAGACTACAGTGGAACTGTTGGTCAAGTCAACCCACCAATAGTTCAACAAAATAACCAAGATGACGGATTCGAGAGAAATGGATGCAAGTACAAGGATTTTCAGACTTGCAAGCCATCGACTTTCACAGGAAAGGAAGATCCAATCGGAGTCATGGATTGGATCTTAGAGATGGAGTTAGCTTTCATGACATGCGGTTGCAGAGGGAAGCTACAGATCACGTTTGCAGTGCGTCAGTTTTGAGGAGGCACTGTACGTTGGTGGAATACCTTGGGGAAGACTTTAAGCCCCACTAAGCCCCTGCAACTGACATGGGCAGAATTTCTGGTGCAATTCAAACGAAAGTACTGCTCAGCTCAAAACCTGCTCGAGCTAGAGAACCAGTTTCTAACCCTGAAGAAGGGAAGCATGTCAATCGATGAATACACGAACAACTTCACAGAAAAGATGGAGTTTGCCTTGCGTCTTGTTCCGGATGAGCTGACAAAAATTGATAAGTACGCAAAGGGATTACCATGGGAGTACGCGGTGCCAGTGCGTCAGGCACCTACTTTGGAGGCAACTATCTGGGCTGCCAAGTCTGTGGAGGATATGATTAAGGGAAGAGCTGCCAGCAAAGTCGAGGTTGGCGAGAAGAGGAAATTTGAAGGGTCTGCTAAACCCAACAAAAAGAGCAAGTTCGGTTCAAAGAAGTTCGGGGGAGGAAATGAATTTAAATGGTGCGAGAAGTGCAAGAAGAAGCACTCGGGAAAATATGGTGAGGAAGTAACCTATTACAAGTGTGGGAAAACGGGGCACTATGCCAATGAATGCACCACCAACAAGAGGGTGTGCTACGAGTGTCATGAAGAAGGGCATATTGCCAAGGATTGCCCAAAGAAGAAAGATGCGGGAAGGCCCAACATACCACCAAAGCCGAAGGCGAGAGCCTTCCAGATGACGCTCGAGGTTGCGAAGGAGGCAACAGACATCGCTTCAAGTACCTTTCTTGTAAATGGTTTTCCTGCAAATATACTATTTGATTCCGGAGCCAACTACTCTTTTGTGTCGCATAAATTTGGTGGGAAATTAGCATTGCCTGTAGAAAAAACTTGATAATGCCCTGATTGTAGAAGTTGCCAGTGGCAAATTCATACCTGTTAGTAATCGTATTAGGAACATCATCATCGACCTAAACGGAAACGAATTTTACGAAGAGCTATTACCCATAGAATTAAACGGTTTCGACATCGTTTTGGGTATGGATTGGCTTAGCGCCAACGATGCTGAGATTCAATGCCGAAAGAAGATAGTAAGGATAAACCCACCCGAAAAGGAATCATTTATGGTGTACGGGGACAAACGCAGAGTGAATTCTAGAATCATCTCCCTGACGAAAGCCAGGAAATGTTTGTCAAAGGGATGTGCATCATACTTGGCATTCGTAATCGATGCCAAGAAGGAGAAGAAAGAGGTGCAGAATATACCGGTTGTGTGTGATTATCCGGAAGTCTTTCTCGAAGATCTTCCTGGATTACCACCTGATAGGCAAGTGGAGTTTCGTATAGACTTGTTACCGGGAACGACACCGATAGCAAAGGCACCTTACTGATTAGCACCAACGGAGATGAAGGAGCTTATGACGCAACTTCAGGAGCTGTTGGACAACGGTTTCATTCGACCTAGTTCATCACCCTGGGGAGCTCCGATGTTATTCGTAAAGAAGAAGGACGGAAGCATGAGAATGTGTATAGACTACCGAGAGCTGAACAAGGCAACGGTGAAGAACAAGTATCCATTGCCAAGGATTGACAACCTATTCGATCAGCTGCAAGGTTCGACCTACTTCTCAAAAATCGATCTTAGGTCGGGATATCATCAGCTGAAATTGAGAGATCAGGATATCGAGAAGACTGCGTTTAGAACGAGATATGGACACTACGAGTTCTTGGTTATGTCCTTTGGACTAACCAATGCTCCAGCAGCATTCATGGATTTGATGAATATGGTTTGTAAACCATTCCTCGATAAATCTGTGATAGTGTTCATCGACGACATTCTTATCTACTCGAAAAGCCAGGAGGAGCATGGCAAGCATCTACGAGAAGTGTTGGAAGTATTAAAGAAGGAGAAGCTTTACGCTAAGTTCTCCAAATGTGACTTTTGGATACGAGAAGTCCAATTCTTGGGTCATGTTGTTAACCAGGAGGGAATAACGGTTGACCCTGCAAAGATCGAGGCTGTAATGAAGTGGGAACGTCCAAAGAGTCCCACGGAGATTCGAAGCTTTCTAGGATTAGCCGGATATTATCGACGATTTATCCAAGGATTTTCTTCGATAGCCTCTCCATTGACAGCTTTGACCCACAAAGGAGCGACATATACATGCAGTGAGAAACACGATGAGGCATTCGAGAAGCTAAAGAAGAAGTTATGTGAAGCACCGATACTTTCTCTACCCGATGGAGTCGAAGATTTCGCGGTTTATAGTAACGCTTCTGGAGTCGGGTTGGGTTGTGTTCTAACCCAGAGAGAAAAGGTGATAGCATACGCATCTCAACAATTGAAAGAGCACGAAAAGAACTACCCCACTCATGATCTGGAGTTGGCAGCGGTAGTATTTTGAAGATATGGAGGCATTACCTCTACGACACGAAGTGCAAGCTCTTCACTAATCATAAGAGTCTCCAGTATCTCTTTAATCAGAAGGAGTTGAACATAAGGCAACGACGCTGGCTAGAACTACTCAAGGACTACGATTGTGAGATACTTTACCACCCAGGTAAAGCAAATGTTGTTGTTGATGCTCTCAGTCGGAAAGTTAACCTTGAAAAGAAAAGGCCAAGAGCGTTAAGAATTGAAGTCGTCTCGACGATTGTGGAAAGTATCAGAAAAGCTGAAGAAGAAGCTTTAGAGAAGAATGATCGAAAGGAAGAACGTTTGGGCAAAACGTTAGTGTTCGGTACAAACAATCGAGGACTGAAGGTATTCCAAGATCGAATTTGGGTACCTAAGACGGGAGGAATAAGAGACATTCTAATGGAAGAAGCACATAAGACCATGTATTCAATTCATCCTGGTAGCAATAAAATGTATAGGGACCTAAAACCATACTACTGATGGCCGACGATGAAGCTCGATGTTGCGAAGTATGTGGTCGAGTGCGTAACATGTGCGAGAGTTAAGGCACAACATCAAAAACCGTATGGGAGTTTAGAACCTTTACCTGTACCCATGGGTAAATGGGAAGACATCACCATGGATTGTGTGACTAAACTACCCAGAACGAAGAACGGACACGACATGATTTGGGTAGCCGTGGATCGTTTCACCAAGAGTGCACACTTCATAGCAGCCAACGAGAGGTGGTCTATGGATAAGCTAGCAAATGTTTACGTGAAGGAAATTGTAAGACTTCACGGTGTCCCTCTTACAATTGTATCTGATTGTGATAGTCGTTTCACGTCGAGGTTTTGGAGGAGTCTGCAAGAGGAATTGGGTACAAAATTATGTTTGAGTACTGCTTACCATCCGCAAACTGATGGTCAGAGCGAAAGAACGATTCAGACGTTGGAAGATATGCTGAGAGCATGTACCCTCGAATTCCAAGGGAATTGGGACGAGCACTTACCTCTGGTAGAATTCTCCTACAACAATAGTTTTCACTCGAGCATCAAGATGGCACCTTGTCAAGCCTTGTATGGACAGAAATGTCGTACGCCATCTTGTTGGCTTGAAGCCGGAGTGAAGCAGTTTATGGGCCCTGAGATAGTCCATGAGATTGCTGAGAAGTTGAAGGTGATTAGGGAAAGAATGTTAGCGACTCAGGATCGTCAGAAGAGCTATGCTGACAAGAAAAGACGACCGATAACTTTTGAAGTTGGGGATTCCGTTTTGCTAAAAGTCTCACCGTGGAAGGGACTTATACGATTCGGGAAACGAGGAAAGTTGAGTCCAAGGTTCATTGGACCGTTCAAAGTTCTTTAGAGGATTGGGAACCAAGCTTACAAGCTGGAATTGCCCGAAGAACTCAATGGTATTCATAACACCTTCCATGTGTGTTATTTGAGGAAATTCACGGGAGATGTTCACGACATAATTCCAATCTCAGAGTTAAGGATGGATGAGAATAAAAGGCTGATCGAAGAGCCCGAGGCAATTGTTGACCGTAAGACTAAGAAGTTACGACGCAAGATGGTCGACTTAGTGCTAGTCCGATGGAAACATTCGAATGGGCCGAATCTCACTTGGGAAATAGAGGATGACATGATGAGTCGCTATCCACATCTGTTTGCTGATGAATGATTCCGGGACGGAATCATCCTAAGGGGGAGAGAATTGTAACGCCCGGGTTTCAGGGCTAAGTGTATTTGTCAATTTAATAGTCTAGGTCAACTATTGTAACTCTTTTTGAAGTAATAAAGATGAAATATTTGAGTATTATGTGAATTATGTGTATTTATGTGCTTACAATTTAATTATAAATAAAGAATAAAAATAAGCGTCAAAATTAAAGTGTGAGATAAGCCCGATATCTCTACATAAAGTTGTAGAATATGTCTCAAGGTTTTCGTACATATAAAGAACGCCGAAATCCGAGTTATAACGAAGAAGTTATGGCCCGTCGAAGTTTTACGGCAAAATCGGCACGACATCGGGAAGCGTAAATAGTGAATTTACGATAGAGCGAGATTTAGACTTAGCAATCTAAACGAAAGTTGTAGAATATGTTAAACTAAGAGCGTCGATAAAAAGAACGCCCAAATCTGACTTCGTATGGGAAGTTATGATTTTTCTAAGATTCGGCTTAGCAGTGCACGACCCGAAACTCGAATTTTAGTTCGAGCGGTTTTTGGCTTATGCGACCTAAATGAGAGTTGAAGATCTCATTAATAGGAACTAAACAGTAAAAATATGGACGAAAACGGAGTTCGTATGAAGGAGTTACGAATTCTTCGTGGTCATTTAACAGTCTAAACGCCTCCTACTGTTAAATTTGAGATCGGTCGAGAGTTAGCCGACGGAGTCTAAATGAAAGTTGTAGATCTTCATTTTACCTACGCGTGGATATAAAGAACGTCGAAAATGGAGCTCGTATGCGAGAGTTATGATTTTTCTAAGTTCGAAGGCTGATACACGATAGGGGGTTACGTGGCACCACCAGAATTGGACACGTGGCACCACCAAAAGGCCACCACATGGACCAACTCTGCGAGTAGGTCCCCCCTACTCGGCGAGTTCATAATATTTTTGCACTATAAACAGAGGTGCCGGGTCTAGCCTTCTCTTCACACCTCCCAAACTCACTTTCTCTCTCTAGTTTCTCTCTCTAGCCTCCCTAACCCCCCTAAAAGCCTAGGTAAACCCCCTAGCACCCGAAGGAAGCCCCGGGGCTCCCAGAGTCCCGAGAAAAGAGCCTTTCGGCTTGGGAAGGCTGCTCCAGCGAAGCCCAGTTTTCGAGAAAACCCGCTGTAAGTGAGCTACGCCTAACCTATCTTTAGTTTAGCTTATGTTTTAATATAGTAATGTTATTAGGACCTTATAATAAGTACTTGGGCTATTATTATGGGTTATATAAGTATCGTTTAACGCTTATATAATAGTAATAATAGCTAGACTACTAATTAGTCGCGGTGAATATTAGACTAAACCCTAGTGGCAATGATACTAGGTTTTGCCGAAGGAAAAGTGTGTTAAGAGTAACGAAGTGCTGTCCAAGCGCCGAGTCACCACCTACTCAGGTGAGTGCATAGTTACTTTCAGCTTACACATAGATATGAAGTATTTTATATAAATTATGTGCTATGTATGCATATTAACTGAATACTTAGTATCTATGCTGGATGAACGTTTTATACATGTTTTCAATGATTTAAACTGTATATGTATTTTATATCTACAAAATGTGTTGGGTAAAACATGGGTAGATGTAATAGTTGATGTGTGACAAAATAAAATAATGAGAGGCCTCGTTATAGATGTTATTGATGATCTAGTCATCTAGCGGAGTATAGATGACGACCACAGACTATTCTAGACAGTCCAGTGGCACACTAGCAGGCTCGCAACCTGTAGGTGTTTATTCGAACTGTGTGTTTATTTGAACTGTATGCTCAACAGATGTACTCCATCCCTCACATGGTTTCCTTAAGGACATTTATTGCTGAGGAATCCCCTTAGCAGTAGTGTCCGTCCCGTTGATAATCCTTAGGATATGTCCCTTATGATAGATGCTTAGGGACGTAATGTGAGGATAACGGGAACGGGTAATCGGGTTATTGTTGATTGATGAAATTAATAAACTTATTTATTGTGGGTTGAAAACCCTATGTGCTCACCAGGCTCCCAAGCCTGACCCACTCAGTTTTATGTATTACAGGTAGTGGCGCTTGAGCATAGATATAATGTTGGACGAGGGATTACGGATATAGGCCTGTAGATATGAAATAAAGTAGTAAGGCTTATATTGTACTGTTTAAGCTTTTGATCTGTACGAACATGACATCCCAAGTATTTTAATGAAATACATTTCTATGGAAATGCTTTTGATAAATCTTTATCATATTTTGTTTTGGGACAAATTCCGCAACACTTTCATTTAAAATGTTACTCTGATTTTTAAACAAAGCATAAACAAACCGGTCTTTTCTTGCCGTGATTTTGGGGATGTCATACATGGGTAGTTGAGAGATGCTTGAACTGTTGTCGGGTTAAGGTAGACCACCAGCGTCCACATGGTCTGTTACATCCTTTAGAGATTCACCAAGTTACTGAGTACTGTGCGTGGGGTTGACACGATATAGGTGATTGTGGACCGATTGACGAAGACTACTCACTTCCTCGATATCAGTGAAAGGTCTTCTGGAGAGAGACTGGCCGAGATTTATGTGAAAAAAGTGGTAGCACGACATGGAGTGCCGACCTCGATAGTGTTAGATCGAGACGTGCGTTTTACTTCCAGGTTCTGGAAGAAATTTCATGAGGAGTTGGGTACCTGTTTGCATTTTAGTACCGTGTACCACCCGTAGACAGACGGGCAGAGCGAGTGGACGATTCAGACGCTTAAGGACATGTTGTGCGCATGTGTTATGGACTTCGGAGGAAGTTGGGACACTTATTTTCCCTCAGCTGAGTTTTCTTACATCAACAGCCACCATTCTAGCATTGGTATGCCTCCCTTTGAGCTTCTATACGGGAGGAGGTGTCGGACTCCCATTTGTTAGGGAGAAGTAGGGCAGAGAGTGATGGGTGGCACTGAGATAGTGCTGAAGACGACCGAGCAGATTCAACAGGTCAGACAGAGGTTACTAACAACCCAAAGTTGCCATAAGAGTTACGCAGATCGGTGACGATCCGAGCTAGAGTTCCAGGTTCGAGACTTTGTCCTCCTGAAGGTATCCCCATGGAAAGGGGTGATCCAATTCAGGAAACGGGGCAAGCTGGGGCCCCGATACATCAGTCCTTTCAGAGTGACCGCCAGAGTGAGTAAGGTAGTGTACTAGTTGGAGCTACCTGTAGAGTTGAGTCAGATCTATAACACCTTCCACATGTCTTAGCTGAGGAAGTGTGTAGCCGATGAGATGGCGGTGGTGCCATTAGAGGACATTCAGGTGGATGCGAGCCGAAATTATATTGAGAGGCCGATTACGATCTTGGATTGGAAAGTGAAGGTTCTGAGGAACAAAGAGGTGCCCCTGGTTTAGGTCTACTGGCAACATCGGAAGGGGTCCGAGTTGACTTGGGAACCGGAGTCTGAGATGCGAGAGTAGTATCAAGAGTTATTTTCGGAGCATGACTTCGAGGGCAAAGTGTGATTCTAGTGGGGGAGAATCGAAACATCCGAGATCCCAGGTATATTATTTATTTATTTATTTATTTTTGATATCTATTGAGCAACTCGACGAGTTGGTGCCTCAACTCGTCGAGTAGAGACTGTTTGACCACGTGGGTCTAATAACCGATTCGACGAGTCAAGGAGCTGACTCGCCGAGTAGGCACTGTGAGATGAAACCTTAAATCTCCGGGGTTGAGGCCTATTTAAGGGACCTTATGACCTCATTTACGCCTCACCAACTGCCCAACTCCCCTATGTTAAACCCTAATCGGCCATTGAGCTAAGAGAGAGTGTTTGAGCTAATATTGAGTGTTTTGGTGGATTTTTTGGAAGGAAAGGAGTGGGATTCAAGAAAGGAACGAGGAGAGGCTGTGGGATCTAACATTCTCTCACTTGGAGCTTCCGTAGAAGGTAAAAAGCCTACACCTTTCTCATCTTATCAGTTAGATCTCATGATTATGGAAGTTAGGGATTTTACCACCTTTTGTTGGTACAATGAGTGCATAGAGTCTATTAGGAGGTCTGTACTTTAGATTTGAACCTTGTGAGGTCCAAAGAGTCCAAATGTTCCAGCTTTATTCAGCCATATAAGAGTTATTGTT
Source organism: Lactuca sativa (assembly GCF_002870075.4). NCBI lineage: Eukaryota > Viridiplantae > Streptophyta > Magnoliopsida > Asterales > Asteraceae > Lactuca > Lactuca sativa. The sequence goes on from NC_056627.2 coordinate 191,260,532, forward strand.
CTTAAACACCATTGTTAGAGTTGTATTGGCATTTTGGAGCAAAATATGCCATGCATGAACGTAAAGATCAAAGCTTTACTTGACAATCGAGCCTTAGGAGCCTAGGTCTGGATTTTGGAGTGGTAGATCTGCCTTAAAACGTTTAAATGAGAAACTGACTTAAGGGACTCGCCGAGTCAATGAGTTGACTCGACGAGTCAGCTAGGTTTTCCCCGATGAGTCTGGACAAGGGTAACTCGGCGATTTTATGAGACAAATCGACGAGTTAAATTGGATTCCGCGATATTTTCAAAAGAACCAAGGGGACTCGACGAGTCACATAGAAGCACTCGACGAGTCGGGTCAACATGGATTGTTGACTTGAGAGTTGACTTCTGTTGACTTTAGGTTTTGGTCAAGACAGGGAATATGGGGTCAAGGGAAGGGTAAAATGGTCTTTTACCCATCTTAAGAGTTAGACAAAGAGAGAGTAACCTTCGGTTTATTTTGAGTATGAATAGAGTATTAATTAGAGATCATTATCCTATATGTTAGGCGGAGGCTAGTTCGAGATTTCATGTACGAGGTTGTTACTTACTTGCTTAAGAGGTGAGTCTTCTCACTATATTTACCTAGTGTGGTAATCCGAGTTGTATGACCAGGGGGTATTATGTGCTTATATTGAGTATTGTGATATCCTGTATTATGTATATGTGATTTAAGTTGTGTATTCTTCTGAGCTCACTGAGTTAGGGCCGGAAGGTCCATCTGAGTTAGGATCGGAGGGTCCATCTAAGTTGTGGGACCGGAGGGTCCATCTGAGTTGTGGGACCGGAGGGTCCCACTGAGTCACATTGACCGGAGGGTGTTATTCGAGTATAGCCATGAAAGGCTAATGTGATGTGTGTTGTATTTTGGGGAACTCACTAAGCTTCGTGCTTACCATGTTATGTGCTATGTGTTTCAGGTACCTTTCAGGATCACGAGAAGGCACCGGATTGATAGTACACACTGGAGAGAAATTATTTTTTTGATTCTGGTATAGTGATTTTTATATTGTGGATTTGTTGACATTTGAGACACTTGTGGTTTTTGAGAAAATATAATATGAGTTTTATTGTGTTTTAAAATGAAAATTTTGTTTGAAAATTTATGGTGTTACAAATTGAATGTATAACTTGAGAAAAACCTAGATCCAAAGCATTAGGGTTGCATGTACACCATAGGAATGTTGTAGTGCTCAAAACCCATCACAATATGCAATACATTATTTCCTAAGTTATCTAGAACCATCATAGTTTCATATACACCATTACAAGGAAATGCTTCAAAATAAAAAGTACCATTATAATAAGCATTTATATAACCACTTTCATTATTAAATGAATATCTAAATTCTTGTCTATACAAACCATGAAAAGAAATAATATTCCTCGTCATTTCTGACGAGTAGCAACAATCATTCAAACCTAAACCTAACCTATTATTAAGCACTAAAGAGTTAACTCTGATCTTGGTAACAGGCGACAATTTCCTATTTCCCATAATCAGGTTCATATTCCCATGCTCCACATCCCTACTTCTTCTTAGTCCTTACAAGTCAAAACAAATGTGAAAACCACATCCTGTATCAAGGACCCAAGAACTAGCATGTGATGAGTTTTTAGACAGAATAATATAAATATCTGCGAAGGTGGGCTTTATCTTACCATCCTTGATGTCCTACAAGTACTTCAGACAACTTTTTTTTCCAATGCCCCTTATCATGACAGTAGAAGCACGTTGCTTCTTTTGGATCTGAGGAGGGAAGGGCAGAACTGGTTTTACCTTTGGATCCACTAGTAGAAGATCTGTCATGAGACGTTCCTTCTAGTTCTTTGAGGGAGCTTTCATCTTTTTCCCCTTTCCATGTCCAATAGCCAGGACTGGTGTAGCGGTAGGAGTGTATCCAATGCTTTTTCCTTTTAATCCATTTTCAGCAATTCTTAAAAACCTTGAAGTTTGCTCAAGGAGACTTCTTCCTTGCTCAAATGATAAGTCATCGTGAACTAATCATAGAAGGGAGGCAAAGAGTGCAATACTATGTCTATAGCCAACTCTTCATCAAGTTGACATTTAACTTGAGCAATCAATCCAGATACCTCTGCATCCTTTACATGGGGGTTATGATGGACTCTCCATCCTTCATCTTGGTTGTTATGAAAGACGTGACTATTTCACACCTCTCTTGACGTGCTCTTTGATGGTACTTTTCCATCAAGTCTTGACACATCTCGTAGGGCCAATAGTCCTCGTAGAACCGCTATAGCTCGGGAATCATAGTGGCCACCATAATTCATGACACTTTGGTCGCTTAATTGCATTTGGCCCTATACGCAACCATTTCTTCGGGAGTAGTAGTGGTTTCATCAATCTCGACGAGTTCCTTGTCGAGAATATGTTCCTTATCCTCATAACGTTGGGCCATTCTGATGTTTCTGATCTAATCATTAAAATTGGATCCAACAAAAGTAACCTTCCCACAAATGTTCAGGAGCGAGAGTGGGTTCGATGAGTTTGATCCAGAAACGTTGTTTGGGCCAGACATCTGAAAAAAAAATAAATACAAGTTTTTTGATTAGATAGGAAATCCTTAATATAACACCCAAATGAAATATTAAGGCTAGGACCCAACACAATAATTCACAATTTAGAAAGGGATGCCGTAATCCAATCGTAAATTATTTGAAGGTAGGTAAATGACGATTTACCAATTTCACCATAAAAACGAAATTTTAAACTGAATTAGGGTTTTAAATGAAATTCCTAGATCTTTGAGATTCATTGAAATCTTCAATGGCATGTTTAATCTCGATTATGCCCTTCAAGTTTGTGACTGGAATACCGAGGATCACAAACAAGGTGTGAATAACCATGCAAATTAGTTTGGTACTCTCGATGTCTTTTACCACATAATCAATGTGTCAGTTAACCACACACGCTCCATTGATCTATGATAATTTATGAGCTACCCATTTCCACTCTTTGTTAGTCCAAGTTAGTGTGTCGGTTAACCACACACGCTCTACTAACGACTTGACAAAGTGCAATGTGCAATTTCATGGATTAGCATCAAATTCATATTTTCCTAAAGTAACTAAGATTTGAGAATTTATAAAAATATTTAGTTACTTTATATTTATCATTATACTTATTAATGAGGAATTAATGACCTATCCAACTCGTTCGGCTAATAAACCTCCACTAGTCAAGAGTGCGGTGGGTAAGAATGGATACCCAATGGCGGTCATTTTATAGGTCGCTTCCTTAAACACCCCTTATAGAGCAACTTCATGAATGAGGCCTACTAACGGTCATACTAACTTTTCTTATACATATATAATATTAAATTTTTAATTTTGTATATAGTATAAGGGTGTATTTTTAACATTTCAAAAATACTAGGATTTTTAATATAATTTAAAATTTTTCAAATTAATACATTTTAATTTAAAATCTTAAATATTAAAAACCTTGATTTAATAATTATCCAAAATTAAACAATTAATTTAAATTATTAAATCTCATAAGGATTATCCATTAAATTAAATAAATAATTTAACCTAATCCCTTTATCCTTAGAATTTGACAATTTAGGAAGTGATATTACAAAATCATCAATTATCCATTTAAACAATTAAAAGATAATACATACCCAAAATCCTAGATTTTCGAAATCTAATATTGGGGAAGGCATTTTTCGAAAATTCTACGGTTAGCAAACCCTAAAATTCGAAATCATTAGGGTCAAAGGAAAGGGTTCAAAAACCCTAACCAAGTTTTAACTAGGGTTTAGAAACCCTAGTTTCGAAAAATCCAAGCCCTACGGTTTAAAATCCATAAAGCCTAATTTTTTCAGGTTCAATCTATTGTATCAAATATAATTGAAAACAAAGCCAATAGCTCTTAAACCACTGATGGGTTTTATACAAACAATCCTATGTGTGCATGCAACCTTAGATTTTGATCTATATTTTCTCTGTTAGACATACAAGCATTGAACACAAAATAGATAACCCTAATATGCATCTAATAATTTGAAGTCTACATAAGAAAAATTAGAACATATACCATTTGTTGCTATATAGTAATAACAATTAATTCTTGAAGATCCTTGCTTTAGAGAACAAGTACCACAAACGTAGTACCTCTAATGGCTCACAAACACACTAGGGTAAGATGATGAATATAAGAGAGAGGAGAGAGGAGCCTCTTGCTCAAAATTCTGATCTTCTAGGGTTTCAATGAGGTGCACGAATTCAAGAGGCCAAGTGGTCTATTTATATTTGAGGCTAGCTAGGGTTTTGAGGTGGAAACCCTAATCCCTTAGCTTGGGGCCTAAGCAAGTTCATGGGCCCCTTCCATAGGGATTGGACGAAAATCTCTAGGTCCTTCTAGGGATTTTCAGCCCTCCCTAACAAGGGTGATCCAATGGCCTAAAACCTCAACTATCAAATAATTGCAAAACAACCCCTACACTTTTAATCAGTTCCTTTAATCCCGAAATTAATTCGAAATTAATTTACGATTAAATACTAATTAATAATATGATTTCTAATTAATATATTATTCTTATAATATATTAATAAATCATTTTTATGCACCAATTTATTATTCCAAATAATAAACCCAGCCTCTCTCTCTAATAGTCATCCTGTCTAGTTGCTAGTGTGAAGGCAACCCAAAAGGACCATACTACTATCAAATCAAGTACATACCAATTATAGTTATAGGCTTAGACACCTAATCCAATAATAATAACAATATATCCTCCGTTTCCATGGGTCAAGAAAAAGAGAAAAACAAAAAATGTAAACGAACAACTGTGCAAAGTCTTATTAAGAGCGTGTTTGGCACGAAGCTTTTGGAAGCGTTTTAGAGCTTCTAGCTTTTAGCTTTTGAAAAAACACTCTAGTTTAAACAAAAATTTTCGTTTGGTAGTACGAACGTTTAGCTTTTAGTTTAAACAAAACGCTCAAAATCTAAAAGCTACTTCATGTAGCGTTTAACAAAACGCTACTGAGCTTTTGAAATCAATTTCCATAATTACCCTTAAAATTATATTTATATATTTATTTATTTTGAATCAGTTGTCCTTTTTATGTAATTTTATATATTTCAAAAGTTTCCAGCTACTTTTGCCAAACACTCATAACAAATAAATGCTACAACTTTCCGTTACCAGCTATACGCTACATGTACCCGCTACCAGCTACCCGTTAACCGCTTTCAGCTAACAACTACTTTTGCCAAACAAGCCCTAAATTTTATTCAACTAGTTAGAGTAAATCTGAATCCTATGGAAAAAAAAGATCTAATAACAAATTTTAGTAGTCTCTGATTCCAATTGTTCGATATTTTTAATAACCGAAACATAAACACGGAAACATAATAAACTTTGGATCTTGATCTCGAATCTGATTAAAAGAAAACTTAAACATTGAGATTTTCGGATCTGTAGACTAGGATAACTTTTTCAGTTGATCTCAAAACCGCCTCTAAAACCCTCAGCAAACCCTAAAATGAATTTCTTGTATGTGTTTTCGTATCTTTTGCATTTGCTCTTCATCACATGTATCCTTCTTAATAAATAAAGAACTTTTTGCCATATGTCTTCTTCTCCTTCATTTGGACACATGACATTTTTTAAAATTTTTGAATTTTTTATTTTCCACTTGTCATTTTATTGTATTTTTCAATTTATTACATTAAAATTTCATATTTAATATGTAAGGTAATATATATGTAAGATATTTATTAGAAAGAGTTTATATATGTAATGTATTCAATACATTAAAGTCTCATTATTTTTAATAATTCAAATTTTTTCTCATTTTTCTTATAAATTCAAACTTTTCAAATTGTTAAAATTTCATATTTAATCTTTTTAAAATAAACCCATATAATACATGGATATCACACCTAGTATATAGATAGAGATATATCATAATGTGATAAATGAAAAAGATATAAGAGGATCTTGAGTCAAACCGGAAACTCAACCTATAAAGGTAAGTAAATATCATATAAAATCGGTACATTAACAATTTTATATTATTACCATAATATAATTCAAATTAAATGTGTGAGCCTACGTTTGTTATGGCCAAAAGCAGATTATTGAGAATTTGAACCATAAGAAAAAGGGAGCTGATTCTTCCACTCTACTTTTTTATATATCCACTGAAATATATATGTGTTTACCATTATGCCCTTTTTAATTATAGTAATTGAAGTAAAAGAAACATCCTTCCTTTTTTTTTTCAAACCTCGTCCACAGTTCACTCCCCTCCCCCTTTCTCTTTCTCTCACACACACTAACACACATAGATATCTTTGTGCATTAAGATTCAAATCACTATAAAAAAAAATCCTTCGTTTTCTTAGTCGATCAAACAACAATAACTAGAAATATTCTAAAACCGATCACCTCCTTCACGATGTGAAATGTTATGGGTTTACTTAAGCCATGGATAACCTAGATGAGTTTGTCTGAAAACTCTGTCTCCGATCAAAACACCACCGTCATGTATTGTCTGCTTCTACAATTCTGATATCGATGTGAAATGGAACATACCTCAAAGCAATGGAGCAATGGAAGGGAGTCAAAGGGAAAGGGAACGAATCATCAGCTCCATTTACACCATTGGTTCTGATGATGTGCCTATTAGTGGGGTTTTTTTGTGAATGGAATCGTTGATATGACGAACTTGAATCCATTGCTATTACTTTTCATATCTCTAAACTTGCTCCATGTGTTTCATACGGTCTTTGACAGACGTGGTGAACGTCATTCAGGTCAACTCGTTTTTAGATTTTAATTTCTCGTTCTTTCTCAATCATATTCTTTTTTGCCTGCTGAAACAATTATTTTGTTGCTTGGTTCACATCGTAACTATTACTTACTTCATTTGTATTGATCATAAAAGGGTATGAACGGAAACTGTTAGTCCACTTTTGATTTTAGAAATTGAGATACTGTTACTTTCGTAGTATTCCAGTTTTCCATTGATTCTAATAGAGTTGAATGTAAACATTTAGAATGTATGATTTTGTGGAAGTGGAGAAGTGATACTTAGAGATGGTTGGTAGTAAAGACTGATACACACACTTCCACATACTAAAAACCTGCGAATCCACATGTTACATGAAAATCCAACTTAGATCTATGTTTTATCGCACAAACTGTTGGGTCTAGGTTTGGCAAAAAAAAAAGGTAAAATTAAAATAAAGGTATAATTGTCATTGAACTTATATATTAGTGGATGGATCAAAAAGTTTTCGTAGAAAAATCAGCCCCCTAAAAAAAAACCCAAATATTCTTACCAAAGAAAAAGAGAAATGAAAAAAAGCCTATCACATTTGCCCACCACCAAAACACAACTTAAATGTACAACTAATAAGGAAAGTTTAAATGCAACAATAGATCAAAAACGACACTAGATCTGTTCATGTTCCTACAAATACCATCGAAAAAATGTCAGTAAAAGGATTTCAACTCCAAACTAAAAAAAAAAACCCAAATTAACCAACACATAAAGTGAGAAAACAAAGAAATGTAATTTTACCTCTACGATGAAACCATAACTTACCACTTTTGCTCAAGAGCTATACCGTGTAACAAAAATCTGATTTTTTTTCTCAAGAGTCTATAAAGGTTATATAAAAACATATGAACTAAGATAAAAAAGCACCAAAGCCAACAATGGCAACCAAGTAAGACAGCTTCGACTCCTATAACAACATAGATTATAGGGACAAAAAACAGCAACAGTAGCCATGGTATTATGAGGGCTTCGCCACAGCATCCACACAAAAGATGAGTTCTTTAAATGAAAACTTGTCTCTTTTTTCGATATAGAGTAAAAATAGAGGTAAAAACCATGTATAAGCACGTTTTCAACAAACTCACCCAAATTGTTTTAGTTAGACATAACCAAACACATGGTGTGTGCATAGCACATTTTCAAACTTCATCTTTGTTAAAGAAAAGAATGTAACTACTATAGACTACTTTATGACATTAGGGCTTTTAAATGAGCCCGCCCTCACATGCAAAATAAGTATCAGAAACACTACAAAAAATTTATAGAAGAAAAGTGAAACCATTTCTTTCAACATTCTCTCTATATTTAACTCTTTTGATGACAATAGCCTTGCAATTTAAAAGCACGTCAATGGTTTCTTTTGAAGTTGTTTAGTGATGGTGAGCATGGCCGACAGTGTCTAGAAGAAATAACGATTAAGGTTATAGAAAAAATAACATTCTTCTTTTATCATATATGTTTAAATATTACTTAAATGATTATTTTTTTCATCATATGTTTAAATCACCAACTTATAAAAAGTTTTCATTTAAGTTGCTAGTCGATTCAGTTAAATATATTATTTTAATATTTATTTGATAATTACAAATTCATATTCTCACATTAACATTCAAGAATCACACAATAAAATATAATAATTTCATGATAATATCGTGAAGATGGTACGCATGCCCGACACCAATACATGGGCGAGATGGGCTAAGGCTCAGGGCAACAAATCTAAAGGGGCATCATTTCCATCCAACAAGTGATTGTATATATAAAGAGTTTACCCTAATATTTCTAGCCCATTATGAAAGCTACTGATTTTTGTATGTATCGACATAGGCTAAATAGTTGGACGGCTGGAGGCAAGGCGTAGGCGTCAAAATGTGAAATAACTGAAGGTAAAAGATGTAATCGACACCTAGAAAAACTCACTATGTAGAAAGATCGAGAAGTCGATTGTTTTTCTAAATACAATAATCGATGAATCCCCATTTCCAAATCTAATTTCCATTTGTTGATTTCTCATATTCTCCCGATTCCCGATTTGGAGTTCGAACTAAGATTATTAGTCTCGTGTTTCTGATTTCTCCTATTTTTTGTCACTATTCCGATTCGGTTGGAGTTCGATTGTTCACAGCTCTAGTCTTGGAGTTCATCGATTCGAAGCCTTTAAGCAAGTATATTTTTTGGTCTACTCTCCTATTTTTATTCCATATTTGTTAGATTCTCCTATTTCTGATTCCTGGTTTTATCACTATTCTCATATTTTTGTTTTGATTTCGAAATCAGGAGTTCAACCACGGTTTCGATTTCTGATTCCTTGAATTTGTGCTGATTTTTTGATAATCCATAGCTCCGATTCTCATATGTGAGTTCGAAATTAGGAATTGATAGAGGTATGATTTTTGTGGTTTGCTTTAGACTCCATTTTGTGGTTTCATGTATAAATTTCTAGAGTTTGCCGACTTCATTTTTTGAATTTAAAAAAAATCCACAATCATCCATTCTTTAACCTGTAAACGGTAAATTTCAAAATTTCACAAAATTTTGATTCTAGAATCTAGATATTAGCGTGTTGTGTGTGATTTTTGATTGTTTTTACTCTTTTTTTTGGTTAATTTATTTCAATCTTACAGATTTTGTGTTTACTTTTGTAAAGTGTGACTTTTATTGGTTGGACATTGGAGTTTGCACTTTGCAATGTTTTATAAATTTCAAAATGTTTGTTTGTATTTAAGATTTTGTTTACTGTCTTTGCTTGTTCTGATATTGTAGAATGATTGAATCCTTAGAAATAAGTGTTTCAAAGTTGTACATATGTATAAAGACTCGACAGAGAAAGAAGATTATGACAATTAATTTTTAGTTTTTGCATATGATAGAATAGTTGATATTTTTGTTTAAAAAATACAGCAAGACATTTCTTAAGTGAAGTTTGTATCTATTATTTTGTATAAATGTGTGTCTTTTAAACAAAAGTTCCTATTTCATTGTTGTTTTCTAAATTATGTTTGTTGTAAAGATTCGAATTAGATCAACACCATAAAATGGGGCATTATGATACTTTTTCGCCCGGGGCATGAAAAACCTTTGGACCGGCCCTGATGGTACGGATGAAAAAGTTTTTTTACATAAAAATAAATAATCCTCCAAACAAAAAAGGCAGAAAGCCTCAATTTTTTTACTTAAAAATAAATAATCGTCCAAACAAAAGTGGTACAAAACCTTGATGGTTTAGATTCAAAAGTTTACCAATTTGGCAGCTTTCGTCCCAATAATTCTAATTGTTACCAAACGGCCCAAAAATTACCCCGACTTCTTGCCTAGTTCTAATGTTGCTCGTTTAATCCCAAAATATAAAATATCTTATTTTTTGGACTCATCCCTACACGATTAAAAAGTTAAACCTAAGTTTTTCCAAAATTAGAAAGTTTAGTCCCTTAAACTTATTATTTTTATTCTATCATTAGTTTAACATTCTAATAAACTTAATACATTTAAAATCACCTACTAATTATTTATTAGTTGTGTTTTTCTATTTTATTTTATTTTTCATTAATTTAACACCCTAATAACCTTAATACACTTAAATTTACTAATAATTATATTTTAGCTTTTATATTTTATTTCACGTTTATATATATATTTTTATATAATTAACTTATCAACTATTTTATCAAACAATATTTTTTATTACTTTCATATTTTCCAAAACACAACAACATAATAAACAAAAGACCACACAAATGTATAAAGTTTGACCGTCAACCTTGGCCCAATACTGATGATCAAATTAAACAAACAGGCCAACCCAAAACTGATTAGTAAGCCCAAAAACTTAAATGTACTAGAATATTGTAAAAGTGAGTTGAAACATATAACACATATACATCATTATACATAATTCATGTCTAACCCAAACTTTATTACACAACCAACATGTTTCTGTACAAACACAAACATACGAACAAACAACCTCCGCTTCTAAAACCATTAAAAAAAAAAAAAAACAAAAAACAAACATCTATTCATCGTTCTACTCGAACATTAAATTAAGTTGACATGACATGATCATAACTTTTTTTTTTTTGTATTGGTGATTATCGGGATAAAAAGTCGTGGATCAAACACCAATTTATGGTGTGGCTGTTATAATCGCTGGGCTTTCCACCTGAGAGTAAATATTTAATCATTACTCATAGTTTGTGAAGATATTAATGTTTACTCAAATTTAAAGTTTTATCATCATCCAAAGAAAAAAATGTCACACTTTGATTGACGACACTAGATAGCGACATATACCTAAGCTATTGAAATAATTGAGTCCCATATCTGGGACCACATGATATTATATACTAGAAAGTAAAAAGTAAAAACCAAAAGTTCTAGTAATTTTGATATTTGAATTTATATCCAAATTTCGTATTCACATCAGAATATTAATTTTTTTTTGATGGTGTGGTTAAAAATATATATTCTCACGTATTGTCTCCACTTGTTTCATTCGAATATTGGAATAACTAGAAAAAAAAGAAAGATATTTTGGATTTTTCGGATAATCTTTATATACGAAAATTTGGAAAAATCGCTATCGAAAATGTGATAATTTCAGATCAGGCTATTGGACTACGATATTTTTGTAAAGATGAAAAAGACTAGAAACATAAAGATTTGTAATTAGTGGACATGATAAATTGATAATATAATAAAAATATGTGGATATTATATTAAGTTTTACCATGAATTTTGCTCCCCATATCTCTTCCTCAGTTGCAGGAACGGCTGTGATTTTGTTCTTAGGATTTTCGTAACATCTCAGCTCTCCAACAGCCGTGGAGAAAAAGCATCCTAAATTTTTTTTCACTTATTTTTATTAAAAAATTGAAAATGACTTTTAATTATGTAAATGAAATTAAAAAAAAAAAAAATTTAATGGATCGAACCTTGAGGAAAGGAAGCAAGTGACTTGCCACAAGCACCTTTTAGCAAATCAGCATCATTAGCAAATGCAACACACCCATCCGCTGTGATTCCCCAATACAAAGGAACCTTACCATGTTGATCCTGTTATTTTCATTACCAAACACCCACTCAAATATTAAATAAATCATAAATATTTATCTCCTCTATACATACGACAAAATAGATTCTACATTGTTTGTGTTTGACTTAGATTGATGTTAATTTGAGAAAAATTACAATTTTTATTCTCACACGTAAAAAGAGAACAAAGTAGCATACAAACTCACACTATCCTCGTCATCGAAAACCAAGTCCGAAGTGGAAAAGATTTCTACTGTTATTTTCGATGATGAAGATAAAAAAGGGCATTTACGTCTTTTCACAAAAGATCAGAAGTGAAGTGAATCACTGTACTGCCTTGTCTCGCATTTTTAGGTGAAACAAAATTATAACTGTTTTTGAGTATTTTCTCATTGAGATTTTGATTCGAATGATGTCAAATGCAGTAAAAAGCTGTCATGTTCTGATATTCTGACATTCTCTACAGTCTAATAATTACGGTTGAAGTTAGGTAAGGGAAATTTGACTCACGGTGGCGACAAACAGAGTGGAGGTCGATTTGTCGAAGACAACAAATGCGAAATTTCCGATAAGGTGGCCGACCATATGGTTTGCAGGGTAAGGGGCACGATCACGCAGTGCCTTGTAAGCCTCAATGACCAAAACGACCTCGTTAGCAGATTTGGAAAGCCCGTATTGTTGCTTTAAGCTACCCAAGTTATCGAGGGCGCCTTCGAACAAGCAAAATATCTCGTCTTTGACCGCAAAGGATCTAGAATGTTGACCAAGGATTGTGGTGAGTTGAGGGTGATGTAATTAATCATAGTTGAGATGCTAAAAGAATCATATGATTTATTACTAAATAAAGGTGGTGGAAATGATAAGTAAGTTGAGAATTATTTAAAGTAAAGTAGATAGATATTGAATGCTTATCTTATTGACAAGTAAGACTCAATGTTCCAATGGGCCATATTTGGCATATGAATACAAAAATAAAGAAGGATGGGTTTTCTTATAGGATTTGTTCCCTATCTAAGAAAAGTCAATTATTAGCTATGAATTATTATTAGATGCTTCTTGAATTTAGATAAGCTTAAATTGTTTAAAGAAATCACCAAAAAGAGAACTTTTCATGTAATGAGTATATAAAATCAAATACGAATTCGCGTATTCAAAATTTTGGATATGAAAAAAGAAATTTCAACTAAAAATCTAATCTAGAAGTTTTTATTTTGAGATAAGTAATCGTGTATTGGTTTTAAATTATGTAATACAAAATTTCTGAATTATTACACAATAAAATATTATTAAAAAAATCAGAATTTGGATTGGATCGGTTTTTTTTTTTTTTTTTTTTTTTTTTTTTTTTTTTTTTTTTGGATTTAAATACTATTTAAAGACCCATGTCTTCTTATGATACTAAAATTTAGTGTAAGATTCGATCACCCAACAAAAGTTGAAAAAGTCATTCAACAAATTAGAGAAGTTTAATAAGATAAGATGCAACTATATAAATATGCAATGAATTTTCTAATAATCGCGATCTTTGTCCCTTTTTAGGGTGTTCGAATTTAGGCCCAACATGCTGAGATATAGATTTTCTAATAAAATTTCAACTTCAAGTTACGTATTTAAGTATTTCAAGTTCAACATATTTAAAAAAATAAAAAATATTAATGATACCCATTATCTCTCTCATAAATATTGCCCTGTTTTCAGGTACATGGAGGTATAATTTATTTCATACCAAATTCACCAATAATCGTTACACAAAAAACAAGCTATCTCTATACCGAGTCTAAAAATATATGTACATAATCTAAAGACCGATGATCGGAATCTTAAGATCTTATGCTCTTGATTGATTAAATATAAGCATATAAACGATAAGTGGTAAACGATAAACATAATTCTTCTAATTGATCAATTTTGGAGGTTTGGATTTAGAATCAATGTTCATAAAACCTTTCTTAGAATCAATTTTTTTATTTTATTTTTTTATTTTATTATTTTTTTTTTTATTTCTTTTTCTTTTTCAGATTCTCCACATTCAATCAAAATAGATCATATATGAAAAATACCATAGATAAAAAATCGCTGAGAATAAGAATATTCTTCATCTGTCTAGAGACTCGAAACTCAGACTAGAATAACTTGTACTCAGGTACTGAAATCTGTATTCTGCGTGATGATCGATTCGATCATTTCGTTATACTTCACCTATCTTAATCATTAAGTATTTCGAGATAATTAGCAAGATCAGGCGTTACTGTTTCACAATCACCTAGATTCTATCATTCTAACATCAACATAATGATCAGATATCATCGGATTATTTAATTTTGTACCTCGGGTGTGTAATCGACTCGTTGTGGTGAGTATACGCCAATTGAACATCGTCTCCGATCTGCATCGACACAGCCGAGGCGTTGTTTCCGATGAACCGGTTAACGAGCGCCTTGGAAGAGATCTTCGGCGACGGTGTCCTACTTCCGGCAGCCACCAGCTCCTCCGGTGGTGAGACTATTGAACTGCTGAATACGCCCAACATCCTGAACTATATCTCCTCCTTAAATAAAATAAATAATCTCTCTTTCAACAAAGGAAACGGAGAACTGAAAGCATGGGAGAGTGATCAACCGGAGGTGCTGAAATTTATAGAAAGGGGATGAGGATATTATTGTCATTTCAACGCATTTTACTTATTGTTTTTTTCTTTTTCAAATAAATTGAAACGAACGGTATGTGAGCAATGGGACCCATTTGGGCGATGATTTCTGTGCGTAAGATAGCTTGTGTGGCCCACGTGTCCAGGACACTGTATTGGTAGGATGACGGGGAGAGATGGTTATTATATCCTGCGGTAACGTCCACGGAATCCTTTTTGTGGATATTTTGGACATGAAGGTCTCAACATCAATGTTTAAATGTATCTCACAAAAATTTAAATTTAAAGTTAACTAGAAATAAACATTTGATAAGGATTTAAAGTTATATAATTCTATATTAACTTGGTTGTACTTATATACATGGTAGATACCATAATAGGTGTTTTTTTTTTTTTTTGTTAATAAACATTTGAAAATGAGCCTCTCATGGATCTTATATATATAAACAAATTTATGTGATGGTGATGATGAAATTATGATACAAGGTTAGGTCCACAACTCGAGGATTAGACAGTCTTCATTGCAAATCATAGGTTGTAATATCCAAGTTTTTGACTAAAATATAAGTATTTGAAAAAAATATAAATCAAAATATTTATCAAACTAATATTTTTTTTTAAATTTATTTTAAATATCTGTTTTTTCTATTGCAGTTTTTTACTACAATTTTTATTTTCTTTAGTATTAGTTTTTTTTTTCATTATTTTTTACATTTAAAAAAATATATACAATTAACATAAATACTTTGATATTATTTATACAAATTATATAAATCATTTAAAACATCATATTTTAGCGATCTTAACTTAAGACTCTCATTACACATACGAGTTTTTTCTACATCCTTATGAAGCGTATTGATTATAATCACTATTTAATGGATTACTACAAAAATATCTATTTAATATTTTTTTTAATTATTTGAAAATGCAAAAAGTCCATTAAAAAAATTTAATACAAACTAGTAGAAGATCCCCATGCTTCGCACAGGTCAGATTTTTCTTGTGTTTTTGTTTGAGTTTGGAATCACGTATTCCATTATTTTGGAATGTCATTCTTTCCATTTTGTTAATCTTTCATTATATTTTCTTTATGAACAATAGCAATATGAGAGGATGAATAAAATACATTGCTCATGTTGGTATCAAATTGCAAGTAGGTTGCTATTAGTGGTAAAAAATAAAGTTAAAAAAATTTGAATTTGAATAAGTTGTTTAAGAATTTAGAGTCTAATCCTAAGTTGAAAAAGCAATAAATACTTTTACTTTTTGTGCTCCTGAAATGACAAATTTACCCCCTATTTCCCTTGATACCATCCTCACCACCCATCCTGGTTACAGAACTCAGAAACACACTCCTGAACTCGTATCACCAATCCCCAAAATTGGCCATAAAAAATTCAAAACCCTCCTGGTGGGTTGTTGTCCCCTTAATCAAACATATCACCTCTAAACCTAGGACCAAAAGAAAACATAAAAGAATAAAAAAACAAAAATTAAAAAAGAAGATATTATTTTCATGTTGGTAGCTTACCAAATATTGTGTAGCAGATCAAACAATTGTGGAGCCTGAAAACAAACCACATAAATTTTAATTTGAATATCATTATATCCATTGTCTAATATTACTAGTGAGTAAATGATTATATGAAAGCATAATAAAAATAGCAACATACTTAATATCTATTACCTGTAATATCAACACACTTCATGTTTTTATCGTTAATAGAAATATAATCTGACACTTGAAAAATTCTTACAAATTTTGTGTCACATATTACTATTAGAAGCTGCTATTATGGGAAGTGAGAACGTATAATCACATCGCCACATACCATAAAACATCCTATGCTACCTATTCCGGTCAGATGGCTGTGTCCTAGTAGAAATGCGTCCTGTCTCCTCACCAATTCAACCCCATTCCACATAGGATTATGTTTTACTGATTTTGCATCCATATGTCTAAATAATATTCACTTAATATACATACAAATCTTATTTAGTTTCATTTGAACAATTATTTAGTTAAAAAAACAAAAGAAGCAAACCATATATCAGTGACTGCAAACCTACAAATATTTTGGTTACAGCAAGATCTAACCCACATAATGCATCTATGGGCCATTGGCACGTCTATTGAATGCTATATGACCATAATCTTCATGTCTCAATGTGTCATATTAAGGATTTAAAAACCCATGATGCACCTAAAACAATGCAAGCAAGATTAATCAATGATCTCACGAAAAAATAGAAAAAAAAACAGTAAAACACCAACATCGCAATCCAAGTATGCTTGTGTGTACAAGGGGAATAACATGAGGAATTTTCAAAATGCCCCCCAATTTTACGTTCTTATTTATCTACTTATTGAGTTAACGAAATCATTTAATATTATTACTAGGGTGTGCCTGTGTGTACAACAGAAATTCCTAATTCATACCTCTTTTTTTGAATTAACTCAATAAGTAGATAAATAAGAATGTAAAATTGGGGGGGCAATTTGAAAATTCCTCATGTTATTCCCTTTGGATACATGCCAACCAAGCAAATTTTCACCCTTTCAAGCCCTAGGTTAGCATGTCTAACAATAACAATAAAACCGAGAGAAAAAGACAAAAATAGCCATTTACACTAATTACATTACAAAAATAGCAAAAAAAAATCGAAATTGCAAAAATAGCCCTCAATTTTGCAGATGGAAATGCCTCATCTGCGAAATCACCATTCCATCTGCGAATGTACAAGCAGCTAAAGCACAGCTGTGCTTTAGCTGCTTGTACATTCGTAGATGGTTTTATTTATTTATTTTTTTAATTTTTTTTCTCTCTATATATTGAAAATGTAGGGTAAAATCGCAAATGGAAATGCCCCATCTGCGATTTACTCTCATCCCATCTGCGAAATTGTGATTTTTTTTTTTGTTTTTGTTTTTTCTTTTAGTTTGACTATGAAATCAATTGGTTTGACTACGAAATCATGTTGCTATATAAAAAGTTTTGTAGAAAATTATCATTTTGGTTGTTATTTGTTTAGGAACTTTCTCTAAAATTTGCTCTAAAAAATGATTGAATATTTGGTTTGTCTTGTAACCGGTGGGAGATGGCAAGTTAATGGAACTAATCTGGAATACGTATGTCCACAGGGAGGTATTTCTGAATTTGCTTTGATATTTTCTGAGTATATTAGTTACAGTGATTTTGTATCTTTGGTAAGAAGCAAAATTGGTTTGTTAGACAAATATAGAATTGGTCTTCGTTTCCACCATCCTGAATTAAATTATTATATAGCTATAGTTGAAGACATGGATGTTAGAATGTTGATAAACGTAATCAAATGTAGTGGAGGAAGGTCTGTGAAAGTGTTTGTGGTGGTTGATGAAGTTGAGGAGGTTAATGGGGGTGGTGAAATTGGAAATCAGTTTGTTGGTAATTTATGCAGTTATAAAGGGAGCAACAATCCGATAGGTACTTTCAATACTCCTAGTGTACCTCAGTTTCATAGTGTTGCTGAAAATGTTAATGTTAGTTATTCACCTATTCACTATGTGGATCTTGAGAATTACAAGCATGTTGGTGATGATGATGTTGGTACTTATCTTAATAATGTGGGTGGTCGTTGTGATGATGTTGCCGAACAAGAAGTTAAAGTTATGAATAGGCGTGTGGTAGATAAAACTAAAAAGAAAAAAAAATTCAAGTCAAAAAAATAAAAAAAATCATGTTTACGGGCATTATGTTGATGTTGGTGATGTACGTTTAGATATAACCAAGCTACAAAGCAATTCCGATAGAGATGAGTTGGGTGATGAAGTTAAAGCTAAGTTTCCCAATAACCTTTTTCACGGTATGCCCCCTGTACCAGAATGCCCACTTGATCTTAATGAAGATATCCCAACACAGATGGTAGACATGAATCTTCAAAAGATTCAATGTGAGAGTATATTTAAGAACAAAGAACTTTTAAAGCGGTGTATTGGTAAAAAATGTCTTCGAGAAGGTTTCCAGACGAGGACAAGTAGATCCACCAAATCAAGGTATGAAGTTGTGTGTGTTTCGAAAAACTGTTCTTGGTTACTAAGAGCAAAAACAATTAAATATTCTGATGGACTTTTCCAAGTGAATAAATTTGTTGATGTACACACATGTTCTTCAACATTTTTGCAACCTAATCATCGACAAGCAAACAAATATGTTTTGGGTGAATATATTGTTGATGTTTTGGCTGAAGACTATAGTAGAGTTTATCGGGGAAAAAATATTGTTAATGATATGAATGCTCAATTGAATATCAATATCTCATACCATCAGGCATGGCGTGCGAAACAATATGCATTGTTGTCGTTAAGGGGTACGAAAGAGGATTCTTTTACCAAACTTCCGGTGTATTGTCACAACTTGGCCAAACATAATCTGGGTACTGTCACACATATTAAAACAGATGCTGATGATCGCTTTGAGTTTTTGTACGTCGCACTCGGTTGCTCGGTTAGTATTATAATATTATGTTAATTTTTTAATATTTATTTTGGTGTATTTGAATAAATATACAATGTATTGTAACACCCAAAGTTTTGAAGGCCAAGAAAGGAAAGAAAACCTTAATGTTAAGGGGCGACTCGGCGAGTTCAAGGAGGAACTCGGCGAGTCAGAGCGGGATCCGGGTCGAGGAGTAAGTGACCGACTCAGCGAGTCGGCCAAGGTGACTCGGCGAGTCTGGTCTGTGCGTGGAAAACCCTAAATTCGGAACTTGGAGCCTATATAAACGTCTTAATCTTCTTCCTAGGGTTCCTTACTGCCTCTTTAGCCCTGGATACCAAACCCTAGCCATCATATCCATTGATTGAGCCATTGATTGCCTTCAAGAGTGCATTAAGCTTGGCGGAAGAAGAAGAATCTTGAGAGTGCAAGAAGGGGGCTGTAGATCCGGGATTGGGAAGACATTTCTGAGCTTTTGGAGGTATAAACTAGTTCCTGGACCCTTTTTGCACCTAGATCTATGTGTGGTTGTTGGGGCTTTTATCCATAATGTTATTATTTTGAGTTAGAAGCCGGATCTGGAGTTGCTACTTCAGATCCAAGTGTGTTATGGACTGGAGAAGCATAAAGTATCAGCCCTTGAGTCGATTTTGAAGCCCCTTGGCCTTAAACCCTAGTTTATGGTGCATTTTGCCTAGATCTCCATCTCTACACGTAAAGTTTGCAACTTTACGTGGGGAATATGCTTGGGAAGGGTAGATCTACAGTTTGAAGTCCATGCATGACTCAAAAGTCCTTTGCATGTATGTAGATCTGAATAGACTCGGCGAGTCCTTCGAGTGGACTCGGCGAGTAGCATGAAGATGAGAAGGAACTCGACGAGTGGGATGAACAGCTCGTCGAGTCGGATGAAGATGGGCATGAACTCGGCGAGTTGGATGAACAACTCGGAGAGTTGGATGAAGATTTCCTTGTGCTCGGCGAGTCTGCTCTTGGACTCGACGAGTCAGGTCGCGTAGTCCCAAACCCCTCGAGTTAAGACTCGAGTCAGCGAGTCGAGCAAGGACTCAGTGAGTTGGACAGGACAGGAATCAGGAATCAGTAGACTCGGCGAGTCAGGGGCTGACTCGGCGAGTCATGTCGCGAATGGAAGGACCCTGAGTATGTGAACTCGACGAGTCAGTAGGTGGACTCGGCGAGTAGGGTTGACCTGGAAGGTTGACTTTGACCAGGACTTTGACTTAGACCAGAGTTGACTTGGTTGTCTGTCGGGGGTCAGTTTGACTAAGTGTTGCATTGATATTGATAGCTCGGGAAGCTAGTAGAGCAAGAGTTCAGTGAGTGGTCGGGCAGCAGCTAGTGGGATCATCAGCCAGTTCAGTCGGTGCAGGTGAGTTTCCCTTTATATGAATGGGTCTACGGCCATAATGCCGGCCCATGTAGTTATGAGTAGAAGACCCGGGGGTTAGCCCTAGGCACAGTATGCTAGTAAGATATTCGGGACGAGGTCCAATGATAGAGGGCGGGTGCCCAAGGAATGGTTTAGGTGATAGTTTATACTTGTTGTCTGTGTGATACTTGTATCCGAGCGGGGCTCGAAGCCAGGCGGGGCCTGGTTCAGCGGGGCCGTTGTAGCGGGCGAGGCCCGAGGTAGTGGGCGAGGCCCAGGATAGCGGGCGTGGCCCAGTATGTGCAGTATGTGGTTATGCATGGTATGTGGTAGGGTAGGGAACTCACTAAGCTTCGTGCTTACGGTTTTCAGTCTTGGTTTCAGGTACTTCCGGTAGCGGATGATGGAGCTCGGGGTGATCGCATGGCACACACCATAAATTTGACAGCCTGGGAATGTTTCACTCTGACAACGATCATGTGTTTTGGAAACTATTACTTTGATTGTGTTTTGAATCGATGATTTTACTTTAAGTAATATTTATTAAAAGAAATTTTTAGTTTTGAATTTTGGGACGTTACATGTATTGTAGGTACGCGCTTTTGTCAATTTTTGTAAACTGACCCTAGTAGTACCGATTCTTGGACATGGTTTTTTCAAAAACTACATGACTGCATAGGAAATATGCAGGAGCTTACAATTATATCTGATAGGTCTCCATCTATAGCAACATCCGTTGCCAACATTTTTCCTCACGCTCATCATGGAATATGTGGTGTCCATTTGTATTTCAACATAGTATCTAGATTCGGCAAGAGTAAAACGTTTAAAAGAATTTTTTGGGAGACGTGTAAGGCGTACACAGTTGATGCTTTTGATGCTGCCATGGATGTTATGAAAAAGACAAAAGACCCAGTATGAGAGTACTTAAAAAGTATAAATCCAGAAACTTGGTCAATGGCACATTTTAAAGGGAACCGATACAATCTTATGTCGTCCAACAGTGCGGAGTCTATAAATGCATTATCTAGACACGCACGTAAGGTGCCAATACTTATGTTGATCGATTTTTTTCGTGCTACAATGCAACAATGGTGGTTTCAAAGACATAACTTTGCAGGTATTAAGTAAATTTTTAATATTAATGTTTTATTAATTTTGATGTTATTGATCTTAGCTTCTTCATTTTGGCTCTTTTTTTAGCGGAAGCAACAACAATACTTACCCCTTGGGCGGATGAAGTTGTAAAAGAAAACAAGAAAACTTTTACCAAATGGGATGTTCTCATGATCTCAAATATGAAATGCGAGGTCAAAAAGGGGGCACAAAATGTGATTGTTGATTTCCAACATATGACATGTACATGTAGGCATTAGCAACTTGATAGGATACCTTGTGGTCATGTCATAAGATGTTTAATAGTGAACAATTACCAAGACTGCTCGAGGTATGCATTAAATGCTTACTTTACCGAAACACTGAGGAAAACATATGAGGAATCAATAAACCCTCTGCCAAAGCCATCCGAATGGGAGATCCCCGATGATTTGATGATTGTTAAGCCACCAATAATGGATAAACGTTAGCCAGACAGGCCAAGAAACACAGACTGCATTCCATCCCAAGGCGAGGGTCCAATTATAAAAGAGTGTTCTACATGTGGTCAAATAGGAAACACGAGAAATAATTGTACTGGAAGGGCGTCCGGTAGCGGAGCACGTCACATAATTTCTAATGCAGAAATGACATTTAATATTGGTGGTTCAGCGAGTTGCTCACAAACCTATAACGTTGATTTTGATATAAAACAACCTTGAAATGAAGACTAATGACGAGTTGTTAACTTATTATGTATTGTAATATTTTTATTAAATCTTACAAGACATTGCTATGCTTTCATATTTTTGTTTAGTTTGTTGATTATAACAATTAATGAAGCCTTTATATTATAAAATATAGTTTGCAGAATTTTTTTAACAATTACAACTTGTTATTTAAAAAAAAACAATAAGCGATCCTTTTGCAACCTAATCTGTATCATGATAATATTACAACAATTTTGTAACTAATTTTTAAACTCAGGGAACTGCAATGGGTACTTCTCTTTCTCCATTGTTATATAGTCATCCTTAATTCTCATTTTGTCTTCCAAACGATCCTTTTTTTACCATAATGTGTATCAACTGCTCATCCTTCTCAGCAAGCCGTTTTTCAGTCGTTTTGATTGCCTTCTTACTCTTTTTTATCCAATCTTTATGCTCTTTGATTTTGTTTTTATTGAGGTCTATCCATTCTTGAGCTTGTTTGCATTCCGATGCAATATCATTAGCAAGTTGAGTGAGAAGTCGGGATGACTCTTTGTCCTCTTCTTGTTGTTCTTCAGCCTTCTTCAATTCTTCAAAATTTTCATGTGACATATATTGTCCGGCTAAGAGGGTGTAAAAAAAGGGCCTACCGAATCACAGTAGTAACAATCTACTTTGTTGCACGAGCAAACTTCGAAGTTGTGTGAGGAACTCATAATAAAGTCGACATTGTAATAAACTTGTGCTATAAGTGGTATTTATACATACTAGACAGTAATGCCAAGTCCAACTTTGAAATGACTAGACAGTAATGACAAGTCAGTGTAGTAACCTGCAAATCGTAGTGGAACCCTTAAGTGACAAAACATAAATGACAGTTTGACATGATAAATCACTGCATAAAGCAGAAAATCGTAGTCCAAATGTAACCATTTCATAGTCAAAGTTTTAATTCATAGTCCTGTATTTATTTATATAAATAGATGTTTAAGATCTAAAAACCAAACACCCAAATCACCTAAACGAAACGAACTCCCATTATTAGAAATGTCGTCGAATGCAGCAAGTTCTTCGAATGAAGTACCTGGTTCCAATTCTGAAAGGCCATGGACGACAAACGAGGTGTTAGTTATAACACGATGCTGGCTAAGTGTTAAGGATGGTGTATCGTTACTTTCTCCCCCGCATTGCCTAATTGGTGATGAATGGACTCGCATAACATCTTTGTTTAACCATGAGATGGGAGAGAAGGACAAAAAAGAGAAAAATCAGATGTTGTTACTAAGTGGATGGATGTAAAGGAAGAAGTGACATGGTTCAATCGAGCATGTAATTATGCGAAAAGTAACAGTGTTCGTTATCGGGACGAAGAAGAGTTCTTGGAAGTTGTTACAGATTTTTACATCTATGAGCATGACGGCAGAGACTTTGAATATGAGGAAGTTTGGAAGGTTGTTAAAAATAAACAGTATTTCATGTAGACCGCTCTAATTTCTGTTCAGAATAACCCATGGACTTGTGTTTTACGTTAATGCTTTGTTCGTATTATGTTGTTGTTTTTCATGTAATTGTTGTAATGTTTGTAATGGTTCATGGAATCCTTGTTAGTAATGTATTCTAATGTATTGTGAAAACTAATGCAATGAGCATTTATTAATTCAAATGAATCATACGAGTTGCTCACATAATAAACTAAAATAGATTTTAAACAAACGAAATACATGAAAATAACCTAGTACGTGAAAATAACCTAGTACTCACATAATAAACTAAAATAGATTTTAAACAAATGGGATATATTTCAAAATATTCCAAGGGGCTTCAAACTGAAATTCTAACCCGTTACTTAATGACTTGTATTCCTCCTTAGCAGCTTCCAAGATGACCTCCTCAGTAGCATTTAAACGGGTGTTGTCAATTTTGGTATAAAGAGCGTTGAATAATAGAACTTCGGTTTTCATTTCATACCATCTTGCTAAGATGTCTAGTTCGTTACGATCGTTTCTTGTAGCCATTCGGTTTTCAGCATTGAAAATATTGGTTAAACAGCTCCAAAACATTGGATCGTTCAACTTGCTTGTCTCGTACACATGAATATACGCACGTGTAAGAACCAAGAACTCTTCATTGCTCCATGATATAGAACTCATTTTGATTGAAACAAAGAGAGTAGAATCTAAAAAACAATATTTGAACAACTGTATTGGTTGTTTAGTAAACTACTTATTTAACTTAATGTCAATTTATAGTAGTTTCTACACAAAATCGCAGTCCAATCTTCTAATATGTCTGCAATTCATAGTCAAAATTAATTGACGAATGCAGTGTACTATACTTATAACACAACAGATCACTGTTCGAGTTGACAAGTCATCCCCCGTCGAATGACAACACAATACATTGCTGCTTGAATTGACAAGCCATTGCACCAAGAAAATAAGGACTCGTTATAAATAGATTTTAATATCCGTTGTAATTGTATCGTATTACTTCCCCCCTTGCAATTATGGACTCACCACATATATGGAGGAACGCAGAGGAGGTCGCTTTGGTTCAAGCTTGGATTATAACTGTAGAGGAGGATTTTCCACCGGGTCCTCCACAAGTTCGTGCTGGATCATTTTGGTCTCGTGTCTGTCATTTTTTTCACCATTTAATGGGGCGTACTCAATATCGAAGAAGAAGAGATGTCAAAGTGAAGTTTCTGGATTTGAAAATAAAGGTGAAACAATTTCAACATATTTATAACGAGTTGGATAACGAACATGCAAATACGGATGAAGACATTCTACGGCAGGTGGATTTGGAACTATACCGTTTTGAATATGATGGTAGTGAGTTTACCCACTTAGATGCATGGAATCTTTTAAAGAATGTCCCTTATTTTTAATATGCATGTTGGTTAAGTTAATTGTTTTTCGTTATTTAAGTTGCTTGTTGTTGTATGTGTGTAGTCGATACTATTTAATAAACGTCCATTTCTTTTAATGTATGTTGTTTCCTCAATCGCCAATACATAATACGTCATAAAATAAATAACTAATACATAATACGCCATAAAATATAAATGGGGTACATAAATAACTAATACATAATACGACATAAAATATAAACAGGGTACATGAATAACTAATACGTAACACGACACTAAAATAAAAACGGGGTACATAAAAAACTAATACATAATACTACATAAAATATAAACGTGCTACATGAATAACTACTACATTGAGGGAGGTAACAGGACCACCGTTTCATTTGGTATTTCCCAATGCACATGTGATGGTATAGTATTCACCAACTCAGATCCATATGCAAGTCGATACACAAAATTAGTGAACTTGTAATCAACCATTCTGTGAATGGATTCAGATGTACGGGTTCTTAGACATGCTATAGCGTGGCCACATGGTATACCGCTTTTTTGCCATTTACCACAACTACATACCCTTCGTTCAAGTTGTACGTTGGTGGTGGCAAAATTGTCATCCACTTCAAATGTATCCCCATACAAACGACTTGCCTTCCAATTATAAGACTTGTTGAGACATTTTTGAACCTTACTCTCAACGTAAGGGGTCAACCCACCAGACAACCTCCCTGTATAATTTGATACTTTAATAAAAATAATAGGACAGTAAAAAAACTAAACATAACAATCTCCCTTACCCGCCACTTCAGCCCGTTCACCATAATTTGATTGTATCGACGTAGTGATTAACTCAATTATCATTGTTATAGGAAACTTACGTGTGGATATAATTTGCAAAATTTCAGGGACGTCAATCGATTTAACATTGTAACGTATTTTTGGGAAAAATGTTCATGTCCATTTTGAAATCGGTATATCGTCAAGCCAGTAAATTGGACTCCTAAGCAAGGTGCAGAAAGGTGGTTTCCTACATGTACTTTGCAACCTTTCCAAACACAAGTAAAAATCATCAACGCTATATGCATTGCATGACTTCCAAAACAACGATTCGACTTCTGTATTGTTATGTCCGACAGACTCATGTATTTTTCGAGCTATATCTTTAGGACAATATCCATGATAGGAATCCGAGTAGGCACTCTCAACACCAAAGTCTATTTTATCACACAGGTTGCTTATGAAACCAACCTCTATGTCCTCACCTAAACAATCTTTTAACCTCATCATGAACCATCTCCATGATTCTTCACACTCTAAGGTTCCCAAACCAACTGCTAAGAGTAGTGGTTCATGATTTCCATCTAAAGCCACTGTGAAGTACATTGTTGTCAGATAGCTCCCAAGAAGGGGTAAATAACCCACATATATCAGCGGTATCATGCACCCAAGGAAGGTACGAATCTACATAAAAACAAACACATATTAGTGATAAGTAAAAAGTAATCGAGATACATTACCATGAAATATTATATAACTCAATAAAAGAAGTGTGTTATACCACGCAACCTAAAGCCACAAAATAGAATTGAAAGCGGTTGGTATCGGTTTTCTTAATGGCTGTGAAGGTATTAGGATTTGTTCTTTGAAGGTTATGCAAGAAAATTGGTAGTTGAGAAAAGCTTCTTTCACTATAAGTACTCATTTTCAAAACCGATGAAAGTGCTCTACAATCATCACACAAATGCAATTATAAATAGAAAATATTGTATCTCTACTGTTCAAAATTCATAGTTTAACTTTTTAAATTCATAGTCAAACCAGTTCATTTCATAGTCAAATTTCACTGACCGACATGACAATACTATGGAATATACTTGTCTGCAGTTCATAGTTCAACTTTTTAAATTCATAGTCAAACCAGTTCATTTCATAGTCAAATTTCACTGACCGACATGACAATACTATAGAATGTACTTGTCTGCAGTTCATAGTTCAACTTTTTAAATTCATAGTCAAACCAATTCATTTCATAGTCAAACATCATACATCGACAAGAAAAGACAAGACAACACA
The DNA here is from genome assembly GCF_002870075.4 of Lactuca sativa. Taxonomy (NCBI): domain Eukaryota; kingdom Viridiplantae; phylum Streptophyta; class Magnoliopsida; order Asterales; family Asteraceae; genus Lactuca; species Lactuca sativa. The sequence continues at coordinate 191,287,673 of NC_056627.2, forward strand.
ATGTACTTATCTGGATTTCGTAGTTCAACTTTTTGAATTCATAGTCAAAAAGAATTGTCTGTAATATGATTTCTTCTATAAATGGGTGTCACTCACTATGAAAAATTTAACTGAGAAAGTAACTCCGATTTAAAAGAAAAAGAAGGCTAATGGCATACTGTAATTGCGGAGGAGAACGTATCGTTAAGATTTCGAGTACAGCTAAAAACCCAGGAAGATTGTTTTACGCTTGCCCATATTTGGTATCATGTAGTTAACGTCATTCAAATTTAAACCCTCGTGTTTACATGACAAAAATTTATTTTCTTATTGTCAATGTTAAATTTAACAGGGACCAAAATGCGGGTTTATCAGTTGGGTTGATGAAGAGAAGGACCAATCATCTATGGTAATAGCTAAAGTATCTAACTCTAATAAGCTCTTTCAATCAGAAAATAAGAAGTTAAAGATAGCGTTGGTTTGTAGTTGGGTGTTGTTCTTGGCGGTTCTTGTTTACAAGTTGTAAGCTTTTTAATATTGTTTTTATGGTTTTGAAGTTGTTAGGTCAATAAATTGTTGTATTTGTACTTATGTTTAGATCAGTGTACTTGTAACGTTAAAACAAATGTTGTAGTCGTTCTTATGTGGTATGTATTGATAAGTTATTAGTAGGTCATTAATTTGTTGTAATTGTCGTAACGTTAAATTTTTTGCCATCCGTTGACGAAACTGTAAAAATAAACTAATAATCAAATCCAACATTAATTTAGATATACAATTATATAATCCAACTACATAGGACCAAGACTAGACCCCCAATAAATTTTTGTCATCCGTTGATGGAACTCTAAAGCTGCGTTCTTTGGGTCAATAAGAACACGTATTGGTTGACCTGAAACGAATTGCTCCATAAACATACAAACAAAAACGCCGCAATCTCCCAAATGACTACTTTGTTAGGGAACATTTTCTTCATAAATGAATTGCATATTCAATGGAATCCTTGGGATGTTCCTCCGGGCCCAATACTTAATCTTGTCCAAATAATTTGCCACCCGACGTTCATATTTGGAAAAGATTCCTTCAGATTTGAATTTTTCTTAAGCCCCTCTACCAAGACTGTCATAAATATGCACTTCCATTGACGCTAATCGTAGTTCCCCAAATAACCAATGATTAGGGGATGAATGAATCGGCAATAGGACCTGTATAAGGATCAGAAAATAAAATTATGTTTCTTTACATCACAATACAAAAACATAACAAAAATAACGATATTATTTTCAATATAAACAATTAAGTTTACCGTATCAACATCCCACCAAGCAACCATGAAGTTGGGGTACGTAGCAATACCAGCCATAAACGCCCTCCAGTCCTGCCCTTCTTCCAAAGCATGAGAAACAAAAAAATTTGGAGGCATTATTGTATGTTAGTCGCCCTCAAACCGTCTCTCCATCAATAGTTGGTACCAAATGGTTATATGCTGCACACATGATACTTTTGTTATTGACTAAAAAACAATTAACTTTTAAAATAATAAATTAACAATTAATTTACCGATGACTCCAACCATCCGTCGTGTGTATGCCCAAACAATGAGCTCCAAAAATCTCTATCTAACACGAAATTTGTGACAACCCGAAATTTCCATTTGTACGAACATTATCTAGTCAATAGAAGCTTGTCCAGTTTCATTGAATTTCAGACTTTTCCGTTTAAGTTTGTGTACATTAGGGTTTACGTTTAAGGAGATATCAGGAGAGTGGATGCTCCTGGTTTTGTGAAATTTGAGCATTCCAAGTTTCATAATGTTATAGTCCAATTTCCAGAATAAAAATATTTTCTGCCAAAATATTTCAGGACTATAAATAGATTTCTGAATTAAATTAATTCATTATTCACAATTCCAAATAGAGAAAAGCCATTTTCTCTCTCACGGATCTTCGGGTTTTCATCCGAGATTGTGAGACTACTTTCCTAGATGTGTTTTATTACTTGTTTTATGCTTTAGAACATAGATTACATGTCTAAAATACAAGATCCGGGAGCTTACGGCCCAAGAACGTTCTTGGGGTGTAAACTCCAAAACAAGGTCTAAAAGCTACCTAGTCTCATTTCCATGTTAGGCATCTAGTTAAGGACTTAATGTATAAACATTAGAGGCTAGAAATCAATCAAGAACCACTAGTTATAGGAGTTTACGGCCAAGGATATCTCTTGGGCCGTAAACCCCTTTTTAAGGGCTATAAGTGCCCTAAATCACCTCTAAGGCTTAAGACATTTACCCTCTAATGCTTGTAGCTATTTTGGACACCAAAACACTTCAAAATCATATAGTTTTAGGAGTTTACAGCCAAGGATATGCTCTTGGGCCGTAAACCCCTTTTTCAAGGGCTAAGAGTGCCCTAAACACCCCTAAGGCTTTAAGACAATTACCCTTTGATACTTGTAACTTGAATGGGGAGTAAATGACATCAAAATCATCCCTTAAAGGGAGTTTACGGCCAAGGAACATCACTTGGGCCGTAAACTCCAAGTGAAGGCACAAATGTGTGCCTATTGTCCCCTTTAGCCTTAAGCAAAAACATGGAAGCTATCCTACATGTGCAAGTGACTTAAATGAATTAAAACCAACACCCCATAGGAGTTTACGGCCATAAACTCTAGGGGATATGGTCTTTAGACCGTAAACTCCTCTATGGAGCATTCTAGGGCCTTAAACTACTTCAAGAATTATTCCACAAGTGCTAGGCTTATTCTAGGATTAATATAGCACCTTAAAACACCCAAAACCACCAAGTGAGGAGCTCAAGGCCGTAATCTCATGGGTTTACGGCCGTAAACTCCAAAGGTGGGGTTTGTTGGGTGGTGAACTCTTATACAAGGCCTTTGGAAGCTTCAAACCCTTTTGCCTTGTCCCGTAGCAACTTAGATGCAACCATTAGGACCTTTAACACTTATGCAAAGTGTTTACATGTTCCTAAGTGTTCTAACTTATTTTATTAAGTTATTATTTGGCTAATTAGTTATATATATGCTTATTATATGATAACTAGGATCGTACGTGTAAACAAGTCTCCGTTTGCCACCTAGCACGGTATTCGATACTACAGTCCAATCTACTCACCACAAGTGAGTTCATACCCCTTTAATCAACCTTTGAAATGCTTTTAAATGTTTTAAATACTTTATGGGGGGGGGGGATACAAGTTAAATACTTGCAGTTATTGCATCAATCACATGTGATTGCATTAATCACATGTGATTAATAACTAGAAAACCAATGATTTATTCACTGTACAAACTGTTTATCAAATTGTTTCACTTCGAAATGTTTTACAAACCCTTTTACTTATCAAATGATTTTATTAAACTTTAGTTTATTCCTTATAAATTGCATGCCCATATATGTATAGATATATAAGCAATGTTTAAAGGGCTTAGGAAGGCCATCCGCCCTATTTCCTTTTTCTCGATTTGGATGTGGTCTGGTGGGATTTCGGGTGACCATCCGAGGGTCGTTTCAATATTAGTTATATATCATATATACATGTATAGACATAAAAGTACTTCCATATTCATACTTATCAGTACATCAATAGTTAGTCACCATCGGGGTAACACAGGAACATATACAACTATACTAGAAACAGGACATATACAACTATACTAGAAACAGGACATATACAACTATACTAGAAACAGGAACATATACAACTATACTAGAAGGAGAACATATACAACTATACTAGAACAAGAAACATTACATATACATGAACACGTTAACAATTGTGATCCACTGTGTCGGAGCATGCCTTAAATGTCATGGCCCGAGTTGTAGCCAGAATTCTCTTGGAGGGAGAGCGTGAGTTTGCGTATAGATCTATATTGGATTGACTATCCTACACCTTGCTGCTAGCTACAGCCGGACCTACAGGTCTGCGGGTGCCAAACGTCATTCCGTTATTATGACCATTCATTATGTCGTTGTTACCAGTCGATAGCATGGTGCAATTTATCACTTTATACCTTAATTTAAATCCGGTTTAAGGTAGTTAGTACAGCAGTAGTTTCTATTATACAAAACTACAGTACTACAATGATTTACCCATTACATATTTTAGTGATAACCTCACTTAAGCATTAATGTACAAACTATATTTTAGTAAATGATAGTTACATTTGGGAAATTACACACTTTTACACCAAACGAGTATACAAAACAGTTAAGCCTTGGTAAAAGGTTACTGTAATAGAAAATATAGGTTTTTCTGAGAGATTCAAACTTTTACAAACACTTTCAAACACTTACTTACATTTTTACAAACTTATACATTGAGACAGGTTCAAACGTTTTCGACAAAAAACATTGACACTAAAATACTTATGAACTCACCAGCTTAATGCTGATAAACTCTTTCAAAATAACTTGTATTCTCAGGTCATCAGTAGACAGGTACCGAGGCCAGCTTTTGAGAAGATGGAGTGCATTCAAGACTCATCTTATTATTTTGATTTACATTATTTTGGTGTCTATAACTATACAGAACACGCTTGTATTAAAATTATATATTTAATGCAATGGATGATGTTGTTTGCTTATTTACATTTACTGTGTTGTGATACTATACATGACGTCCTCCGCCCCAGAACGTTTCCGCCGTTCTTGGTTTTGGGGTGTGACAGATTGGTATCAGAGCATTGTTTATAGTGAATCAAGTATATCAACCTATAAAAGATATACTAAACTATAAACCCATTAGGGATTAAAGCACTCTGACCAAGAGTCTATACTTTAAATATTAAAATATTTAATTAAGTATACTAGTCTGCATTCATACTAAAATCAGTGTCACAATGACAAGAACAAAAGTATTACGATTGTTAAATATCACAAGTGAGCTCGGGGATGTATGGTCAGTCCTGGGAATGGCATAGCCTGATCAACTATGCTGGTCCTAGGAGTGATTAGCATATGCCCTAGAATGGTTGTGATATGTTAACAAGTCTAAAAACTTACCAACAATACCACAAGAAGATCAGTAGAACTTAAACTTAGAATACTATAGGTGTAATTTGTACTACTAGTTACATGTATACTATATCCTTATACCTCTCTTCTCGCGTAGATCTAAATGGATGGATTCCATCATGGCGACCCGTATTTTCCAAATGAAGGCAATGCCGGGTGGATCGATGAAGAGCCCGAAGATGAGCATCCAATCCCTTTGGATGATCACCTCGCAGAAGGCTTTTCTGATGGATCTGACTCCGAGCCTGAAGTCAACAACCTACCGCTAGTAGGTCAAGCCCCGAACAACAATCCCTGACCAGCTTTTCCAGGTCCTACTCCCTTGTGGGCAATCAACTTGAATCGCTGGAGTGATGAACAGGGTCAACCCTTACCATACTTTGGGGACCGAAGCTTTTACAACGTCAGCGATGGTGGCTCTGCTGACTGAGCTCTGCCTATCATTATCTGCAGAATAGCTCGTAATGTCGAGCAAGGTCGAGCAGCCATCGACCGGGTCATGGAGATTGATGCCAACTCAGGTGTCAACACAGTCCGCATCCGCCGTCTTGAAGAAGACATGGAACGGACCCGGAGAACCAACGAAACCCTACAGCAATGGTTGACTGCCTCCCGAGCTGAGGTCATGGAACTTCGAGCTCATCAGAGGGCTCAGGATCGACACCTTCAGGAGTTGTTTCGTCAAGTGTCTGACCTCAGGGCTCGCCCGGGGAATTCCCATCGCCGTTAGATGATGTCTAGTACATCTCTGTCTTTTGATTAAGGAGTAGCCTTTAACATCTGTGCTCTAAGTAGCACTTGTCTGTAAAATATTCCTAACTTTCAGTACTCTAATTAGGAATCTAAGGACTGTCAAACTTATCTGTTTGGTATGATGTAAGACCTACTGTTAGGTCGATTTTCCTTGAACTTATTACATCAGTAATACCAGTATTATTGAAATCTATCTAATCTGTGGGAAAAATCTGTACACTTGTGCTTTCCTACTAATATTCCATATTGTGATTTCAAACACCCAATTAACTGTTGGGCTATGGTTAGTTAGTCCATGTGTCACTCTCACGTTGCTTACAAATTGATTCTTACCAATTTTTCTCATCTTTATAAACATATAGCTGAAAGATGCCTCCTCGCAAATCTCCCAGGAATAACCCTGCACCTCCACCGCCTCCACCGCCTCCGGTCATCGATACTACAGCCCTGAATGTTGCCGTAGCTGCAGCAGTGGCAACTGCCATGGCTCAGTATCACTCATCCGACGCCAGCAGAGGTGGAACCCCTGTTGAATCTATCCCGGTCGAAATCCTTATGCGCTCGAGAGAGTGCTCCTACAAGGATTTCACAAATTGCAAGCCGAAGCCTTTCTATGGCACCGGCGGAGTCATTGCCCTCTCTCAATGGTTCGAGAAGACTGAATCAGTCTTCGAAATCTGTTCATGCCCTGCTGCGTGCAAAGTTAAATATGCCGCATGCACCTTTGATGGAAAAGCCCTAACGTGGTGGAACGGCCACGTTAAAGCCCTAACACTCATCGTGGCTAACGACATTGGCTGGGAAACGATGAAGGACCTCATGACTGAGGAATACTGCCCGAGGGGCGAAATCCAGAAGTTGGAACAGGAACTCTGGAACCTGACCATGAAGGGCACCAATGTGATTGCTTACACTGCCCGATTTAGCGAACTGGTGGCCCTCTTCCCCAATATGGTTCCCACTGAGGGGAAAAAGATCGAACGATACATATGGGGGCTAGTGCCTCCGTACCAGGGAAATGTCCTAGCATCAAACCCCGCTACCTTCGACAGTGCTAAGTGTTTGGCACAAAGACTCATTGACCATGGAGTCAAAACCCCTGCGACAACAACAACCCTAGCCATCCCAGAACCCTCCAAACCCGCTGACACTAAGCGGAAGTTCTGGGATGACAAGAAGAAGCAGTGAGCTGCCAAGAAACAACAAATCGTGGCAGTGCATGCTGCGGTAACCCCTACTGCTGCTACTGCTCCGGGGAAGCAGTATGCTGGAAGTTTGCCGAAGTGCAACAAATGCGACTTACACCACAACGGCTCCTGCCGTGAAATGCAGTGTTCTAACTGCAACAGGAAAGGACACACCGTCCGTTTCTGTAAATTCCCGGCAGAACCGATCTCCCAAGTCCCTGGCTCAGGCGCGAGCCCAACCTGCTATGGATGTGGCGAAGCAGGCCACTTTAAAAGGGACTGCCCCAAAGCGAGAAATGCTGGAGGAGCAGGGAGGGTACTAGCTATAGGCCACGGGGAAGCAGTTGCTGACCCGACCGTGGTGACTGGTACATTCCTCCTTGATAACTCCTATGCATGCATTCTGTTCGATAGTGGAGCGGAGCAAAGCTTCGTAAACCATAAATTTGCTCGCATGCTTAAGCAACAACCACACGCACTTAATGAACAATTCACAGTAGAAATGGCCAATGGGAAAACTGAAAGTACTAATAGCATATACTTAGGTTGTATCCTAACCTTAGATAACCATTCATTCCCAATCGACCTTATGCCGGTCTCAATAAAAAGCTTCGATGTTATTATCGGCATGGATTGGTTAAGTCTTCATCGCGCCGACATCATGTGCTACAAGAAAGCAGTCCGTCTAAACCTCCCGTCTAATGAAACTCTTATAGTCTACGGCGACAAACCTAGTGCGAGTCTTCGCATTATATCAAGTATTCAAGCACAAAAATATCTGCGCAAAGAATACCACGCATTCCTTGCTCACGTCGTCGACACGAACCTCGAAACGAAAGAACTAAAGAACATCCCAGTAGTGAGCGACTTCCCCGACATTTTCCCAGAAGAACTACCCGGGTTACCTCCGCAACGATAGGTCGAGTTCAGAATCGACTTAGTCCCAGGAGCTACCCCAGTAGCCAAGTCGCCCTACCGTTTAGCACCAGCTGAGATGCAGGAACTCTCTGGTCAACTTAACGAACTGCTCAACAAGGGCTTTATAAGACCAAGTTTCTCACCTTGGGGAGCACCGGTCTTGTTCATTAAAAAGAAAGACGGATCATTCCGTATGTGTATCGACTACAGAGAACTCAACAAACTGACGGTCAAGAATCGTTACCCTCTGCCTCGCATAGATGATCTATTCGACCAACTGCAAGGGGCGAACTATTTCTCTAAGATTGATATGAGATCCGGATATCACCAGTTACGAGTGCTAGAAGAGGATGTGCCGAAGACAGCCTTCCGAACTCGTTACGGACACTACAAGTTCGTGGTGATGCCATTCGGATTGACCAATGCGCCCGCAGTCTTCATGGATCTGATGGATAGAGTATGCCGACCTTACTTGGATCAGTTCGTCATCGTTTTCATTGACGACATCCTGATCTACTCCCGAAGTAAGAAAGATCATGGCGATCATCTGCGACAAGTTCTAGGGACTTTACGAAAGGAGAAACTTTATGCGAAGTTTTCGAAATGTGAATTTTGGATCCGAAGAGTCAAATTCTTAGGACATGTGGTAAGAGAAGAGGGAATCCACGTGGACCCATCCAAAATTAAAGCCATTGAGAACTGGTCAGCACCTATGACGCCTACTGAAATTTGTCAATTTCTAGGTCTCGCTGGCTACTACCGCAGGTTCATTCAGAACTTCTCCCGAATAGCGAAACCTCTTACGACCCTGACCCAGAAAGGCGTGGCCTTTGACTGGGAAGAGAAACAAGAGAGAGCGTTCCAAACGCTCAAGAGAGCCTTGTGCACCGCGCCAATACTATCCCTTCCCAAAGGAATAGAAGACTTCGTAGTCTATTGCGATGCATCAAATCAAGGACTCGGATGTGTTCTGATGTAGCGAGGTAAGGTCATCGCCTACGCCTCGAGACAGTTGAAGACACACGAGGTTAACTACACGACACACAATCTTGAACTAGGAGCCGTGGTGTTTGCTCTGAAGATCTGGAGACATTACTTGTATGGAACGAAAAGCACTATCTTTACCGACCACAAGAGTTTACAACATATTTTCGATCAGAAGGAGTTCAACATGAGACAACGACGGTGGGTCGAGCTACTCAGTGATTACGAATGTGATATTCGTTATCATCCGGGTAAAGCCAACGTAGTAGCAGATGCCCTAAGTCGGAAGGAATATTCTGGTCGCCAAGTCAAGTCATTATCAATAACCATCCATTCACACTTGTCTAAGCAAATTCAGGCGGCTCAACTTGAGGCCATGAAACCTGAAAATGTGACGAGTGAATCCCTTAGGGGAATGGACAAGAATTTAGAAGCCAAGGGTGACGGAGCATTATATTTCATGAACCGGATCTGGACACCGAAACACGGTGGTTTCCGAGACTTGGTCATGACCGAAGCGCACAACACTCGGTATTTCGTCCACCCAGGTTCAGATAAGATGTATCTGGATCTTAAAAAGCTGTACTGGTGGCCTAATATGAAAGCAGAGATTGCTACCTTCGTAAGTAAATGCCTTACTTGCGCAAAGGTTAAGGTCGAGTACCAGAAGCCCTCTGGTTTACTGCAACAACTAGAGATTCCAGAATGGAAGTGGGAGCGGATCACTATGGATTTCATAACCAAGTTGCCCAAGACAACGGGTGGACTTGACACCATATGGGTCATCGTTGATAGATTGACCAAGTCTGCACACTTCCTGCCTATCAAAGAAACCGACGAGATGGAGAAACTTACGAGAACATACATTTGGGAAATCGTACAACTGCATGGTGTACCTATGTCCATTATCTCTGATAGAGATAGTAGGTTCACCTCAAGATTCTGGCAATCGCTACAACATTCCTTAGGAATAAGGCTGGACATGAGCACAGCCTACCATCCACAGACCGACGGACAGAGTGAGAGGACCATCCAAACACTGGAAGATATGTTGCGAGCCTATGTGATTGATTTTGGGAAAGCATGGGATACTCGTTTACCCCTTGTCGAATTTTCCTATAATAACAGTTATCACACGAGCATCAAGGCTGCTCCATTCGAAGCTCTCTACGGCCGAAAGTGCAGATCCCCTCTGTGCTGGGTTGAGGTGGGTGATACCCAATTAGCCAGGGAGCAAGCTTCCGACAGTACTCTCACCGGTCCGGAAATCATTCGGGAAACGACAGAGAAAATCGTTCAGATCCGTGAACGATTGAAAGCCTCTAGAGACCGACAGAAGAGCTACGCCGATAAACGAAGAAAACCTTTGGAATTTCAGGTGGGAGACCGAGTCCTTCTCAAAGTCTCACCCTGGAAGGGATTGATACGCTTCGGCAGGCGTGGGAAACTTAATCCGAGGTACATAGGGCCTTTCGAGATTCTTGCAAGAGTCGGCCTCGTAGCTTACAAACTCGACCTACCCGACACACTTCGTAACGTACATTCTACATTCCACGTATCTAACTTGAAAAAGTGTCTATCCAACGAGACTCTTGTAATCCCACTCGACGAGATCGAGATCAACGAGAGCCTCAACTTCGTGGAAGAACCAGTAGAGATCATGGACCGTGAGGTCAAGCAGACGAAGCAAAGCCGTATCCATATCGTGAAGGTTCGCCGGAACGCCAAGCGAGGAACGGAATTCACTTGGGAACGCGAGGATCAGATGAAGCTGAAATACCCTCATCTTTTCGCTTAATTGTTGTAACTTCATATTTGCTTAAATTCTAATTTCGGGACGAAATTCCTTCTAACGGGAGGATGATGTGACAACTCGAAATTTCCATTTGTACGAACATTATCTATTCAATAGAAGCTTGTCCAGTTTCAGTGAATTTTAGGCTTTTCCGTTTAAGTTTGTGTACATTAGGGTTTACGTTTAAGGAGATATCAGGAGAGTGGATGCTTCTGGTTTTGTGAAATTTGAGCATTCCAAGTTTCATAATGTTACAGTCCAATTTCCAGAATAAAAATATTTTCTGCCAAAATATTTCAGGACTATAAATAGATTTCTGAATTAAATTAATTCATTATTCACAATTCCAAATAGAGAAAAGCCATTTTCTCTCTCACGGATCTTCGGGTTTTCATCCGAGATTGTGAGTCTACTTTCCTAGATGTGTTTTATTACTTGTTTTATGCTTTAGAACATAGATTACATGTCTAAAATACAAGATCCGGGAGCTTACGGCCCAAGAACGTTCTTGGGGTGTAAACTCCAAAACAAGGTCTAAAAGCTAACTAGTCTCATTTCCATGTTAGACATCTAGTTTAGGACTTAATGTATAAACATTAGAGGCTAGAAATCAATCAAGAACCACTAGTTATAGGAGTTTACGGCCAAGGATATCTCTTGGGCCGTAAACCCCTTTTTAAGGGCTATAAGTGCCCTAAATCACCTCTAAGGCTTAAGACATTTACCCTCTAATGCTTGTAGCTATTTTGGACACCAAAACACTTCAAAATCATATAGTTTTAGGAGTTTACAGCCAAGGATATGCTCTTGGGCCGTAAGCCCCTTTTTCAAGGGCTAAGAGTGCCCTAAACACCCCTAAGGCTTTAAGACAATTACCCTTTGATACTTGTAACTTGAATGGGGAGTAAATGACATCAAAATCATCCCTTAAAGGGAGTTTACGGCCAAGGAACATCACTTGGGCCGTAAACTCCAAGTGAAGGCACAAATGTGTGCCTATTGTCCCCTTTAGCCTTAAGCAAAAACATGGAAGCTATCCTACATGTGCAAGTGACTTAAATGAATTAAAACCAACACCCCATAGGAGTTTACGGCCATAAACTCTAGGGGATATGGTCTTTAGACCGTAAACTCCTCTATGGAGCATTCTAGGGCCTTAAACTACTTCAAGAATTATTCCACAAGTGCTAGGCTTATTCTAGGATTAATATAGCACCTTAAAACACCCAAAACCACCAAGTGAGGAGCTCAAGGCCGTAATCTCATGGGTTTACGGCCGTAAACTCCAAAGGTGGGGTTTGTTGGGTGGTGAACTCTTATACAAGGCCTTTGGAAGCTTCAAACCCTTTTGCCTTGTCCCGTAGCAACTTAGATGCAACCATTAGGACCTTTAACACTTATGCAAAGTGTTTACATGTTCCTAAGTGTTCTAACTTATTTTATTAAGTTATTATTTGGCTAATTAGTTATATATATGCTTATTATATGATAACTAGACTCGTACGTGTAAACAAGTCTCCGTTTGCCACCTAGCACGGTATTCGATACTACAGTCCAATCTACTCACCACAAGTGAGTTCATACCCCTTTAATCAACCTTTGAAATGCTTTTAAATGTTTTAAATACTTTATGGGGGGGGATACAAGTTAAATACTTGCAGTTATTGCATCAATCACATGTGATTGCATTAATCACATGTGATTAATAACTAGAAAACCAATGATTTATTCACTGTACAAACTGTTTATCAAATTGTTTCACTTCGAAATGTTTTACAAACCCTTTTACTTATCAAATGATTTTATTAAACTTTAGTTTATTCCTTATAAATTGCATGCCCATATATGTATAGATATATAAGCAATGTTTAAAGGGCTTAGGAAGGCCATCCGCCCTATTTCCTTTTTCTCGATTTGGATGTGGTCTGGTGGGATTTCGGGTGACCATCCGAGGGTCGTTTCAATATTAGTTATATATCATATATACATGTATAGACATAAAAGTACTTCCATATTCATACTTATCAGTACATCAATAGCAAGTTACCATCGGGGTAACTCAGGAACATATACAACTATACTAGAAACAGGACATATACAACTATACTAGAAACAGGACATATACAACTATACTAGAAACATGAACATATACAACTATACTAGAAGGAGAACATATACAACTATACTAGAACAAGAAACATTACATATACATGAACACGTTAACAATTGTTATCCACTGTGTCGGAGCATGCCTTAAATGTCATGGCCCGAGTTGTAGCCAAAATTCTCTTGGAGGGAGAGCGTGAGTTTGCGTATAGATCTATACTGGATTGACTATCCTACACCTTGCTGCTAGCTACAGCCGGACCTGCAGGTCTGCGGGTGCCAAACGTCATTCCGTTATTACGACCATTCATTATGTCGTTGTTACCAGTCGATAGCATGGTGCAATTTATCACTTTATACCTTAATTTAAATCCGGTTTAAGGTTGTTAGTACAACAGTAGTTCCTATTATACAAAACTACAGTACTACAATGATTTACCCATTACATATTTTAGTGATAACCTCACTTAAGCATTAATGTACAAACTATATTTTAGTAAATGATAGTTACACTTGGGAAATTACACACTTTTACACCAAACGAGTATACAAAACAGTTAAGCCTTGGTAAAAGGTTACTTTAATAGAAAATATAGGTTTTTCTGAGAGATTCAAACTTTTACAAACACTTTCAAACACTTACTTACATTTTTACAAACTTATACATTGAGACAGGTTCAAACGTTTTCGACAACAAACATTGACACTAAAATACTTATGAACTCACCAGCTTAATGCTGATAAACTCTTTCAAAATAACTTGTATTCTCAGGTCATCAGTAGACAGGTACCGAGGCCAGCTTTTGAGAAGATGGAGCGCATTCAAGACTCATCTTATTATTTTGATTTACATTATTTTGGTGTCTATAACTGTACAGAACACGCTTGTATTAAAATTATATATTTAATGCAATGGATGATGTTGTTTGCTTAATTACATTTACTGTGTTGTGATAGTATACATGACGTCTTCCGCCCCAGAACGTTTCCGCCGTTCTTGGTTTTGGGGTGTGACAGATTGGTATCAGAGCATTGTTTATAGTGAATCAAGTATATCAACCTATAAAAGATATACTAAACTATAAACCCATTAAGGATTAAAGCACTCTGACCAAGAGTCTATACTTTAAATATTAAAATATTTAATTAAGTATACTAGTCTGCATTCATACTAAAATCAGTGTCACAATGACAAGAACAAAAGTATTACGATTGTTAAATATCACAAGTGAGCTCGGGGATGTATGGTCAGTCCTGGGAATGGCATAGCCTGATCAACTATAATTTAATAAGCAATAATATCTAATTAAATAAATGATTCAATCTACTAAAAACAAAATATAAATTAATGTAAGTATAAGAACCTTTTTAACTTCACTATAATCATTTACATCAAACACATCATCATCAAATTTGTTCCCCGCATAGTCATTCCTCTCCTCCAACACCTACATTAAAAATAAAACTTTTTACTTAATAACGAAAGACACATTAAAAAGTAATTATTAAAATCGTAAAGGTAATATCTATAATAACCTTGTCGTCTTGAATATCACCAAAAACATTTTCAGTTGTATTGTTTTTGTTCATCACTTCATCTTGCGCAACCTATATTTTCAAATATAAAATTAGAACACAGGTATTCATATATGTTAATAAAATTTAAAAAATAATGTAGCGTGTAACTAACCTGTTCATCATATTTTCTTTGTGACACTATCGGATCATCAAAAGTAATGTCATTCCAAAATTGTTCAGTATTCACTTCTTCAACAAAAACCTCTGTAGGTTGTCGGTTCATAAACACATGCTGCTCCAGTGCATGTAGCCGTTTCAACACCTCGTCTAGGTTGTTTTTCCCACTGTCCCTACCTCTACCATGAGAGCGACCACTGAACGACATACTAGATGAAGATTCGTCTTGTCTCCTAAAATGGTCCCGTACTAGGGATGGAACTGCTTTCCCTTCACTATATGCATACTTTTGAAATGACATATAATAACAAGATGTCATCTCACCATCACTCAATAACATGTTTTGTCTTGGTGGTTGCCCCTCCTAAAAATCAAACATATTAAAAATGCACATAAAAGTATAATAATCAAGTTTATTAATAATAAACGAAAAATTTATAAACCTGTAGCTTTGAAAAAATCTTGTTCACGTCAACCCATTTCAATTTTTTTGTTCCACTCCATCGTTTCATCCGAGGCATGTCTTTATTTTTTCTCAATACTAATCCACATGCACGAACAGTAATAAAAGACATCCGAGGCATGTCTTTATTTTTTCTCAATACTAATCCACAACCGGAATCATCTCATATATCCATATCTACAATTTTTTACAATTACAGTAATAAAAGTTAAAATTAAAATAAAAAACATAACAATAAAACAATTTAAATATAAGAAAATTTTTATACCCTTATTGGAGCCGTAAATCCTAAGACGGAGTACTTTAAAGTTTGACGACGCTCAGGAAGTGATAAATAATTATCTATTTTGTTCCATGTATCCTCAAGGTCAACATAAGTAAAATCCCAAAGATAGCTACCCCAAGCGAAACTAACAAAACAAAAAAACAAAATTGGTTTTTATATAAATTATAACTTTAATAAAATAAAACTTTTAACGTAAACAAAATATACCTGTTCCAGAGATCCAAATTCTCAGCAAAAAAAAAAAACCAATCTTGTGGCACCCGATCATTAATTTCTTTTCCCAAAAAACCTTCACACAAAATGTATATCAAACATACTCTAACTGCATCAACGTCGTCAAGTTCTAGGAATGTTCGATTTAAAATTAAATGTTTCAGGTCGCCGATTTTCACCGAACTATTGGTATGGTCCGGAAATAGCCGCTCACGCAATAAACATCTTTTTTACTAGTTAATAATTTTTCCGACGCTTTTTTCCCAATGTTTTTTGGATACTCCCCAAAATTGAAGCCGGTTATCAAACAAAACTCTTCCGGCCCATAAACCATTTTCGTATTGTCTACTCG
Source organism: Lactuca sativa (assembly GCF_002870075.4). Lineage (NCBI taxonomy): Eukaryota > Viridiplantae > Streptophyta > Magnoliopsida > Asterales > Asteraceae > Lactuca > Lactuca sativa. The sequence goes on from NC_056627.2 coordinate 191,303,439, forward strand.
AAAATATAATCGTTTTATTTCATCTGCAGATAAAACAGGGTCCGACCGGATCTGATGAAGGAACATTTTATGGAGCAACAATGCGTACCCTTGTAAACAAGGGACATCAATATAATAACCAAATACAGTATCTCTGAAAATGGCACGTCTTACACCATCTAAAACTTCAAATACTTCCCATATGTTACCGGCCGAGCCTTTTAAATTCACAATTGCTTTCATATATTGATAAAACTAAAATCATGCTGCAAAAAAAAAACACAAAAACAAATTAGAGAACTAAAAATTATTTTGTTTTTAAAATATATGATTATGAACTGCAATAAGTACATAAACAATTAGTTTTGCAAATACAAATTCTTAATTAATAATTTATATACTTACGATAAAAAATAATAACATACACATATATAAACAATTTTCTAAGTTATACAACAAATATATTTACGATAAAAAACAATATCATACATAATTATGTAAACATTTTATTAAACAAATTTTCAACTTAAACGACAAATATATAAATAATTTGTATCTTTCTAATTATATAAACTAACATTTTATAACCATATAAACAAACAATTTTTCAAATAAAACGACAACCAAATTAACATTTTTGCAAGTTATACGACAAATATATACAAATTTTCAACTTATACGACAAATACAAACAATTTATAACAATATATATACGACAAATTTTCAACTTATATAAATGTTATACTTATACGACAAATATATATACAAACGACTATTTTGCACATACTGTAATTTAACTATTTTTCACTTTATATAAACAATTATATGATAAGAATATACAAGTTTTCAAGTTATACAACAACTAAACAAACAACAAAAATAACAAATTGTAAACATTATCTAACAATTTATTTAAATTTAAACCACCAGATGCACACTCTAAACAGTCTCTACTTGTACATTCAAACAACCACTAACAAAATACCATTTAAAGTTCAAGTATACTAAAGAAATATTAAAACTATCAAACACAACAAAATTATCCTTTCAAAAACTTTATAATTACTATTTTTTTACACTAAATAATACAATAAATGATAAAATAAAAAATAGTTTAAACATTAAAAGAGTTAAAATCTAACCATATTTGCGGGATTATTGACATAATCCTCCATTTTCTTCAAAAACTAGCCAAAATCGCGAGAAAAGCCCAAAGATAGAGAAAGTTTTTGTGTAGAGAAGGGTGAAAAATGGAGAAAAAAAAACGTTTATATAGTGAAAGCTAGGAGATTTCACAGATGAACTCGTGATTTCGCAGATGGAATGGTGATTTCGCAGATGGGGCATTTCCATCTGCGAATTTGTGGGCTATTTTTGCAATTTCGATTTTTTTTTTGGCTATTTTTGTAATGTAATTAGTGTAAATAGCTATTTTTGTCATTTTCTCTAAAACCGAGGGGAAGATTCCATAGACTAATCTATGTATTTTAATAGCAATTAACCATATAACTTAAACATAACAAAGATTAAAAGCATGTGACTACTCAAATTCCACTAAAATTCCAACTCACATGCTAAAATAAAGAAATTACAAATCAATCAAAGATATCTGAAATACAAACCTTTTATTTATGTACGTTACAGCAACTTCACCATCGGCCTCTCTATGGTGGTCGCCGGTAGACATAACCAATGCATTATACCCCTAAAACTGGAAGTTACCAGAAAAACCGGAGAAAAAAATCAGCAAAACCGTTGATGCGTGTGAAGAAACCTTCATTTATCGAATAAATACCTGTAAAATTGGACCAGGAAACGGAAATGGAAGAGGTTTCGTTCCCAACTTTTGGATTTCATCACTTCAAAATGAGATTGCAATATTCCTATCAGGTTATTAGAATCTTAGAGAAAGGGGAAAAGGTGGAAGCAGGCAGAGTAGGGAAGTGGTAGAAAGAGATAGAATCGATCGCTTTGACTGAATCGGTGGTGTTGAAGATAAAGGGCAATAAAATTGATTTCAGGTAGTAGGAAATCGTTTTCATAGTTGAAGTGTTAGGAAATCGATTTCATACCTGAGAAAGAGAAGGAGAAGGTAGTGTCTTCCATGTCGGTGAGGTGAGGTAGCGCTAAACCGGAGGTTTTCCTCAGGAGGCGATAACTTCTAGCCGGAGGTGATGATAGAAAATCGACGACATGAGATACAGAAGGGGTAGAAGGAGTAATAATCGGAAGCTGAAGCAGTGAAAAAGTAGAAGAGAAGCAGTGGAAACATATATTGGGTGAGAGAGTCGGTGGAAGTGAGATGATGGAAAAAAAGAGAAGAACGGAGGTGGTGACTAGGGGTAGCATAACCCATGTAAGATAACCCATGAACAGTACCTGTGGTTAGGTACTGTAGCTAAGGGGAGATAATATATATATATATATATATATATATATATATATATATATATATATATATATATATATATATATATATATATATATATATATATATATAATACTAACCACCGCAGTGGTGTTTACGGACCATGATCGTTGCAACATAAACCACGAAGCCCTCCGTTGTACGTGCTCTGGAGGGCCTTAACGAGTATAACCAGAGACAACATAATACTAAAAAAAACTAAAGTGACTATATAAAATCAAAATGAAAACTTTATGAACAACAAAATTATCCAATTAAAATCACATAAAAAATCTAAATAATAATTAAATTTTCATTTTTAACTAATAAATTACATATTAATTCATGTCTTTTAATTAGTAGCTCCAATGATATTCGGATAACTCTATATGATCGAAATCTCAAATGCAATACCAAAACCGATAAACTAAATAAAGTTTTTATGTGCAAACGCTTTGTATAAGATTTATGTTAAACTTAAATAAAAAATTAAAAAATTTACATTAAAAAAACTAATATTTAAAAACTAAAATGAAAAAAGAAATAAAAAACCGAAATAAAATAATAAAATACAAAACAAATATTTAAAATAAAAATAATAATAAAAAAACTGAAGATAGAAAAAAAAATACTAGTTTGATAATTTTTTTAAACTATACTAACTTAACTTGGTAAAAACTTTTTTCAATAACCCTATTTTAAAAACTCGTAGTATCTAAAAAATGATACAAAGTACATCTAATTTCTTTTAGATAATAATGAGACAACGGTGTATATTTATATTCATTTAAGTATTTTACAAGTTCTATATGACCAATACAACAAAACTATATAAAGGTTCCAATGGGTGTCACAATCAGTCCTCAAAAACACAAAAATCAACATTTATTGGTTCTTAGCTGGACTATATCCTAACCCCTGCTAGTTTGTCTTGAATCTAGAAGTACATCACAACTAAGCTACAATAGATTAGTTAGTAATAGAAACCACAAACACAACAACATCAATATAATGGAATAACCTTTTGCGAAAACATACTAGCACACACATAATACACAATAAGAAGGTACGTTTCTCTAATCTACAATATCTCAATGGTATAACTTTAGAGTTATATTGCTTAAGACTTTCAATTGTAACCATTTACAACTTGTAGATCACCACCTTTGTAGAGACACCTCTTATGTCCTAAAAGATTTGAAGACGCCTATTGCGTCTTTAGAGATCTCTTATTCCATTAAAGAATCTAGACACCTCTTGCACCCCAAGACACCTTTTTTTTTTAATTAAAACGCATTTTATGTCTCTTTTGAATTAAGACACATCTTATGTTTCTTTTGAATTAAGACGCCTCTTTTTTCTCGGAACACTGCTATATAAGTTTTACATTCACATACAATAAAACATACCATAAGAACTCTACAGGTAAGCATGCATAGGAAAGAGTAGTACCTGGATTGGTGACCTCTTAGGAAGTCTTCGTGTCGTGTGGCACAAAACCGGCAATATCCTGATACGTGAGGATGTGGATGTTATAAATGGTATCCGATCCAGAACGTGGACAATATTCGATGTTCAATGGGAAATAGGCTCCTTATGAAGAAGGGGAGAAAGTATAGCACCTTTGATCCCACACTGACTAGGAAGGAGAACTAAGAACTCCATATAAGAGGGTGTGAAGACCCTCCTTACCAAGATGAGTTTTAAAGAATTGAGTGTAGCAAATCCCATAAGAAATTTGCAATTAAGCATACCTAGGCGAGAGTATTATTAGGATGTGTGACCCCTTGAGAAGTATTTGTGCCAAGTGGCCTAAATCTAACAATATTAACTTACGATTCTCTTACCTGTTCTAGATCTCATTTTCTACATGTTTTTGAAATTTTATCTTCATCTGTCTGATGATTGTAAAAGTTTTATATTCATCCACTTCCTATTTGATTTCATGGTTCATGCTATAAACTATAAATGCATCAATCTCATATTTATCATTAAAACATTCTAGTCTAGGCTAGATGTCAATGGTTAAATACTTAAATGCTTTATCAAGTGGTGATAAAGTACGCAGTTCTTCAACTATAACTTGTTCTTGTACCTAAGGAAAATCTCAAAATTGCGATACCATTCAACAAAGTTACCACTATTTAGTTTCACATCCTCAAATAAAGAACAAAGTGTGATTTTGTTCATGCTTTTGGTTGAAAATCTATAAAGGGAAATAAAATTCATTTTAGTATTTTGGTATTAAATTCTTTATAAATTAATTATCTTTATGCTTTGTTGAAAAATTCTTATATAGAGGCTCAGATCTAATTCGTTGCATTGGTAGGTAATCGTTACCAATTGCATCAATATGCAAATTTTAGATCTGTATGGTACTTTGGATAGTAAACTAACGTTCATGGCATGTTTAGTCCCAACCTTTCCCCATGCTTAGGTCTGAGAAGGACACTGGCTAAATCGTCTAATTTGGAACTTGTGAAATTTTTTTCTTAAGTGTGACAAGAGTTCACAAATTCACCTTGAAGTGGAAAACGGCTAGGTTTTACCACAATTCAAAGTTATACCAAAAAGTTGTCCCAACTATTGGATGACAAGAATTAAATTTAGAAAGTTGTTTTATATATAACCGTCATTTATAAAAATTAAGTGTTGCAGAAAAATTTCATGCATGTAATATATTCATCAACACGTTTTAGTTAAAACAACGTATAATAAATTATAAAAACATTTTAGATTTAACGAGTTTCAAATAAACCATTGAAGTTTAATGAGCCATCATGAATTAAAGGGATGAACAATTAAAAGATAATAACAATAAACTTTTGAAGAAATCAGATTGTAGGAAAAATGGCCAGCGTTAGACCGCCACAACTATATTTTCTTTATCGTGCCGCCACAACTTACCACTTCTATTCATAGCCACCGACCACCATTGCCCTCTATACAATAAAGGGAGTGGTGTGCCTTTGGGCTACTCCTTTTTTGGGCTTGGCTGTGGTGGGACGATGTGTGGCGTTGGCCACCTTCACTTGCTAGCATGTCATGTCAGATGAGATGCTAGTCCAACTTTATTCCACTTAATGTTTTCTAGGGTTTTGTGTTTCATATTTACGTTGTATTTTAGAATTTAAAATAAACCAAAATTCACAAAAAATAAAATCCTAATATATTACAAATTTGTAGTAACAAATTAGTCAACCAAACCATTACATATTTTTTGAATGAAAGTAACAAGAACATATAAGCACGATTCAATCAAACAAGAACAACACATTCATCCTAATACACGGTCACCATCTTACATAATCTCTTCTTTAACACCTCAATGTTTTCTCGTGATACAAGTACCAATTAAAAGTCAGATCCTTTCATGCAAAGCGGATAACAACTTTGATTTTGATAAGTAATTAATGTATAAACTTCCTATATAATAGCTTGTAAACATTAACCTTTGGATGTCATCATGACTTTTAAGAATGTCTGATCTTATAAGCACCTCAATTTGTTTGGATCAACTTTAATTCCACATGGATTCACAAAATGACCCAGAAAACAGACTTCACAAATCCAAAAGTTACATTTAGAAAATTTTGATAAAGATTTCCTCTTTTAAGTAACTTTAGTATGCCTCACAAATGTTTCTCAATATATATATATATATATATATATATATATATATATATATATATATATATAGGTTCAAATGTTTCCAATAAGTATTGTATGCCTCTAACAACTAATCAGAATTAAGAAAAAATAAATTCAATAATAAATTATAAAAGGGTATAATAGTAATCTTAGTTATGATTAATATGGTAAATAATTAAAATCTTTAATAACCTTTAAATATGGAAATTAAGTTAGTAAACCCTAAAAAATCACTGAGAGACCCCTTTATCACAATCCTTCATAGTCAAATTAAACATCACTTACTAATAATCAGCATCCTCCCCTTCAAAACCTAACCCACCGTACTTCTCCCCTCATCTACTGATGTCCAACCCTAACACAATCGATTGTGGCTTATTTCCCCAACCTGACGACAAGCTCAGAAGTACAAGACTATGTGTGGCCTTTAACGAGTTGTTCTACCTTCATCTCAGATTCGATGTGTTTTTCTTTTGAACAAAATAGAGTTTACAAATCGGAACTCCGATTCTTTATTGCTTAATCCAGGTCAAATTTGTTTCCTCCTTTTTGTTTTTATTAAATGATTTCGAGATTTCAAGAATAAACTCCTACAATTCTAGTGTTTTTCTTCTATTCTAATACCTATGTGTTTAATTAATCTGATGAGAACATCAAGTTCCTTACCACTAGGGTTGATGATGTTTAGGTCTTGACCCGGAAGAGTATGGACGACCCGAAAGAGTATTGTTCTCAGACCTTATCTTGATACGAATTCATCATGTTGCTTTTTATCTTATCATATTCATAATCTGGAATGGTATAGAACAACCATTTCTCATCTTTTCTGCTTCACCTGTTTATCTAGTATGGTGTTGGTCTAATGAGATCTTTATTTTCCTTATTTTGACTTTGCTTATGATTAGTTATTCCATAAGCTTGATGATTTAATTTGATTTCTTTGAATTAATTTCACACTCATGATAATACAAATTCTTTAAGAATATTCAAAACCATTGTGAGAAAATATTTACAGTACAATCTTGCAGAATAAACATGTTTTTTAAGATTACATTCTATTAGAATAAATTACAATTATTTAATGTGTGATACATTTTGTCAGAATATATAGTTTTTATTCTCTTAGAGTGCACATACTTTTTAATATGTTTTTTTGACATATCATCAAACGTTTATAATCTTTCCAATAGAAGTATTGAACAATTTCCTAACCTTTATTTATGTTTTATTCCTGAAATTTTGATAATCGTAGCTACAAGATATGTTTAGTTTGTAGATTATAGGATACAAACGTCCATATTCTCTCTACTATGATGAAATTTGAGGAATGAAACTTTGATGATTGGCACCAAAAGACAGATGATTCGTTCCTTAAGAATAATATGCAACATGTATATTATTATGTTAGAATATTTAACAAAGAATGTTATATTCTGGTAGAATATATTCTATGTATTCTGCCAGAGTATATTCTATGTATTCTCTCATATTCTATGTATTCTAACACAATATATAAAGTGATAGTTAATTGAAAGTAACATGTTTTTAACCATTTTTAGTTTTTGTTGTATATGTGATAGGAATGGCTGGAAGAATGCGTTGAAGACCTAATAGGAATAACTTGAAGAATGATCATATTCACATTTTAATAATGTTGTTATTTGTTAAGAATTTTATTCATTTTTGTTGATATTCTTTTTAGAATATGTATAATTATATTAAAATGTATATGACTTTTAGTCTGTAACAATATGTATGAATTTGTTTTTAAGTTCGGATGTATAAGAATATATTAGAATGTTGTTATTTTTAAACCTATGACTCAAAAAATTTGTTATTTTTCAATAATAATATAATAGAATAAAATTCTGAAAGAGCATCATCCTATCAAAAAAAATATTCTGACAGAATAAAATCGGTTATGTTTACAAATTACATTATAATTAAAATTGAATTAATTAAAAAAATTCAGATTTTTAAAATTAGGAGAATTAATTATCCCTAAAAATCCGAAAATTTCCTTTTATAATTGTAGTTAATTGTCTAAAATACCATTTTGCTAAAATTTGTATGATTATATGGTACATGATATCTCATTATAATATCATTCACTCTCAAATCATGTCCATTGATTAATTTCATCCGTTGGTCCAGATCTTTGCATTCTGACACACAATAGTTAGTAAAAACAAAACCTAAACATATATATATATATATATATATATATATATATATATATATCATCAATGAAGACAATCACAAAATTTTCAAGAAATGGTCTATAAAACCAGTTATAACATCCATGAATACATCTAGTGTATATGTTTTAAACTAAATGCCATCATTAAAAACTCAAAATGTTTGTATCTTATGTGCAATTCCATTTTTCAATATCATATCCTTTAACATTAAATTTATAATATATATATATATATATATATATATACACACACACACATATATATATATATATATATATATATATATATATATATATATATATATGTGTGTGTGTGTGTGTGTGTGTGTGTGTGTATATATATATATACACGAGTAGATGTTGATTTTAAGAATAATCACCCATTTGCAATTTATTATATATAGTAGATCCTTTCAAGTGGATTGATTCTTTACAGTTACCTTGTCATGGTCTATATAATGAATACACATCTATATCGATCCATACTTGTTTTTCTTGAAAATGTCAAAAGCCCAATGCAGGGAACTTAGGCTGGATAAAGACCTTATGTAAATCTTGAAATTTCACCGCTAACTCTTTCATATCGGTCGGTGCCAAATGATAATGTTCCCCATAATCGGTATAATGTCCGATATAAAATAAATATGAAAATCCACTTGGTGGTCTAGTGGTAATCCCGAAAAGTTTTCGAGAAATACCTCAAGATATTATCATACCTCTTTAATATGTTGTTTGGTAGTGGAAGATTACAGTTTAAATTTAATTCCCACACTCATATGCAACCAAATCATACTTGATTAACCATAATATATCCATATGGTGCTTAGAGCTTTTACTTTAATTAATTGTAGATCTTTCGATGTAGAAAAATAATATCAAGTAAGATCTTTCTGAATCATGCATGTATCATAATATTGTTCGCTTGGGCCACTTGACACGAGCACTTCCCAAGGGGTCACCCATCCCGGTACTACTCCCGACGAGCACACTTAACTGCAAAGTTGTTATGGGATCTGCTGCCCTCACAGCTTTAAAATATGTTGTGACAAGGAAGGTATCTACACCCCTTATGAGGAGATGCTTAGTTCTCCTTCCAAGCCGATGTGGGATAGGTGCAACCCACCTTCACCCCCCTATTATAGGGTTCGACGTCCCTGTCGAACACATCGACCTGTGCCCCAGCTCTGATACCATTTGTAATATCCCCATTTGGCACGTATCACAATATTGTCCGCTTTGGGCTCCCGGTGTAAAAACTTCCTAGGGGGTCACCCATCCCTGGATTGTTCTCGCCTGAGCACGCTTACCTGCAAAGTTCTTATGGGCTCTGCTGCCCTGATGGATTTAAAACGCGTTCTGACACGGAAGGTATCTACACCCCTTAGAAGGCGATGTTTAGTTCTCCTTCCAAGCCGATGTGGGATAAGTGCAACCCACCTTAAGGTGGGTTACACCTGATCCTACATCGGCTTGGAAGGAGAAAAAAACATTTCCTTATAAAGGGGTGTGGATACCTTCCTTGTCACAACGCGTTTTAAAACCGTGAGAGTAGCAGATCCCATAAGAACTCTGCAGTTAAGCGTGCCTGGAGATGTCGCACCCCACTCTATTAGGGTGAGGTGGGCCACAGGGTGATCGGTCGGACCGAGGTAGTCTTACAGACCATCAAGATGATTCAACAGATTAGAGAACGACTACAGACCACACAGAGTAGACAGAAGAGCTACGCTGACCGACGCCGATCTGAGTTAGATTTCAAGGTTGGTGATATGGTACACTTGAAGGTCTCACTCTTGAAAGGTGTGATCCGCTTCAGTAAGAGGGGGGAAATTGGGTCCCTGATACATTGGGTCGTTCAGGGTCATTACCAGGGTTAGCAAGGTGGCATCTTAGACCAATTGGTAAGTTGGTGGGGTGAGTGTGGGAGAGACCCGGGTTCGAATCTTGTTAATATGGCTTGGAAGGAGAACTAAGCATTGCCATATAAGGGGTGTGGATACCTTCCTTGTCACAACACGTTTTAAAGTCATGAGGGCAACATATCCCATAAGAACTCTACAATTAAGCATGCTCAGGTGGGAGTAGTATCGGGATGGGTGGCCCCCTGGGAAGTCCTCGTGCTAAGTGGCCCAAAACGGACAATATTGTGATACGTGACAGATGGGGATGTTACAAATGGTATCAGAGTTGGGGCATGGCTCGATATGTTTGACGAGGACGTCGAACCCTATAATGAGGGTGCATGTGGGTTGCACCAGATCCCACATCGGCTTGGAATAAGAACGGAACATTTCCTTAAAAGGGGTGTGGATACTTTCCTTGACACAATGCGTTTTAAAGCCGTGAGGGCAGTAGATCCCATAAGAACTCTACAGTTAAGCGTGCTCGGGCGGGAGTAGTACTGGGATAGGTGACACCCTGGGAAGTCCTCGTGCCAAGTGGCCTAAAGCGGACAATACTGTGATATGTGCCGGAGGGAGATGTTACACTTCTTCCTTGTTCTTGAGATAATTAACAAAAATTAGAAACATAAAGGGTAAGTATATAAGAGGAAGCATTGTAGGGATTAAAAATGAATTGTTACAAGAATCCTTGAACAATCTTTCTTATATACTTACACTAATGGGTTGAATTTTATGAAATCCTTTCAATAAATTAAGTTAGTAGCCTAAGACCTTTAATTAATTAATATAACTAATTAATTTGTTTTAATATATAAACCATTTATTTATTCAAAAAAACTTTTTTATTTTTAGTTATATATGTATATATATATATATATATATATATATATATATATATATATATATATATGTATATAATTAATAACTCCCTATTTACTTGTTTATTTTTGACCGGTGAATAATAAATTTATCACTTATAAATATATTATTTATTTCATGTATGTAACTATTCTTTGTGTTTGTGACCCTATTGGTTCACATATAATTAGCGGTACACTAATGATTTGTTTCTTGTACACTAGATCACATAGACTCTCACTTATGTAGTGGATGAAAGAAACAAAGTATACATACAACGATGAACATCTAGCAACATGTCATTGCTCTACCCATGAAATGAATGTCTACCTCTACAAGACGTACATTAAATTGTAATGTTAAATGACATGTAATCTTAATATCCCATTTTTATTGTATCATTAAGCATGAAACATGGATCAAATCATTCTTAATATACTGTCAACGGTTGTTAGTAGCATTGCCAGCAATGAGTAGTCAACTTTTATTAAAGTAAGACATATTTTAAATGGGCTTCTTATGGTTAACGATATCATCGTGTGGTGTAGAAAAAAGAAGAAAAAATGTTTGTTTTGGAGATTGATTTTAAAAAGGCTTGTGACTCTATTGGTTAGGGTTATTTGGACCATATTATGGTATTCTTGAGTTTTGGTGATATATGGTGTGGTTAGATTCGGGGATGTCTTTCTTCAGTGAGTGCTTCCTTCTTGGTTAATAGGATTCCTACTTTAGAATTTCAGCTGGAAAGGGGCATGAGACAAGTAATCATCTATCCCCATTTTTCTTTATCATAGCTATGAAAGGTCTTCACATATCTACTGAGGGTTTTCTGGTGGTTGGTATGATTACATGTGTTCCAGGAGGTGGTGATGATCTTTTTATCACTCACCTATTTTATGCAAATGATGCCATTTTTTTAGGTGAGTGGTTGAAAGAAAACATTTCTTACATTGTTAGATTGGTAAACTGCTTTTACTTTGGTTTTAGTCTTCAATCGGATATTAAAAAAAAATATTGTCTTTATGGTGTTGGAGTAGAAGAGAGTGAAGTGTAAGAGTTTGCAATTTTGGTGGGTTGAAAGGTGTATCAGGTTACTTTGTTTACTTGGGGATTTCGACGAGCTCTAGTATGGCTCAAGTTAAAGGTTGGAAGAAGCTGGTGGAGAGGTTCAGTAAGTGGTTTTCTAATGGAAAGTTCACATAGTTTTTATAGGTAGTTTTTCTCTGTTGTTGTCGTCCATTCTTATTCCATTAGGTATTTTTTATATGTCACTTTTGTTGATGCCAATTTAGGTTAAAAATCATTTGGAGTTTCTTAAAGCCAAATTTATTTTAGGAAAGGGATGAAAATAATCGAAAATACATTGGATTAAATGGGATCTTGTGTTGACTTCTAAACAAAATGGGGGTCTTGGAAATAGTAGCTTGGTAGCTTTAAATTTGGTGTTACTTCAAAAGTGTAGATGGAGATTTGTGATATAAGATCATAGCTTATTGGTCAAAGTCATTAAATCTTTGCATGTTGAGCATGGTGGTATTTTGTTCTCTCAAAACCGAAGTATTGTCATCAGTACTTGGGTGAGAATAGTCATGTCTACAAAAAGGTTAAGTGATAAAGGTTTTATATCTTATTACGACTTGAGAAAAACAGTACAGAATGGTAATACTACTAGTTTTTGGAATGATGTTTGATGTGGTGGTGATGTCGAAATATTACTACACCTTATTTTACCTACTATCTAACTAGCTATTCGACAAAAGGAAGTGTACCTTTTCGCAAATAGTATAGCACAAACAGTCGGACATCGAAAACAGGGAATGGATTTAATTAACTAATCTAACTACTAAAGATTAATCTAAAACAAGTAAAAGTTAATTTGGTTTTTATCTGATTTTGCAAGTTCAGACAAACTTAATCACTTAACTATGAAATTTCAATCAATTACTAAAACACTTCCACTTAGTTCGAATCCACTTCTCCTTTATGGTTAGCTACTAATTATGGATTATTAAAGTTGGTTACCAAATTTTACATTATTAGTAATTTAAGTATAAATTTACGAATGTTTCACTAATTCATGAAAAGTTATGCATGGTAACACACAATCAAACACATAATCAGTTATGGATTCTGAATGGGCTATGTATGATTTATTTAACAAACATAATTATGGTTATAATTTATGTTCTCCAGCATAGCTAAATTTAATTACCTCAACTACTTATCTAAGATTGGGTCGATCCTAGCTCTAGAAATTCAATGGTCACTAAATCACTAGGTGTCAAGTTCATGTAATTTAGCAGTCACTAAGCTACAAAGAACATGAATTTAAGCAATTAAAGTATCTACTATTAGCATGCTAGGTATTAACAATTGAACACAAGCACATAAGAAACTATTAAAGATCCATAAATCAAATAGCTAAACCATAAAGTTGAGCTTCATCTAGCTAAATGGAAGAAGCTAAATTCAGCTACAAATGGATCATAAAACAAACACAAATCCAATAAATAAAGACATGATTAAATGTACCAAACTAAAGTGATGATTATAATCTTCAATCTCTAAATCTTCATTAAATTCTTCTTTCTTGAGTGCTTGGACTTGGTTTTTCTGACTAAATTTCCTCCAAAAATCATTTTCTAAACCCTCTAAGTCTCCTTAAAAACTCCTTGAATCATGAAATTGAATGAATTTATATAGTTTTGGGAATTATTGTAATTCACGATGTGAACAGGGATTTCATGTCGTGATGTAAGATGAATCTTTATTGGGCAAGGACTCAGACTTCCCGTTCACTTATCTTCTAGAACACTCACTCCACGTCGTGTAAGTCATGGCCACGTCATGATTTCGGCTTTTCGCAGGTATTTTTCTTCTTTAAATCTTTCATCCTCCAAAGTTCCACTTCTTGTTGCTTTTGGTCCCTTTTTATTCAAGATTGTTCCTTCTAGCTGCAAAATATAATTTAATCTCATAAGTACCATTTATCTTTACAAATAACCAAAATACTAATCAAAATGCATTAAAATATTGCCTAAAAATGTGTATAAATATGGCAATATCTGGTGGTTTGTCTTTTAAGAGTTGGTTTCATAGATTCTTTTATTTAGAGAATGACAGGAATTATGTTGTGAAAAACAAATATGTTGATAGCAATTAGGTTTTACACCGGCGTGGGCTGGTGAGGTGAGTGGTCGTATTAGAGAAACTCAATTGTTTGTTAAACACTCTTCAAAATGTTCAACTTAGGGAGGATAGTGATAGATGGTGTTGGAATTTCGAGGGGGTGGGTGAGTTTTATGTGAACATCATGTGAAAGTTCATTGATGCATTCATTTTGGATAGTGTGAATGACATACCCCATTTAGTTGTTTCAATAGCCTCATACATACACATAAAAAGGATATCATCTCTTGTAATGGAACCTCTTCCTGTCCTCATGGCTCTTACAATAAGGGTTTTGGTGGTGTTGATTGTATCAATGGCAGTCAATTGTTCATTCTTCCAACTAACCCCACATACAAATTGCATCTGGTATGTATTTCAAATCGATTGCAGCTCCCTAAATTAAAAATTGTATCTTGATAATGCATTTGTGATGGCTTCTGATAAAACCCAAGGATGGAGTGGTGACTCCTTTGATCGATACAATGAGTACATGTATGATTTGATTTCAATTCCAATTAGCTACTCTGATTGATATGTGAAGAAATACAAGAATATAATGTTCAATTCCTTCAAATTTTGTATGGATTAGGGGAACAAAGATGAAGCTCATAAGCTGTTTGATGAAATACCTGAACGAATCGAGGTTTCTTGATTTTTTTAGATCTTATGCATTTGAATGATGCATGGTTTTTTTTTTAGGATAATTTCGAGCAAAATTTATTATTTTTTCCTGTCTTTCCAGACTCGTAACTTGGCCATACGAACTCCAACATGGGAAAACATTATATTGTTGGAAAGCTTGTGAGGAGTACTACAAGTTCCATATTATTTGTTTCGTCTGAATATTTCTAGAACGGGAATTATTCAACTGTGAACATGGAAAGTCAGAATATTACAACATTTCAAGTGTTTGAACAACAAACTTCAAACGACAATATCTCATTCATTACATATCCATTTTGTCTAATTCTTTTCCTGTGTACTCTTAGTTTTATAGACTACAAGTTTTCTTTATAATATTATTTATATTTAGCTATGTATATCGACTTATTAAGCTCCAAAGTTGACATTTTATAGCTGAAAAATTCCCAAATCAGCTCTTCATTAATTTTTGTCCAACTTTGCAACCAAGTAGATTTTTCATATAAACTCCTTCTAAGCTAATTTGTTTTTCTATTGCTTTATTTTCAAATCTACTCTAAGTTACATTTGTACTCTTTTCCTTTTCCTTTCCTTTAGGGTTGACTTTTATGGCCTCAAAGTTGGCATTTTATCACTTTTACATGGAATTACAAATTTCACATTCTTTTCCATTTTTTCCATTAAACTTAATCCATTACAACATAAGCATATAAAACTCATATACCTCGTACAATGGTGACATATTAACTATTATATCCCTTGTTGGTTATGTAAAATAACCAATTTACCATCTTTGACCAATTTACCCTTTATTGCTATTTGTCAATATCCAACACATTTCCTTTTCATTCTCACATTCTAAACATCTAGATTTTAGGATGTTAGACATATTCATATAGTTATTCATATACATATGCATATAGTTATTCTTATGCATATGAATATGCATATACTTATTCATATACATAAGCATAATGTATAGTCCTTCCATCCGAAAATTATTGTCCACTAACAAAAAACACACAGATTAATGAAACATTAATTACCATTAACTTTATTAAATTAAATGACAATTATACCCTTTTTGCATTTAATTCTATGGTAGTTCCATTTAATTCGATTGTATTTTTACTAGGAATGAAGGATGTTTTGGTAAAAATGATATTTATTTTTAGAAGCGGACAATTATTTTGGGACAAACCAAAAAGGAAACATGTACTACTAAATTTGGGATGGAGGTGGTACGTATTTAATAGCCTTATGAATATACTTATTCTTATGCATATGCATATACTTATGAATATTTATATACTTATACTTATGAATATTCACATGTATATGCATATATTTATTCATATGTATATCTATATCTTTACTCTTACGCAAGAGGTAGTGGCACTCAGGTAGATGTCATGCCAATTTTCATGACAAATTTTTAAAAAAAAAATATATATATTAATTTCATATATTAAGTTCCATTTTTAATCTTCTTCATCCCCATTGATACTACTATTTTTGACCTATCAAACCCTTATCCTACCTTACTCTTAATGTCATTGCCATTAGCATGGTTGCATATGCATATGCATATGATTATTCATATACATAAGCATATACATATGTATATACATATGTCATATACTTATTCTTATGCATATGAATATACTTATTCTTATGCATATGCATATGCTTATTCATATACATATGCATATACATATGCTTATTCATTTACATATGCATATGTCATATATTTATTCTTATTGATATCCACATGCATATGCATATGTCATATACTTATGAATATACATATGCATATGCATATCAATATGTATATGCATATGCATATTGATAAGAGTATGCATATGTATATACTTATTCATATGGATATGCATATGCATACCTTACTTATATGCATATAGAGGCATTAAAAATGTATTTTTAAATATGCATGTGCCTTTTCATATGTTTTTTTTTTAAAATTATTTTTTCGAATATTAATTTCAAAATTTAAGGTATATTTAGATTTAAAAAATAAAAAAAATAATTAAAAAAATTAAAAAGATTACAAATATATGAAAATATGCCTTATATTTTGAAAATAAGATTTTAAAAAAGAAATTTTCAATAAAAATGCATTTTTCTTAGTGTTTATTTGCATCTGGAATCAAATGTCCATTATTTACATTTCTCAAAATGCATTGCTAGTTTTGGTTCTATTTTGAATGTTCATTGTTGTTTTTGGTTTTATTTTGAAAGTGCATTGCTGATTTTGGTTCTATTTTGAAAGTCCATTTCCATTTTTGGTTATATTTTCAAAGTGCATTGTTGTTTTTGGTTATATTTTGAAAGTGTATTGCTGTTTTTGGTTCTATTTTTAAAGTTTATTGCTATTTTTGGTTCTATATTCAAAGTGCATTGTTGTTTTTGGTTATATTTTGAAAGTACATTGCTGTTTTTGGTTATATTTTGAAAGTTCATTGTTGTTTTTGGTTCACAGAAAGAATAGGGGCCACAGTTTCAAAGAAAGAAATTTAAGACACATTATTTATTTATATTAACATTTCATTTCTATATTAAATTTCTTCTTGTAGCTTCATTACTTAAATCAGAAACTTTAATATGCATATGTTATATACATATTCTTATGCATATGCATATTCATATTGGTAAGCATATGCATATGCATATACTTATTCATATGGATATGCATGCACTTATTAATATGGATATGCATATTCATACCTTACTTTTATGCATATAGAAGCATTAAAAATATATTTTTTTAATTAAATATGCATGTGCATTTACATAAAAAATATTTTTATTGAAATGTATATTGTTGTAAATTAATCTTAGATCGATTAGATCTTTCACAGGTAAAACATGAAGATCAAACAAAATAAACACAATAATATTATGAACACATAATTGAATCAATGTTATGCTTATTATTCCAATATAGTCACGCCTCAGCAGAGCTCGATCAAGAACTTCCACTGTAGAGGCGAGCTAGGGTTTACAGAAATTATTGAGAAAATGAAGATAGACCGTTAAACACAAAGACTGCATGCATGCAGCTTAAATACTAAACCCTAGAACAAAACATGCACGAATGGACAGGCCCAAATCGACAATCAAAACTGGGCTAAGGACCGAGCCCATGACGCAACACTATAATCCCAACAATCTCCCCCTTTGCGTAAAATGAGGCGAGAGATTATTTCTTTTGAGTTGGCTTCACTGTCTTTACCACTTTGAACAGCCGAGCGATGATAGCAAGAAGTGTTTGCCGAAATTGAATATACCATCTCAGCATATCAGTAAACAACTTCTTGTCGGCTGCTGTGTTCTGACCACACCTCTGAACAATCTCCAAAATGTGCTCCAGGCAAGCGGTTGAGAAGAGGTGTTTATCAACGAGAGCGAACAAGCATTTCTGTCCTTCGCCTCTGAAGAACAACACAGTGTGGTACTTCGTATTGGTTTTATCGTTGTTCGCTTGTGAATTGCTGAGGTGATTTCATGGTCCATTTTTGCTACTTCGTAAATGTAGCATACAAGCACTTGTTTGATATGGTCAATAATCGGCTGATACTCCTGTGGATTTGACAGTAGGATATTGATGAGGAGTATCCAGTCGTGGGGATTGAGGTTCGGTAGATCAGCAAGAGTGAAGTCATGAACCGAGCCTTCAGATCCTCGAGTCACTTTGAATTTTACATTAACGAACATCCCTGCTGAATAGGGCTTTATTACCTTGACAGTTGTGATTTTCTGGAAACTCCAAGTTAACTACTGAGGCTTAGCAAACTCCAAATAGAATTCCAATAAATCCCGATCCACCTTCGGGTCTAGAGATGGGATGGAAACAATGGAGTTGAAACAGTGAAAGATAAATGCCTTTCATGTGACGGCATATCAAACTGTGCATCCTTGGAGTTGTCAATCCCAAACGACATCACAGGCTCAAGCCAAAGTATGCTTGGTTCGTCGATAGCACACCTTTGGAGCGAATCGAGAGTCCATTCTGGAAAAATGGACATCTTCTTTTCCAGGAGCTCCTTTTCCATTTGCTTTTGCTCTAGCTCAGCGGTGTGTTGCTTGAACTTTTCTTCAAGCTCTTTAACAGAAGATTTTGTCTTCTGGAAAGGGTTTTCGGGGTTCTTTTCATAAACATCTTCTTCATTATCAGTGTCATCCTCCCCAATTTTTTTATTCTTACTGTCCCTATTACTGACCGAAGCTTCATTAACCTTCGGTTCAACAGTTGGTTTCGGTTCATGAGGAGGTTGAGTCTTTGCGACCTTCTCTCCCCCTTGTTTCGGCTGGATGCTAGACACCGAAACACCCTCGATATGACTAAGGATGGCCAGTGCAGGTCGAATTTTGTCAGCCAAATGCCTGCAGATTGTGATGGGAATGATGGGATCATGGGCTTCAAGGAGGTGGTGCAAGATGGAGTGAACATCACCAGCGGAGCTTCGAATAACCTCTCCCTCAGACTTCAAGTCATTGATTTCAGCTGTGGCATTGCGAAGTTTCAGATTCTGCATCTTTAGTTGAGAATTTCTTTTGTCGAGTTCATCCATGATGCGATTTTCAACTGCCAACTTTGCCTCCAATTGAGTTAATCGATCAATAACTTTGTCGTGCAAAGTAGCATTAGTGGATTCTATTGTTTGACGAGCAGATTCAAGTTTGGACCATTCAGCTTGAGGAGAACGCTGAAGGTTATCAACCGAAGCATTGACAGTTTGAGAGTTTTTCCAAGCTGCCGCCTGTAAAGAATCCAAAAATAGGTTAGCCTCAGAAACTAGTTTTTCGACTTTTGCAGTCGCCTCTTTGCACTCCTTGGTGGAAGCCTCAATGGCAAGAGAGGCTTTTTGGCATTGGGAAGTGGAGGCATCTATAGCCTTAGCTGCATTTGTAAGAGAGGCACTGTGTTCTTGGACAACAGAGGAGAACAAAGCCTTTAAAGCATCATCAGAATGAGTCCCAGATGAAGAGGAGGAAAGCAGTTGATCGAGTTTATCGTTGACTGCTTTGAGATGACGTTTGGTGATAGTTTCATCATCGTCTTCATCGATTTGTACACGATAAGGACTGAAATAGGTGGAATCAAATTCCAAGTCCTTACCGCCTAGAACTGGAGTGGTGTCAGTGGATGGAGTAGGGAATAAGGGTTTGGTAGTGATAGGAGGTTCGTTTTTTGTGGTGGTTTGGTTGTAATAGGTGGGGTTGGAGCTGTAGAATGAGCACCTGTAGTAGTGGTGGTAGTGGTAGTGTCTGTGAAGATTGGAGTAGGGATGGGAATAGTAGTGGATGGTTGAGAGGTAGGGATAGGAAATATCGGAGGGATGGATATTGGAATGGTAACAGGTGGAGGAGAAGGAGGTAGGGAGCAAACTGGTGTTTCGGGGGTAGGCGAGCGAGGCAGGGTATCACCTCGACCTGAAGCCTCATCGTCAGAGCTTTCGCTTTTAGATTCTAAAGGAGGAGCCGATTTGTGTTTGGGAGGAACATACTCTGATTCTGAATCAGTTAAAGATTGGAGTATGAGTCTCCGAGTAGGATTTTTCAGTTTCCTCGGGGGAGGCTGTGACGGAGCAGCCTTGTCAGATTTTTGCTTCTTAGGAGTTTGCCCCTTAGTTGGTTTAGTAACCCCCGTCTCCTTCTGAGTCTCAGTTCTCTTTCCCCGCTTTGCTGGCTTGTCAGCCTCTTCAATGGAGCGAACCATAAATTCCGTTAGCTCCTTTGGACCTAAAGAAGGAAGCTTCCTGTACTGTTGCAGAACAGTGCTTGCTGTAGACACACAGGCAAACATGGTATCAGGAATGGATCCAATGAAGGAGTACCTGGTGGGATCCATGACGATTATCTTGGTTGTGTGAAAGGTGGCGATGGAGGAGAGAAGAGAATCTACCACTATTGGAACATGAAGACGATCCATGGCCCACTTGGTGATAATGGACCAATACCTGCCACAGGAGATTTCAGAGTGTCTGGAGGAAGAATGCAAGCTTTGGACCAGATTTTGCCAGATGATTGACCCATAGTCCAAATCGATCCCGTGATATAGACCGTAAAGCACAGTCATAAAGGACTTGCTAGCTCCATCTGAGCTGGCGCTTCGCTTAGAGAGTCCTTTGAAGAGTAGAGTAAATAGGCCATTCCATTGAGGAGGAATGCAGGACGTCTTGACCTTGGTTATAGTGGTTAAGGTTTCAGTGTACCCCATTTGATAAAACATTGAGAACAGTTGTCCAGTAGAGATCGATTCAGGGTTTACCAAGGTTGGTTCTTGAGAGAGACCAATTAGGGCACATAAGCGGTGCATGGAGATGGAAGTCTTCTCGTTGTGGATCTCGAAGTGAATCCTCTCAGCAGCTTTGTCGTAGTAAGCAGTGGAGTGAGAGGCAGGACATGGGAAAATTTCGACCTTATTCAAAGCGTCGACAAGAGGCGAGTATTTTAGACACTCGACAACATACAACATGTAGGGGTCATATATGAAGGGAGTGAGATCGATAATCAGGTTTTGTTGAGGTTTGATGGTGAGGAGGGTTTGGTGAATGGAGGTATCATGAACTGTAGAAGAGTCTGCCATTGTAGAAGCTTGGAGAAGAAGATGAACAATAATATGAAACGCCGTTGTTCTTTGAGAGAGTTGTGTAAGTGATAAAAGGGTAAAGTGGAGTGTGCCTAATCCTTTTATACTTACTAGTAGGAGAGAGAAAAATCCGGCTGATATCTTGGATTTCTTTGAAAGATCATGCCTGATGTGACGAATGAACAATTGTCATACACGATGATGATGCAGGAAAGAGAAAGGACGTTTCCTTTTTACACGCCATCCCATAAAAGTGCTTTTTCAAATCGTCGAAACAAATGGATCACAGCTGAGTCAGCCTTAACATTATCCGAATCGTCATCTTAGAATGCACATGAACCGTCATTGCTTTTTAACTTTAGCAAGCATTGTAATTCTTGAAGAAACGAAGAAAAAACAATTAGAGCATCATTAATAGAACCAGAATTTGGAAAATCAAAAATTTTCATGCGAAGAGTGTAAAAGATTAAGAAATAAAGCAAACTTTTTGTGATAAATCGTGATGTCTTAAAAAGACATAAAGCAACTGATTCTGGGCACAAATCTCTTCCTTCAAAGTCAAGAGAGACTTTAAAGTTCTTGTGTGGCTTCCCATTAAATAACAATCAAGTAGTTATGAAGAATATTGAAAGGCATCTTTTTAATTAAAGCTTATAAAGGGTGGCTATTGCTTCAATTCATGATTTCGATACTTGATATAAGATCGAAACTGAACAAAGTACTTGTGAGATCAATGCGATCTGTTGAACAAGTAGGTAGGGAAGATTTGTATTGACTGTTGGATAGGTGAGAAATCCCAAAAAAAACTTAACTGGATCCTTGGGGAAGAAAAATTCTTGGTAATAGAAATTTTCAGAAGAATCACTCAAAATAAAAATAGATTTCATATGATTCATGTACCGTTAATTCATTAATGGTATTGAATGGTGGGTTTCACTTAGTACATAGTGACATGAAACTAAGATCATTAACACAAATTTTGTATAACCATAAACCTCAGTGGTAAATGCTGAGATTCTCAACGGTTATATTGGTGAGATGAAGTATAATGGAGAAAAATGATGGAGGTGGTATAAGAAACAAATCTCAACGGTGATATTAGGAAAACATGATTTGTATGTATCATGTTATTAAGGCTTCACTCATAATCTGTCGAGGCTTTAGTCAACATGTAGCAGCATGCTTCTAGGGACACATAGAAAGTGTGTAGAAAAGAAATTATACCTTCTGGATCTTCATCATCAAGAGTAACACTTATGCAACAGAAATCGTTAAATGAAAACAATAAAAAAAATATTTTTGTATTTTGTGAAAATTATTTATTTGAACGAAAAAGAAAAATATTTTTGGGTTTTATGAATGTAAAAGGAAATGTTTAAAAGAGTGTACATACGATCAAAATGCCTTGATAAGAAAAAGAAGCAAACAAGTTCAGAAGGACCGAACCCGAAATAGACCGAACGCTCGGTTCATTTCGGTTCTTAGTCGAGCCGAACCCGAAATAGACCGAACGCTCGGTTCATTTCGGTTCGCTCTATTTTGCTTCTTACCTTTGTTGAAGCGAAGGCGATTTTGGTACTGATTCTGATTCCATCATTCCTAGACCATGCAAAATCTTGTTGAAGCTTGCTTCAGGTAATGCCTTAGTTAATATATCTGCAAGTTGATCAGTCATCCTTACGAAATGAATTTCCACATTTCCATCTTCCACATGATCCTTGATAAAGTGATACCTCAGTGCGATATGTTTAGTCTTCGAATCTTGCTCAGGGTTGTGACACATCCTAATTGCACTTTCAGAGTCACAATATAGGGGGATTTTCTTCATATTCAGCCTGTAGTCTCTAAGCTGACTTTGTATCCATACGACTTGAGATGTGCATGATGCTGCAGCGATGTATTCAGCTTCTGCTGTGGAGAGAGAAACACAAGTTTGTTTCTTTGATTGCCAGCTAACCAATTTACCATCGATAAATTGGCATCCTCCAGTGGTGGTTTTATGATCTAATCCACAACCACCTAAGTCAGCGTCTGAGAATGCTTGGAAAAAAAAAATCCTGAGTTAGCTGGATACCATAGATCGAGAGAGGAGGTTCACTTCAGATAGCGAAAGATATTTTTCACAACTTGCAAATGAGCTTCACGTGGGTTAGCTTGAAATCTGGCACAGTAACACACTGAAAACATGATGTCAGGTCTACTAGCTGTGAGATACATTAGAGACCCAATCATTTGTCGATAGAGTGTAATGTCAGCGGCTGGCTTCTCTAGCGAGGGTGTAAGATTCGTCCCAAAATCCATTGGAACCTTAATTTTGGAGTCTCCCATCATACAAAACTTAGCCAATAGTGCCTTGGTGTCTGCATCCTGATAGATAATTATGCCTTCGGGTCCCTGTATAATGTTTAAGCCAAGGAAAAAGTTAATTGAACCCATTGAGCTCATCTCAAATTTAGTTTCCATCAACTTCCTGAATTCAGCTATTAAGCTGGGATTCGTGGAGCCGAAGATGATATCATCAATTGGTAATTAGTTTTGTGACTAAAAGAGATTAATTAAACTAAAGGGACTGGAATTGTAATTATAAGATAATTGCAATTTGGGCTATGGATTGTCTTAAATTAAGGAGTGGACGAATTCTTTGGGGAAACCCATGGGGAAATCGTTCAAGGCCTTAATTAAAGGAGTCCATGGGTTGCTTAGGGCTTAAGCATCCAATTTAGGGTTTCCTTGTTAGATAACCCTAATAGCCTCCTATATATATAGATCCCTTATGACCCAAAAACATGGCTAAGCATCCTTCTAGGGTTTCACACGTTTTAGGGAAGCCTCCATCCTCTCTCCTCTTCATCCTCTTGCTCTTGGTGTTTGTGAGCCATTAGAGGAGTGACACTTGTGACTCTAAGCCTTCCAAAGTCAATTCAAGGAGGAATTGGGATTGTTATTGCTACATAACAATCAAGGTAACATTATAAACCTATTCTAATATCTAATTTGATTACTTGTATGCTAGAATTAGGGTTTATAGTCTTGGATTCAAAGCATGTACAATAGAGAAACCTAGATCCAAGCATTAGGGTTTGTATGAGCACATAGGATGTCTTATGACCAAAACCCATCAGTGGTATCAGAGCCTAGCTTGGTTTCAATTGTATTGATGCATTGTATAACTGGAAAATTCGATTTTTTGGATTCTAGAGGCTGGAATCGCCGAGTCCATGGCTGAACTCGCCGAGTCCATACAGACTCGACGAGTCCAAGGCTGACTCGACGAGTCAACTCGTTAGATGGAGGGTATTTCGCGATTTCTTGCTGTTTTTGCTTATGGATAGTTACCTTATCATGTTAGATCAATATTAATCCGATTATATGATATATTTGACTATAATTTTGATCTAATTGAAGATATTTATCAATTAATAAGATAATTGTTTCCTTATGTGATAATTGATTAATTATTTTGAGTAAATTGATAAATTGTTTTACAAGAAATCATTAAATAAATCAAATATGGATAATTATGTGATTAAATGTTAAATTGAATTATTTGTTATTTGATCCTTGTTGTTATGAAAAGTTTCATATTTTGCCCTTTAGGTTTTATAGTTTAAATTTGAACCCAAAAGTTTTGTTGTTTTGAAATTTAAATAGTTGAAACCCTAATGTTTTGAAAAAGGTTTCAAAACTTGCCCTCAAGTTTTGGAATTTAAATTTTGATTAAATGGTTTAATTTTGATGTATATTTAAATTCTAAACCCTAATGTGTTGAAATGTTTCAAAACTTGCCCTCAAGTTTTGGAATTTAAAAGTTGATTAAAAGTTTAATTAGGAATGTTAAATTCTAAAACTCTAGTATTGTTTTGAAAAAGTTCAAATCACACCCTTATGGTTTTATTAATTGATTAAGGTGTATAATTAAAAGAAGTTTAATAAATCCATAAAAGTTTAGGTTTACAATTTAATTGAATTAAAAGTATAATTGTTAAATTAGACCACCTAGTATTTTAAAAGTATAAAATACACCCTATACTATATATATAACATTAAAGGTATAACATTATATATATGTATGAGTAAAAATCAGTCATACCGTTAGTAGGCCTCATTCACGAAGCTGGTCTATAAGGGGTGTTTAAGGAAATTGCCTATAAAATGGCGATTGAATGGGTATCCACTCTTACCCACCGCACTCTTGACTAGTGGAGGGTCGTTAGCCGAACGGGTAGGATAGGACAAAACCTTCCATTATAAGTATAATGAAGTATAAAAGTAACTAAACGTTTTCATAAAATTCCCAATCTTAGTTACTTAGGCAAAAGTGAATTGATGCAATTCCATGATATTACACTTTGTGCCCTTGCGAAGACGTTAGTGGAGCGTGTGTGGTTTACCGACACACTAAATGGTTCTAAGCAAAGGTAGCAAAGGGTGACTCAATGTTTGTCATAGTTCGGTGGAGCGTGTGTGGTTTACCGGCACATCGAATAGGTGACTGTAACATGTGAGGGCACCATGTAGTTTGCATGGTTATTCACACCCGATTTGTGATCCTCGGCATCCCAGTCACAAAAAAGAGGGGCATATCGAGATTTAAACATGCCATTGAAATGTTCAATGAATCTCAAAGGATCTAGGAGTTTTCATAGATTTAAAACTTAAATTTCTTTTTCGTTTTTCATGATGGAAATTAGTGAATCGTCATTCACTTACCTTCAAATGTTCTGCGATTTGGGTTACGGCATCCCTCTCCCGAGTTGTGTAAAATTGTGTTGGGTCCTAGCCTTAGTGTTTCATTTGGGTGATTTACTAAGGACTCAATCTATCAACTAACTTGAATTCGTTTTTCTCCCGTTTTGTAGACGTCAAAGTTCGACAACTATGGTCTTCCAAAATCCCATGGAACAAGCTTTCCACATGAAGATGATATTCCACGATTCGATCGAGGAACGAGAGATCATGCTTCACTTCCTCCACCTCCTCCAATTATTCTCCCTAACCCACAAGTTCGAAGGCTTGAAAAGTTCAAACTCACTCAAGCCCTTTTGGCAAGTAAACATAAAGAAGGAAAGTCAGTGTGTGCACACGTCCTAGGGATGAAGTCACACATTGATAGGTTAAGAATGTTGGGATCCGTTGTCTGTGAGGAGATGGCTATTGATTGGGTTCTTCAGTCACTTCCTAACTCATATAGTGAGTTCGTAAGAGAGTACTATATGATGAACTGCGACGTGACCCTTATAGATCTCACCTATATGCTTATTGCTGCTGAATCAGCAATGGTTTGGCGCAATAGAAAAGCAAAGTTGATCGGTGAGTCTGCCTTCGAGACCTCTATGGATATAGACAATGGCAATGAAAGACATGCTATGATAGAAAAGCTTGATCATAAGAGAAAGGCAATGTCTGAAGTAGTTCCATGTGCTGTTCCAAAAGAGTCGATTTGCTTTTATTGCCAAGAGAAAGGGCATTGGAGACGAAGCTGCCCTATTTACCTAAGAGATCTAAGAGATGGGAGAGTCGAAACGTATGGCTCTAATATAGGTAAAATCCATTGACTAACTCTTTTAAGCTTCATTCTAGATTCTAAATACATAATGTTATAAGATTACAATTGATGTTTTGTAGGATCGAAGAAAAGAAAGGAAGCTTAAGGGAAGAAGTGAGCAGAATCTAACCGTGAAGGAATGGATTTCGATCGCGTTTCTCGAAGATTAGATTCTTGAGCTACTACTTAGAGTTAGAATTAGATTGCTAAGAAAGATGTATTAGCATAAGTTTTTCAATAAGTTGCATTGTAAGGACAAATTTTTCCACAATAAAATAAATTTTGATTTTAAATTTTATTTATTTATCCTTACAATGGCGTGTATGAAAAAAAATTGATGTTAAAATGTTTCTATTATTAGCAATACTGGATTTGGTTCTTATTATGTTATGGAAAGTCGAGAATTTACCAAATAGGGAGAGTTTCTCATCGCCCAAGTTTCAATTGGACAGAAACTTGGAATCATGCAACGTGGATGCACGATGAATGAGAAATTTCGTATTTGGAAATTAGACTAATTCATTGACAAAGTGTCAAGTGAAGGACTAGGAGATCGAGTACACAAAGTTGTGTGTTGATCAAAGTCCACCATAAGAGTAACGAGATATTCGTCATGATTTACTAAAGGTTTAGTAAATATGATTATACTTACAAGATTAGGTGTAATTCTGAATTGATTAAAGGGTTTAGATCAATAGCAGAACGAATAAGAAGAATCAAGTAGGCAGAAAGATAAAAGTTTCTCCAATCTAAGAAGAAGGGAGAGTAGCTTTTATGCTTTATGATAGGTCTTAATGATTAAGAACCATATCTCAATTGATCCTCTAAGTGAGTCTTAGTACAATTGTATGTCTAAGAAGACGAATGAAGGATTGAAGAAATGGTTAAATCAAGAAATCTATCATACTTCGTTCCAATAACAAGTCTTAAAGTTAAGACTGTGACAATGAGTGACAAGTATTAAGAAGGTTTATAACAGTCATCAATTGTGGAAAGTTGTGATGTCTTGGATAAGACAAAGACCAACTAGGACCAAAGTTATGAAGTGTTTTGTCTTGATAAAAGCTACACTAACTCTTGAATATTTGTTTGTCAAGAAATGTTAATTGACAAGAGAATCTTATATGTGAAGGAGGCAGTGGGAGTCTTAATGGTCTTGAAAGGTTTCAAGAACAAATCAAATAAACCTTATCGATCATCACTAGCACACGAGTTGAGGTTTACAACCTATCATGTTGACATTATTTTGTTTCTGTGCCAATCCAATCAAGTTCATTATGCATGTGAGTTCTATGAGCTCTCATTTTGAACGCATAAAAGGCAAAGTACCTTAATAAATGAAAGGTACATTGATAGGAAAGGGTGAGCTGCTTAAGTACTTGGAAGACATGGTGGGCAGCTGTGCTACCATAAGGCAATAAATCAAGATTAAGAAAGTGCGGTCCATATGAGTTTGAATTTTTCGTAAACTTTAGTTTTAAAAAATTCACATGGATAGGAACACATACACCGTTTAAATCTAAGTGTCATAAGATTTTCTCCTTCATGAAAATGATTGTGAGGAAATGCTTTCACTAAGAAAGATTTTAAGAAGATAGTGATTGTAAAATTGGATTCTCGAATTCAATCATGGTTACGGTATCCCTTTCCATAATTTGAATTGTGAAGTTTGGCAATTAGTCTTAATTGTTTAGACACACATATGAACTATCGAAGGCAAAGGTGTATAAGAAGCATTGATAAAGGATTATCAAAGCATTAAGTATTAGAAACATGAACATAAGAAATTCAATAAGTATTGTTTTCTGAAAGTTAAGATGTTCATAAATACATGTCGAAGCTAGTGGGAGCATAAGTGTTATGTTTTATAGTAATCATCATGATAGTGGGAGCATAAAAGTTATGATTGTATGATTATTAAGGAAAGTATTGCAAGGTTAGCAATATTAATTATAGAAAACAAGAGTCATACTTTGCAAAGTTGTAAGAGTTGAAATATAATTAAGGGAGAGAATATTATGCTTCATTTCAAATCTAAAGGCTTAGGTTGTGGAATGTTAATAAATTTAGTCAAAGGTACATAGTGTGTTCTTAAAATTTCGATTATGATTACGGCATTCCTCTTCACAATTCGAATTTTGAGAACATAGCAAATAAAACATTATGCGTCGTGTCCCATACGCTTCGGGTATAGGATCGATTGCAAATGATTTAATGTTTGACTATTCTAAAAATTTTCCAAATGTCTAGCGCATTTAGAGGGAAAAAGGACTAGAATCGGTTTTGACTAAAATAATTAAACAACTATCAAAGGACAATCCAAAGTTCGACGAGGATTGGTCGCTTGTGAGTAGTTGGAAGCATGGTATTGGATGGACCATATCGACATTATTATGAATAGAAAAGATTCTATTAAGAATGAGTTGTCATATGGAAATTATGGAAATGTTTCCATACCGGATGGACCATATTGACATCATTACGAATAGATAAGATTCTATTAAGAATGAGTTGTCATATGGAAAATATGGAAGCGTGTCCATATTGGGAATTGAATATTGAAAATCTATGTCTAGATTAGAAACTTTAATGCAAAAGGATGTTCAAAGGAATGTACTTTGAGTGAGAAACATCATATCTAAGGAATTTTCTTATAACAATCTCTGATAGAGGATTTTGTAATATCATTGGCAATAGTCTTTTGTGACTTTGGTGCAGTGACATTACGAAAGGATATTTGCATAGAATGTTAGAATCTAGCATATTCTATAAGTAACAAGAATTTGATATTCTTTAACTTATGAAAAACGGATTTGGAGTTGTGAAATGAGAATGATTGGAAATGTGTTCAATGAGATCTATTTCACAAAGTAAGAACCATAGGTAAACATTGTGTGCATGCTAGGAGCATGGGACAAGTGTTGTAATTCAAGTAAGAAGTTGATTACCCGAAACGACAAATAATGAGTAATCGATATGGTGATAAATAAAAGGTGTTTTATTTATACTCAAAGGTTGAGGCCATATGGGATTAGTATTATTCTTGTGTTTCACATTTGCATGTTTTGACTTCCTGAATAATTTAATTGGTTAAGAACAGTCAAATTATTCGAACGGAGCACAATCGTTCATATGTTGGAAGTAGATATGAAAGAAGATTGTCATGAATTGGTGTGTGGATTGTCTAAAGAGCATTAGACGTAAGCAAATGTTTGCTGCAACGTTCATGAGTGCTTATGAATATGATTTGAGCATTGGATTAAACCCACACTCACTTGGATCACTCCATGAATTGTATCACGAGTGATTGGTGAGACGATAACATCTTATATTCTTGAAACCGAGATGTGTGAGTTGTATCTTGCAAATCGGTTGCACATTGATAATATGTAAACGCACCAGTAACTTGGTGTTATAAAACATATTGTTGTGTGTGATTGGCAGAGTAAGTGCAAGCGAGCATTGAATCAAAGTTTATCCGTTCCTTTTATCCAAAGTAGGATAAAAGCGATATCTTTGGGCCCCTCGATGATTTAGTGATGACAAACGTAAATGCTCGGCCGGGCTAGGGCTAATTTGATTTGTTCAATTAGTCAGTCGTCATAAATCGGGAATCGAGATATAGTACAAAGAGAATGATTAGAAATCATGTCTCATACGATATCTAGAATGGAGGAATATATGATCCCTTATCTAAAGGACACGCGTATCAGATAAGATCATAGTTGACAGCGGCTTTGGAAAGCTACGATTGCAGATCAGGATCTGAAGTCATACGCATAATAGTTATTAGACTTATCCAAGTGGGAGACTGTTGGATTAGTGTCTAAGTCCATAACTATTTTGGTATGTACTTGACCCGATGATGCATGGTCCTTTTGGGTTGCCTTCACCAAAGCAACTTGATAGGATGAATTGGAGAGAAAGGATTAAATATGATTTATTAATATATTATGAGAATAATATATTAAAGGAGAAATCATATTGTTTAATTAATATTAGTCAAGAATTAATTGGTAATTAGTTTTGTGACTAAAAGAGATTAATTAAACTAAAGGGACTGGAATTGTAATTATAAGATAATTGCAATTTGGGCTATGGATTGTCTTAAATTAAGGAGTGGACGAATTCTATGGGGAAACCCATGGGGAAATCGTTCAAGGCCTTAATTAAAGGAGTCCATAGGTTGCTTAGGGCTTAAGCATCCAATTTAGGGTTTCCTTGTTAGATAACCCTAATAGCCTCCTATATATATAGATCCCTTATGACCCAAAAACATGGCTAAGCATCCTTCTAGGGTTTCACATGTTTTAGGGAAGCCTCCATCCTCTCTCCTCTTCATCCTCTTGCTCTTGGTGTTTGTGAGCCATTAGAGGAGTGACACTTGTGACTCTAAGCCTTCCAAAGTCAATTCAAGGAGGAATTGGGATTGTTATTGCTACATAACAATCAACGTAACATTATAAACCTATTCTAATATCTAATTTGATTACTTGTATGCTAGAATTAGGGTTTATAGTCTTGGATTCAAAGCATGTACAATAGAGAAACCTAGATCCAAGCATTAGGGTTTGTATGAGCACATAGGATGTCTTATGACCAAAACCCATCAGTGGTATCAGAGCCTAGCTTGGTTTCAATTGTATTGATGCATTGTATCACTGGAAAATTCGATTTTTTGGATTCTAGAGGCTGGACTCGCCGAGTCCATGGCTGAACTCGCCGAGTCCATACAGACTCGACGAGTCCAAGGCTGACTCGACGAGTCAACTCGTTAGATGGAGGGTATTTCGCGATTTCTTGCTGTTTTTGCTTATGGATAGTTACCTTATCATGTTAGATCAATATTAATCCGATTATATGATATATTTGACTATAATTTTGATCTAATTGAAGATATTTATCAATTAATAAGATAATTGTTTCCTTATGTGATAATTGATTAATTATTTTGAGTAAATTGATAAATTGTTTTACAAGAAATCATTAAATAAATCAAATATGGATAATTATGTGATTAAATGTTAATTTGAATTATTTGTTATTTGATCCTTGTTGTTATGAAAAGTTTCATATTTTGCCCTTTAGGTTTTATAGTTTAAATTTGAACCCAAAAGTTTTGTTGTTTTGAAATTTAAATAGTTGAAACCCTAATGTTTTGAAAAAGGTTTCAAAACTTGCCCTCAAGTTTTGGAATTTAAATTTTGATTAAATGGTTTAATTTTGATGTATATTTAAATTCTAAACCCTAATGTGTTGAAATGTTTCAAAACTTGCCCTCAAGTTTTGGAATTTAAAAGTTGATTAAAAGTTTAATTAGGAATGTTAAATTCTAAAACTCTAGTATTGTTTTGAAAAAGTTCAAATCACACCGTTATGGTTTTATTAATTGATTAAGGTGCATAATTAAAAGAAGTTTAATAAATCCATAAAAGTTTAGGTTTACAATTTAACTGAATTAAAAGTATAATTGTTAAATTAGACCACCTAGTATTTTAAAAGTATAAAATACACCCTATACTATATATATAACATTAAAGGTAAAACATTATATATATGTATGAGTAAAAGTCAGTCATACCGTTAGTAGGCCTCATTCACGAAGCTGGTCTATAAGGGGTGTTTAAGGAAATTGCCTATAAAATGGCGATAGAATGGGTATCCACTCTTACCCACCGCACTCTTGACTAATGGAGGGTCGTTAGCCGAACGGGTAGGATAGGACAAAACCTTCCATTATAAGTATAATGAAGTATAAAAGTAACTAAACGTTTTCATAAAATTCCCAATCTTAGTTACTTAGGCAAAAGTGAATTGATGCAATTCCATGATATTACACTTTGTGCCCTTGCGAAGACGTTAGTGGAGCGTGTGTGGTTTACCGGCACACTAAATGGTTCTAAGCAAAGGTAGCAAAGGGTGACTCAATGTTTGTCATAGTTCGGTGGAGCGTGTGTGGTTTACCGACACATTGAATAGGTGACTGTAACATGTGAGGGCACCATGTAGTTTGCATGGTTATTCACACCCGCTTTGTGATCCTCGGCATCCCAGTCACAAACAAGAGGGGCATTCGAGATTTAAACATGCCATTGAAATGTTCAATGAATCTCAAAGGATCTAGGAGTTTTCATAGATTTAAAACTTAAATTTCTTTTTCGTTTTTCATGATGGAAATTAGTGAATCGTCATTCACTTACCTTCAAATGTTCTACGATTTGGATCACAAGAGGAATCCAATTCGGCATTGATTTCTTCACCCAATTCTGATAGAGTGTCATCGTCATTTACATTGGTGTTCTCCCCCTCGAAGGATGACGCCTATTCGGAGTCTGGATGAGTATTTTCTCCTTCGTTTGGACTTTTAGTAGAGCTTGATGATTGTGACGTTAAGTTCTCCCCCTGGAATGAAGATTCTTGATCGTGTTGTAGAACCGAACCCTCCCCCTGGACATTAGGACGGTCATTTAAAGGTTTGCTTACGTTTGGCCTCTCGGTTGCTTCAGGTTGATCAGCGGCTATCTTTTGAGTAGCATCATCGATGATTTGCTTTAGACTATCCACCTTGTTGTCTTTCGCCGTTGATTCAGAATTAATTTTCATTTGAGGTTCATAAAAAAAAGCATATATTACTCGAAAAGAATTGAAATAGAGGCTGTAACCTAACTTGTCTTTGGAAAAATTTCCTACACTGCGTCTTCGGCTGTCTTCATTTTCTTAACATAGCTATCGTCAAAAGTGACATAGTATGTTTCTTCAATCTTCTTAGAGCTCTTGTTTAGAACTCTACATGTCTTAGAATTCAGTGAGTAACCTAAGAATATTCCTTCATCAGCCATAACATCAAACATGTTTCGATTCTCTTTAGAGTTGAAGATGAAGCATCTTGAACCGAACACATGAAAGAATTTCACATTTGGTTTGCGATTATTCAAGATCTCGTAAGGAGTGATAGAAAATTGCTTGTTTAGATATGATCTGTTCTGTGTATAACAAGCAGCAGCAATTGCATCAGCCCAGAAATATAAAGGTAAGGATGCGAAGCATAGCATCGTTTGGGCTGCTTCACATAGAGATCGATTTCGCCTTTCAACGATACCATTCTACTGTGGAGTATAAGGGGTGGAGAAATTGTGACTTTCATAGTTGTAAGCTTCAACATCAATTTCATCCTCCTTTAACTCAAGGAAGGGCAAAATCGTGCGATGTATCTTCTTTCCTATTTCACAATCGAGATGCAACTGAGTGATATTAAAATAAAGTCTTTTAGCAATTAAACAAAAAACATTTCGTTGTTTCAAAAGTTTAAGATTGTCTCGTTGCAAATAATTCGATTCATCCTTAGACCTAATTAACTCTTTCTCATTCTGCACAATCTACATCCTCCTTTCCTCACTCATCGACGATATCCTGCTAATTTGATCTGACAGTCAGGTTAGAGTTTGTGACACGGGTTTGGTTAAGACTACTACTTATACTTGAAAATTTAGATTCTAAGCTATTCATTTCCTTTTCATAGTTAGTAACAAGTATATTTAAAGAAGCAAGAATATTTTGTACCTTCTTGATTGACTCATCACAGTCGTTGATCTGTGCACTAACAGGTTTCGCAGCAAAACATCTGTCCTCTCGCTCCTTCTCGCCTTCTATCCCACCATCAGTTGTATATCTTCTCAACTGAGATACACATTCGGTTACCATCAAACACCTCCCTGCTGCAAGTTCTTCTTTCACCAGCATCGCTTTTCCATGAGTAGGTTTTCTTACTTCTTCATCCTCTGAATCTGTGGACCATATTTCCACGCCACCGAATTCATCACGGTTGCCTGTATCCAAGACAATCAAAGCATTCATAGTTTTATTGTTAGCAACTGACTTTCTTTTCTTGATTTCCTCCAGTCGTCTCAGAAGGCTCGCTTCTTCATCATCGTCATCTATCTTTTCTGCTTTCTTTTTCAGCATACAGTCTTTGGCAAAGTGATTCTTGCCTCCACAGTAATGGCAATCAAATCCTGAGTCTCCACCAATTTTCACTTCTTTCTTGGAGTCTTCTGACTTCGACACTATCTTCGGTTCCTCATTAACCTTTTCAGTGCTATAACTTCCTTGCCAGTTAATTTAGTCCTACATAAAGTCCAAAGACCATAAGGACATGATCAAAAATTGGTTAGATGAGAATGATAGATTAAAGTTAAGAACCGAAACTGTATATAAATTTGACTCATTGAATGCCAAAATAAGTTCAGAAAATAAAATTGATGTTGAAAATGCATCTGAACTTAGTGAGGATGATGATCTAAGTGAAATCTCTGTAGAGGATTTGGTGGACTGTTCAGAATTTGTCAAGAGCGAACCTGAAACATGCAAAAATCTGATTTCTAAAAATTCTGTTGAGTTCGCTCGCTCTTCAACAGACAAGACCAAAATTCTCAAAGCAAAAGTTGTTGTGTATCAAAAGGTACAAACCACTCCAATTCAAGTCTACATAGTTCCAGGAATCAGTCCGCAACAAACCGCAGAGTTGACAGCAATGGTAGAAGAAGATAATGCAACGGGATGTGATGAGTTCTTTTGGTCTGCACCAATAGACAACGTTGATGAAACGAAAGGCCTATCTCAGAAAACCTATTGGAGGGTGAAAGGTAGATACGTACCCGAACCACTAAACGAGCCTACAAAATATGATGTGCCAAGCACAAGTTGAACCAAAACATCATTGGGCAAATCGCTACAAACTGCCAGTGAAACATCTTCAACAAAGAGTGAAGACCATGCTCGTGCTTCAAAGAAAAAGGCCAACATCCACAAAAATACAAAACAGGTGGCAGATCGAAAACACCAACGAAATCTGAGATACAAGAAGAATCTCTCAGAAAGAAAACAGTTTTCAAGATCACAAAATCCTCACTATGTCAGGAACGAGAGGAAGCATAAGGCACAAGAGGAATCAAGGAACCGAAAGGGTAGTCTCGGTCCCATGATTGAAAGGAACCGAAAGGAGAGTTTCGGTCCTCATAACAACATCAACCGAAAGAGCAGTTTTGGTCCTCAACCCAATATCAACCGAAAGACCAGTTTCGGTCCTTAACCCAATATCAACCGAAAGAGCGGTTTCGGTCCTCAACCCTACAAGTTCAATCAAACGAACAGAAGATCCAATGTCACTTCTAAACCCAAATCTTCTCATTCTAAATCTCATCCTTTAAAAGATTTAAAGGGGAAAGGAAAGCTCTGTCCAGAAGAGGACAGACGCCCGAAAGAAATCCAAAAGAATGCTGACGTCAAAATCTCAAAACCTACGTCTAATGAACCTAACCCAACCAAAATTAAAGTTTTTACAATAAAAAGAAAACATGAAACAACTTTGATTAAACATACTTATTTGGTTGATATCTCTCTTAGTATTCCCTATCATGTAAAAGGCTCACAAGGACCCAAGAAACTTTGGGTTCCTAAATCTGCTTAGTATTTTGCAGGTTATCCATGACGAGCAGTTTGACGAAGAATGGTATATGGATAGTGGTTGCTCGCGTCACATGATAGGAAGGAAGGAAGAACTGAGGGAATTTCGGTCTCCAAGGATGGTGTTATTGTGAAATACAACAACAAATCATATGGAACTATCAAAGGCTATGGAATGATTACGAATGGTGATTTCTCGATAAGAAAGGTTGCATATGTTGAAGGGCTCCAACACAACCTTATCAGCGTATGACAGCTGGTAGTTGGAACTGGATTGAAGGTATCATTTGATGATGAAGGCTCAAAAATAGTCGAGAAGAAGTCCAATAACATTATGCTGAAATTGAAACGAAAGGGGGAAATGTACCCTTTAAACCTCAACCTAATTCGAGGTAAACCAGCAATTTGCTTGCTCATGAAGGCTCACTCAGATGAAAGCTGGTTATGGCTTTTGTTTCGTTTGAGTCCTTTGAGCATGATCTGAGGTTGATACCTCAAATCTGGAATATAAGAGGTCTTGTGAGTCCAAAGACCTGAACATTATTAACCTAGAGATAAGGTCTTGTGCATCTAACCGTTGTTGGAGTTTGAATTGGCATTATAGAGAAAATATGTCATGCATGAACGTAAAGATCGAAGCTTTATGTAACATTCGAGCCTTAGGAGACTAGATATAGAGTTTGGAGTGGTGGATCTGACTTAAAACATCTGACTGAGAATACATACTAAATGGACTTATCGAGTCAATGAGTTGAATCGACGAGTCGGCTAGGGTTTCCCCCGATGAGTCTGGACATGGATAACTCAGCAAGTTGATGAGACAACTCGACGAGTTAAGTTGGTTTTTCTCAATGTTTTCAACGAACAAGGGGGACTAGATGAGTCATATAGTTGCACTCGGCAAGTCAGGTCAACATGGACAGTTGACTCGATGTTGACTTTTGTTGACTTTAGGGTTGGTCAAGATAGAGATTATGGGGGGCTATGGAGGGGTAAAATGGCCTTTTACCCATTTCAAGAGTTTGAGAGTGAGGATAACTTAGTTTATTTAGAGTCTTGATTTAAATGTTAATTAGAGATAATTATCTTATGTGATTAGGCGGAGGCTAGTTCGAGATTCGTGTATGAGATTATTTACTTGCTTGCTTACGAGGTGAGTCTTGTCACTATACATTACCTAGAGTGGTAATTTTGTGCGACTGGAGGGCCTTACATGCTTATACTGAGTATTTTGATATCTGCATTATGTCTTGTGTTATTCCGAGCTTACTGAGTTAAGGCCAGAGGGTCCATCCGAGTTGTGGGACTGGAGGGTCCCATAGAGACACATTAACCGGAGGGTCTTATTTGAGTATAGCCATGAGAGGCTAATGAGATATGTGTGGTATTTTGTGGAACTCACTAAGCTTCGTGCTTATTGTGTTATGTGTTATGTGTTTCAGGTACCTCTCAGGATCACGGGAAGGTACCAGCTTGATTGTATACACCGATTTCGAGACATTGTGGATGATTCTAGGATAGTGACATTTTATGTGGATTTGTGTTGACACTTGAAGAATGATGTTTTGATAAATATATTATGAGGTTTTATGTGTTTTAAAAATGAAAAATTTGGTTTGAAAATTTACATCATTACAATGTCACTCCGGAATGCCCTGAGGCGATCCTCCATTAGCTCAATGATCCCTTCCTTGATCGACCCGAAAATCACCAGGGTCGCCTCAAGGATGCCTCTCGTAATCTCAGATGCGATGAACTCGCGTAATCCATCATCAACCAGCTGGGAACCTACACGAACCAGAACCTGAACCTGATCTAGACCCTGAACCTCCTACTCTGTGACGTGCCACCACCATTCTAAAACAAAACACATAAATGTTAGGGTCATACATAATCTCGAGAGGTCTCACACAGTCTACAGGTTCCTTGGTTCTATCTGAGCCCTCCTTCACTCGAGTATGAATCGTTTGCTTTCAGTAGTATGGGACCATACTACCTCCACATCTATCTGTACTTACCTCTAGGATTGCCTTGACTTCACCAAGTCCCTTTCACTACTATTGATCGTTGCACTAATCTTATTCTAGGCTTACCTTAGGATAACTATCCAACCTACTCTCCA
Organism: Lactuca sativa; assembly: GCF_002870075.4. Taxonomy (NCBI): domain Eukaryota; kingdom Viridiplantae; phylum Streptophyta; class Magnoliopsida; order Asterales; family Asteraceae; genus Lactuca; species Lactuca sativa. The sequence goes on from NC_056627.2 coordinate 191,341,990, forward strand.
CCATCAGCTGCATAAGAAATCCCTGCTACCTTTAGCTGACTAGCTTGCGAATACCATTACATATCACTAAGACCAGATAATTCTTCGAATGAGAGGTATTACCCTATATTGGTTGGACTCAAACAAGAGATGCGAAATAAGGCTAGACCTAACCTTTTGAAACTATTTAGTCCTTGCAATATGTAACTTGATGTATTTGTTTACTAATTAGTTAAAGATAACTAAAACTCCTAAAAGCACAATGCAAGCAACATTCGGGCATTGAGTAACCCAAACCAAGCATATCATATTCAGGCTATCATATCACTGACTAATCAGTTCTAGCATGTAATTCAATAAGCACATATAGCAGGCACATAAGGCATCTTTGTGGATCCTTAGCCCTAATCTAGCATGCACTTCTCATACACATACAGCAGGCATATAAGGCATCATTCCTAGATCCTCATCCCTAATCTATCATAAAGTTCTCATAATCATATCATATATCATAGCAAACATGTATGGGTATCTTGGGGAAAACTTACTTGAGTTCGGCCGATTGCACGCATCACACTTCTTGTTCTTTCTCCAAAACCATCAGTTTTAAAATTTTAGAAATATTGTTTTCATTGTAAAAATTTCTCAAACCCTCGATTTGAGTCTAGACATCCTCAAAGGTGTGTCTGAATCCCTCAAACCAAGGCTCTGATACCAACTTGTAACATTTGAAAATTTAGGACCAAATATTTCATTTTAAATTTAAATAAATCATAAAACAGATTTTTGAAAACATCATGAAGTTATCCCATATCATAAAAATCCATAAAACAAATGTCTCAAAACAAGTCATAATATAATAATGACAGAGTACAAAATCCCGAGAACATCATAGTGCAGAAAATCATGGTGTGATGCGCCGCTATCGTGTCGGCTCCTTTCCCTTTGAAGAAGAAGGAGCTGAAACAAAAACCGAAAACCGTAAGCACAAAGCTTAGTGAGTTCCCCCATCATACCACATACCATACAATAAACATATATTCTAACATATTCGTGTATTGGCCTACCCCTGCGATCTCTTTCAATCGGTAACTTGCTAGCATATTAGGGTGCTGGCCAACCCCTTTGGTCATGTCGACTGCTAACTTGCCTAGCATATCAGGGTGCTGGCCTACCCCTTCGGTCTTTTCGACCGGTAACTTGCCTAACATACTTGGGTGTTGGCCTACCGCTTCGGTCCATTCGACTAGTAACTTACCTAGCATATCGGGGTGTTGGCCTACCCCTTTGGTCCTTTCTATTGGATTAATTTCTAAGTCCATAACTATAATTGTTAAGACTTGACCCAACCCGACATGGTCAATTTGGGTTGCATGACATCATGCATTTGGATTGACTAAAATGAGAGAAATAACACTTAAGGTTTGGTAATATATTATAAGATCTAATATATTAATAAGATTATTTAATTAGTATTGATCAAGAATTAATCTAGAATTAATTAAGTGGTCAAAAAGAAGACTAATTAAATATATAGGTTGATTGTGTAAATCATCCATACTTTTATAGTGGGCTAAGACTCCATGAATTATCAAGTTGGGATAAAACCCATAGGATGCTCCATGGTGTATTTGAACCCATGGATCTAAGGAAATGGAAAGCCATGACAATTAGGGTTAACCTAATTGTGACACTATATAAAGATCTTATTCTTGGGAAAAATCGGCCACTATGTGTGATAGAAAGGGCTAGCCGATTTTCATGAAGTGTTCCATTTCTTTCAAGTCATTCCAAGTGTATTTGATGCTGTGTGAACCATTTGCGGTGTCACACTTGGGGCACTAGGCACTCAAGCTTCATGAAGACAAGCTACACCAACAAGGTATGTATTCTATCTACTTTTATTACCCAAGTATCAAAGATCGTATGCTAGATAGGGTAATACCTTAGAATATTCATATTTGCATGTATAATAGAGAAAGCATAGATCCAAGGTATTTAGGGTTGCATGTACACTTAGGAGTGTTAGAATGCTCATAACCCAACAGTGGTATCAGAGCCTAGGCTTGTTTTCTTGTTACTCTTGCAAAATTGGCTGAAAAATCGAATTTTTGTGTTGTCTGCTTAGCAAACTCGCTGAGTCCATGAAGGGACTCGATGAGTCCAAGACAAAAACCATCCAACTCGTCGAGTTTGTTAGTGCACTCGACGAGTTGGACCTCTTGACAGCATATATTCGACTGTTTTGGCTGGAATTGGACTAGGAACATTACCCTAAGCTATTTTTGGACATATAAACTTATTTTTGATGTGGTAATGCTCATACTATTGCAATTTCAAAGATAATTGTCAATAGATTCATGTTTTGTATTAGTTTGAGATTTATGCTAATTATATGAAATTTTTTGATGTGAATTATCTTTGTTCATATGGGTTTCTTAAATTAATAGAAAAGTTGATTGATTATGTGTATTTAATCCATTTTAATCTAAGAGTTGATTCTAAAATGTGTTTGTGTAACTTGTCCTCTAGTTACATGAAAGATCACATTTAAGTTTCTTAAAAATCATAAAAGTTGGCAAAGGTTACAAAATGAAGAGCCTTGTCCTCATTAAATGTTTTTATGACTCCATAACTTGTCCTCAAGTTATGGAGGTTCAAGAGTCTCTTCATTAAATAATAAAAATGTGTAACCTTAATTAGTTCCATAAGTTACAAAAGAAGAAGAGTTACATTCTTTAATAGTTTAAAATCTTCCATAACTTGTCCGCAAGTTATGAAACTGGAAGAGTTTTCTTAATTAAAACTACTTGAAACACATAAGTTATGGAATTAAATAGTTTTGAAAAGTTTCAAAACATGCCCTCAAGTTTTAGGATTTTTAAAGTTTTTTTTATGAATACTTTAATTCCAAGTTAAGCCCTTCGAATTTTAAAATTTAAAATTCAACCCTTATAATTTATAATATTATAAGTTAATATATATATATATATATATATATATATATATATATATATATATATATATATATATATATGTATGTATAACAGCAAGTCGTCTTACCATTAGTAGGCCTCATTCACGAAGCCGGTCTATAAGGGGGGGGGGGTATAAGGTTACCGCAAATAAAATGGCGGATTAATGGGTGTCTACTCTCACCCACCGCTTCCTTGACTGGTGGAGGGTCGTTAGCCGAACGGGTAGGATAAGGACTATAATTCCCCCTTCATTAAAAGTATTAATGATATATACTAAGTAACTAAACTCTTATTAATACCTAATAACCCATGAAATTACACTTTGCATTTTGCTTAAGTCGGTTAGCGGAACGTGTGTGGTTAATCGGCACACTAGCTTGATTTAACATGGTAGGCAAAGGGTAACGTAATATTTATCATAGTATCGGTGGAGCGTGTGTGGTTAACCGACACATCGATTGAGGGGTAAATATTAAGGATACCCAATATATTTGCATGGTTTTTCACACCTTGTTTTGTGATCATCGGCATCCCAGTCACAAACCTGAACGGCACACTCGAGATTGAAACATGACATTGAAAAGTTCAATGAATCTCAAAAAGAATCTACGAGTTTCAAAACCAATTAAAACCTAATAATACATTTCGTTTATCTTGGTGGAAATTGGTGAATCGTTATTCACCTACCTTCAAATATTTTATAGCTTGGATTACGGCATCCCTCTTCCAAGTTATAAAATTGTTTATTGGCTCCTAGCCTTAATATTTCATATTGGGTGTTATATTAGGAACTTTAGATCAACTATCTTGAATATCTCCCAAAAGATGTCTGGTTTCGACATCTATGATCCACCTAAATCTCTTGGAACTTCACTTCTTCCACCTCTTCCAATTATTCTCCCTAACCCACAAGTTCAAGGTCACTCAATCCCTATTGGAAAGTAAGGTCTTTGTGTGATCGCATCTTGGAGATGAAGTCACATATTGACAAGACGGGAGAGTTGGATGTCAAAGTCTTGAGAAAGTTAGTGATTCAATCACTTTCTAAGTCACATAGTGAGTTCTTTTAGGACTACTATGGAACAGACTATGCCATGACCCTTAATGATCTTATCTATTTGCTTGGTGCTGCTGAATCAACAATGATTTGGAAGGCTAGTAAAGCAAACTTGATTAGAAGATCGACTTCCCAAAACTTTATGGACATTGACAATGGTGACACTAGAAATCCAGAAAAAGCATTCTCTTCCCAAGGAAAAGGATTGACCATAGTCAACAAGGTTGACCAAATGGTAAAGAGAAAAACTAAGTCTGTGATAGTACCATGTACCATTACCAAAGGGTCCATATCTTAAATTGCCAAAAGAAGGGGCATTGATTGCGAAGCTGCCAAATTTACCTAAGGATGTTAAAGTCAATAAGTTTGACACTACTTCAGGTAAAGCCCATCTGACTCTGTTAAGCTCCTATTTGGAGATTCTTATTACATAATGTGACTGAGTCACATGGTGATGTAATAAGAATCAAAGAAACGAGAGAAAGCTTAAAGGAAGTATATGCTAATTTTGATCGTGAAGTTGGATTTCTATTGCATCAGAATTTTGAGTTGTTACTTAGGAGTTATGACACATTGCTTAGGAATAGATAACAACAAGGTTTTCATATGGGTTGTAAGGATGATTTTTCTGCAAAGTTTTAAAATAAATGGAAATTTTTGATTTTATTTTAAGTATCCTTACAATGGAATTTGTGAAATATTGTTGTTTACACGATTCCATTGCTAGTAATATAGGAAAATGGTTTTTGATTCTTTCATTTGTGGTAGTGTCTAAATTTACCAAATAAGGAAAGTTTTTCATCACACAAGTTTCAATTGGACCGAAACTTGGAATCATGCAAGTTGTATAGTGTGATGATTGAGAGCTTTCAAGCATTGGAAAATTAAGACTAATTACTTGTTCACATGGATGTGTAAGTCAAGTAAAGGACTAAAGGATCAAGTACACATTCTTGTCCACTAATCAAGCCCACTACAAATAATCATTAAGACTATTCGTCATGATTTACTAAAGTTTAGTAACTATGGCTATGCTTACAAGCTTAAGTATAGCTCTGAGACACTGGAAAAGTTCCAGTGTATGGCAGAGCGAATAAGAAGAATCAATTTACACAGAAGGATAAAAGTTTCTCAAATCAGAAAAGATGGGAGAGTACTTTAGTATCATGTTATATGATCATCTTAATGATTAAGAGACCCTATCACAATTCATCATCTAAGTGCATTATGATAGCTAAGAAGAGGAGCTATGAATTGTTGAAGTGGTCAAATCAAGAAGATGATTCATACCTCGTTCCAAAAACAATTCTTAGAGTCATACTCCAACGTTGTAACTTGAGTGATATATATATTACAGAAAGGTTTCTTAACACTAGTCAAATGTAAGAGTAAAAGTATCCTACTCGCGTACACTTGAAATTGGTAAGTTGTAATGTTTTGGATAAACAAAACCAACTAAGACCAATTGTGTGAAGTGTTTGTCTTGATAAAGAATCCAAGCTATCTCTTGAATATTTGGCAATTCTTATATGTCAAGAGGACAGTGGGAGTCTTAAAGATCCTGAAAAGAATTTCAAGATCTAATCAAGAATAACAACCTGTAGTTTAACACTAGCACACGACGTGAGGTTTATAACCTGTCGTGTTGACATATTTCTATTTTTGTGCCCATTCCAGTTAAAGTAGGATTTGCATATGAGTTCTTAGAGTTCTTAACTAGTTGCATAACAACTTGGAAGCAATGACAGGCCCTTGAGTTGCTAGGTGGAAAGAAATTAAGATTGAGTTCAGTCCATATGAGTTTGGATTTGTCGTTATCCTTGTCTTGTGTGACATCCCCAATTTCACGGCCAGAAAAGACCGATTTGTTTATGCTTTGTTTTAAAATCAGAGTAATCATTTAAAGAAAACTGTTGCGGAATTCGTCCCAAAAAAATAAGATAACCATTTATCAAAACATTTCTTTAAAGAAATGTATTTTTATTAAATAACAAAATCTCTAGATGTCATGTTCCGATACAGACCAAAAGCATAAACAATATAAAATAGACCTTACAACAGTTATTTATAACTGCTGATCTATAATCCAAAATCTCTCGTCAAGTCCACCAACTTATACTCCTTGGGAGGCTGGTGAGGTATAGGGTTTTCAACTCACAATAATATAATTATTATATTTAATCATCAAACAATCAACCCAATTATCCATCCCTATTATCTTCGTTTAATTTTCCCAAAAGATATTATCCTAAGGGTCATCTCCTATATCATGATTACCTCTCATATCCTTACATCTTATTTCCTTATATGTATGTTCCTAAGAACTTTTCCTAAGGATCATCGCCTGTATCATATAGACAATACTAATTCGGGGATCACTCCCTCAATCTGTGTCTAGTAAGGGTTAGGGTATCGTCGCATGATTACGTAGCCACAACATCGCCTGGAGTAGTAAATCATAATAAAGGTTAGACTATCATCGCATGAATATGCAGCCACAAAATCTCCTGGACTCGTAATTCATCATTAGGGTTAGACTAGCATCACATGAATACGCAGCCACAACATCGCCTGGACTCGTAATTCATAATAGGAGTTAGACTATCATCGCATGAATACACAGCCACAACATCGCCTGGACTCGTTATTCATCACCTATCTATCATCACCTATCTCTTATCACGTTATTTCAACACACATCAACTATTTCATCTACCCATGTTCTACCCAACATATTTGTAGATATAAATTACATATACAGTTTAAATCATTTAACACCCGTATAAAAACATCAATTCGAAGCCCATCTCAAATAGACAAATAATATATAACACATAACACGTATTTCATAGCTAATACTTTATATTTATGTGTTAGAAGAAAGTAACCACACACTTACTTGATCAGAAGATGATCGGACAACACTACGGCTTGTAGAAGTAGTATTCTTTGGTACATCTGGAAGATCTTCACAAAAATTAGCTTCTCGCGGGCAGAGCTTCGGCTCGAGAATTGCACTTCTTGGGATCTTCGGGGCTTCGGGACTTGCTTCGCGACTCGGGAATGATACCGGGGTTTCAGGATATTTCTTGCACGAAAATCAAGGCAAAACGAGAGAGAGAGAGAGAGAGAGAGAGGAGAAATGAGCAAAGAAATAAGGTAGCCTCGCATTCTATTTATAGGGTGCTGAATCTGGGATTACGCTGGGCGTAAATCTTGGTACGATGGGCGTACTCACTACGCTTGGCGTACAAAGCCTTACGCTGGGCGTACGCTTCGGATAAGCTTTGGTATGCGTGCCACGATCTTCAAAAATTCATAACTTTCGCATACGAGCTCCGTTTTCTACATTCTTTTTATCCACGCGTAGGTGAGATTATGCTATACAACTTTCATTTAGACTCCGTTGTATAATTTTGACTTTATTTTTATTATATTATTTTTAGTAGGCCGGGATAGGAAAACTCCGTTATAAATTCATAACTTCTTCATCCGACGTCCGTTTTCGTCTGTCTTTTGTTGGAATACTATCAACAAGATCTTTGATTCTCGTTTAGATTGTTTCGGCTAAAAACCGCTCGATCTAATATCGAGTATTCGAGCTGCATACCGCTAAGTCGAAACTTAGAAAAATCATAACTTCCTCATACGAAGTCAGATCCAGACGTTCTTTTTATGCAGGCTCATGGTTTAATGAACTCTACAACTTTTGTTTAGATCGCTAGGGCTAAATATCAATCTAACGTAAATTCATTTTTTTTACGTAATTCAGCGTCGTGCCGGTTCTGTCGCGAAACTTCGACAGGTCGTAACTTCTTCATTATAACTCAGATTTCGGCGTTCTTTATATGTGCTGAATCCTTGTAACATATACTACAATTTAGCTAAGATTAATCCTTCTAAATAATCTTCCATCAAAAAGTCATATTTGATGCTTATCGTCTCTAAATTGACTAGCCCGGATCTACGTGTGTTACAATTATCTCCCCCTTAGGATGATTACGTCCCGAAATCATCAAAGAAATAGGTCTTGTAAAATGATTCCAATCTTTACACTTAAGTCAGATGCTACCTCGAACTTGGTTCTTCGAACCACGTAACAAACTCAATGTAGTCGGACTCAATTCAATATGACTACTAGGGTCAGAATAACAACCATCTTACTAGTCATTAGCGAAACAGTGGTAATGACATACTTGAATAAAACGAGACCAATCACTAGCTTCTTGGTAACCTTGTGACCTTCCCTGATCCAAGCGTGAATCCTGTGCTTCGAGTAGTATATATCTTTACTACTATTCACACCTACTCATACTCGTCTGAAGTATTGTCCCTCAGTCAACCAAGTCACTATACAAAATCACACAATCACATCAGATAACAAAACCAGGGTTTATATTAAATCTTGAAACGATTACATGAAAGTTCAAGTTCACCCTATACTATGCCTCTAATAGGCTACATTATAAGTTACTATTCGCATTGCTACTTCATAACTTGATCCTTGGATGTAAAATCCTCATCTTTGATTCACTTCATCGAGGATCATGTGGAATGCCCTTGGCTGTGGCGGTACGTTTTTCTTTGCAACTTTGTCCTTCTTTGGGAAGTTCTTTGAAATATGACCATCATCTCCACATTTGTAACATTTCCTATTGTCAAACTTACAATCTCTGGAATAGTGACCGGTCCTACCACACTTATAGCAGGTCACTTCTCCATCGCATCTTCCGAAGTGCTTCTTCTTGCTCTTTTCACACCACTTGGTTTCATCTCTTCCTCTCGATTTCGAGAGTTTGGTTTCTTTGTCGATCATTGAAGATCGCTCATGTTTCCTTTTCTCTCCAACATCAGCTCTCTCCCGACTCTTTTCTTTTATTTGGGTCTCAACATTTTTGGTTGCCCAGATGGCGGCTTTCAGAGTAGTTTCTTGCTTGACTATCAGACCAAAGTCCGCTGGTAATCCATTGGAAAACTTGTTGACCTTGGAAAGTTCAGTTGGAATTAGGTATGGAATTAGCTTCATCTTCTCCGTAAAGCTTGTAGCGTATTCAGTGACGCTCAATTTTCCCTTCTTCAGATTCTGGAACTCATTGTTGATTTCCAAAAGATCCTGTTTAGAGCAGTATTGCATTTTCAGTTGAAACACGAACTCTTCCCAAGATATCTTGCCAGCTTCCCCCTTGGGCATCGAACCGGCCAGTAGCTTTCACCAGCTCAGTACTCCAGATTTTAACAGAGGAATTGCAAGAGCGGTCTTCTGTCTGTTGCTACACTCGCAACTTTCAAACATTGTATCCATCTCGGAGATCCAATCCATGACTTGTATCGGTGTCGAGCTCCCAGAAAGACACGGTGGTTTGGATGCCATGAAATCCTTGTAGTTGCATCCACGTCTGTCATTTCCTCCACCCTGGTTGTTTCAGCGAACTATTGGAGGGTTGGCTTGACCAACGGTCCCACTGTAGTTCCCTCCTTCCGAATGCTCTCCATTTACTTTGGGCTCTTCGAATTGAATAGACAGTTCTTCATGATTCTGTCAAAGCAACCACCTGGTCTCCTCCATTTGACGATCCAACATCGTCTGCATCATTTCTTGTACACTGGCCATCGTCATTGGCTCAGGTGCTGCAGCTACAATAGGTATTTGTTCAATCATTGGTGGTTGATTCCTGTTCTCATTTGTGTTTCCAACTCCGCTTCTAGTTCTTGCCATTCTTGATCTATACACCAAATATGGTGAATTTAGATCCTTATTCACGATAGGTACACATATTGTAACGCCCACGTTTCCAGGCTAGGCATTCTAATTGATGTAATAGTCTAGGTTAACCCTTGTAACTCTTTTTGGAGTATTAATGATGATATATTTGAGTATTATGTGAATTATGTGTTTATTTTCTTAATTATTATAATTTAATGAATTAAGAATAAAATAAGCGTCAAATTTGAAGTGTGAGATAATCCCGATATCTTTTCATAAAGATGTAGTGGTCAAAACAAGGATTCCGAAAATATAAAGAATGCCGAAATCTGAGTTATAACGAAGAAGTTATGACTGTCGAAGTTTCACGACAGAACCGGCAACGCTGAATGACGTAAAAAGTGAAATTTACGTTAGAGCGATATTTAGCCGACGGAGTCTAAACAAAAGTTGTAGATCATAGTCTCACCTACGCGTTGATATAAATAACGTTGAAAACGGAGCTCGTATCCAAAAGTTACGCAAGTTTGAAGTTTGCTTTATCGAGTACGCCCAGCGTAATTTTGGGGTACGCCCAGAGTACCCGTAAATCGCCGCAGCTACGCATGCAATGACGTCACTCGAGCACATACGCATGCAATGACGTTGCATACACCCATCGTACATGTATTACGCCCAGCGTAATCGAGGGTTCCAGCCCCTATAAAAGGAAGTCGAGGCTGCCGAGTTTCTTTGCTCATTTCTTCCCTTTCTCTCGCGTTTTTGCATCGTTTTGTGTGCCAGAAGTATCCCAAAGCCCCAGTATTAATCCCGAGCCCCGAAGCAAGTCCCGAATCCCTGAAGATCCCGAGAAATGCAATTCTCGAGCCGAAGCTCTGCCCGCGAGGAGTATGGTTTTTATGAAGATCTTCCAGATCTGCCGAAGAATACAACTTCTACAAGTCGTATTGCTGTCCGATCATCTTCTGATCAAGTGAGTGTGTGTTTACTTTCTTCAAACGTATAATTATGAAGTATTTTATAGAAATACATGTTATGTGTATATTTTGTGTTATATGTGTGAATGTATATTCACTTTCTTCTATCTCATAGATATGATTTATTCTCTATGAAATGCGTGTTATGTGTATGTGTCTCATCTGTTGTATGGAATATGTATTGAATGAGAATGCTATACAGGTTTTAAACTATGTATAAAAATATATATTTTTATCTACTAATATGTCGGGTAGAACATGGGTAGATAGTTGTGTGATAAACAGATGAGAGGCCCCGATGTTGTTTTTGATTCAGTCATCTAGCAGAGTTTAGATGACGACCACAGACTTTTCTAGACAGTCCTGTGGAACGCTAGCAGGTTCGCCACCTGTAGGTGTTAATGAACTTGGGTGTTCATTCGCTGTACTCCATCCCCCTCATGGTTGGCTTATTTGACATATATTGCAGGGAAACCCCTAAATGCATGTGTTGTCGCCCCGATGAAATATTCTTATACTAGGTCCCTTGTGTTAGTTATTTTAGGGACGTAAAGTGAGAATAACGGGAATGGGTAATTGGGTTATTGTTGGTTGATGAAAATTAATTTAATCATTTATTGTGGGTTGAAAACCCTATATGCTCACCAGGGTCCCAAGCCTGACCCACTCAGTTTATTTGTATTACAGGAAGTGGCGCAAGGGCATAAGATGGATGAATCATCAAGTTGTTTTGTTTACAAGTTTGTATATGTATATATTTGTTGAATGACTTGTAATGTTATCGTTTATGCTTTATGGTCTGTATCGGAACATGACATCCCGAGTTTTGATTATATAATGAAAATACATTTCTTTTATGAAATGCTTTGGTAAATATTATTTTATCACATTTTGTTTTTGGGAACAAATTCCGCAACTCTTTTAAATCAAAAGGATTTACTCTGAAATTATTTTAAAAGCATAAATGAAAATCGGTCTTTTCTGGCCGAGATTTTGGGGATGTCACACATATCATCCTTATCACTCCGAAATGTTTACATGCTAGTTCTAATACCGTAATCGTATGCTTAAAATCCTAAACACATAAGGTTTCCAGATCCGGTCGGCATATGACCATAGATCCGAACAAACAATATCATATATCGGAAACATATAGCATTTAGCACATAAAAGCATTTTAGACATCCTTCCTAAAATATACTTGTGCTCGTGTCTTAAAATATGGTAGACACTCTTCTCACAATCATTTCTTAGCATTCTAAGTTTAAGCTAGAAATCCTACAAATTTCTAGTTCACTTAAACTAATGCTCTGATACCAACAGTGACATCCCCAATTTCACGGCCAAAAAAGACCAATTTCTTTATGCTTTGTTTTAAAATCAGAGTAATCGTTTAAAGAAAACTGTTGTGGAATTCGTCCCAAAAAAATATGATAACCATTTATCAAAACATTTCTTTAAAGATATGTATTTTTATTAAATAACAAAATCTCCGGATATCATGTTTCGATACAGACCAAAAGCATAAACAATATAAAATAGACCTTACAACAGTTATTTATAACTGCTGATCTATAATCCAAAATCTCTCGTCAAGTCCACCAACTTATACTCCTGTGCCATTACCTATAATGCAAAGGAAACTGAGTGAGTCAGGCTTAGGAGCCTGGTGAGTGTATAGGGTTTTCAACCCACAATAATATAATTATTATATTTAATCATCAAACAATCAACCCAATTACCGCTCCCCATTATCTTCGTTTAATCTTCCCAAAAGATATTATCCTAAGGGTCATCTTCTATACCATGTTTACCTCTTATCTCCTTACATTTTATTATCCTAAGGGTCACTCCCTCAATCTGTGTCTAGTAACGGTTAGGGTATCATCGCATGATTACGCAGCCACAACATCGCCTGGACTAGTAAATCATAATAAGGGTTAGACTATCATCGCATGAATACGCAGCCACAACATCGCCTGGACTCGTAATTCATAATAAGGGTTATACTATGATGGCATGAATACGTAGCCACAACATCGCTTGGACTCGTAATTCATAATAAGGGTTAGACTATCATCGCATGAATACGCAGCCACAACATCGCTTGGACTCGAAATTCATCACCTATCTATCATCACCTAATTATCATCACCATTATATCTTCACATATCTCTTACCACGTTATTTCAACACACATCAACTATTTCATCTACCTATGTTCTACCCAACGTATTTGTAGATATAAATTACATATACAGTTTAAATCATTTAACACTCGTGCAAAAACATCAATTCCAAGCTCATCTCAAATAGAAAAGGACTTTCTGACTTGCAAACCATCGACCTTCACTGGAAAGGAGGACCCGATCAGAGTGATGGATTAGATCTCCGAAATGGAGTTAGCCTTCATGACTTGGGGCTGCAGAGGCAAGTTGTAGACTACCTTTGCGGTGCGTCAGTTCCGAGGTGGAGCTGTTCGTTGGTGGAACACTTTAGGGAAGACTTTAAGCCCTAATGAGCCACTGCAATTGACATGGATAGAATTCTTGGCGCAGTTGAAGCGCAAGTTCTGCTCGGCTCAAAATCTGTTGGAATTGGAGAATAAGTTTCTGACATTGACGAAAGGCAGCATGTCAGTTGATGACTAGACTAATAAATTTACAGACAAGATGGAGTTTGCTTTGCGCATCGTTCTAGATGAGCTGACAAAGGCTGACCGGTACGCAAAGGGACTCTCATGGGAGTACGCAGTGCCAGTTCGTCAAGCACCTACTCTAGAGGAAGCTATTTGGGCCGCCAAGTTTGTTGAGGACATGATCAAGGGAAGATCCGCCAACAGGATTGAAGTTGGCGAGAAGAGAAAGTTTAAAGGAACTTCAGGTTCCAAGAAGAAAAGCAAATTTTCGAAGTCTGATTTGAATAAGTTTGGAGAAAAAGGAGGCGAAGCGAAATGGTGTGAGAAGTGCAAGAAAAAGCACTTTGGGGAATGTAGTGAGGATGTAACCTGCTATAAGTGTGGAAAAATTGGGAATTTTGCCAATGAGTGTCCGTCCAACAAAAGGATGTGTTTTGGTTGTAACGAGGAAGGGCACATTTTGAGGGACTGTCCGAAAAAGAAGGAGGCAGCTAAGCCGAACATTCCACCAAAGCCGAAGGCGAGAGCCTTTCAGATGACACTTGAGGCTACGAAGGATGAAGCTGATGTCGCTTCAGGTACCTTTCTCGTAAACGAATTACCTGCTCAAATTTTGTTTGATTCTGGAGCCAACTACTCCTTTATTTCGCATGAGTTTGGTAGAAAACTAGCTTTGCCTGTTGATAGACTAGATAATGCTTTATTAGTCGAAGTTGCTAATGTCAAGTTTGTACCTGTTAACCATTGTATGAAAAACATCTTAATCGACCTTAATGGGAATAAGTTTCACGAGGAATTATTGCCTATCGAACTTAATGGTTTCGACATCGTGTTGGGAATGGATTGGCTTAGCGCCAATGATGCCGAAATATTGTGCAAGAAGAAGATAGTTAAAGTAAACCCGCCTGGGAAAGAGTCATTTATAGTGTACAGGGACAAACGCCGACTAAATTCTGGAATCATATCCCAAATTTAAGCCAGAAAGTGTTTGACCAAGGGATGTACATCATATTTAGCATTCATGATTGATGCTAAGAAGGAAAACAAGGTGATGCGGAGTATTCCAGTGGTGTGTGATTATCCGGAAGTATTTCCCGAAGATCTTCCTGGATTACCACCTGATAGACAAGTGGAGTTCAGAATAGACTTGCTACCAGCAACCATGCCAATAGCAAAAGCACCTTATCGATTAACACCGACGGAGATGAAGGAGTTGATGATGCAACTTCAGGAGTTATTGGACAAAGGTTTCATTAGACCTAGTTCATCACCCTGGGGAGCTCCGGTGTTATTTGTGAAGAAGAAAGATGGGAGTATGAGGATGTGCATCGATTATAGAGAGCTGAACAAGGCAACAATAAAGAATAGATATTCTTTGCCAAGGATTGATGACCTATTTGATCAACTGCAAGGTTCAAGCTATTTCTCGAAGATCGATCTAAGGTCAGGATATCATCAGCTGAAGGTAAGAGAACAAGATATCGAGAAGACTGCATTCAGAACTAGATATGGACACTACGAGTTCTTAGTTATGTCGTTTGGACTAACCAATGCTCTAACAGCATTCATGGATTTGATGAATAGGGATTGTAATTGGTTCCTTGATAAATCTATGATAGTGTTCATAGATGACATTCTGATTTACTCGAAAAGCCAAGACGAGCATGGTAGACACTTGCGAGAAGTATTAGAAGTCTTGAAGAAGGAGAAGTTGTATGCAAAGTTCTCCAAATGTGATTTTTGGATTCGTGAAGTCCAATTCTTGGGTCACGTGGTCAACCAGGAAGGGATAATGGTTGATCCAGCAAAGATTGAGGATGTAACGAAGTGGGAACAACCGAAAAGTCCCACGGAGATCCAAAATTTTTTAGGATTAGCCGGATATTACCGAAGGTTTATCCAAGGCTTTTCTTTGATTGCTACTCCATTAACAGCTTTGACCCACAAAGGATCTACTTATGCTTGGAGTGATAAGCATAAAGAAGCATTCGAGAAGATAAACAAGAAGCTATGCGAGGCAACGATACTTTCTTTACCCGATGGAGTTGAAGACTTCGCTGTCTATAGGGATGCGTTTGGGGTTGGACTGGGTTGTGTTTTGACCCAAATAGAAAAGGTGATAGCATATGCGTCTCGACATCTAAAGGAGCATG
The DNA here is from genome assembly GCF_002870075.4 of Lactuca sativa. Classification (NCBI taxonomy): domain Eukaryota; kingdom Viridiplantae; phylum Streptophyta; class Magnoliopsida; order Asterales; family Asteraceae; genus Lactuca; species Lactuca sativa. Next base: position 191,357,476 of record NC_056627.2, read on the forward strand.
AAAAGAATTACGCGACTCATGATTTGGAGTTGGCAACGATAGTTTTCGCTTTGAAAATATGGAGACATTACCTCTATGGCACGAAATGCAAACTTTTCACTGATCATAAGAGTCTCCAACATCTCTTTAATCGGAAAGAATTGAATATGAGGCAACGACGCTGACTGGAGTTACTTAAGGACTACGAATGTGAGATACTTTACCATCCCGGTAAAGCTAATGTTGTCGCTGATGCTCTCAGTCGGAAAGTGAATCTTGAAAGAAAAAGGCCAAGAGCATTGAGAATAGAAGTTGTATCGACAATTGTGGAGAGTATAAAGAAAGCTCAAGAAACTTCTGAGAAAAATGACCGAAAGGAGGCACGTTTGGGCAAAAAGTTGGTGTTTGTTACAAATGGTCATGGACTGAAGGTATTCCAAGATCGTATTTAGGTACCTAAGTCAGGAGGAATAAGAGATCTTCTGAGGGAAGAAGCTCACAAAACCATGTACTCGATTCATCCTGGTAGCACTAAAATGTATAGGGACCTGAAACCCTACTACTAGTGGCCAATGATGAAGCTTGATGTTTCAAAGTATGTGGCCGAGTGTGTGACTTGTGCGAGAGTCAAGACTCAACATCAGAAACCATACCGGAGTTTAGAACCTTTACCTGTGCCTATGGGTAAATGGGAAGACATTGCAATGGATTTTGTCACTAAACTACCCAGAACAAAGAATGGTCACGACATGATTTGGGTGGTCGTTGATCGATTCACTAAGAGTGCGCATTTCATAGCAGCCAATGAGAAATGGTCTATGGAAAAGCTTGCGAATTCTTACGTGAAGGAATTTGTGAGGCTTCATGGTGTTCCGTTAACGATTGTGTCAGATCGTGACAGCCGTTTCACCTCATGATTTTGGAAAAGTCTACAAGAGGAGTTAGGTACCAAGTTGTGTTTAAGTACAACTTACCATCCACAGACTGATTGTCAGAGTGAAAGAACAATACAAACACTTGAAGATATGCTGAGAGCATGTACCCTGGAATTCCAAGGTAATTGGGATGAACATTTACCTTTGGTAGAATTTTGCTACAATAATAGTTTCCACTTGAGCATAAAGATGGCACCTTATCAAGCTTTGTACGGACAAAAGTGTTGTACGCCGTCTTGTTGGCTTGAGGCTGGGGAAAAGCAGTTTATGGGGCCCGAGATGGTCCATCAAACCGCTGAAAAGTTGAAAATAATTAGAGAAAGAATGTTAGCAGCTTAGGATCATCAAAAGAGCTATGCTGACAAGAAGCGAAGGCCGATGACTTTTGAAGTTGGAGATTCGGTTTTGCTTAAAGTCTCACCGTGGAAGGGACTTATAAGATTTGGTAAAATCGGAAAGTTGAGTCCAAGGTTTATTGGACCATTTAAAGTTCTTCATAGAATTGGGAACCAAGCTTACAAGCTCGAATTACCAGAAGAACTGAATGGAATTCACAACACTTTTCAAGTGTGTTATTTGATGAAGTTCATGGGAGAAGTTCCCGATATAAATCCAATTTCCGAATTGAGAATTGATGAAAACAAGAGGTTAATTGAAGAACCAGAGGAAATCGTTGACTGAAAGACTAAGAAGCTTCGACGCAAGATGGTCGAGTTAGTGCTTGTCCGTTGGAAACATACGAATGGGTCAAATCTCACCTGGGAAATGGAGAGTGACATGTTGAGTCGCTATCCGCATTTGTTTGTTGATGTGTGATTTCGGGGACGGAATCATCCTAAAAGGGAGAGAATTATAATGCCCGCATTTCCAGGCTAGGCATTATCATTGATATAATAGTCTAGGTTAACCCTTGTAACTCTTTTTGTAGTATTAATGATGAAATATTTGAGTATTATGTGAATTATGTGGATTATGTGTTTATTTTCTTAATTATTATAATTTAATGAATTAAGAATAAAATAAGCGTCAAATTTGAAGTGTGAGATAAGCCTGATATCTTTACATAAAGATGTAGTGGTCGAAACAAGGATCCCGAAGATATAAAGAATGCCGAAATCCGAGTTATAACGAAGAAGTTATGACCTGTCGAAGTTTTGCGACAGAACCGACAACGCTGAATGACGTAAAAAGTGAAATTTACGTTAGAGCGATACTTAGCCAACGGAGTCTAAACGAAATTTGTAGAGCGTAGTCTCACCTACGGGTGGATATAAAGAACGTCGAAAACGGAGCTCGTATGCGAAAGTAACGCAAGTTTGAAGTTTGCTTAATCGAGTAATCCCAACGTAATTTTGGGGTACGCCCAACATAACCTTGAACCGCCTCAGCTACGCATGCAATAAGGTCACTCTAGCACATACGCATGAAATGACGTTGCGTACGCCCAGCGTAATCGAGGGTTCCAGCCCCTATAAAAGGAAGTCGAGGCTGCCCAGTTTCTTTGCTCATTTCTTCCCTTTCTCTCGCATTTTTGCATCGTTTTGTGTGCTAGAAGTATCCCAAAGCCCCGGTATTAATCCCGAGCCCCGAACCAAGTCCCGAAGCCCCGAAGATCCCGAGAAGTGCAATTCCCGAGCCGAAGCTCTGCCCGCGAGGAGTATGGTTTTTATGAAGATCTTCCAGATCTGTCGAAGAATACTACTTCTACAAGTCGTATTGCTGTCCGATCATCTTCTGATCAAGTGAGTGTGTGGTTACTTTCATCAAACATATAATTATGAAGTATTTTATACGAAATACGTGTTATGTGTATATTTTGTGTTATATGTGGGAATATATATTCACTTTCTTCTATCTCATAGATATGATTTATTCTCTATGAAATGCGTGTTATGTGTATGTGTCTCATCTGTTGTTTGGAATATGTATTGAATGAGAATGCTATACAGGTTTTAAACTATGTATAAAAATATATATTTTTATCTACTAATATGTTGTGTAGAACATGGGTAGATAGTTGTGTGATAAACAGATGAGAGGCCTCGATGTTGTTTTTGATTCAGTCATCTAGCGGAGTTTAGATGATGACCACAGACTTTTCTAGACAGTCTTGTGGAACGCTAGCTGGTTCGCCACCTGTAGGTGTTAATGAACTTGGGTGTTCATTCGCTGTACTCCATCCCCCTCATGGTTGCCTTATTTGACATATATTGCCGGGAAACCCCTTAATGCATGTGTTGTCGCCCCGATAAAATATTCTTAGACTAGGTCCCTTGTGTTAGTTATTTTAGGGATGTAAAGTGAGAATAACGGGAATGGGTAATTGGGTTATTGTTGGTTGATGAAAATTAATTTAATTGTTTATTGTGGGTTGAAAACCCTATATGCTCACCAGTCTCCCAAGGCTAACCCACTCAGTTTATTTGTATTACAGGAAGTGGCGCAAGGGCATAAGATGGATGAATCATCAAGTTGTTTTGTTTACAAGTTTGTATATGTATATATTTGTTGAATGACTTGTAATGTTATCGTTTATGCTTTATGGTCTGTATTGGAACATGACATCCCGAGTTTTGATTATATAATGAAAATACATTTCTTTTATGAAATGATTTGGTAAATATTATTTTATCATGTTTTGTTTTTGGGAACAATTTCCTCAACTCTTTCAAATCAAAAGGATTTACTCTAAAATTATTTTAAAAGCATAAATGAAAATTGGTGTTTTCTAGCCGAAATTTTGGGGATGTCACACATATCATCCTTATCACTCCGAAAGGTTAAATGCTATTTCTAATACCGTAATCCTATGCTTAAAATCCTAAACACATAAGGTTTCCAGATCCGGTCGGCATATGACCATAGATCCGAACAAACAATATCATATATCGGAAACATATAGCATTTAGCACATAAAAGCATTTTAGACATCCTTCCTAAAATATACTAGTGCTCGTGTCTTAAAATATGGTAGACACTCTTCTCACAATCATTTCTTAGCATTCTAAGTTTAAGCTAGAAATCCTACAAATTTCTAGTTCACTTAAACTAATGCTCTGATACCAACAGTGACATCCCCAATTTCACGGCCAAAAAAGACCAATTTGTTTATGCTTTGTTTTAAAATCAGAGTAATCGTTTAAAGAAAACTGTTGTGGAATTCGTCCCAAAAAAAATACGATAACCATTTATCAAAACATTTCTTTAAAGAAATGTATTTTTATTAAATAACAAAATCTCCGGATGTCATGTTCCGATATAGACCAAAAGCATAAACAATATAAAATAGACCTTACAACAGTTTAATCTTCCTAAGAGATATTATCCCAAGGGTCATCTCCTATATCATGTTTACCTCTTATCTCCTTACATTTTATTATCCTAAGGGTCACTCCCTCAATCTGTGTCTAGTAAGGGTTAGGGTATCATCGCATGATTACAACATCGCCTGGACTCATAAATCATAATAAGGGTTAGACTATCATCGCATGAATACGCATCCACAACATCACCTGGACTCATAATTCGTAATAAGGGTTATACTATGATCGCATGAATACGTAGCTGCAACATCGCCTGGACTCATAATTCATAATAAGGGTTAGACTATCATCGCATGAATACGCAGCCACAACATCGCTTAGACTCGAAATTCATCACCTATCTATCATCACCATTATATCCTCACCTATCTCTTATCACGTTATTTCAACACACATCAACTATTTCATCTACCCATGTTCTACCCAACATATTTGTAGATATAAATTACATATACAGTTTAAATCATTTAACACCCGTATAAAAAGATCAATTCCAAGCTCATCTCAAATAGACAAATAATATTTAACACATAACACGTATTTCATAGCTAATACTCTATATTTATGTGTTAGAAGAAAGTAACCACACACTCACTTGATTAGAAGATGATCGGACAACACTACGACTTGTAGAAGTAGTATTCTTCGGTAGATCTGAAAGATCTTCACAAAAATTAGCTTATCGCGGGCAGAGCTTCGGCTTGGGAATTGCACTTCTCGGGATCTTCGGGGCTTTAGGGATCGGGAATGATACCAGGGCTTCGGGATATTTCTTGCATGAAAATCGAGGCAAAACGGGAGAGAGAGAGAGAGAGGAGAAATGAGCAAAGAAATAAGGCAGCCTTGCATTCTATTTATAGGGTGTTGAATCTAGGATTACGCTTGGCGTAAATCTTGGTACAGTGGGCGTACTCACTACGCTGGGCGTACTAAGCCTTACGCTGGGCGTACGCTTCGGATAAGCTTTGGTATGCGTGCCACGATCTTCAAAAATTCATAACTTTGGCATACGAGCTCCGTTTTCGACATTCTTTATATCCACGCGTAAGGGAGATTATGCTCTACAACTTTCATTTAGAATCTGTTTGCTAATTTTGACTTTATTTTTATTATATTACTTTTAGTAGGCCGGGACAGGAAAACTCCGTTAGAAATTCATAACTTCTTCCTCTGACATCCGTTTTCGTCTGTCTTTTTACTGTTGGACTACTATCAACAAGATCTTCGATTCTCGTTTAGATTGTTTCGGCTAAAAACCGCTTGATCTCATATCGAGTATTCGAGCTGCATACCGCTAAGTCGAAACTTAGAAAAATCATAACTTCCTCACAAGAAGTCAGATTCGGACATTCTTTTTATGCACGCTCATGGTTTACCGAACTCTACGAATTTTGTTTAGATCGCTAAGGCTAAATATCAATCTAACATAAATTTATTTTTTTTACGTCATTCAGCGTTATGCCGGTTCTATCACGAAACTTCGACAGGTCGTAACTTCTTCGTTATAACTCGGATTTCGGCGTTCTTTATATGTACGGAATCCTTGTAACATATACTACAATTTAGTTAAGATTAATCCTTCTAAATTAACTTCCATCAAAAAGTCATTTTTGATGCTTATCGTCTCTAAATTGACTAGCCCGGATCTACGGGCGTTACATCTTGTGATTATGGTTTTGACAAATTCACGTGGATAAGAATACATACATCATAAAATCTAAAGGTCATAAGGTTTCTCTCCGATTCATGAAAATGATGGTGAGGAGACACTTCCACCAAGTAGATTTGAATCGAGTGGCAAAAGGTCTACACAATTAAGACTATGATTACGACATCCCTTTTCATATTTCTGAAACTGTTTAGACACACATATAAGGAAAGGTGTATGATTTTGATAAAGTTTTTATCAAATCATCTTGTATCAGAAGTCTGAACTTTTGTAAAAAAAGTCAATAAAGTATTGATTTCTAGAAGTCCAGCTGATTTCTGAGTACATGTTAAAGCTAGTGGGAGAATATGTGTTATGCTAATAATCATCATGTTAGTAGTTATGATAAAGTGTTGTAAGTTAGCAATGTTAATTATAGAAAAACAAAAGTTTCAATTCATGAAGTTGCAGGGGTTGAAAGTTGTTTTGCTATAATTAAGGGAGAGGAAACTATACTTCATTTCAATTCTAAAAGCTTAGATTGAGGTTTTAATAATCTTTAGTCAAGGATATATATGATTTTTGTGTTGGAATGGCTCAACATAAGGAAATTCTATATATGGGTCTATTATTTGTGTTCTAAAATTTGATTATGATTACGACATCCCTTTTCGTAATATGAATTATGAGAACTTGGGAAATAGAAATATTGTAGCAAAAGACTGGTCTAGAATCATGTCTTTATGTGAGACATCATGAATTGTGTCCCATATGCTTTGGATATAGGATCCATTGCATGTGCTGTAATATTCATCCTTTCTAAATTTTCCAAATGTTTGGGGCATTAAGAGGGAAAAGGTCTAGAATTCGATATGACTAAAATGATTAAACAATTATAGAGGACAATCTAAGGTTTTCCAAAGATTGGTTTCTCAGGGACAGTTGGTAGTATAGTGTTAATTTTTTGGAAGGAGCACATTGACATATTCTGAAAAGAGGCAACTCGAGTTCAGAAGTGATAGTCAAAATGGGAATGTTTCATAGGTGGAAGTTATTCAAATTGTGTAAGATTAGAAAACTTAATGCAAGAAGGATGTTTCCCATGGAATTGATCTCCATTAGAATACTTTGTAATGTCTTTTGACAAGACTTTGGGACTTTGTACAGATTCATTACAAGAGGATCTCTACATATAACTTTAAAATCTAACAAATTTCGATAAATGATAGGAATTTGGAATTCTTACATTTTCTATAAGGATTTAGGAGTATGAAATTAGAATCATTGAAATTATGTTCAATTGGTTTATTTCACAAAGTAAGGATCATAGATAAACATAGAGTGCATACTTAGTGTTTGGCAAAGCTATTGTTAAAAAAAAACATAGTATACATGCTTGGAGCATGGGACAACTCGTGTTTTTAATTCAAGTACAAAGTTGATAAAACTGAAACAATGAATAATGAGTAGTGAGTATGGTAATCAATAAAAGTGTTCTATTTATATTCATAGGTTTTGATACCATACTAGATTCAATTATTCTTGTGTTTCATTTTGCATGTTTTGACTTCCAGAAAAAAAACTAGGTTATTCTTCCTAAATGACTAAGTTATTCAAACCATCCACAGTTGGTCATATGTTGGAAGTAGATATGAATCAAGACTATCATGGATTGGCTTGTAGAGGTCTAAGATGTTGGACAAAGTGGTGCTACAACACTCATGAGTGCTCATAAGTTCTAAGTATTGGATTCAACCCACGCTCATTGGAATTACTTCATGGATTTTATCACAGGTGATCATGAGATGGTAATATCTTATATTCTTCAAACCTAGAGATATGAGTTGTTACTATGAGTTGGTTTACATTGATTGCATGAAAATGCATTGGTAACTCGATGTTATAAAATGTGTCTTTGTGTATGATTCAACAAGGAGTAGAACAAGTCATATGAGTCGTAGTTTATCCATTCCTTTTACCTTCGGGATAAAAGCGATATATGTGGGACCCCTCGATGATTTAATGATGATACATGCGAGTGCTTGGCCAAGCCAGGACTGATTTGATCGGTTCAATAAGTCATTCATCATAAATTGAAAATAGGGAAACAATAAATCGACAGGGAGAATGATTTATAATCCATGTCTCAGTCCATATGATATCTAGAATGGACAAATATATGATCCCTTATCTAATGGATAAGACATTGATATCTAGAAAGAGCTAACCGATTTTCATGAAGTGTTCCATTTCTTTCAAGTCATTCCAAGTGTATTTGATGTTGTGTGAACCATTTGAGGTGTCACACTTGGGGCACTAGGCACTCAAGCTTCATGAAGACAAGCTACATCAACAAGGTATGTATTTTATCTATTTTTATTACCCAAGTATCAAAGATTGTATGATAGATAGGGTAATACCTTGGAATATTCATATATGCATGTATAATAGAGAAAACATAGATCCAATGTATTTAGGGTTGCATGTACACTTAGGAGTGTTATAATGCTCATAACCCAACACTTTCGACTGGTAACGGGGAATATTTCACCCCTACCTCTACCATGTAATCTCTGATGGGTTTTGAGCATTCTAACACTTCCTAAGTGTAAATCTGATGTGTGTAGACTCAACTAGTTTTAAACCTACTTTTTAATTAGAAAATGAACACACAAAGGCATTGGACCTATCAATTGTGGTATAGCTAAATAAGTAGGGTATCGAACATAGGGAACGGTAAATTAAAACTAAATACTAATTTTATCTAAATTAATTAATAAGTAGGGGTTTTTCTCTAGTTTTACAAGACTAAAAACTTACTAACTATCACTTAAACTAAAAACTAGAAAAGCAAAGATTTAACTAAATTCAATAATGGGAAGGACTTCTGTTTAGTTCAACTCAATTGATCATATGGTTGATATTATCGTAATAGTGCAATGGATTAATTCTTCTATTGGTTACCGGTTCAAGTGATTAGATTTACATTCGCTGCATTAATCCTTAGAGAACAAACTAACTCAAACAGTGATCAGTTGTCTAATTTAATTCAATTCACTAGATTATTTATTTGGGTTAATTTAGACTTGTAATAGCTAACTAATTTGGTCCTTTAGTTAACTTCTTGTTGATGGTCATCACACAAGCTCACACATGAATTTACCTATTTTTCTTATTAATTCTAGTTTCATGTTCATTAATCCTAGTCATATGATGAAGTGGTCACATAAGCATATGAGGTTGATAATTAAAAGATGTTCATACTATTTAATTATCTTCCTATTAATAGAAAATAGTTATTATTCACACACAAGGTTCTTTAACAAGCTAAGATCAACAAAATCACCGACATTGAATTAATCCTACCATAAATAATCAATCCATAGTATCAATATTGTATCCCCAAATAGAAGTTTAAGAGTTTTAGTTCATGTTTGAGGTGATAAACATCATAAAAACAAATTCTAATTGTCTAGCCTAATGGAAAACAAAAGATTAAGTAGAATGATGTAGATTTGCCTCAAATCTCCTTCGGGATTGAATTCTAGGTTGTATCTTCGTTCTTCAGATCTCTTCTGGCTCTGATTCGCAACTTACTTCTCCCCAAGGGTTCCAGAATGTTGAATGTCGATCTGGACAGTCGTTTATATAGATTTGAACCGACTCACCGAGTCCATGTCCGACTCGGCGAGTCCATCACTTAATTCCCGTGCACGGTAAGTCAAGGAATCTTTATCTTCTCCTTATCTTCTCGATCCTTCAACCGGACTCGCCGAGTAGTCGACCCTACTCGCCGAGTAGGTGTTGTTTTTGGTGGTTCTTCTTCTTTGTTCAATTCCCGAGCTCTAAATTGCTTCTCCTGCTTCCTTTTGTTTCGGGCCTTCACCTTTGGACTAAAAACATAATTCAAACACTTTTAAGTATCTTTTGTCCATGAAATGCAATAAATTAGCTAATAAATGATAAAAATCTATGCTTAATATAAGACTAAATATGGAAATATCAAAATGCAACCCAAATAACCTTGGATCATGTTTGTCTAAATACATGCAAAATTTGGTTTCCATGGTTCATAATCCTATCTAGCATACATGGGGAACTTTAATCCTAAAAGGATAGCTAGAAATACATACGTTGTAGTTGATTTTGATTCCTTGAAACCTTGAAAGCCTAGCACCCCAAGTGTAATGCCTCAAATGCTTCACACAACACCAAATGCTTTTGGAATGACTTTTGAGAGAATACAAACACTCTAAAAATCAGCCAAGCCCTCACTTCTCTTTATGTAGCCGATTTTGGTAGAGAAAGTGTTACTTATATAGTGTTGACACATCTAGGGTTACACCATGTAAACCCTAATGTGTCATGACTCTTCATTTCCATGACCCATGGGTTTGTAACTCCCATGGAGCAACCATGGAGCATCCAATGGGTTTAACCCAACTTGATAATCCATGGAGCCTTTTAGCCCACTATACAAGTTATGGATGATTTACATAATCAACCCATATATTTAATTAGTTATCTTTATATCACTTAATTAATTCCAAATTAATTCTTGATCAATACTAATTAAGTAATACTATTAATATATTAGAACTTATAATATATTAACATACCACAAGTGTTATTTCTCTCATCTAGTCTATCCAAATCCATGGTGCCATGCAACCCAAATGGACCATGCCGGGTTGGGTCAAGTACATACCAGAAATAGTTATGGACTTAGACACCTTATCCAACAGTCTCCTACTTTGATAAATCTAATAACTATAACTACAAGTATGACTTCAGGAACCGATCAACAATCGTAGCTCTCTCAAGGTCTCTCGGAACTGAGAAGATGATGATACGCCATTTAAGATAAGTGATCATATAATCCTCTGTTCTAGAAATCAGCCAGACAAATACATGGAACAATGTCTTACTTATTGTCTAGCAGTTTGTTTCCCGATTTCTGATTTGTTTGATAAAGAACTTAATTTAACACATCAACTTACTTCTGACTTGGCCTGGTACATAGGTCAAAACAAAATCATCGAGGGGCCCAGATATCAGCTTCTAATCCAAGAAGGAACATATAAACTTTGACTCATATGTTTGTTCTACTACTCATTGAATTATACACAAAAGCACGTTTTATAACATCGAGTTACCAATGCGTTTTCGTACAATCAATGCATAACCAACTCATAAGTAACAAATCATATCTCTAGGTTTGAAGACTTATATGATATTACCGTCTCACGATCACTCGAGATAAATTCCATGAAGTGATTCCAGTGAGCATAGGTTGAGTCCAATGCTCAGACTTATGAGCACTCATGATTGTTGTAGCCATGTCCAACAACTTAGACCTTTGCAAACAATCATGACAGTCTTGATTCAAACCTACTTCCGACATATGATCGACTGTGGTGGTTCGAATAATATGATATACCAAACATAATTATTCCGGAATTCAAAACATGCAAAAGAAATATAGTAAACGATCGACAAGAGATAGCAACACTTTACTCATAAATAAAACACCTTTTATTCATCATCTAATGTCAATTACACTTTACAAATTTCGCGGTTATCTAACTACTAAATCTAATATCATCCTTTAGCCCTATGCTCTGAGCATGCTGGAGATGCTTAACCCGAGTCAGTCCCTTCGTGAGGGGATCTGCTGGATTCTCATCCAATGATACCCTCTTTACCACGAGTAGTTCTTCTTCTATTTGATGTCTGATGAAATGGTATTTTTTGTTGATGTGTCTGGATCTCCTGTGATCCTTTGGTTCCTTGGCTAAGGCAACAGCACTTTCACTATCACAGAAAATTTCCATTGGCTCCTTAATAGCTAGTACAGCTCCAAGGTCTATAATGAAGTTCTTCAGCCATATCGCCTCCTTTGCTGCCTCGCTCACTGCTATATACTCTGATTCACAAGTTGAATCAACCACTGTTTCTTGCTTGGAACTCTTCCAAGAAATTGCTCCTCTGTTTAAGGTAAAGACCCAACCTGACTGAGAGCGGAAATTATCCCTATTAGTCTGAAAGCTAGCATGACTATACCCTACAACTCTAAAGTCTTCACTCCCACCGAGGGTAAGGACCCAGTCCTTAGTCTTTCGTAGGTACTTGAGGATATTCTTTACCGCAGTCCAGTGTGCCTTGCCAGGGTTCCCCTGATACCTGATAACCATGCTCAAGGCAAAGGCTACATCAGGTCGAGTACACGTCAAAGCATACACGATCGATCCTACAGCCGACGCATAAGGTATTCAACTAATTTATGCTATCTCAGCCTCAGTACTAGGGCTTTGTGTCTTACTCAATCTGGCGTTACTCTGGATGGGTAACTCTCCTTTTTTGGAGTCCTGCATGCCGAATCTCTTCAACACCTTATCCAAGTAGGTACTCTGACTAAGTCCAATTAGTCTTTTACTCCGGTCTCGCAATATCCTTATCCCTAGAATATAGGCAGCTTCTCCTAGGTCCTTCATATGGAAACACTTCCCAAGCCAGGACTTAACTTCCTGCAGACTTGGGATGCCATTTCCTATGAGTAGTATGTCATCCACATACAATACCAAAAAGCTAACTATACTCCCACTAGCTTTGACATACACACAAGATTCAACTTCACTCCTAGAAAAGCCAAACTCTTTACCTTCTCATCAAAGCAAAGAATCCATCTGCGAGGTTCTTGCTTTAATCCATAAAAGGATTTCTCAAGCTTACACACTCTATTATTGTATTTTGTATTGGCAAAACCCTCTGGCTGACTCATGTAAACATCCTCAGCCAACTTTCCATTAAGGAAAGCGGTTTTGACATCTATTTGCCATATTTCATAGTCATGAAATGCAACTATGGCTAATAGAACCCTAATAGACTTAATCTTGGCCACTGGAGAAAAAGTCTCATCATAATCAACTCCCGGAGTTTATGAGAAACCCTTTGCAACCAGTTATGCCTTATAAGTGTACATTACCATCCATGTCGGTCTTCTTCTTGAAGATCCATTTGCACCCCACAGTCTTACGACCTAGTACATTCTCAACCAAGTTCCAAATTTGATTGCCATACATGGAATGTATCTCACTGTCCATTGCCTCTTTCCATTTGGCTAACTTAGGGCCTGCCATGGCTTCCGCATAACTGTTAGGTTCATCCAGACCTATCAGTGTCTCATCACTGATAAGTGTATCACCTTACACAGTAATATGGAATCCATAGTAATGCTCAGGTGCATTCCTAACCCTTGTGGATCGCCTCAGAGGAACAGACTTGTCAATTAGCTCAATAGGAGTTTCCTCCTCAAGTTGAGTGCTAGGGTTTGATGTTCCTTCACCACTTGACTCTTGAATTTCTTCAAGGTCAACTTGCCTCCCACTGTTTCCTTGGCTTATGAACTCTCTCTCTCTCTCTCTCTCTCTCTCTCTGTCTCTCAAGACAGCCCTCCTTGATACAAAGATCACATTTTCACTAGGTCTGTAGAAGAGGTAACCAAAGGATTGTTGTGGGTAGCCGATGAAAATACACCTCTCGCTTCGAGGTTCGAGCTTATCATGAGTCTTGCGTCTCGCAAAAGCCTCGCAACCCTAAATCTTGATGTGGTCTAGTTTGGGTACTTTACTAGTCTACATCTCGTGAGGAGTTTTGGCAACTTTCTTTGTAGGGAACAGATTAAGGATATGGGTGGCAGTCTCTAAGGCATACTCCTAAAATGAGATTGGTAGCGAAGCTCGACTCATCATGGAACGAACCATATCCAACAAGGTTCGATTATGCCTCTCAGCCAGACCATTCAACTGCGGTGTCCTGGGAGGTGTCAATTGTGAGACAATCCCACATTTCCTAAGATAGTCAAGGTACTCTGAACTAAGATACTCACCACCTCGATCGGATCGAAGCATCTTAATGTTCCTACCCAATTGATTCTCAACTTCCTATTTAAACTCTTTAACCCTTTCAAAAGTCTCTGACTTATGCTTGATTAAGTAGACATATCCATATCTACTGTAATCATCAGTAAAAGTCAAATAATAACGATTAGCATCCCTTGTGGCATGTTTGATGGGTCCACAGATATCCGTGTGTACGAGATCCAACAAACCTTCACCCCTCTCACAAGAACCTGCGAAGGGTGACTTTGTCATTTTTCCAAGTAAGCATGATTCACAACTATCATCTGACCCTAGGTCAAATGACTCCAAGACTCCATCCTTTTGGAGTTGGACTATGTGTTTCTTGCTTATATGTCCAAGACGACAATGCGATAATGACGCTTTATCCAAGTTATTATCATTAATAGAATCAATACATAATACATTATTTCCTAAGTTATCAACCACATATACAGTTTCATACACACCATCATAAGGTAACGCTTTAAAATAAAGAACATTATTAAAGAAAGCATTAATCGAACCAACTTCATTATCAAATGAAAAGGTGAAACCTTGTTTATACAATGCATGAAAGGAAATAATATTTCTTGCCATTTCTGGAAAATAACAACATTTATTCAAATCTAAACTAAACCCACTACTTAGCGATAAAGTATAAACTCCAACCTTGGTGATAGGTAATGCTTTCCTATTCCCCATGATTATGTTTATTCTTCCATGCTCCACATTCTCACTTCTTCTTAGTCCCTGCAAATCAGAACTTATATGAATAAAACAACCGGTATCTAGGACCCAAGAGTTGGAATGGGGTGAGTTATTAGATAAGATAATGTAAATACCTGCATGTTCGGGTTTAACTTTCCCATCCTTCACATCTTGCTGGTACTTTGGGCAGTTCCACTTCCAATGAGACTTTTCATGACTATAGAAGCATTCAGCCTCTTTTGGGTCAGAAGAAGAAGTGAAGAAACCTTTCTTAGTTCCACTTGAAGAAGAGCCATCAAGGGTCTTAGCCTTGGTACACTTTGAAGAGCTTTTTCTCTTCTTCCCTGTACCTTTCTCGATTGCCAAGACAGGGGCAGAGTTTGGAGTAGGAGTGTTAACAACCGACTTACCTTTAAGACCTGTTTCTGCGGTCTTGAGGAGTCCCTGAAGCTTGCTGAGTGTGACCTCTTCCTTATTCATGTGATATGTCATGCGGAATTGATCATAGCACGATGGTAAGGAGTGCAAAATGATATCTATTGCAAGCTCCTCAGGGAAGTTCACATTAAGCTTCAGCAACCGATCCACATACCTTTGCATTTTCTGCATGTGGCTCGTGACGGATTCCCCATCCTTCATCATGGTTGTTATGATGGAGCAGATGATTTCATACCTCTCTTATTGTGCACTTTGATGGTATCTTTCCATCAGATCTTGGTGTATTTCAAAAGGGTAGAAGTCCTCATAGGACTTTTGGAGTTTTGCTGTCATGGTGACCAACATGATGCATGCTACTTTGGTAGCATCCCTTTCATGCGCCCGGAAGTCAGCGATCTCCTAGGGAGTTGTAGTGGTCTCATCAATCTCCTTAAGCTCCTTATTGAGGACATATTATTTGTCATCGTAGAGGGTAATCATCCTGATGTTTCTGATCCATTCATTGAAGTTGGATCCATCAAAAGTGAATTTTCCACACAAGTTCATAAGGGTAAAGGATCCATTAGGATTAGAGCCAGAAGCAACGTTCTTTGAAGACATCTGAAAGAAGAGAACAAGATTAGTTTAGATATTAAGAGAGTCCTTAATAAAACACCCAAATGTAATATTAAGGCTAGGATCCAATCACAATATATTATAACTTAGAAGAGGTATGCTGTAATCCAAGCTTTAACATATTTGAAAGGTAGGTGAATGACGATTCACCAATTTTCACCATGAAAAATGAAATATAAATATTAGGTTTTTTTTAATTGGTTCTTAGAAATCCCTAGATACTTTTGAGATTCAATGAACTTTTCAAAGGCATTTTTCAATCTCGAGTTTGCCCTCCAAGTTTTGTGACTAGGATACCGAGGATCACAAAACGAGGTGTGAAGTAATCATGCAAATAACTTGGTACCCTTAAAGTTTATCACTCAATCGATGTGCCGGTAAACCAAACACGATCCACTGATACTATGATAAACCTTAAGTCACCCTTTACCTACCTTGTTAAGTCCAAGTTAGTGTGCCGGTTAACCACACACGCTCCACCAACGACTTAAACAAAGTGTAAAGTGTAATTTCATGGATTAGCACCTTATTCACATTTTTCCTAAAGTAACTAAGATTGGGAATTTAATAAAAGCATTTAGGTCCTTTATAATATTCATCATACTTTTAATGAGAATTTATAAGTCCTTGTCCTACCCGTTCGGCTAACGACCCTCCACCGATCAAGGAAGCGGTGGGTGAGAGTGGACACCCATTAAGTTCCCATTTTGTAGGCAACAACCTTATACCCCCCTTATAGACTGGCTTTGTGAATGAGGCGTACTAGCGGTAAGACGACTTGATCTTATACATACATACATACACACACACACACACACACACACACACACACATATATATATATATATATATATATATATATATATATATATATATATATATATATTAACTTATAATATTATAAAGTATAAGGGTTGATTTTTACCTTTTAAAAATATAAGGATTGAACTAAAGTTTATTAAGTGACTTTACTTGTTCCAAAACTTGAGGGCAAGTTTTGTAACTTTACAAAACTTTTCACATTCATAACTTATGAGTCATTAAAATGAATACTCTTCATTTTATAACTAATGTGTTCTTTTAATGGTTTTTAACACAAAGAGACTTTTGGTTATCCATAACTTGAGGACAAGTTATGGACTCCATTAAAACACATAAAGATCATGAATTAATCATAAACAAGTAACTCCTATGATCTATCAAGAACTGATAAGAACATGAACATTCATATCAAAATTTCAAGAACATATCAACACATATAATCATGAAAAATTGATATTTGTAACATCCCCCTCTGGCACGTATCACAATATTGTCCGCTTTGGGCCACTCGGCACGAGGACTTCCCAGGGGGTCACCCATCCTGGTACTACTCCCGCTCGAGCACGCTTAACTGCAGAGTTCTTATGGGATCTGCTGCCCTCATGACTTTAAAACGCATTGTGATAGGGAAGGTATTCACACCCCTTATAAGGAATGCTTAGTTCTCCTTCCCAGCCGACGTGGGATCAGATCTAACCCACTTTCACCCCCCATTATAAGGTTCGACGTCCCCGTCGAACACATCGACCCGTGCCCTAGCTCTGATACCAATTTGTAACGACCGAAAAATACAACCAATTTTAAATTTTTCAAAAAAACATCTCGATTCCAGTAAATCTTTACAAAAAGGTTTTCAATACAAAACATTTAACGTGTTCCCATAATCACAATACTACGAAATCACGAGGAGCGGTACGATCACGCCTTCGCCTTGCCACAGTCTCCTGAAGAACCTGAAAAACATGAAACCACAACTGTAAGCCCGAAAGCTTAGTGAGATACCCCCAAAGTACCAACTACAAATACGCCTTTCCAGGCCACGACCTTCCGGTCCAAATCGTATTGCCTTCCGACCCATAACATATTGCCTTCCGGCCCATAACATAAAAAGCATACATAACATAACAGGACATAGAACAACCATGCATACCAGGTCACACTCCAGTCCAAGCAACCGTGTGCACATAGCATATAATCTTATAACAGTTCACAATCAGCAAATCGGTCAAACAGATCACATAACATATCATCACCCTAACCAAGATATCGGCCTAGCCGATCACTAGCATAACATCACCCTATGACTCATCCAACATACTAATTATGCACATACGCCTTTCCAGGTCATGACCTTCTGGTCCACATCACAATGCCTTCCGACTCACAACATAGCCTTCCGACCCACAACATATAATGCCTTCTGGCCCATAACATAATGCCTTCCAGCCTATATCCCGCAAAATCATAACAAAAGACAACTACCCGGATTTCCATCCGGTAAAGGGTCGGCTTTGGTGCCTTAAACCCTATTGATAAAGTGAGGATAACTCACCTCGAAACTGCCGACTGAACAGATAACCCAAGCTGCTCCGATCACTGATACGATCTCCACTACTGGACAACCACCAATGCACTGAACTCAAAACAAATCAACAATTACCAAAATGCCCCTGGAAACCACTGGTCAAGCCTTGGTCAAAGACAAGGTCAAAGTCAACCCCTGACTGACTTTACTCGCCGAGTCAACCCGATGACTCGTCGAGTCCCCATACTCAAAACTTTCCTCAATCCGCGATCTAACTCGCCGAGTCACCCCGAGACTCGCCGAGTCCGACAACTCTGAGTCCACTTGCCCACAACTCACCGAGTCATCCCTTGACTCGCCGATTCTCGACTCAACCAGAAAATATTGAAACTCTTCGACAAGACTCGCCGAGTCCAAGAACAAACTCGCCGAGTCTAAGGCTATCTTCAACCTACTCGCCGAGTTGTTCATACAACTCGCCGAGTTCCAGGTCATCTTCATCCAACTCGCCGAGTTGTTATTCCAACTCGCCGAGTCCCAGCTCATCTTCAAACAACTCGTCGAGTACACCCATGTGACTCGCCGAGTACCACCGGTCTGAATCCATTCAGAAGCATTCCAGGCCATGCAATTGCTCCAAAACATAGATCTAGCCTCCTACAACTCATCCATCACGTAAAGTGGCAAACCTTACGTGAATCCATAGAGATCTAGGCCATTCGCACATTGGGCTAGGGTTTGGGACATGATAGCTCCACAAAACATTCCAACACAGGGACTTTCATGCTCTCTGATCCTTCTCCATTCCAGATCTGAGGTAGCAACCTCAGATCTAACCTCTAGACTCCAATTACATCCATAGACAAGTTCCCACAAACCCCAAAATGAAGAAACAACATAACAACAGCCCAAGAACGAGATATTACCTCCAAGGAACGCCCCAACTGCAATGAAACTCGAATCCAAGCAAAGCCCCTTTCTCCAAGCCTTCAAACTCCCAAAATTCTTCAACAAATACCTCCTTCAAACTCCCAAATGAGATATGATCTCTCACACACGAAGGCTAAGGGTTTCTGGACTTGAGGATGAATAAAGAGGCTGAGAGTGGGCTGTTATGTTCTTTATATAGGGCTCAACCCCGGGAATTAGGGTTTTCTCCACTCAGTGCCTACTCGCTGAGTCCTCCTTATTGACTCGCCGAGTCGGCTACTTAACACGCGACCCAGTCGCGACTCTACTCGCCGAGTCCACCCATGGACTCGCTGAGTCACTCTTTCCCAACTTACTCTTTTAGCCCTTCTACTCTACTCTTGATATTTCGGGATGTTACAATATTAGACATTGTAAATGGATTAGAACAACCATTACACCATCTAAAACAAGTTTTATAACACCAAAATAGTTTAGGGTAACGTTTCTAGTCCATTTCCAGCAACACAAATCGAATTTCTGCATTCTGCTTGGCCAACTTGTCGAGTACACAAACAGACTCGCCGAGTTGGTTGCATTTTCACTTGGACTCGTCAAGTCCTCCCCATGGACTCGTCGAGTCCCCTGTACAGGTAGCAAAAAATCATTTTTTTCAACACTATTTTTCATCAACTATTGACAAACAAGCTTAGTCTCTGATACCACTGATGAGTTTTGAGCATTCTAACACTTCCTAAGTGTAGATGCAACATTAATAACCTTGGATCTATGTTTGTCTAAATACATGCAAAATTTGGTTTCCAAGGTTCATAATCCTATCTAGCATCCATGGGGAACTTTAATCCTAAAAGGATAGCTAGAAATACATATCTTATAGTTGATTTTAATTCCTTGAAACCTTGAGAGCCTAGCACCCCAAGTGTGATGCCTCAAATGCTTCACACAACATCAAATGCTTTTGTAATGACTTTTGAGAGAATACAAACACTCTAAAAATCAGCCAAGCCCTCACTTCTCTTTATGTAGCCGATTTTGGTAGAGAAAGTGTTACTTATATAGTGTTGACACATCTAGGGTTACACCATGTAAACCCTAATGTGTCATGACTCTTCATTTCCATGACCCATGGGTTTGTAACTCCCATGGAGCAACCATGGAGCATCCAATGGGTTTAACCCAACTTGATAATCCATGGAGCCTTTTAGCCCACTATACAAGTTATGGATGATTTATATAATCAACCCATATATTTAATTAGTTATCTTTATATCACTTAATTAATTCCAAATTAATTCTTGATCAATACTAATTAAGTAATACTATTAATATATTAGAACTTATAATATATTAACATAACACAAGTGTTATTTCTCTCATTTAGTCTATCCAAATGCATGGTGCCATGCAACCCAAATGGACCATGTCGGGTCGGGTCAAGTACATACCAGAAATAGTTATGGACTTAGACATCTTATCCAATAATATCCTAGCACATAAACACATAAATCTCATACTGCCTAGCATATCAAGGAGCTGGCCTACCCATTCAGTCCTTTCGACCGGTACCAGGGCCTATCCTACCCCTCCTACTACTTTCACATAATAACATAGCATTCTAGCACATAAAGCATAACAGATAATGGCATACCAGATAATTGTCACAAAGACAATTATCTTTACTATAACTCTTACTAATAGGCGGACATTGGTGCCTTCGAACCACTTCTACTAGATGGTAACTCACCTAAAATTATGTGAAGTGGCTGAACTGTCCTTGGCTCTAAAATTTTCCCGACTCAAACTCCTACAAATAAAGATTTCCTTTAGTCACCACTTTTCATACTAATAACCCCTTAAGGGTCAACTTTGGTCAAACTCAAAATCTAGGTCAACACTATGGTCAAAGATAACATCTGGTCAAAGTTAATGTTTCAAGTTGACCCATCAACTCGTCGAGTTCCATAAATCCCAAAACTCTAAACTTGTTATCCAGCTCATTGATTTCTTTCACAACTCGATGACTACCTTGTTCCAAGGTATCGGGACTTTCGCATTCTACTCGTCGAGTCATCCTTAAACTCGTCGACTTTTCCCTTTTAAAGAATTAGGAAATTTCAACCCAACTCGTCGAGTTCCTCTAGGGACTCGACGAGTTCTTCAGTCTCTTGGGCCATCTTAATAAATTAAGCTCATATCCTTTAGATCTAGATTCCACACTTCTTCTACAAACTGAAAAGGTCCTTTTAATGGTAAAGTTTCGAACGTTACCCATTAATAGCTTCCTTTAATGGGTTTATCTCAAACCCTAATCCTTTAATACATGGATCTTGGTATAAAAACCATAATACTTCAAACCAAAGCATGAAAATTGAGATCTAGGCCCTAGACACCAAATGAAAAGGTAAAGTCTCAGACTTTCCCTCAATGCATGGCCTTTTAGGGCTTAAAAGGCCGAATTGATACCATGAAGCCTGGATGGGGATTCCATGGCCATAAAGTTTGCACATTTATGCCATGAAACCCCTTCTAGACCCCAGATCTGAAAGGTAAATCATTTGGGACGTCCATTTACCAAGGACGGAAGCTACATGGATCGAAAACTCAACAAAAGTGGATATAAAGAGATCTAAGCACACAATGGACAAGTTAGTAGCTTTTTACCACTATTGAACCATAAATGGAGCTTAACATCTGGATCTATTCTCTTCTTCTTGAAACATCTAGCTTCCTTTTCTTCCACAAGCTTGAAAAGCACAAGTTTTCTATCAATAAGGTCTCAAAAGCTCACACAAGGTTCTAGGGTTTCGAGGCTAGGGTTTTGGGACTTGGAGGCTGTAAATGAGGCCAGCCTTTAGGGATTAATGTGTTTAAATAAGGTACAAAACCTAAAATTAGGGTTTCGCTCTGCCAGACCTACTCGTCGAGTTGGGGCTCCCAACTCGTCAAGTAGGTTTCTTAACCAGCGTCCCAAAAATATAAATCCTACTCGACGAGTTTGCAGCCTTCAACTCGTCGAGTTCTCTTATAAAAGTGAATAAATTTTATTTAAAATATGTACCAGGAACTGGGAATTACAAATCTCCCCCACTAATTTTAGACTTCATCCTCGAAGTCTGCTGCGTGTTGAAATAGCTCTAGGTAGTGCTCCCTCATCTCGTCCTCCGGCTCTCAAGTCAATTCCGAACCCTTGCAGTGCTCCCATTGCACCTTCAGTAACTCAACCCTCTTTTTTCCTTAGATCCTTCGTCTTCCTAACGAGGATGGATATCGGTCGCTCGACGTAGTTCAGACTGTCGTCCACCTAAATATCCTCTAGAGGCACCACTGCGGAGTCATCTACCAAACATTTCCATAGCTGGGAGACATGAAAGGTGTTGTGGATCTGACTAAGCTCGGCTGGTAGATACAATCGATATGCCACCAGACCCACCTGGGCTAATACCCTGAATAGACTAATGTATATGGGGCCCAACTTGCCCCGTTTTCTGAACCAGATGACACATTTCCAAGGTAACACCTTCAGGAGGACCATATCTCCCACCCGAGACTCCAGGTCTGACGGCACTTATCGGTATTACTTTTTTGTCGACTGTGAGCAATCTAAAGCCTACACTGGACTTGCTAGATCCTATTTTTTGTCTTGAGTACCACTTCGGTACTCCCCTTAACCCTCTATCCAACCTCACTCCAGCATATCGGGGCTCTACACTTCCTTCTATATAACATCTCATAAGGAGGACGATTGATGATAGTGTGGTAGCTATTATTATAGGAGAACTCTGATAAGGGAAGGTAGGTAAATCCACTACCACCAAAGTCTAAAACACATGCTCACAACTTATCCTCTAAGGTTTGGATCCGCTCACTTTGACCATCTGTATGCGGGTGAAAAGCTATGCTAAAGTGCGGATAAGTACCCAACTCATCGTGAAATTTCTTCCAGAATCATGAAGTAAACCGTAAATCTCAGTCAGAAATAACGGAGACTGGCACTCCGTGTTGAGCTACTGCTTCTCTGATGTAGATGTTAGCCAACTTCTCGGCTGAGATGCTCTCCTGGATCGGGATGGGATCTATTGGTTAACCGATCCACGATGACCCAAACCGAATCCACTACACATGCGTTCCTGGGAAGCTTTGTGATGAAATCCATAGTAATGTCCTTCCACTTCCATACTTGGATATCCAACGTTTGCGTCTTGCAGTGAGGCCTCTGGTGCTTCCCCTTGACCTTCCTGCAAGTCAAGCATCTCTCAACGTACCAAGCTACATCCCGCTTCATGCAGGTCCATTAGTAATCTTGACTAAGATCTTTCTACATCTTCTTCGCCCTGGGATGGATGGAAAATCTTGACTTGTGGGCCTCATCAATCAAAAATTTTTGTACCCCGCCCTAGTAAGGAACCCAGACCCTCTAATGCAAGGTCAGCAACCGACAGTTGTTCTAATCAAACGAGGTCGCCTGGCCTATGATCCACTCACACTTCCGGCGCTCCTCCTTCATACCCTCGACCTATGCTTCTCGGTTCCGCTCCAAAGGTGGAGTCACCATTGTCATCCCCAAGCAGATGTCTCTGATCAGGGCTGCCTTGTGGCTAAGTGCCTTGGCCACAATATTGGCCTTCCCCGGGTGGTAAAGGATCTCACAGTCATAATCCTTTACCACATCTAACCATTGACACTGCCTCATGTTCATATTTGGTTGATGCATGAGCTACCTCAAGCTCTTGTGTTCCATGTAAATGGTACAACGAACCCCATAAAGGTAATGCCACCAAATCTTAAGGGCAAAAACAACTGCCCCTAACTCTAGATCGTGTTTCGGGTAGGTCGCCTCATGAGGCTTCAGCTACCTCGAGGCATATGCGATCACATGCCTCCTCTACATCAATACTACACCGTAGCCTGAGATGGACGCATCACAGCATACTATAAAATCCTCCACGCCCTCTGGCAGGACTAAGATCGTTGCCTCGCACAACCTCTGCCTCAAAGTCTCGAATGATGTCTGCTGCTCAGGCCCCTACGAAATACAACGTCCTTCTTCGTCATTCGGGTCAGTGGTACCGCTATCTTGGAGACATCATATACGGTAATAGCCTGATAAACCGAGGAAACTCCGGATATGGTGCATTGGCTATCAGAGCCGCACCAGGGACTAGGTCGATCCTGAACTACACATTTCTCTCCGGAGGTATCCCATACAACTCCTCTAGAAACATGGTCGGGTACTCTAGCACCACTGGCACATCACTCATGGTCGCATTACTCACCTCCTGGGTATCCATAACGTAAGCGAGATACCCCGTGCAACCTTGTTGGAGGTAGAGCCTAGCCCTCGCTGTCGACACACAAAGTTGGTCCATGCTGCGGCCTCTCGCCCTGAATCACTAGCTCTCACCCACTTGGGGTCCTAATACGCACCAACTGCTGCGCACAGTCACCTCCCCATTAGGGCTTGACCAGTCCATGCCTATGATAACCTTGTCCCCCCTCAAAGGAATGAGAACCAAATCCACAAGATAGTGCTCGTCGTACAACCTCAAGACGCAATCTCTGAAAACCTCTGATGCTAATCACTAGCTCTCCCCCACTTGGGGTCCTAATACGCACCAACTGCTGCACACAGTCACCTCCCCATTAGGGCTTAACCAGTCCATGCCTATGATAACCTTGTCCCCCCTCAAAGGAATGAGAACCAAATCCACAAGATAGTGCTTGTCGTACAACCTCAAGACGCAATCCAAAACGGTCGTCAGCAATCTCGACGTCTAAAGGACAATCCAACATGCCTGAAGACTCAGAAAACCTATTGCTAAGTGCAAGAGAAACAAATGATCGGGTAGCCCCCGAATCGAATAACACCTGAACTAGGATACTGTTCACATGGAATGATCCTAAACAAAACACATAAAACATAGTACATAAATAACATAACCGAAATGTAATAAGAGTTAGGGAGAAGAAAACCTACCCGTCACTACATCTTGTGTGGAACACGCCTATTCGGCGGTCAACTGGAAGGCTCGACTCCACACCACTAGAGCATTTGTCTTGCCCTGTCGTCCATCCATGATCCGCAGGGTTACTAGAGCTGGCACCGCCATTAGTGCTCCTGATGTCAATCTCGGGCAGTTGGCCTTTTTATGGCCCTTCTGATTGCAATGAAAGCAAATCAGGTCTGATGTCTGAATGGTGGGGGTAGGGACAGTACAATCCCTTCCAAAGTGCCCCAGCTTGCCGCACTTATAGTAGCCCGATGTCCCCAATCTACAAACTCCCTCATGAGCCTTGTTGCATTTCTTATAGCGGCTCCGGCCCTGCTGGCCCTTCGACCTAGATTTGGATCCCTTGGGTTTCTTCGCCAAAACCCCAGTCACCTGCCAAGCCTCCGCCTTCATCTTCCGGAAGTGCTCTATATCAATCTCCCTTTCTCTCACCCTTGCTACCTTATCCTCCAAACTCGGGCATGCTGAGTAGCTGACATGTTTTCGGATGTCAACTCTCAACATATCGTAGTATCGGGTCTTCCTCATCTCCTCATCACCCGCATATTGGAACACCAGTAAGGCCCTCTCCCTGAACTCAACGGTAATCTTCGCCTCCTTATCGGTCGTCTACCTTATATCAAGAAACTCCCTAGCCAGCTGCTGAATCTCCATAGTTGGCGCAAACTCAACCCTAAACCTAGTCACAAGGTCCGACCAGGTTAGAGCCTGAATGGTTAGGGATCCCAATGAATCACCGACGGCCTCCCACTTGTCTCTAGCTCTCTCTCTCATACAAACCACAACATACCAGACCTTCAACCCCTCAGGGTAGAATCTCGTCAACTGCACAGACTCGATGTGTGCAACACATCTTCTGGCCATAATGGCATCTTTCACCCCGTGAAAGTCTAGTGCACCACATCCCCTAGAGTCCTTGAAGGAGAGTGTGCGCATCCCTGACTGGCTAGATGCCATGTCACTCCGGAATTCCCTGAGGTGATCCTCAATCAGCTCAATGATTCCTTCCTTGACCGACCCAAAAATCACCGGGGTCGCCTCAAGGATGCCTCTCGTAATCTCGGATGCAATGAACTCACGTAATCCGTCATCAAACGGCTCGGAACCTGCACCTGAACTTGAACCTGAACCTGATCTAGACCTTGAACCTCCTTCTCTATGACGTGTCTCTACCATTCTGAAACAAAACACATAACTTTCAGGGTCATACACAATCTCGAGAGGTCACATACACTTTACATGTTCTTTGTTTCTATCTCAGCCCTCCTTAACTCGAGTACGTATCCTCTGCTTTTAGTAGTATGGGCCCATACTACTTTCCACATCTATCTGTAATTTTCTCAAGGATTGCCTTGAATTCACCAACTCCCTTTCACTACTACTGCTCACTGCACTAATCTCATCCTAGGCTTACCCTAGGGTAACTCTCCAACCCACTAACCGCCATCAGTTGCATAAGAAATCCCTGCTACCTTTATCTAACTAGCACATGAATACCATTACATATCACTAAGACCAGATAATTCTTCAAATGAGAGGTCTTACCCTATAATGGTTGGACTCAAACAAGAGCTGCGAAATAAGGCTAGAACTAACCTTCTAAAACTATTTAGTCCTTGCAATATGTAACTTGATGTATTCTTTTACTAATTAGTTAAAGATAACTAAAACTCCAAAAAGCACAAAGCAAGCAGCATTTGGGCATTGAGTAACCCAAACCAAGCATATCCTATTCAGGCCATCATATCACTCACTAATCAATTCTTTCATGTAATTCTATAAGCACATATAGCAGGCACGTAAGGCATCTTCCTGGATCCTTAGCCCTAATCTAGCATGCAGTTCTCATACACATACAACAAGCATATAAGGCATCCTTCCTAGATCCTCAGCCCTAATCTAGCATGTAGTTCTCATAATCATATCATATATCATAACAAACATGTATGGGTATCTTGGGGAAAACTTACTTGAGCTTGAACGATTGCACGCATCACACTTCTTGTTCTTTCTCCAATACATCAATTTCAAATTTTTAGAAAAAAAAATTGATTGTAAAAATTTCTCAAACCCTCTATTTGAGTCCAGACATCCCCGAAGGTGTGTCCGAATCCCCCAAACCAAGGCTCGGATACCAACTTGTAACATCCAAAAATTTAGGACCAAAAATTTCATTTTTAATTTAAATAAATCATAAAACAGATTTTTGAAAACATCATGAGGTTTTCCCATATCATAAAAATCCATAAGTCATATGTCTCAAAATAAGTCATAATATAACAATGTCAGAGTTCAAAATATAAAAATCCATAAGGATTGAGCCCTTTTCATAAGCACAAAGCTTAGTAAGTTCCCCCATCGTACCACATACCATACAATAAACATACTGTCTAACATATCTAGGTATTGGTCTAACCCTTTAGTCTCTTTGAACCGGTAACTTGCCTAGCATATCAGGGTGTTGGCCTACCCCTTTGGTCCTATTCACCGATAACTTGCCTAGATTGCCAGGGTGATGGCCTACCCCTTCGGTCTTTTCGACCGGTAACTTGCCTAGCATATTAGGGAGTTGGCCTACCACTTCAGTCCTTTCAACCGGTAACTTGCCTAGCATATCAAGGTGTTGCCCTACCCCTTTCGGTCCTTTCGACTAGTAGCGGGGCCTATTTCACCCCTACCTCTACCATGTAATCTCCTAGCACATAAACATATAAATCTCAAAAAGGTCTCATAAACTCACAAAAGGAACTAGGGTTTCGTGGCTAGGGTTTTGGGACTTGGAGGCTGTAAATGAGGCCATCCTTTAACGATTAATGTGTTTAAATATGATGCAAAACCCTAAAATTTGGTTTCGCTCTGCCAGCCCTACTCGTCGAGTTGGGGCTCGCAACTCGTCGAGTAGGTTTCTTAACCCACGTCCCAAAAATATAATTCCTACTCAACGAGTTTGGGGCCTCCAACTCGTTGAGTTCTCTTATAAATTTTAATAAATTTTATGTAAAATACGTACCACGAACCGTGCGTTACAGTCGAAATCAATGAATGGGTGGGAAGCTTCCCTAAATGTATTGTAATCTATTATTTTACAGATAAAAAAACTTTTGACAAGAACATATTATAGTATTTTGTTGGATAATACTTTTAAGTTTATCTAATGTTAAATTTAATAAATTAATAAATAATTAATAGATGTATATTGAAAATAAAAATATATAAATAAGTAAATAATAAATTCTTATTTGATTTTTTAGACTATTGGGTTTAACTTTTATAAACCAAAACCAACTCGAAATCCAAAATAATATTTCAGTTATATTGAAAACTCATCCAAATACCCGAATATCCGAACCAAATAGTCCAATAGAATTTGTTCAATTGAACAATTCAGTTTTATCTAAATAGTAAATAACCTAGTGATTTTTTCTTTGAAGAGGGTTAAAGTAACATTATAAAAAAAAAAAAGACGGGTGGAAAATACATTTTACAAAGTATAAAAGAAAATCATATTTATCTATACTACGGAATAAACACGAAAGTTTAGAAAAAAGAACGGTGAAATTTATATTTTACAAAGTCGAATATTAAAAAGCTAGGGAATGAAAAATTTAATGTTAGAAAACTGAGAAATTGAGTGTGCGATCATACAAATTTGAAGGACTCGAGTACAAATTTGAAAGATTAGAGTTTAACTTGATTTATTAATATAGTTGTACATTGCACATGAATGTATACTTTTAGCAAAAGTGATTTTGACTAGTAAACACAACGTTGGCATTTGTGGTATGGAGTTTTAATGTTACTATTAACTAGGAGGTCTCAGGTTCGGTCTTAGATGAGATATATAGTTATTTTTCGTTAAAAAAATAAATATTAAAATAATAAAATATAAATAATAATAAAATGGAAAAAGAAAGAAAATGAAAAGATGTAATAATTGTCTGTGGGCGAGATTATTGGTTAATCAAAGACAAGTGGTATATTATGATAATGCAATCCTCGTCAGATTTGAATATAAATTAAGGCAGATTCTTAGATAGTTAGATTCCAATTACCACATGAATCTATTACCATCAGCAAGGTCGTATGATCCTTGTTTTAGAAAAAGAAAAAAGTTGGAAAGATATTTAATTCCACAGAAGAGCTATTAACTATTTGGATTTTGGTGTACACAAGACCACACGTTATGGGTGAAAAGTTTCCTTTGTATTTTTCATTTTCATTTTTTTGAGTCACGTCATTTTTTTCTTCACTTTTCTTTCTCTCACTAAAACCTAAGGAATAGGTTGGAAGCTCTCTGACTATTTGTTCTTTTAAACAAAATTAATTCATTTTTATGATTTATAAATTTTAAATTAATAATAAACATAAATTTTAATTAGAAATAAAAAGGATTTCATTAATTAAAATTAAAATTACATTAAACCTAATATTTAAATAAGTAGAAAATAATAAATAAATAAAACACAAACAAAAAATCAAAGAAACCACAACATAGGAAACATAATTAATATCCTAATAAAAAAAAAACAAAACAAAATATGCCACTCGGAATCATCGTCTTCGTCATCGACCTCATCGTCTTAATCATTCTCCTGAACGTCACTCTTGTCATCGGAATCTTTGCTCTCGACGAACATATCAGAATCCTTGTTTGATTCGTCAAACAAATCATCATGACAATACTCTATCGACAGCTGAATATGAACCCTATAAACGTGTTCCACCAAATTAGCACGAATGTCGTGATGAATGTCGTGATTGTGTACTTCTCTTCTATTTTCCCTATATTCTTGTGTACCAACGACTACTCATTCGATATTTGGCAAAAATTCATTTTCGTTGTACCGACATATCGCTCTTCCTTCGTCTTCAAGAATCATATTATGCAATATAATACATGCATACATTACATGTTGTAACCTTCTCACTTCATATGACCTTGCCCTGACTGCTAGTACTTGCCAATGCCTCTTAAGTACACAAAATGTTCGCTGTACATCCTTCGTAGCTGACTCTTATGACTCTTTAAACTTTTTCCTTTTGGATCATTAGGACATATAAACGATTTCACAAAAACAGACAATGGAGGATATATATATATATATATCGTCAGTAAGATAGTATTCACGCTTATATGTTACCTCATTTGCTTGAAAAAGGTACGTCGTTCGACTTTCCAAGGTAGATATTGTTGAATACCGGCGATTGGTCTAGCACATTGATGTCATTGTTTGCACCAGCTGGACCAAAGAATGCATGTCATATCCAAAGATCATGTGATGTGATAGCCTCTAGAATGATCGTCGGCTCTTTATGGTCACTTCTCATGTACTAACCACGCCATGCGTTGGGGCATAATGACCAAATCCAATGCATGCAATCAATACTACCTAGCATTCCATGGAATCCATGTTTTCCTTCATGCACCGTGTACATTTGGTGGATATGGTTCATAATTGGTTTTCGCAAATATCAGTGCCCATAAACCAAACATATAGCTTTGCAGAACTTGTACACATGCACACTCCTGCACGGTATGCTCTGACATCCTAAAATACTCGTCTCATTTGTCTGTTCCCATGTCGAAAGCTAACAGACGAATTTTAGCCATGCATTTTTGAATCGGAGAAAAACCTTTTATCCGTTTCGCATCCATTTTCGACTAGAAATATAGAAAACATTCCAAATCGCCAACAATATGTAAGAAGAGTTCATTCCTCATCCGGAACTGACATTGAATCTTTATAACAAAGATGGCGTCATCTGCAAAGTAGTCTTCTATAGGACGATCATGTCCGGCTTTGCGGTTTTTTGGTTTAGATCGTACACGTGATGGTTCGCCTAGTCGGTTTTGAAAGTATGCAACCATTCTTGCTATGATGGAACCGATAAGCTTAACCTCCTCTTGAGCTGTCGAATCGGATGATGAAGATGATGACATTTTGATTAATATTTTTTGGAGAGAGTAAGAAGGTATGGGTTAAAAAAATTTGGGTGTTGTGGTATTTATAGTGGGGGAATAGAAATTTTTTTTATGTGTATATATATATATATATATATATATATATATATATATATATATATATATATATATATATATATATATATATATATATAACCGTTAGAACCAAAAAAATAGAACAGCCAATAAGGTGTCTAGTGAGAATGTGACAACCCTTCCCCCCACCTCCTCCCCGTGCTTCCTATCCCACACCTTGCCCCTCCTTCCCGCACCGGCTCTGTAACATCCCGAATTTCAGGAGTACGACTTAAGAGTTGAAAGTGTAATTCCGAAGAAGGGACTCGACGAGTAGGTACACTTACTCTCCGAGTCGGAGCGGGTTTAGTTCGCGAATTAAGTGACCAACTCGCCGAGTCGGGAGTTGGACTCGACGAGTTGGTGCTGGGATGAGAAAAACCCTAATCTTAGAGTTTGTACCCTATTTAAAGGACCCAATGTCCTCCCCTCAACTCCCTTATCTGTAACACCGTGACTTTCAAAATAATTTTTTCGCAAAATATAAAAACATTTTTCATTTAATTTTCATAAAACATCATGTTTAAAACTCCAATTCGCATCATACAAAATCCCAAGATCACATATAAAAATCCCATGCGTGTGTACAAATCCAGCCGGCGCCTTCCCACGGTCATCACTAGTACCTGAAACAAACAACACTAACACTGTAAGCACAAAGCTTAGTGAGTTCCCCAAAATACCACACATAACACATATTAGCCACTCGAGGCTATAAATCTATGGGTCCGTAGACCCTACTCTGTGAACCACTGGTTCTAACTCTGGGAACCTTTCGGTTCCAACTCTATAAGCATGCACAGCATAAATCATATAGACATCATGCAGTACAACACATAACATACACATACTCTATCACATAACTCTGATTACCTACTCAGGGTAAAGTATAGTGAGAAGACTCACCTCGTATATCTCGATAACTCGCGAATCCTGGAAATCACTCGTGCTCGATCCTCCGAGCTATAATCCTCCTATAACATCATATATCTCTAATTAACACTTTTACCACTAAGGTTGACTACCCCTATCAAGTCAACACTGGTCAACTCTGGTCAACGGTCAACGGTCAACTTTGACCGGACTCGGCGAGTGCACTAGAGCGTCTCGGCGAGTCTAAACGTTTTCACTAACTCTCTAGGATTCTCTTTTGACATGTCGAGTACTCCCGTGACTCGACGAGTTCCACCTGGCATGAATCGCGGGGCCACCACGACTCAACTCGCCGAGTCTCAAGAACAACTCGGCAAGTTCCAGCTCGACTTAGTCCACCTGTCAACCCTCTCTAACTCTCCCTGACTCACTGAGTCAACCCATAACTCGGCAGGACCACTCGCTGAGTGGTTAAGGACAATCTTCATGCTACTCGCTGAGTCTGTTCTTCAGACTCGGCGAGTCCATGCCATGCATCAACTCAATCTCGCTTCTGAGGTCAGATCCTCTCCATCCACTCATAGATCTGGCCCTCCTAAGCTCATTCATCACGTAAAGTCACAGTCTTGGCTACCATGCAACACCTACAAGGCTCTTTTTGAAGAAATGACTTCTAAGATGGCAACCCTAGTCTCCAACCCAAAAGGAAGGACATAAAGCATGGCATTTGGGACTCTCTGGACCTGCTAAGGTCCAGATCTAGGTACCATATCCCCATGGGACCTCTCACACTTCAATTACAAAGCAAACAAGGCAAGAAGAAACCCTAGATTTGACCATATCAACAAAAATACGGAAATAAGCTCTGAATGATACCTCAAGAAGCTTCCCCTGACGAAATGGAAGTAGATCCAAGCTCCCCAACTCTTCTAGATTGAATTTCTCCTTCTTTTCTTGCAAATACACACAAATTTGGTGAATCATGGCCTCTTATCTCACTCACAAGAACCCTCAGCTGCTTTGGTGCTCTCAAGGTCAAGGTAGCCGCAATGAAGGGCCATAAGGTCCTTTAAATAGGGCTTAGGACCGGGAAATTAGGGTTTCATTAAACAGCGCGGACTCGCCGAGTCCAGGCGCGAACCCGCATCTAGAACCGCGATCCTACTCAGTGAGTTTGAGCTCCAACTCGCCGAGTCCCCTCACAAAACACGAAAAATATATGAATAAAAGATACCTGGAAATCCGGGTTGTTACAATTCTCCCCCACTAGAACTAGACTTCGCCCTCGAAGTCTCGCTCTGCAAATAGCTCCGGATGCTGCTCACGCATCTCACGCTCCGGCTCCCAGGTCATCTCTGATCCCTTCCGATGCTGCCACTGAACCAACACCAGGGGTACCTCCTTGTTCCTTAAAACCTTGATTTTCCGATCTCTGATGGCCACTGGTCTCTCGGCATAATTCAGGCTCGCATCCACCTAAATATCCTCTAATGAAACCACTGCTGACTCGTCGGCTATACAGTTCCTCAGCTGCGACACATGAAAAGTGTCGTGAATCTGCCCCAACTTTGTTGGCAAATCCAAACGATCGGCTACCCGGCCTACCCTCGCGATCAAACGGAAAGGACCAATATATCAGGGCCCCAACTTGCCCCTCTTCCTGAATCGAATCACTCCTTTCCAAGGAGAGACCTTCAGGAGAACAAGGTCGCCGACCTGAAACTCAAGCTCGGACCAGCGTCTGTCTGCATAACTCTTCTGTCGGCTCTGAGCAGTCAACAAGCTCTGTCTGACCTGTTGGATCTGCTTTGTCGTCTGAAGCACGATCTTTGTACTGCCCATCACCCTCTGTCCAACCTCTCCCCAACTAATGGGGATCCGACACCTCCTCCCATACAACAGCTCAAAGGGTGGCATACCAATTCTCGAATGATGGTTGTTGTTGTAGGAAAACTCTGCCAAGGGTAAATATGCATCCCAGCTACCCCCGAAATCCAACACACATGCCCAGAGCATGTCCTCGAGCGTCTGAATCGTCCGCTCACTCTGACCGTCTGTCTGGGGATGATATGCGGTACTAAAATGCAGTCTAGTACCCAACTCCTCATGAAACTTCTTCCAGAATCTGGAAGTGAAACGCACATCACGGTCTGAAACAATCAATATCGGCACCCCATGCCGAGATATCACTTCCCTCACATACACCTCCGCCAATTTCTATGCTGAAGAACTCTCGCTGATAGCAAGGAAATGAGCACTCTTCGTCAACCTGTCCACAATCACCCAAATTGCATCAACTCCCCTGGCATTCCTTGGCAATTTGGTGATGAAATCCATAGTGATCTGTTCCCACTTCCAGTCGGGAACCTCCAATGACTGCAACTTACCATGCGGCCTCTGGTGCTCGGCCTTAACCCTACGGCAGGTCAAGCACCTCTCAACAAACCACGCGACATCCCTCTTCATACAGGGCCACCAATACTCCTTTCTCAGATCCAAATACATCTTAGTGGCCCCCGGATGGATCGAAAATTTCGACCGATGAGCCTCTTCCATCAAAATGGTATGCGTTCCTCCCACAAATGGCACCCAGATACGCCCCTGAAATGTCATAAGCCCCCGACCATCGGTAACAAACTCTGAAACCAAACCAACAAACCGTTCCCTCTTCTGCATCTCAGGTTGCACAGCCTCGGCCTGTTCCCCACGAATGGCGTCCAACACTGGAGCTATCACGGTCAATCTCAAACATACCTCCCGCAGCGGGATGCTCTCCGCCCTGCGGCTCAATGCATTGGCTATCACATTAGCCTTGCCTGGGTGGTACAGGATCTCACAATCATAATCCTTGACCACATCCAACCACCTTCTCTGACGCATATTTAGGTTGGGCTGATCCATCAAATACTTCAAGCTCTTATGGTCCGTGTAAATCGTACACCAAACCCCATACAGGTAGTGACGCTAAATCTTGAGGGCGAACACCACTGCCCCCAACTCTAGATCATGGGTGGGATATCTCGTCTCATGAGGCATCAGCTGCCTCGATGCATATGCTATCACATGCCCTCTCTGCATCAGCACCGCTCCCAACCCCAAAATCGATGCATCACAGTATACCACAAAGTCCTCCATCCCTTCCAGGAGAGCTAACACCGGGGCTTCGCATAACCTTTGGCGAAGTGTCACAAAGGAGGCCTGCTGCTCGGGGCCCCATGAAAAAGCAACACCCTTCCGGGTCAATCTGGTGAGTGGCACTACGATCTTGGAGAAATCCTTAATAAACGTCCGATAATACCCTGCCAACCCTAGGAAACACCTGTTCTTGGAGGGTGATCTCGGCACTTCCCAACTCATCACCGCCTCAACCTTGGCCGGATCGACCATTATCCCTTCCTGGTTAACGAGATGTCCTAAGAACTGGACCTCCCGCAACCAGAAATCACACTTGGAGAATTTGGCATAAAGCCTCTCCGACCTCAGAACTTCGAGAACCTCTCACAAATGCTCCTCATGCTGCTCTCTAGATCTCGAATATACCAGAATGTCGTCGATAAATACAATCACCGACCGATCCAGCATCGGCCTACACACTCGGTTCACAAGATCCATGAACACCGCCGGGGCATTGGTGAGCCCAAAAGGCATCACCACAAACTCATAAAGCCCATAACGCGTCCTGAACGCTGTCTTCTGGACGTCCTCATCCCGCACCCTCACCTGATGATATCCAGACCTCAAATCGATCTTGGAGAACCAAGATGCTCCCTGCAACTGATCGAACAAATCATCGATCCTCGGCAACGGGTAACGGTTCTTGACCGTCAGCTTGTTCAACTCCCGGTAATCAATGCACATCCGGTGTGAACCATCCTCCTTCTTGACGAACAGGATAGGCGCTCCCCACGGCGAGCTGCTCGGCCGAATAAATCCTTTCCCCAACAGGTCCTGAAGCTGCAAGGATAACTCTTGCATCTCTGGAGGTGCAAGACGATAGGGCACCTTAGCGATAGGCGCGGCCCCCGGAACCAAATCGATACTGAACTCCACTTGCCTCACAGGAGGCACACTCGACAAATCCTCGGGAAATACATCCGGGAACTCACGCACCACCGGAACCTCCTCTACTGAACTCAGCCTCTCGGAATCCACCCGCGTATCCATCACATATGCCACAAAACCCTTACATCCCTGCTGTAGACACTGCCTTGCCCTAGCGGCCGAACAAAACGCTGATCCTGAACGTGTACCCTCGCCATACACCGAAGGAACTCCCCCACTAGGGTCTCGTATGGTCACCAGCTGACGCTCGCAGTAGATAACCGCACCGAATCTACTCAACCAGTCCATGCCCACAATGACACAGACATCACCCATCGCAATAGGAACCAGATCAATCGGGAACTCAACACCGAAAATCTCGACTACGCAACCTCGGAGAACCTCCGTGGCATATATCACCCTCTCATCAGCTATGGAAACTCTCAGAGGCCGACTCAACGCCTCACGACTAACACTGATATGCTGACTAAAAGCCAAAGATACAAAAGACCGATTCGCACCCGAGTCAAACAACACCAAGGCAGGTACATAATTTACAAGAAAAGTACCTACGCATAGCATAACATAAGCATAATATCTCAACATCAAAATAAATACATGAAGGAATACATACCAGCCACGACATCGGGCGCTGTGCGGACCTCCTCCGCGGTCAGCTGAAAGGCTCTCCCTCGTGCCCTCGACGCTTCAGCCTTCACTGGCCGACTCTCTGTAGCTCTGATGGCGGTAGGGGCAGATCCCTGAGGTGCTCCCTGAGCTGATCCCCGCAATTGCGGACACTCCACCTTCCGGTGTCCGGTCTGGTTGCAGTGAAAACACACCGCAAACCCCTTGGGGCAGTCCTTGGCCATATTCCCCTCTTTGCCACTCTTGTAGCAAGATCCCGCTCTGCAGACTCCATGATGACCCTTGCCACACTTCCCACAAGTGCGGCCCTTCTGGCTCCTTGGTTTGGGATCAGCGGGCTTGGCCCGCTTGGCTGCCGGCTGAGACTGTGCCGGTTGCCGATCCCTCCCCTGAGACTCCGCTTCCTCCCTAGCCTGAGTCTCTAGCTCAATCTCCCTCTTCCGGGCATTTGCCTGAAGCTCAGCAAATATCCGGTACGAGGAGTTCGCCGCGAACTCCCGAATGTCTCGCCTCAAAATGCTCAAATATCGGCTCATACGTGCCTGCTCAGTGGACACGTGCTCAGGGCAGAACATTGCCCTCTCATGGAACATCCTGGTAATCGCTGTAACTGACTCAGTACCCTTCTTGAGGGTCAGAAACTCCTATGACAAACACTCCCTCTCCACCTGGGGAACGTACTCATCTCGGAACATGGCAGTGAACCTCTCCCAGGTCACTGCCACAAGCTCAGCAGGCGTAAAATGCGCCGTCACAAACTTCCACCAGTCCTTCGCTCCCAAGCGAAGCTGGTTCAGCGCGAATCGAGCATTCAAATGCTCAGGAGATGAGAAAGTGAAGAAACACCCCTCTATATCAGAAATCCACCTCATAGCTACCACCGGATCCTGGGTCCCATCAAACACTGGTGGTTTTGTGTTGCTGAACTCCCGGAACAGCAGTGCATCACCACCTTGCGGCCTCGCGGCAGCAATAGCTGCGGTGGCCGCTGCAACACCAGCCTCAGAAAGAGTGGCATAACGTTCGTCAAAGGTATGAATCAGCGTGGTCTTAATAGACCCGAACATCTCTGGTATCTCTACCCTGATGGCCGCAGCCACCTCCTCGTGGATGATCCGGCAGATCTCCTCATCACTGGTATCACTGGTCTCAGGCATCAAACGTGTCCTCACCATGATCTACCTCTGAAATACAACATACGATAAATTAGAACCCATTCGAGCATATTCACACTCGACAACTCATTCCTCCTTGATCCTTGGTATTCCAAAGAGTCTTACTTGGGCTGTACACCGCTCCGGTGCTTTCAGTAGTACGGGCCCAATACTACTGTCCGCACCGTATCAGAATACACCCCAAGTCCTCCTCTTCGGATCCCAAATTCCAAGTACTCTATCATGCATAGACCACTCTCTAATAGATCTCTCATAATCCCCTCGCTGCTACCTACTCACTCTCAAGCATCTCATAGCAGCTCACCTCTTCCTAGGCTAAGGCATCACAAATCAGGCCACTCTAGTCCTAATAGGAATACCTAGCCTACTCTAGCATGCGAATACATCATATCAGTATCAATATCACATAACATGAGGGTATTTTGGGAAATCACCGTTCGGGCGCGGACTGATGGTACACACAACTCTGCTCTGCGTTTTTCAAAAATCTTTTACTCTTTTTGAAAATACTTCTCAAATCCTCAGTTTGAGTTCAAATACGCCCGAAGGTGTACTCGAATCCCTCAAACCAAGGCTCTGATACCAACTTGTAACACTGTGAATTTCAAAATAATTTTTTTGCAAAATATAAAAATATTTTTCATTTAATTTTCATAAAACATCAAGTTTAAAACTCCAATTCGCATCATACAAAATCCCAAGATCACATATAAAAATCCCATGCGTGTGTACAGATCAAGCCGGCGCCTTCCCACGGTCATCAATAGTACCTGAAACAAACAACACTAACACTGTAAGCACAAAGCTTAGTGAGTTCCCCAAAATACCACACATAACACATATTAGCCACTCGAGGCTATAACTCTGTGGGTCCGTAGACACTACTCTGTGAACCCACTGGTTCTAACTCTGGGAACCTTCCGTTTCCAACTCTATAAGCATGCACAACATAAATCACATAGACATCATGCAGTACAACACATAACATACACATAACATACACATACTCTGTCACATAACTCTGATTACCTACTCAGGGTAAAGTATAGTGAGAAGACTCACCTCGTATATCTCGATAACTCGCGAATCCTGGAAATCACTCGTGCTCGATCCTCTGAGCTATAATCCTCCTATAACATCATATATCTCTAATTAACACTTTTACCACTAAGGTTGACTACCCCTATCAAGTCAACACTGGTCAACTCTAGTCAACGGTCAACGGTCAACTTTGACTGGACTCGGCGAGTGCACTAGAGCGTCTCGGCGAGTCTAAACGTTTTCACTAACTCTCTAGGATTCTCTTTTGACACGTCGAGTACTCCCCTGACTCGACGAGTTCCACCTAGCATGAATCGCGGGGCCACCACGACTCAACTCGCCGAGTCTCAAGAACAACTCGGCAAGTTCCAGCTCGACTCAGTCCACCTGTCAACCCTCTCTAACTCTCCCTGACTCACTGAGTCAACCCATAACTCGGCAGGACCACTCGCTGAGTGGTTAAGGACAATCTTCATGCTACTCGCTGAGTCTGTTCTTCAGACTCGGCGAGTCCATGCCATGCATCAACTCAATCTCGCTTCTGAGGTCAGATCCTCTCCATCCACTCATAGATCTGGCCCTCCTAAGCTCATTCATCACGTAAAGTCACAGTCTTGGCTACCATGCAACACCTACAAGGCTCTTTTTGAAGAAATGACTTCTAAGATGGCAACCCTAGTCTCCAACCCAAAAGGAAGGACATAAAGCATGGCATTTGGGACTCTCTGGACCTGCTAAGGTCCAGATCTAGGTACCATATCCCCATGGGACCTCTCACACTTCAATTACAAAGCAAACAAGGCAAGAAGAAACCCTAGATTTGACCATATCAACAAAAATACGGAAATAAGCTCTGAATGATACCTCAAGAAGCTTCCCCTGACGAAATGGAAGTAGATCCAAGCTCCCCAACTCTTCTAGCTTGAATTTCTCCTTCTTTTCTTGCAAATACACACAAATTTGGTGAATAATGGCCTCTTATCTCACTCACAAGAACCCTCAGCTGCTTTGGTGCTCTCAAGGTCAAGGTAGCCGCAATGAAGGGCCATAAGGTCCTTTAAATAGGACTTAGGACCGGGAAATTAGGGTTTCATTAAACAGCGCGGACTCGCCGAGTCCAGGCATGAACCCGTGTCCAGAACCGCGATCCTACTCAGTGAGTTTGAGCTCCAACTCGCCGAGTCCCCTCACAAAACACCAAAAATATATGAATAAAAGATACCTGGAAATCGGGGATGTTACATTATCCCCCTTTGAGATCTAGTAAACCCTAGCTTGTGTCTATAAGGTCATTGGAGGGAGATTAAAGCTTCGAGAGGTGTTCTAGTTGAAGAAACTTGAAGATCAAAAGCGTTTGCATCAAGAAAGTAGCGTAGATCTGTAACGACCCAAAAATCACGACTAAAAATTTCTTTTAAAAACATACTAAAACCATATTTATAAAAAACGCATCATAAGTCATAACATAATTTCCGAGTATGAATACAAAACATAATCTTATTATCCGAGTAAACATTCCCAGGCTAACTGACTATGGTGTGTGCACTGCAACCTCTCCGAGCTCCTCCTTTGAAAACCGAGTACCTGAAACCAAAAACTGAAACTGTAAGCACGAAGCTTAGTGAGTTGCCCCCAAACTACCACATACCATACAATAACATATAAAGCACATGTTGGGCCTTTCCCACTGCATCGGACTGAGGTCTGGACTAATTGAGGCCTTGCCCCCTGCATCAGACCGAAGTCTGAAAACTGACTGGGATCTTGTCCCCTACATCTGACCGAAGTCCGGACTAACTAGGGCCGTTGCCCCCTGCATCGGACTGAAGTCCGGAAACTAACTGGGACCTTGTCCCCTGCATCAGATCAAAGTCCAGACTAACTGGGGCCTTGTCCCTTGCATCAGACCGAAGTCCGGAAACTAACTAGGACCTTGTCCCCTGCATCGGACTGAAGTCCAGACTAACTACATCGGACCAAAGTCTAGAACTGACTGAACATAGCATAACATAAACATATCAACTAGCATGAACACACATTTACTGCATACTGTATCGGGCCGTAGCCCGGAACACATAACACACAAATCCTGTCTTAGCCACAAAGGCATCAAACATACTAACTGTTGCATCAGACCGAAGTCTAGAAACTACTGCTAGCTAAACGAGCCGGAATTTTGGCCTTAGACCCGTTCCTAATGGAAGGAAACTCACCTGAACTACTCAGCTCTGCTGATAACCCTCTGGTTGCTAACCAACAACCTTCTGAGGCGTTGCTCCTCTAGCTCTCCGTGCTACTAATATCAATATAACACTTAGACCGATAGTCCTCCAAAAGTCAACTAATTCAAGTCTTGTCAAATTCAAAGTCAAGGTCAAAGTTAACCTTCCAGGTTGACCCTACTCGCCGAGTAAGCCTACTGACTCGCCGAGTTCATAAGCTCAGAAACCCTTTTCACTCGCGACTCGACTCGCCGAGTCAGACCATGACTCGCTGAGTCTACTGATTTCCGAGTTCTGTCCTGACCAACTTACTGAGTCTCCACTCAACTCACTGATACGAGTCTTAACTAGAAGGGTTTGGGGTTTCGCGACCTGACTCACCGAGTCCAAAAACAGACTCGCCGAGTCTAAGGCAATCTTCAACAGACTCACCGAGTTGTTCTTCCAACTTGTCGAGTTCCTGCCTAACTTCATCCAACTCGCAGAGTCTACCCATGTGACTCGCCGAGTTCCTACACGACTCAAGTCTGATATCTAGCCCGACTCGCCGAGTTATTACTAGACTCGCCGAGTCCATACATGCATTCCCATAATTTCGAGTCACAGAGCTTCTCCTTTGCTCCAAACAATAGATCTGGTTTTCTAAGACTATTTGAACACGTAAAGTTTCTAACTTTACGTGTGTCTATGATGTAATGAAGCCAAAACACTACAAATTAACTATTAAGGAGGCTAATTGGGTTAGAACAAGGTCATGGCTACCAAAAGATGTCTTTCTTGAGCTCCTGGAGCTCAAGTATGTCCAGATCTACAATATGAACCGATATAACTGCTTCATCATTACGAAATTATGGTTTTTGACCTCAAAACCATCCATTTGGGGGCAAACTAGATCTAGAAGTAAAATAGCCAAGGTAAGAGCTTTATTACCAGAAAGTGATGAGGTTGAGAAGCTAATCCTGGACGAACAAGCTTCTCCTTGGATCTCCCAACTCCTTCTCCTTCTTCTTCTTCTTCAAGGCTTGCAAATTACTTCTCCAAGGCTAGATCTTGCTCCAAGAAAAGGATATGGTGGCTAGGGTTTGGGGTTCTGGACTATAGGGGCCGTAAATGAGCCCTGGGAAAGAGAATAAGGTGCTTAAATAGGGTACCAAGTCCCGAAATTAGGGTTTCCCAACCCAGACCAGACTCACCGATTCCACTTGCCGACTCGCCGAGTCGGTCACTTACTTTACACCAGGATCCTGCTCCGACTCGTCGAGTTCCTCCCTGGACTCGACGATTCGACCCTCTTTAACTTATGGTTTTCCATTCCTTTCTTGAACTTTCTAATTTCGGGTGTTACAACTCTCGCCTACTTAAACTAAACTTCTTCCTCGAAGTTCGCTATGGTCAACTGACCTGCAATCTGCCTCCAACACACTGCCTGGTGACTCTAACCCTTTTGTCCATCACTCCGGCCACTCTCAGTGCTGGTCCCTACTGCTGGTACATACTGAATTCTTCTCATTTCCATAAATTAGTGCTGAGCACCCGTCCCATCGAATGGATCAGATAATCCTTCGAGTGAAAGATTCATCCCTGCAACGGTTAAGACTCATACGAGAGTTGCGCAACAAGGTCAAACCCTCCCCTATGAGATTATCCAACCCTGTTGTGAGAGGCGTAGCACCCTCTGTCAACTTGTTGCCTCTTACCATACTTCCCTTATCGATACTACCTCTGACTGAAAATTCTGTTGCCCCTCATCTGCCTACCGGATGCACTGAGACCACCCTGGTCCAACTAATCTGCCGATATCTGGGTTACCGGACTCCCACCGGTCACTACAACCCATCGCAACTTCCTAGTCACTTCTAGCGACTACTGGAGATACTTAAACTATCTATAACTGTTCTATCCACTCCGCTGCTCATACTGAATCGATGCTGCTGGAACCAACCTGCTTATCTCCCATATGACTACTCAACTTCCACTAACTCGAGCCTTTCATCCTCAAAGAAAGACTACCTGCCTAATTATCCTTGCAGATTGGCAGAAGACTCAACTGATCCTGCTGGGAGGGACTTGCCATTTCCAAATCAACCAACTATACCGTCAGCACATGCATTCCAACACACATACTTATATTGTCCATAACACTGAAACTATCTGATACACTGAACTGCCTGCAATACTGAACTAACTAAAACACTGAACTGACTGAAGCACTGAACTGGCTAAAGCACTGAATTGCCTGAAACACTAAATTGGCTGAAACACTGAACTGACTGAAGCACTGAACTGGCTAAAACACTGAACTGGCTGAAGCACTGAACTGGCTGAAACACTGAATTGCTATATGGCTGCTTCGCAAAATATCTCAAGACCTTCCTGGTCTCCAATCATTTGTCGGTTATCTGCAACACCGAGTTCCAACTCAACTGTGGAGCCCATGGACTCCTTACTTAGTCGTTCCCATGACTTCTGAAAGAAATCTTTCTCTGGAACTCGTTTCCACTAGTCATCCTGACACTGTGACCCTAACAACCTCTCGATCCAACCGACCGGGTCCATACGTCGAATCCTAACGTCATCAAATCCAAGACTAAAAATGATGGCTCCTACAGTAACGGTAGCCCTTAACATACACGAATCCAAGCGGTCCACTGCTTCCCTGATCTCATAACTGTGGTGACGATCCACTGACAAATCGCCGACTTAACCATAACTGGACCATTTGGGAAATCCGAATCTAACCCGTGGATTCTCATATCCTCACTGGTGCACCCGAACTGGTGGGTACTACTGCTTCCCCCATGTCTAAACAACGTGCTCATGCTGCCTACCAGCCTGATAAATGCTACAACTACACCCGCAGAGTTACAACTCTCTAATACTATCTTGCTGCTAGTGAATGCTACGGCTACCCCGTAGACTTACAACACTCTACTACTATCTGACTGCTAGTGAATGCTACGACTACCTCCACAGACTTACAACACTCTACTACTATATGACTGCTAGTGAATGTTACGGCTACCCCCACAGACTTACAACACTGTACTACTATCTGAATGCTAGTGAATGCTACGGCTACCCCCGCAGACTTACAATACTCTACTACTATCTGATAGCTAGTGAATGCTACGGCTACCCCCGCAGACATACAACACCCTACTACTATATGACTACTAGTGAATGCTACGGCTACCCCCGCAGACTTACAACACTTTCCTTACTAACTATATGTTGCTGAAAAAATGTTGCGGCTTCCCCGCCGCTCCACCGTGCTCTGCTGGCTATCTCTGCCACTGACGACTAACACGAAAGCATCTCTTGCTAACCGTTCTCAAGATCCTCATTCCGACTCACTAGAGTCCTACAGGCGGTCCTCCAACCCTGGATTCCTAACCAGCTACTAACCATCTCGATCACATGAACTAATTGTTGGGAAGTTCCTCAAACTCCCAACCTGAACTCCTCAATCCATCCATCGTCGTGCTACTATCTTTTCTGATCAGAGGCCGAGTACTTATTCTGGGTCTGCGTACTCTTACCCTTGTATACTCGGAGGGTTCTCCCCCACTTGGGTCTGACTAACTCCTTACTGCTCACTGGTCGAAAGGATTCCCCAACCTTCCTTCCATGAAAAGGGGCAATCTGTTGCCTGCCCACGTTTACCTCTGTTGGCGCTCCAACTAACCCTTACCAGATCCGAACCATTCCTGCTTAACTAACCGAACACTCTTCAATCCTTCACTGTATTTGCTTTAGCAACTGCATCCTGAGAACTTGCGTTCAGGGTAAACATCTCCAACTCACTTCCCTACTATCCGCTAGCTACTTCACTAGAAGCTTTAAATCGTCACTACTGAGGATATAATTGATCAATACCCGAATGACATCTTCTGAAAGTAGTGAGGCACTACTGAATCTTACACATACATGCTACAGTCACCGCATCTAAAGTAACCTGATCTAGTGGGGACGACCTCCAATTCACCATTCTAATTCTAGGGTATGCAAATGGCATATAACTTAACCATAGGCAGGTAATATAATACCCCAACACATATGCTTATGGATATTAATGCAGCAACATAAAAAAATATCATGAATAATAAT
This sequence comes from Lactuca sativa, assembly GCF_002870075.4. Classification (NCBI taxonomy): domain Eukaryota; kingdom Viridiplantae; phylum Streptophyta; class Magnoliopsida; order Asterales; family Asteraceae; genus Lactuca; species Lactuca sativa. The sequence goes on from NC_056627.2 coordinate 191,402,452, forward strand.
TGATAGGAAGGTAAAAGATACGTACCCCCATCATTCAGTGCTGCTCGAATCCTTGTTGAAATCAACCGGAATACTCGGCTTCGAGCCGTGGGCGCCCTTGCCCAACCCTGATATCCGCTGGTGGTTCTCGAAGTCCCAGGGGCAGGAGCTGGCACCTGCCCTGCTATATACAAACTCGGACAATGGGCCTTCTTGTGGCCCCACTGACTACAACGGAAACATATCAGATCAAGCCCTTGAGCGATGGTAACAATACAATCTCTGCTAAAATGGCCATTCTGTCCGCACTTGAAACATCTAGGATCGCCACCACTTCTACGCCTGCAAGAACCCTTGTGCGTCCTACCTCACTTCCCTCATCGACTCCCACTCTAATAGTCCCTCGATCTCGAATTCGACCCCTTGAGCCTCTTACCCGAACCTGTGGCTACCTGAGTCTCATCTGTTTTCCTCTTCCTTTCTAACTCCCTGCCCGAATCTTGTTCATGCATTACCTCGTCAACCCCATCCATCATCTGAACAACCGCTGTCCGATCCCGAAGCTTCGCGGTCAACCTACCAGTGACCTGTCTAATGATGTTGGGTAACTCCTCGCGAATGACTTGCGAAACTTCATTAACTACCCAATCATGCAAGGGTCTCTCTTGGAGACAGGGTGCCCCACTCACCCCTGACCCCTGATGGAAAAAGCCAGATATGGAATCCCCTCTCTGATGGATCCCTGAACTTCATAAGAATCAGGCTCTAGACGAGCCCCAAACTGTCCTGAAACTATCCCGGCCCTAATGGCCTGAAGATGACTGTCCATGAGCTCCACGATGGCCTCTCTAACCGAACCAAAAATCACTGGAGTCTTATCAATGATGTTGCGCATAATCTCTGCAGAAATGAAATCCCTCATCTGATCATCAAGCTACCCGAATCTAGAACCTACGCCAGATCCCTCCCCGGCGACTGAACTGCCAACTGATATCTCGCGTAACGTCACCATACTGAAAACATAACACATTACAGATCAATACACACCGCTGCTGAGGGACCTCTCACACCCTCTACTAGTTCCCTGGTTTTTCCTCGGCCCCTCTTGAATCGAGTACGGATCCTCTACTTTCAGTAGTACGGGCCCATACTACCTTCCACATATATCCGTACTTTCCTCAAGAGTTACCTCAACTCCACCAAGTCCCTTTTCTGTACTGCTAATCTTTGCTACTCTCATCCTAGGCTTGCCCTAAGGAACCTCTGACTTCACCCAAACAATCCTTAGTTGTTGAAGGTCTCCTCGTAATTCCAATTAGCCACCACCTGAATACCATCACATGTGACAAGGCTCAGATAATCCTTCGAGTAAAAGACTCGTCCCCACAACGGTTAGACTTAGACGAGAGTTGCGTAATAGGGCCAAATCCAGCACTCTAAGATTATTCAACCCTGATCACATGTGATGTGACGTATTCACCTAATGGCTAAGTCCCATCACTTAGAGTCCCACTAAGCACAGAGCAAGCAGCATTCGGATAAAGAAAAACATACTCATGCAAACTATTCTCATAATAAAGAAACTGTACTAGCATATAATGTTGAACTCATACTATCAGGCATAACCTAAACAGGCTATCCTACTGCTATCTACTCAATACTAGCATGCAATTCTCATATGGCTGAAACACATAAGCAGGCACATAAGGCATCCTCCTAGATCCTTAGTCCTATACTAGCATGCTGTTCTACTGAAACTGCAACTGAAACTGAAACTGATAATCATAAACTTGTATGGGTAATTTGGGAGTACTTACTTGAGCTCGGCTGATTGCATGCACCACACCCTTTTTCTATTTTCAAGTTATTTTCTTTCTGAATATTCTTTTTGTTGGATTAGGTGTCTAAGCCCATAACTATAATTGGTATGTACTTACATTGATAGCAGCACAGTCCTTTTGGGTTGCCCTCAAACCTAGCAACCGGACAACGAAATTATGAAAGGAGAGATATTAATTTATTATAAGATTAAGAAATTAATATAAATGAATTTATTAATATGTTAAAAGATTAATATATTAATTAGAAATCATTATGTTTAATTAATAGTTAGCCAGAAATTAATCATAATTAATTTTGGGGTTAAAAGTATTAATTATAAAGTACAGGGACTAGTTTGCGATTATCAGATAGTTGAGTGGAAGGCTCCAGAACCTCCTTGGAAGAAGGTGGATGAAATTTATAGGGGAAACCCTAAGGATTTCGTCCAACGGGGCTTAGATAAGGCCCTTGGGTTTGCTTAGGTCCTAAGCAAAGGAGCATTAGGGTTTTCCCTAAACCATATATCCCTCAGCTATATAAGGAGCCTCCTAGTTCACATTTTGGCCACTCTTTCTTTTGAAGAAACCCTAAGGGCCGAAATTTTGCATACTCCCTCTCCCCTCTCTCTTCTTGCTAGTTTGAGTGTGATTCCATTAGAGGCATTACACTTGTGGTGCAAAGCTTCCAAGAAGATAAAGATCAAGATCAAGATCAAGAGGATTATCAATTGTTTGCTATAATAATTGAAAGGTATGTTAATCTCAAACCCTAGTTTGTTAATTTCGAAATTATCCTCTCTCCTCTAGGGTTCTTGTTTTGCAATTCAAAGTTGTATGTTCAATAGTTAAAACATAGATCCAAAGTAGGTTGCATGTGAACTTAGGAATTGTTTTCTAGTTTATTTGTTTTACTTAAAACCCATCAGTGGTATCAGAGCCATTGTTGTTTTAAATTGAATTGCTATAATAGTTGAATTGCAAATTAGGGTTTATAGTCATTAAACCCTAAAGGCCAAAATTTTCGATTTTAGGGTTTTGGTGAAAGGGGTTTTCGAAAAGCCTAGCCTCCATAAACCCTAGTCGAAATTATGGTTAGGGTTTCCAAAACCCTAGCCTCCTCCCCTTGATATTTCGAAATATGCCTCCCCTTTTAGGGTTTCTTTGTTTTGGATAATAGTTGCCTTATTGGATAATTGAGAAAAAATAAGGAAATTATCCTATCCCCATATTTTCAAAATCTAGAAGGGATATGGATTAGGATTAAATTAAGTGTTTAATTTAATTAGATAATCCTTAATAGATTTAATTAATTAATTAAAAGTTAATTAATAGATAAATATTAAATCTAGTTATTTGGTTGAGAAAAATAAGGAAATTATCCTATCCCCATATTTTCGAAATCTAGGAGGGATATGAATGAGGATTAAATTAATTGTTTAATTTAATTAGATAATCCTTACAAGATTTAATTAATTAATTAAAAGTTAACTAATAGATAAATATTAAATCTAGTTATTTGGTTTATTTTAAATTTAAAATTAATGTCTTAATTTTCGAAATTTATATATAAACCTTAAAGTTTTAAAAAGTTTAAAACACACCTTGTATATATATTATAATTAAAAGTTAAATATTATATATGTATAAGAATATGGTCAGTCAAATCGCTAGTATGCCTCATTCACGAAGCTAGTCTATAAGGGGTGTATAAGGAAACTGCCTATAAAATGGTAGTTGAATGGGTGTCCACTCTCACCCACCGCTTCCTTGATTAGTGGAGGGTCGTTAGCAGAACAGATTTGATAGGACAACTACATCTCATTAAAAGTATAATGTTATTAAAGAAATTACTAGAACATTATTTTACAAAATCCCAACTCTAGTTACTTAAGGAAAAATGTGAAAAGTATGCTAATCCATGAAATTGCACATTATGCTTTATTGGTCGTTAGTGGAGCGTGTGTGGTTAACCGGCACACTAAAAGGCAATAATAAAGAGTAGTAATGGGTATCTCATAATTGTCATTTTGATGGAGCGTGTGTGGTTTACCGGCGCATCAATAGTTAATGATAAAGAAAATAAGGTTACCAAGCACATTTGCATGGTTATTCACATCTTGTTTGTGATCCTCGGCATCCCAGTCACAAATAGAAGAGCATAATCCGAGATTAAAAATGCCATTGAATAGTTTCAATGTATCTCAAAGGATCTAGGAGTTTCCAATACATTTAAAACTTAACCTTCTTTTTCATTTTTCATGGTGGAAATTGGTAAATCATCATTTACCTACCTTCAAATATTCTGCAAATTGGATTACGGCATCCATCTTCCAATTTGTGGAATGTTGTGTTGGATCCTAGCCTCGATGTTTCTTTTGGGTGTTACATCAAGGATTCTTATCAACTAACTTGAACTTTCTCCCGTTTTTTGTAGATGTCTAAATCTAACCATGGTCTTCCCGAATCTAAAGGAAAAAGTATTCCTGCTTAAAGTCTGTTCCACTATGAAGGTGAAAGATCAATCCCTGCCATGTGGACTAACTTGATTCCACTTCCTCCACCTCCTCCTGTTGTTCTCCCTAACCCACAAGTTCGAAGGCTTGAAAATTTCAAGCTCACTCAATCCCTTTTGGCAAGTAAACACGAAGATGGGAAACCTGTGTGTGCACACGTCTTAGAGATGAAGTCACACATTGATAGGTTAAGTATGTTTGGTGTCGAGATTTCAAGTGAGTTGGCTATTGACTGGGTTCTTCAGTCACTTCCTGAATCGTATAGTGAGTTTGTTTGAGAGTACTATATGATGGATCACGACGTGACCCTCATTGATCTCACCTATTTGCTTATAGCAGCTGAATCAGCAATGATTTGGCGTGTTGATCAAGCAAATTTGTCTGGTGAATCAAACTCCCAAAATTCAATGGACATTGAAAATGATGACATTGGAGATCTAGAAAAGGTAAACTCTAAGATAGTTCCTTGTGTCATTCCTAAAGAGTCCATTTGCTTTTATTACCAAGAGAAGGGGCATTGGAGACGAAGCTGCCCTATCTACCTGAGAGATCTAAGAGATGGGAGAGTCTAGTGTTATGACTCCTCCTCAGGTATGAAATCCACTATCTAGCTCTTTTAAGTTCCTATTCCAGATTCTTAATTCATGATGTGATAATATTACATTTTGATATTTTGTAGGATCCAAGAAAATAGAGGAAGCTTAAGGGAAGAAGTAAGCTAAATCTAATCTTGAAGAAATGGATTTCGTTCGCATTGCTTGAGGATTGGGTTCTTGGGCTACTACTTGGAGTTATAATAGATTGCTAATAACATAGTTTTTCAATTGATTTTGCATTGTAAGGACATGTTTTCCACTGGTTTTATGAATAAAATAGAAATTTTGGTTTGAATAATTTTATATATCCTTGCAATGAAATCGTTATGAAAAATTGATGTTTGTGTATTGTTATCAATAATGGATTTGATTCATAATTATGTCATTAGTGGAAATGTCGAGAATTTGCCAAATAAAGGAAGATTCTCATCGCCCAAGTTTCAGTTGGACAGAAACTTGGAGTCATGCAACTTGGTTGCGTGATGAATGACAAACATCATATTTGGAAATTAGACTAACTCTTTGACAAAGTGTCAAGAGAAGGACTAGGAGATCGAGTACACTAGGTTGTACATTGATCAAGTCCACCACGAGAGTGATAAAGATATTCTTCAAGATTTACTAAAGTTTAGTGAATATGGTTATGCTTATTAGATTAAATATAATTATGAGTTGATTGAAAGAGTTTCAATCAATAGTAGAACGAATAAGAAGAATCAAGAAGGCAGAAAGATAAAAGTTTCTCTATTCTAAGAAGAAAGGAGAGTACCTTTTATTGTATTTTTATGATAAGTCTTAATGATTAAGAACCATATCTCAATTGATCCTCTAAGTGAGTCTTAGTGCATTTGCATGTCTAAGAAGAGGAATCAAGAATTGTGGAAATGGTCAAAATCAAGAAGTCAATCATACTTCGTTCCAACATCAAGTCTTAGAGTTATACTCCAAGATTCTGAATTGAGTGACAAGTCTCAAGAAGGTTTATAACACTCATCAAATGTGGAATTTTGAAAAGTTTTCTTATTCTTGCACATTTGAAATTGGTAAGTTGTGATGTCTTGGATAAGACAAAGACCAACTAGGACAAATTTTGTGAAGTGTTTTGTCTTGATAAGAACTACACTAACTCTTGAATATTTGTTTTGTCTAGGAAAGTTTCCTGACAAGAGAATCATATATGTCAATAGTTCAGTGGGAGTTTTAATGATCTTGAAAAGGATTTCAAGAACAAATCAAGAATAAACCTTATCAATCATCACTAGCACATGACTTGAGGTTTACAGCCTATCGTGGATGACATACTCCTTTTCTTTGCCATTCCAATTGAGTTAATTATGCATGTGAGTTCTATGAGTTCTCATGTGAATGCAAAAAGAAAAAGCACCTTGATCAATGGAAAGTACATTGATAAGCAAGAATGAGTTGCTAAACCGCTTGGAAGACATGGTGGGCACTCGTGTTACCATAAGACAAGAAATCAAGATTGAGAAAGTTCAGTCCATATGAGTTTGGATTTGTCACAAACTTTGGTTCTGACAAATTCGCATGGATAGGAACTTATACACCACAAAATCTAAGTGTCATAAGATTACCTCCTTCATGAAAATGATTGTGAGGAAATGCTTTCACTAAGAGAGATTTTAAGAAGATAGCGATTGTGGAAATTGTATTCTCAAATTCGATTGTGGTTACGGCGTCCCTTTCCATAGTTCGAATTGTGAGATTTGGCAATTAGTCTGAACATTTGGGACTTAGTGACATAAGTTCTGAATTTGTTTAGACACACATATGAGCTTTCTAAGGCAAAGATGTATGAGTTTAAGAAGCTTTGATAAAGGCTTATCAAAGCATTAGGTATTAGATATATGAACTTAAGGAATTCAATAAGCATTGTTCTCTGGAAGTTTAATTGTTTTCTGAATACATGTCAAAGCTAGTGGGAGCATAAGTGTTATGCTGGTAAGAAAATAATCATCATGATAGTGGGAGCATGATCATTATGGTAAAGTATTGCGAGTTAGCAATATTAATTATAGAAAACAAAGATTCACTTTGCAAAGTTGCAATGTTGAAAAATTGTTTTGCTATATTTAAGGGAGAGAATATTATACTTCATTTCAAAATTCTAAAGCTTAGATCGAGAAACGTTAATAACTTTAGTCAAGGATATATTATGCATTCTCAAATTCGATTATGATCACGGCATCCCTCTTCATAGATCGAATTGTGGGAACAGGACACATAAAATATTATGACAGAAGGATGATAAAGTATCACGTCTTTATATGAGATATTATGCATCATGTCCAATACGCTTCGGGTATAGAATCGATTGCATATGCTGTAATATTTGACCATTCTAAAATCTTCCAAATGCCTAGGGCATTAAGAGGAAAAGGAACTAGAATCGGTTTTGACTAAAATAATTAAACAACTATCAAAGGAAAATCTGAGGTTCACTGAGGATTTGTCACTTGTGAGTAGTTGGAAGTATAGTACTGAATGGGATATATTGACATTATTATGAATAGATAAGATTCTATTAAGAATGAGTTGTCATATGGAAAATATGGAAATGCTTCCATTAATGGGAGTTGGATATTAAGAAATTTGTCTAGATTAGAAACTTTTATGCGAGAAGGATGTTCAAGGGAATGTACTTTGAATGTGAGACTTCACGTCTATGGAATTGTCTTGTAACAATTTCCGATAGAATACCTTGTAATTTCATTAGTCGAGTCTTGGTGACTTTTGTGCTATGACATTACGAAAGAATTATTACATAAAATGTTAGAATCTAACATATTCTAGAAGTGGTAAGAATTTGGTATTCTTATACTAATAATAAGGATTGGGGATTATGAGATGAAATTTGTTTCAATTGATCTATTTCACAAAGTATGGACCATAGGAAACCAAAGTGTGCATACTTGGAGCATGGGAAAATTGTGGTTATAATTCGAGTAATAAGTTGATATTCTGAAATAGTAAGCAATGAATAATGAGTAATCAATATGGTGTTTAAATAAAAGTGTTTTTTATTTACGCTCAAAAGCTTTGGGGACATATATGATTAATATTATTATTGCGTTTCACTTTGCATGTTTTTGACTTCCTGAATAATCACATTATTCAAACTCCACAGTCGCTCGTACATTTGGAAGTAAGTAGTGAATCAAGACTGTCATGAATAGGATTGCAGATTGTTTAATGATAGGCATAGCAATAGAATTGCTGCAATGTTCATGAGTACTTAAAGAGTGAGATTTGAGTATTAGATAAGCTCATGCTCAGAGTATTGCTTCATGGAATTCATCACAAGTAATACTGAGACGATAATATATATGATCTTGAAACAAAGATATATGAGTTGTAATTTGCAAGTCGGCTATACATTGGTGATATGAAAACGCATCAGTAACTTGGTGTTATAAAACGTATTATCATGTATGGTTTGATGAGTAAAGGATACAAGCATATGAATCAATGTTTATTCGTTCCTTTTTCCCTGACAGGAAAAGCGATATCTGTGGGCCTCTCGATGATTTGGTGTTGAATTATGTGCTGGGCCCAGCCAGGACTAAATTGATGTGTTCGATTAGAAGTCCTATATCATCACAGATCAGAAATCGGGAAACATAGATTCTAGACAAAGAGATTGATTGAATTCCAAGTCTTTTGTCTAGGGATATCTTGTAGAACGAAGGATTATATGATCACTTATCTTAGGACACGTAACTGACTGGGTCAGAGTTCGGCAACAGCTTTTGGAAGCTACAGTTTGCTGGTCAAATTTAGAAGTCATACTAGCAATTATAGTTACAGACTTATCCAAGTGGGATACTATTAGATTAGGTGTCTAACCCCATAACTATAATTGGTATGTACTTAAATTGATAGCAGCACAGTCCTTTTGGGTTGCCCTCAAACCTAGCAACCAGACAAGGAAATTATGAAAGGAGAGATATTAATTTATTATAAGATTAATAAATTAATATAAATGAATTTATTAATATGTTAAAAGATTAATATATTAATTAGAAATCATTATGTTTAATTAATAGTTAGCCATAAATTAATCAGAATTAATTTTGGGGTTAAAAGTATTAATTATAAAGTGCAGGGACTAGTTTGCATTTATCAGATAGTTGAGTGGAAGGCTCCAGAACCTCCTTGGAAGGAGGTGGACGAAATCTATAGGGGAAACCCTAAGGATTTCGTCCAAGGGGGCTTGGATAAGGCCCTTGGGTTTGCTTAGGCCCTAAGCAAAGGAGCATTAGGGTTTTCCCTAAACCTTAGATCCCTCTGCTATATAAGGAGCCTCCTGGTTAACATTTTGGCCACTCTTTCTTTTGAAGAAACCCTAAGGGCTGAAATTTTGCATACTCCCTCTCCCTTCTCTCTTCTACTTTCCTTCTTGATAGTTTCGGTGTGATTCCATTAGAGGCATTACACTTGTGGTGCTAAGCTTCCAAGAAGATCAAGATCAAGATCAAGAGGATTATCAATTGTTTGCTATAATAATTGAAGGTATGTTAATCTCAAAACGTAGTTTGTTAATTTCGAAATTAGCCTCTCTCCTCTAGGGTTCTTGTTTTGCAATTCAAAGTTGTATGTTCAATAGTTAAAACATAGATCCAAAGTAGGTTGCATGTGAACTTAGGAATTGTTTTCTAGTTTATTTGGTTTACCTAAAATCCATCACTTTTCGCTTTTTCTAAAACTCTTTTCCTTTCTCAAACTCCTTTTTACCAAAAATTCATTTCGAAGATGTTTTTCTTTTGAAAACCTTTTACCGTTTCCTTAGTTTGAGTCCAGACACATTCTTAAGTATGTCCGAATCCCTCAAACCAAGGCTCTGATAACAACTTGTAACAACCCAAAAATCATGACTAAACTTTTTTTTTTTACAAACATTACTAAAACCATATTTATAAAAAACGCATCATAAGTCATAACATAATATCCGAGTATTAATCCAAAACATAAGCTTATTATCAGAGTAAACATTCCCAGGCTAACTGACTATGGTGTGTGCACTGCAACCTCTTCGAGCTCCTCCTTTGAAAACCGAGTACCTGAAACCAAACATATCAACTAGCATGAACACACATATACTGCATACTGCATCGGGCCGTAGCCCGGAACACATAACACACAAATCTTGTCTGAGCCACAAAGGTATCAAACATACTAACTGCTGCATCAGACTGAAGTCCGGAAACTACTGCTAGCTAAACGGGCCGGCATTGTGGCCTTAGACCCATTCCTACTGGAAGTAAACTCACTTGAACTACTGAGCTCTGTTGATAACCCTCTGGCTGCTAACCGACAACCTTCTAAGGCGTTGCTCCTCTAGGTCTTCATGATACCAATATCAATATAACACTTAGACCGACAGCCCTCCAAAAGTCAACTAAGTCAACTCTTCTCAAATTCAAAGTCCTGGTCAAAGTCAACCTTTTACGGTAATCCTACTTGCCGAGTTAGCCTACTGACTCGCCAAGTTCATAAGCTCAGAAACCCCTTTCACTCGCGACTCGACTCGCCGAGTCTACTGATTTTCGAGTTCTGTCCTGGCCAACTTAGTGAGTCTCCACTCAACTCACTGATCCGAGTCATAACTAGAAGGGTGTGGGGTTGCGCGACCTGACTCGCTGAGTCCTAGAACAGACTCGCCGAGTCTAAGGCAATATTCAACAGACTTGCCGAGTTGTTCTTCAAACTCGTCGAGTTCTTGCCTAACTTTATCCAACTCGCCAAGTCTACCCATGTGACTCGCCGAGTTACTATGCGACTCAAGTCTGATATCTAGCCCAACTCGCCGAGTCATCTCCTAGACTCGCCGAGTCCATATGTGCAATAGATCTGGTTTTCTAAGATTATCTGAACACGTAAAGTTGCTAACTTTACGTGTGTCTATGATGCAATGAAGCCAAAACACTACAAATTAACTATTAAGGAGGCTAATTGGGCTAGAACAAGTTCATGGTTACCAAAAGATGTCTTTCTTGAGCTCCTGGAGCTCAAGGATGTCTAGATCTACAATATGAACCGATATAACTACTTCATCTTTAAGAATTTATGGTTTTTGAGCTGAAAACCATCCATTTGGGGGCAAACTAGATCTAGAAGTACAATAGCCAAGGTAAGAGCTTTATTACTAGAAAGCGATGAGGTTGAGAAGCTAATCCCGGACCAACAAGCTTCTCCTTGGACCTCCCAACTCCTTCTCCTTCTTCTTCTTCTTCAAAGCTTGCAAATTACTTCTATAAGGCAAGATCTTGCTCCAAGAAAAGGATATGGTGGCTAGGGTTTGGGGTTCTGGACTATAGGGGCCGTAAATGAGTCCTGGGGAAGAGAATAAGTTGCTTAAATAGGGTACCAAGTCCCGAAATTAGGGTTTCCCAATCCAGAACAGACTCGTCGAGTCCACTTGCCGATTCTCCGAGTCGGTCACTTACTTTACACCAGGATCCCGCTTTAACTTATGGTTTTCCTTTCCTTTCTCGTCGACCCTCTTTAACTTATGGTTTTCCTTTCCTTTCTTGACCTTTCTAATTTCGCGTTTACAAGATCCAAAATCTACTGCAGTGTTGGGCACATCTTAGAAGTAAGGAGCTGTTACCTTTCCTTTGTTGCTCCTAGATTTATTCTTCAATGAGATTTGGGGCCATTTTGGTATGATTGGGATCCACTTCGGGTTTGGAGTCCAGATCTGAGGTTGCTACTTCAGATGTAGACTTGTATTAATTGGTCCAGAAAGTCATAAAGCATCAGTTATTGAATTGTGGGTGAAGCCGTGTTGTCTAAAACCCAAGCCCTAGTGTGTTTTGGGCCTATATCTCTTTGGTTTCATGTAAATTTTGCAACTTTATGTGCGGGATAGATTGTAGAAGGTTGGATCTACGGATTGGATCCTCTTCATGGCTCGAATAGCCTCTGAATGGATTGAGAACTGGAGAGACTCGGCGAGTCACATGGGTGTACTCGACGAGTTGTATGAACTCGTGCATGGACTCGACGAGTTGGAAGAATAATTCTGCGAGTCTGTTGAAGATTGCCTTGGACTCGGCGAGTATGTTCTTGGACTCGGCGAGTCAAGTCGCAGAACCCCAACCTCTTGTGGTTAAAGCCTTGGATTAGTGAGTCGGTTGGCGACTCAGTGAGTTGGACAGGATGGGACTTAGAGATCGTTGGACTCGGCCAGTCTTGGGGTGACTCGGCGAGTTAAGTTGTGTCGTGAGAGTTTTCTAGGTAAGGGAACTCAGCGAGTCGACGAGGTGACTCGGCGAGTAGAGTCAACTAGGAAGGTTGACTTTGGCTGAGGTCATTGACCAGTTTGACTTCCAATGGTACTTTGGTAATATTGGTATTTATGGAACTGGTTCGTTGGTAGTGTTCAGTGGCAGCGATTGTGTCGGAGGCCGGAGCAGCTTGGTCGTATCTTTCAGTCAGCAATTTCAGGTGAATTATCCTCACTATATCAATAGGGTCTAAGGCACCAAGGCCGACCCTTTTAGTTGTTATCTTGGTTACAGTATGCTACATGTGGTTATGATCTGTTAGATTGGTATCAGAATAGACAGTATGTTGTTACGCTAATGTGATCCATTAGGATTGGTATGTTAGTAACCTGGTTAGGGCGATGCCTTGGTCAAGAGAGATTGCTATGATCGATGATCTGTGTGATAGTTATATCTGATATATGTACTTATAATGTTGATGTGCTTATTAATCTGTTAGGTCGGCGTCCTGGTAATTGGGATAGTACTACGTTAGTGACCGGTTAGGTCGGTATCCTGGTTAGGATGTTGCTATGTTATGTGATCTGCTAGACCGGTTGATTAGTTGTGAATTGATATATGATTAAATGTTTATGTGCACATGGTTGTTGGACTAGGGTTGGGTTGAGGCGGGTCCTGCTTTGTGCTGTAGGCCAACATACCCAGGGCGGACCGGTTAGACCGAAGGCCCGGCGAGCAGTCCGGATAGGATGAAGGCCCCAAGAGGGCGGACCAGACGTGCCGAGGCTTGGAGAGTGGACCAGTCATACTGTAGACTCAGAGAGTGGACCAGGTGGACTGAAGGCCTGGTGCAGGCAGACCAGTCACACTGTAGACTCGCTATGCCTGGCTGTTCTGTTTATGATATGATATGATATATGTATGGTATTGTGGTTGGTATTTTGGGGGTAACTCACTAAGGTTTCGGGCTTACAGTTTCAGTGTATTGTTTTAGGTACTGCAGGAGACCGTGGCAAGACGAAGGCGTGATCGTACCGCTCCTCATGCTTTATGATTCATGTGATATGGTTCTGGGGGATACATTGATGTTTAAACTATTTTGAAAATAAGATGTATGAACTTAATGGTTTTTAAATGAAATAAAATGTTTTAAATTGGCTCAAATTTTTGGTCGTTACAAGTTGGTATCAGAGCCTTGGTTTGAGTGAATTGGAGGAACATTCATGTGAATCTAGTCTCAAATCAAGGAAGGATTTTGAAATTGGTTTTCAAAAGGTCTTTTTATCGAAATAGGTAAAGGAGGATGCAAAGGGTACGATCAGCCAGAGCTAGTAAGTAGACCCCAAAATACCATACTGTTATTTGATATTGTGATATGTTAGAACAGCACGCTAGTACTAGGCTAGGGACCTTCAGGAATTGCATGATAGAATTCCCTGATTTCATGATGCCTATTAGCTTATGGTTTTCCTTATATGAAATTGACATCCTTACTGTAGTTGTTTAGTGTATAATCATGATCTTATAGCCTGAGAATGTCTGATTCGGCCTTAGGATAGAATTAGATATCCAAAAGTCTATCGGGTCCAGCGTTATGTGTGGCTAGTATACACTAATGCTGCAGGGTTGGTGGAAGTTTCATGGATTGGGTGGATAGTGAGAGGTCGGAAGGCCAGTCATGAGATGTTTAGCATTTCTCTAGGAGTGAGGATTTAAGCGCTCTCTATATTTATGTATATTGTTAGGGTGTTGTGATGATACTTGAGACAAATATGGGTAGGTGTGGAAGGTAGTATGGGCCCATACTACTGAAAGCACAGGACCCATACGCGTAGCAAGGAAGTCACAACCCCTAGGCTTGGGTAAGGAGTTGGTCCCTTGTCAATATATGGATTGTCATGAATCTTTCTGGTGAATTACTAGAATGGTGGTTACGATATGTCTCGAGTTCGATCTGGGTCAGGTTTGAGAGTTAGCGGCCAGGATAGGCCAGTTTTTTCAGAGGATCATGTCAGTGAGATTATCTGGGAGGAGATGATCGAGATTGTTCAAGGATAGTTGCCGGAGATGTTGGGTCTATCAAGACCGCCATGGTTGAGTATTCGGCGAGCGTTATACAGCTAGTGCTGAGACAATTGTCGTGGTAGCCATAGCAGCTGTAGCAACGACAGGGAGAGGAGTTGGTCGAGTTTTCTAGTACCGGGATTTGCTTCTGGTGCATATTCTAATGAGCCGAGGGCTGCAGTTATGTGGGATCAGGGAGATGTTCTGTACTCGTTATATTCTGCAAATTGAGCGGGAGAGGCTAACAACATGGGTTTCTGGATGTGAGGCTCGGGGGTCTTGCTTGAGGCTGGAATGCGAGTCGCGGGGGACTTCGGAATGGAGTAATGATTATATTCAGCTGGAGTTTTGATAGTTGGAAGTGGAATGGTTAATTGATGGATTGGGCTATCGTTTTATAGGGAAATGATTGTACCCTTTCAGTTCTTCAAGCTCGAAGGAGTAAGCATGCTTATGACCCAGGATCAAGTTGTATTCCAGCTCGAGGAAAATTGGTTGCAGGGATTGGTGATATTATCTCAGCGCCGGTGAGCGTAGGTGGGTCGATGCGACATAAATATTTTATAAGATCCAGTTGTCCTTGAGTCTCTTGTGTCGGACAGTAAGGAATTAATTATGCCATCTATTGAAATTTTGGGGATTGTAGACTATGTCTTGGGAGTAGTTTGTAGCCCGGTTTAGGGCAGAGGTTGCTTCAATTGTTGCGGTTCAGTTGTGGATGATCGAGTTGGTGAGTGAACCAGAGTGCGAGACACTAAATGTTATTATTTCTAAAGTCGAGAGCGGGAGACTTATTGGAGCATATTGAGAAGAAGGGTGTTATGTGGGAGGTCTGCGGACGGAGTTCCACATGATGGTTATTCAGCATTTTCAAGATTCGGTGGTTTAGTAAGTGTTATTGATTGGCGAAGGAAAGAGCCAAGGGAAATAACTTGTTGCTGAGGGGTCAGTTGGAGCAACCACCTTTTTGAACTTCGGGATTTGAGTGTGGGAGCATTCAAGTATTAGGAACCATCGGGTTGTTGGGATTCAGGAAGTGTTATCTAGTTCTTAGAAGTATGTGATCACTTGTGATTGGCTAGTAATAGAGCACTAGTTGGAAAAGAGTTGGTTGTCATCGGATCGATCATTAAAACATGAGAAGAACTGGGAATTCTCCAACTTTCATGGGCTGTGAAGACTTAGTCGAATCTAAGCGGGGGAGAATTATTTTTAGATTCAGAAGCAAGATTGGTTTTGAAAATAAGATAAGTTTCACATCGTTGTCAGGAAGAAAGACAACCTAAGTGGTTGTTTGGTTTGTGGGTTGTGTGAATTGGGAGATCGAAAAAACTCCCAAGCATGTGTATCACGTCTTCTTGGTGCTTGATAGCAGAGGTCGGGAAACCAGGTAGGATTTCTAGTTATGAATTGAGTTCAGTTCGAGTATTCAATCGAGGTTGTGTTCGATTTTGAGGGTTTTTGGGTTGATAAATTGAGGGTTTTGTTAGCTGCCAGGGCTCGGCAGTACATTCTGCACGCGTGTGTGGGTTACTAGCATATGTGGTAGATACGCAGGTCAGGGAACAGACCACGGATTACCGAAAGGATGGACGATTGACATGAGGCCTGGGGTTAGGTCGGGGTTAAAGTCCACAAAATGGATCAGGAGTTCGGAAACCTAAGTGGGTGAAAAGATTTTGCATGGGAAAGATGACCAGGGGTGGTCCAAGAGATGCTCAACAGTTCAGAGTGGTCCAGATGACTGAAGGCCTGGTGACGCGGTCCAATCATGTTGAAGACTCTGTTTACGTTTGTAGATCTATGTTCGGGTATTGAGTAGGCTGCTACGCTTTAGCACTCAATAGGTTTGTTCCATGTTTTGAGCATGCTGCTAGAGTAGGCTGAGGACTCCGGTGTATCTTGGTTGATCGGAAGTTATTATTAGGGGTTAGGCAAAGTTCAAAGAATCTTGGTGATCTCATCCGTTCGGAGTGTCTCCGAGGTTTCATCTTCTTGGATTGGGTAATACTCTAGTTGGGGACCGAGAATGGATCCGAATGGGTGTGTTAATTAAAATGTTGGATCTAGCAGTGTTGTTATCCATGAGTGTTGCAAGATTGGAGCAAGTGATAGACAAGTGGGGAAGGGAACAGACCATGGTTTCAGGAAGGTAGTTGGTCGATGTGAGGCTTGGGTTTAGGCCATGGAAAGGATTCCGGGAACGGAACTGGAGTTTGGAACCCCGAGAGGGCTAGAAAAGACTGCATGGGAGAGATTCCCGATAAGGATGGTTTAGGGTGACGTACGAAAGTTTTGTGTGGTCCAGATAGACTGAAGGCCGGAAGACGTACCAGTCAAGCCGAAGGCTTAGGGAACACTCCAGATAGGCTGAAGGCCCGGGAGGGCGACCCAGACATGCTGAAGGTTCTGAGAGTGGTCCAGATAGGCTGAAGGCCTGGTCAAGCGATCCAGTCATGCTGAAGACCCTGTGTGTGTGTGTTAGTCGATCGGTATGCAGAGAATGAGTGAGTATGTCGCCATGCGATAGCAATCGATAATGTATGGCCCCAAGTATTGATTAGGATGATGAAGTTAGCTAAAGGCCGTGTGTGGGCCTTGCGATCAGATTTTGGGCATATGGGAGTTCGAGAATAGCAGTTGCTCTACATAGATAGTGTAGAGTGGAGTTTAGCTCAGTGGAACTTATAGGCATGGTAAAAGTTGTTAAGTAGACTTCCTGGAAAGGAAAGGTACGTAGCTCCAAAAGGAGTGTGAGTTCTCTGAAAGGAAGGCAGTGGAGTAAATGGTTTATCGAAAGTGCTCCAGTTGATGATGATAAGCATTGAGATTGTACCAGATGTGTGGAAGCATATACGGGTTGGATTCCCGTTGAGATTGTGGAACGGTTAACATTGGCGCGGAGTCAGGGGAGATCGGAAGTGATGCAAGGGTGAATCCTTGGGTTCCAATTTAGGGTTGTGGTCATGAGTTATGTATGTAGTGGTGTTCCATTCTAGGGATGGCTGGACCCATCGTTGGCGTGCCTGGTATCCGGCCTGAGGTTGTTTGGGCCAGGTACGATGTGTCTATGCATTATAGATGGGTATTCATGAGAGTTGATCGGAAGCTGTGGAATGTCTATCATGTCAGCACGGTAAGGGATTTAATCCAGGGCGGAAGTGGGATGAGTTTTCATCGATGCAAGTTAATAGAGGTGGCGCCAGATGGGCGAGAGATAGCGGGATAATACTGGGTCAAGACCCGGTGGTTTAGAATGGTGTCCAGTTTTCACAGGTGGCGAATGAAGGCGTACGATGGAAGTAAGGTAGTGTCTTCTGGTGGCACTTAGGGATGAGTGTTGTTATCAGAAAAAGGAAGCCGGTGGCCGGCTGGAAGCAGTTATCAGGACCCTGCAAGGAAAGAGATGGATTTTAGGGATTCGATGGTACTGTTTAAAGGAATCTGGGACGGTTTGAGATCAGTGGATGCTTTGTGGGAATATCATTCGGAAGTTTGTGTTGCCGCAGGCTTCGAGGACGAAGCCTAATTTAATTGGGGGAGAGTTGTAACATCCCGAATTTCAGGAGTACGACTTAAGAGTTTAAAGTGTAATTTCGAAGAAGGGACTCGATGAGTAGGTAATCTTACTCGCCGAGTCGGAGCGGTTTTGGGTCGAGAATTAAGTGACCAACTCGCCGATTCGGGAACTGGACTCGATGAGTTGGTGCTGGGATGAGAAAAAACCCTAATCTTAGGGTTTGCACCCTATTTAAAAGACCCAATGTCCTCCCCTTAGCTCTCTTAGCCCCCTTTGAGATCCAGTAAACTCTAGCTTGTGTGTATAAGGCCATTGGAGGGAGATTAAAGCTTTGAGAGGTGTTCTAGTGGAAGAAACTTGAAGATCAAAAGGGTTGGCATCAAGAAAGTAGTGTAGATCCAGAATCTACTGCAGTGTTGGGCACATCTTAGAGGTAATGAGTTGTTACCTTTCCTTCGTTGCTCCTAGATTTATTCTTGAATGAGATTTGGGGCCATTTTTGTATGATTGGGATCCACTTCGGGTTTGGAGTCCAGATCTGAGGTTGCTACTTCAGATCTAGACTTGTATTGGTCCAGAAAGTCATAAAGCATCAGTTATTGAATTGTGGGTGAAGCCCTTTTGTCTAAAACCCAATCCCTAGTGTGTTTTGGGCATATATCTCGTTGGTTTCATGTAAAGTTTTCAACTTTATGTGAGAGATAGATTGAAGAAGGGTGGATCTATGGATTGGAGCCTCTGCGTGGCTCGAAAATCCTCTGAATGGATTGAGAACTGGAGAGAATCGGCGAGTCACATAGGTGTACTCGACGAGTTGTATGATCTCGTGCATGGACTCGACGAGTTGGAAGAACAATTCGGCGAGTCTGTTGAAGATTTCTTTGGACTCGGCGAGTCTGTTCTTGGACTTGGCGAGTCAGGTCGCAGAACCCCAACCTCTTGTGGTTAAAGCCTTGGATTAGTGAGTCGGTTGGCGACTCAGTGAGTTGGAAAGGATGGGACTTAGAGATCGTTGGACTCGGCGAGTCTTGGGGTGACTCGGCGAGTTAAGCTGTGTCATGAGAGTTTTCTGGGAAAGGGAACTTGGCGAGTCGACGGGGTGACTCGGCAAGTAGAGTTAACGTGGAAGGTTGACTTTGGATGAGGTCCTTGACCAGTTTGACTTCCAATGGTACTTTGGTAATATTGGTATTTATGGAATTGGTTCTTTGGTAGTGTTTAGTGGCGGCGATCGTGTCGGAGGCCGGAGCATCTTGGTCTTATCTTTCAGTCGGCAACTTCAGGTTAGTTATCCTCACTATATCAATAGGGTCTAAGGATCCAAGGCCGGACCTTTTAGTTATTATCTTGGTTACAGTATGCTACATGTGGTTATGATCTGTTAGATTGGTATCAGAATAGACAATATGTTGTTATTCTCATGTGATCCATTAGGATTGGTATGTTAGTAACCTGGTTAGGGCGATGCCTTGGTCAAGAGAGAATGCTATGATCGATGATCGGTGAGATAGTTATATTTGATATCTGTACTTGTACTATTGATGTGCTTATTGATCTGTTAGGTCGGCGTCCTGGTAATTGGGACAGTACTATGTTAGTGACCGGTTAGGTCGATATCCTGCTTAGGATGTTGCTATGTTATGTGATCTGCTAGATCGGTTGATTAGTTGTGAATTGCTATATGATTATATGTTTATGTGCACATGGTTGTTGGACTGGGGTTGGGTTGAGGCGGGTCCTGCTTTGTGCTGTAGGCCAACATACCCAGGGCGGACCGGTTAGATCGAAGGCTCGACGAGCGGTCCGGATAGGATGAAGGCCCCAAGAGGGCGGACCAGACGTGTCGAGGCTCGGAGAGTGGACCAGTCATACTATAGACTCAGAGAGTGGACCAGGTGGACTGAAGACCTGGTGCAGGTAGACTAGTCACACTGTAGACTCGATATGCCTGGCTATTTTGTTTATGATATGATATGATATGTGTATGGTATTGTGGTTGGTATTTTGGGGGTAACTCACTAACCTTTCGGGCTTACAGTTTCAGTGTATTGTTTCAGGTACTGCAGGAGACCGTGGCAAGGCAAATGCGTGATCGTACCGCTCTTTATGTTTTATGATTCATGTGATATGGTTCTGGGGGATACTCTGATGTTTAAACTATTTTGAAAATAAGATGTATGAACTTAATGGCTTTTGAATGAAATAAAATGTTTTAAATTGGCTCAAATTTTTGGTCGTTATAGGTTCCGTATGACCTAACATATACAGTTAGATTTACAACGGCCTTAGTATAATGGACCTTCTTACATTCCATATTAATAAAGAGTAGAGCTGCACTAACTAGATTTTTTTCCGGATCCAAACCTTTTTCAGAAGTGGATCGGTTTGAGGTTAATGCCTTAACGGAGTCAAAATCAGGTTGTACGAAAACCGGATATGATCCAAACCAAATCATAGTGAGGTAAATCTGAAACTATACAAACAGGGTCGCATAGGTTTTGAATCTGATTGATGAAACTGATCATTGTAAGAAAATTAGATTTTTTATATTTTTTAAATTTAAAACTTACAAAAAGAGAAATTATACTGCATCTTGAAGTCTAAAATGTTAGAAATTTCGGGTATAAAAATGCTTGGAAATTATGAGAATTGTGATGTCACTTTTAGATTAAAGTATTTTGATAGTACTCCCAATCTTTAATTGGATAAGATTCAAAATATGAGAGCAAGAACAAAGAATGTGATTGTTATGAATTTCAAAAAATATACCAAAAAATGAGACCAAAACGGATTTATGATGAAAACTATCATGTGACTGTTCCAAACTATCATAAAAACTACTAAATTTGACATAAAAACGGGTATTTGGATAATGGTAAAACCAAGGGTCAATTCTTTGACAAACCGAACTTCAACCAGAGCTAGGGGCTCTGCCCTATGGACCCTGCTCCCACAGGTGCTGCCCCTAGACCCCCGTTTGTTTAGGGGCTTCACCCTAAATGGTAGTGTACTTGGAAAACATGATCAAACTTAAATAGGTGTGCACTCCATACCTCCCTTACATCTTTAATATTTATCAAGATCATTTTTGGTCAACAAATTAATCCTATTACACTTAAATAACATTGATGATAGTAAATCACCAACAAACCTCCCCCATTTACGTGTAATCTTGATTAACTTAAAACAAAACATAACAACAACAAAATGATGCATAAATGGAATTTCATCATGATTGAATTTCACATTAGTATATTATTCATTCAAAATATTTGAATATCAGGGTGTCACTAAGGATTGAACCATTTCTGTTCATAGTAAATACATGAAGATAATACACACAACATTTTACATTCTCTCAAGTTCTAATTTGACACTATATTTTACTATATTGTATTCTATCCTTCAATAAGCATATCAAAGCCAAGTCCCAACTTCTTAAAGCAGCTAAACTTCATGCTTATATAGGTAGTTCTTTTGTTCTTGCACCTGCAAACACAATTTTCAATGAATTGCTAAGAAAGAAAATTTCAACCTCCTTAACTTGTAGTATTGAACACATACCTTGTGATGACGATAATAATGTGTTCTAAATATAAAATATTTTAGGTAGACTTTAACCTCATCCCTATGACCACCTTGTGCATATGATCTCTTGCTAACCCTTTGGTTAAATGATCGTCCAGATTCAACTGAGTTCTCACAAACTCCATAGATATCACACCAGTAATGATGAGCTAATGAATCATGCTATGTCTAATACTTAGGTGTCTAGACTTCCCATTATATACTTTACTATAAGACTTAGCCAAAGTTACAGCACAATCACATCTGATAGAAATGGTAGATATCAGTTTAGGGCATAATGGAATTTCATAAATCAAATTCCTTAGCCACTTAGCTTCCTTACCATCAACATACAATGCTACAAACTCAGAATCCATAGTTGAGTTAGTAATACAGGTCTGTTTCTTGGATGCCAGAGAAATGGCTCCTCCTCCAAGAATAAATACCCAACCACTTATAGAAGACTGATCTTTTAAGTTGGTAATCCAGTTGGCATCTGAATCAAAACAAAAGGATATCCGCTATACGTCAAACCATAATCCATGGTTCCGTTCAAATACTTGAGTACTCTATTCACTACTTGACAATGATGTCTACTTGGATTACTAGTATATCTACTCAGCTTTCCTACAAAAAAAGTTATATCAAGCCTAGTACTAATCATGACATACATAAGATAGTCAATTGCTCTAGAATATTCAAGTTGAGACATCGGAGATCCTTTATTAGGTAGAAGATTAACATTTGGATCTATAGGAGTGCTTACAAGAGAATAATTCCCAAAGTTAAACTTTTTTCATATCTTCTTAATATAATGAGATTGAGAAATTGAAATCCCATTGTTTCTTTTCGTAATTCTTATACCAATAATTACCTCAGCCTCCCCCATGTCTTTCATATCAAAACTAGAAGAGAAGAATTTCTTTGTTTTATCAACTTCATCTTGATCGGTACCAAATATTAACATATCATCAACATATAGGCAAATTATAACTCCTTTACCAGAAGAATCAAATTTTCTATATACACATTTGTCTGACTGTTTAATGCAAAATCATTAGACAATATCACATCATCAAACTTTTGATGCCATTGTTTTGGTGCTTGTTTGAAACCAGATAATGATTTCTTCAACTTGCACACCCTATATTCATTACCAGGAATCAAAACCCTTCAGATTGTTTCATGTAAAGTTCCTCATCCAAGTCACCATTCAATAATTTTCACATCCATTTGGTGAATCACGAGATTATGTATAGCTACAAGAGCTAACAGTAATCTAATAGTGGAAATTAGATAATACCCAATTATTTTTATGCTTGATAGAATTAATCTCATCCAAAATTACTTCTTTCCAAAAAATGAACATCCCTAGAAGCCATAGCTTCACTAAAAGTGTTTGGATCCTCCTCAATATTAAAACAATATTGATGTGACATATAGTTTCATTCGCAGTTCCTTCAACTAGATAAAGTTTAAAATAAGACCCAAAAGACTTAGCTTTTCTAGCACTTATGCTTTCCCTAGGTTCAGGTACAGAACTTGCACTATCGAAAATATCTTCAGCTTGAATAGTACTCTTTCTAGAAGATTGATGAATCATGTCCCTTTTTCTAGGTATAGATGTAAATATTTATTCATCAAAGATAGCATCTCTTGACTCTATCACAATGTTTACAGACATATAGTCATTAGATTATAAAACATAAAATCTATATGCTTTGGAATGCTTAGCATATCCAATGAAGATACAATCTACACCTCTCTCAAAGTTATCAAATTTGAGTTATCTCCTTTTATTTGGAGTTTTGTTCAGGATGTCACATTTAGTTAGCATTGCATCACCCCAAACCCTTCACTTAATCTAAAATAGGACAACATGGAACTAACCATTTCTTTCAAAGTCTTATTCTTCCTTTCAGCAACACCATTTTGTTGTGGTGTATAAGGAGTTATGGCTTGATGTATTATTCTAGTTTATTCAAAATAAATTGGATCTTAATACTCACCACCTCTATCAGTATACAAGACTTTTATTAATTCATTTTTATGTAGCTTTACTAGTTGCTTATAAACTTTAAATTTATCAAGAGCTTCATCTTCTGAATGTAGAAAATAAACATAACAATATCTTGATGAATCATCAATCAAAGTAACAACATACTTTTTGTTTCCAAGAGAATGTGTTGCATAGAAATCATATAAATCACTATGTATAAGATCCAACACCTTGCTTTCCTTAACAACATATTTGAAAGGTCTTCTAGTGATTTTAGTTAGCATGCATGTATTACATTTTTCATTATATTGCATATCAAAAGCAGGAATTAAAACTCATTTTAGACATGTCTTTTAATCTCTTGTAATGAATGTGTCCTAGTCTAGCATGCCATAATTTAGATTTATTAAATTATTGCTAGTACTACTAGAAGCCATGTGAACAGAATGATCAATAGAAGGTTAATTAATATTAAGCCTAATCGTTCCATTACATAAATATCCAAATCCCATAAAAGAACCATGTCTTGACAATATACACTTGTCACTTTCTAGCACATGTTTGTAACCACAATTATTTAATGCAATTTCAGACACGAGATTCTTATGAATCCCTAGAACATATAAAGCATTGTTCAAGCACAAACATTTCCCAGAAGTAAAAGTAAGTAAAAAAGATCATATGCTCTTGATTGGTTCAGTTGTAACATTTCCCATCTTCACAGTAGATCCATCTTCAATTGGTTGAAAATCCTTAAACCAATGTAGATCTTTGCAAACATGACTTGTTACTCTCGAGTCAACCTACCATGAAACATTATCATCCTGCACATAAAATGATCCATAAATAAAATAAATATAATTCTAAATATATTTAGAATTCTGTATGAAAATAGAAATATGATCTTGTTGCTTTTTTGGATCCTTGGATCCACATGGTCTAACACCATCCTTGTTCACTTTACAAAATCAGTAATCTTTCTTAAAGTGTTAAAATTCTAACAAACCACTTTAGTCTTCTTGTTGGAAGACTTGTCATCCTTTCCTTTAAACTTCCTTTTTCCATTAGACTTCTTTTTATTCTTTGATCCTTCTCCATCCACCATTCTCATAGAAGAGGAAACAACTTGGTTATTGACTTTGGGATTGTTATCAAGTTCTTGAGTCCTTAAGGACTCTTCAATCTGTAAGTGGATTCCAATTTA